>NC_067488.1:41091514-41691514 GCF_947179515.1 Apodemus sylvaticus | reverse complement strand
GTGATGCCTGCATCTTTGGCTCTTGATCTTTTTCCTAGGTTTTCTATCTCCAGGGTTGTCTCCCTTTGTGATTTCTCTATTGTTTCGATTTCCATTTTTAGATCATGGAAGGGTTTGTTCAATTCCTTCACCTGTTTGGTTGTGTTTTCCTGTAATTCTTTAAGGGATTTTTGTGTTTCTTCTTTAAGGACTTCTAGTTGTTTATCCACGTTCTCTTGTAATTCTTTAAGGGAGTTATTTACATCCTTCTTAAATTCCCTATCATCATCAGAAGATGTGATTTTAAATCAGAGTCTTGCTTTTCTGGTGTGTTGGGGTATCCAGTCCTTGCAGTGGTGTGAGAACTGTTTTCTGATTATGCCAAGTAGCCTTTTGCTTATGTTCTTGCCCTTGGCTCTCACCATCTAATTATCTCTGGTGTTAGCTGGTCTTGCTGTCTCTGACTGTGGCTTGTCCCTCCTGAAAGCCTGTGTGTCAGTATTCCTGGGAGACCAGTTCTCTCTGGGAGGAATTTGGGTATGGAGGGCTATAGCATAAGGTCAGCTCCAGGGTGCAGACAGAAACTGGAAGGATCCTGTCCTAGGCTGGTCCTTGGTTCCTGTCTCCTGATGGCTCTTGGAGATTCCCTCTTGGGCCAGGAATTTGAGCAGGAGTGGTGGTCTTACCTGTGCTCACAGGTGTGTCAGAACTCCTGGGAGACCAGCTCTCTCCCATCAGTATTTGGGTATGGAGCGCTGTGGCACAGGATCAGCTCTAGGCACAGGTAGAAACCAGAACTATCCTGTCCCAGGCTGCTCAATTCCTGTCTCCTGAGGTCTCCAAGTGGGTCCCTCAAGGCAGAAGTGGTGGTCTTACCTGTGCTCACAGGCTTCTCAGCACTCCTGGGAGACCAACTTTCTCCCAGTGATATTTAGGTATGGAGCGCTGTGGCACAGGATCAGCTCCTGGTGCAGGCAAAATTACTAGTTTTTAATCCCATAAGTCCAATTTTTGTTGGCCAACTATTCTTTGTACTGAGACCTAGCCTGGAGTGTGCTTGCAGTACCAGGGTTTACACCATTTATTTGTTTTTGTTTTTTAAATTTATTTATTATTATATGGAAGCACAGTATAGCTGTCTTTCGACACACCAGAAGAGGGTGTCAGATCACATTAAAGATGGTTGTGAGCCACCATGTGATTGCTGAGATTTGAACTTGGGACCTTTGGAAGAGCAGTCAGTGCACTTAACTGCTGAGCCATCTCTCTAGCCCCAGGGGTTTACACCATTAAAGAAAGCTGACCTTTCCTCTTTGAGCAGCTATTCAATGCTAATAGCTTCTCAGGTACTTGTGCCCACATCCCTAGTCCATGCTGGGATTTCTTCTGGCTTGCACTTGCACAGGCCTTGTGCATGCTATCACAGAGATCCTATGAGTTTATGTGTGCATATGCCCTGTTGTCTCTGGTAAACACTATTACCTTGAAGTCATCCACCACATTTGGCTTTTACAGTCTTTCCACTCCCTCGTCTGAAAAGACCATGAGCCTTGTGGGGAGAGGCATGGTCTAGATGTCTCAGTGAGGGTTGAATACTCTACAGGTTCATATTCTTTGCATATTAAACAGCTGAAGATATTGGTGTCTTTGCATCATTAGCACCAAACTTGACAGACTCATCTTAGTGTCTTTTAAATTTAATGCAGTAGCCACAAAAAATACTTGGGAAATCTGCTGGGTACTAGGATCTGTAGGCTTCCATCTTCCTTCTCAATCTTTATGCCTTTTCATCATCACATGGCCTCGCCCTTGTAACCTGTGACTGCCTGGTAATGAAGAAGGAGGAGGAGGAAGAGGAGGAGAAAGAGGAGGAGGAGGAAGAGGAGGAAGAAGGAGAGGAGGAGGAGGAAGAGGAGGAAGAAGGAGAGGATGAGGATGAGGAAGAGGAAGAAGAAGAAGAAAGAAGACGAAGAAGAAGAAGAAGAAGAAGAAGAAGAAGAAGAAGAAAGAAGAAGAAGAAGAAAGAAGAAGAGGAAGAAGACACAGTTCCCAGCCAGCCATAGCCTGAACCATTGTGTTAATTTCTATTATCTTGGCTCCTCACTAACCAGGGACATTAATAGTGGCCTTCCATGGCCTTCATTGGGACTTCTCCAACTAGAGCAAGTCCCCCTCAGACATGACATTCCAGTGGGGAACAAGGAAATTCGTAGAGGCATCAAATGTGGCATTGGATTCTTGGGAGGCAAAGAAAAGCAGCTCAGACAAGAGGAGCTAGATTAGGGCTAGGAATGATACAGAGGGGTCAGCCTTGCTAGTGGACTTTCAGCGTGAACATGCAAGGTCTGTGTGTTCAACAGAGAGCTCTGACTTCCTGACAGAGAGGGGTAACATTATCAGCTGCAGGTGGGAACCCAGAAGAGGGAATCTGCCAGACCCTGGTACTCAATAGATGCCCCAGACTGTGCTACAGCTCTGGTTCAGATTAAAAGACATGCTAATTCTATATGAGTCTCCAGAACCAAGACTACCAATTTCCTAGCATGCAGTTCTTTAGCCTGGGACAGAGGGTTCTGAAATGGCTTTCTGGGACCCGATGTTGCTTCACCCTTAGGTAGTTCCATCCTTGAGTGAGTTTGGGAATCTCCCATAATAGTACTACTGTGTGGGGAGTGACAACCCTTGTTAGCAGACCAAAGCTTTTCAGAAGACCCATGTTTTCCTCTGCTTAATTCAGTGTTGGTGAAATGGGATACCCACAGAGCACACTTACTCACATATGAAGAATAGTTTGGGAAATACTGGGTAAGCTTTCTTGGAATCTGATGAGACTGGAAGGTTGAGATGAAGGCAGACTACTAACTGCACCAATTGCTTGGCTTTGGAGCATGTCTAAGGATGGAGGGAGCTTATATCGGCTGCTTTTCCTCTTGGTATATAAAATACTGTGAGACAAAGCAACTTGAGGAAGGAAAGGCTTCTTTGGGCTCCCCATTCCAGGGTAGACAGCTCATCATTATGAGGACAGCAGAAGGGCAGGAGCTTGAGGTAGCTGGTCCTATCACATTCACAGTTGGGAAGCAGAGAAAGGCCAGTGCTCAGCTCACTCTCTCCCTTTTAGTCAGTCCAGGACGCCAGCCTAAAGAAAACTGCTGTTTACAGTGAAGGTGGGTCTTCCTACCTCAATCAACCTATGGTAAGCGATCCCTCCCAGCTGTGCCCAAAGGCTAGCCTGTTCTAGATTCCATCAAGTTGACAATCAGTATTAACCATCCCAGGGCTCCCTGGTGGGAAGACTCCCCTCTGCTCCTACTTCCAGCTGGGGCTATGAGAGAACTCACCTTCACCTGCAAATCATGGGGATAGCTCTGTACCCTCTGCCTGCATTCAAAGATGGAGGTATGATTGTGACAATGCATTTAGCACTCCCAACGATTCATGATGTCCAGGGAGCCTCTTGGCTTCCAGTGCTGGCTTCTTCTCAGCCAAAAGAAATTGCCTGGTGCCAGCAGTGGCATCAGCCTAAGATATGTGTGCTATACTTCCTCCCTCCCTCCTTCCCTCTCTCCCCCCCTTTCTCCCTTCCTCCCTCCCTCCCTTCAGCAGCAGCCTCCCCCCCCCCCACCCCTGTGGTCAGACGCACAGCGGGGGTGTGAAGAAGTACAGGCTTGGGAGCCTGCCCTCATCCGTTGTGAGGCTAGGATATGCCCTCTCTGGTGAAAGGGCTGGAGGAAGGACAGCAGACATGTGTGTACAGAACAGAACAAACAAGTAGGCGGCAGAGTTATAAAACCAGGATGTGTTTTATTAGCGAATAAGATGCATCTGCTTTTATTAAAGAGCGGGCCAAAGTGGAAGGAGGTCTAGGGACTGACCCCTAGAGGGGCGCAGAGAGGCTGGGAGCCCACTCACTGGCCACAGCTGGGCCCTGTATTGATGTCCTCAGAGCCTTTCTCTTCCTGAACCTCTTACTCATGCCCAAGTCTAGTCAAGATGCCCCAGGGTTACACCTACAAACCTGCATCCCACTGGGGGAGGAGAGCTGTCACTGACTCAAAGGTGGACAGGGGAGCCTATGCCAGACAGCAGACAATGGCAAAAGCAATTTCTGAGCTTAATTGGCAATTACCCAACAGACAAGGACACTGTACCGTTACTTTTTGAACATTAAAAAAAAAAATCTGTGGGTTCAGCGCTCAACCCTGGGAGGTGAGACTCCTAGAATCACCCCTGGTGTGTGTGTGTGTGTGTGTGTGTGTGTGTGTGTGCGCACGCGCACGTTGCCACATCCTGAGCATCAACCTGGAATGGAAGCTGAGCATTTTCCCAAGAGAATGGGTACTAGGGATGCAGGCAGAACAGTCAGGACCCAGGCTCTTCTCCAAGGAGTTTCGGTTTCACCCTAAGTCAAAAGACATTAAAAAAAAAAAAAAACTGGGTTGTGGGATCTTTTTGCAGTCCAAGGAAACTTGGGACTGCAAAATAACTGGGATCTTGGAGGAAACTCTGGAAAGAAGTCTGGGGACAATGGTTCTAGATGGGAGTAATTCTGTGGTCTTGGACAGGAGGCCTTTCCTTCACCTATAAAACAAGCTGAAGGTCCTTTCAATTTTTTCAAAAAGCTGTTTGGAACTGGAGCTTCTCTGCGCAAAGCCTGGAATCGAGTCATCGGAGCTTAGCCCATCCCCTCCCCCCCCTCCTGCACCCGCCTTTGGGGACAGCTTGGACTTCGCCGCAGTCTAGTTGGCTGAAACGTGGGCAGATCTGTGGGTCGGAGTCCAGCGCCCCCTGGTGGCGCCGAGACACACAGCCCTACCGGACTTCTTGCTGGCCCGACGGTCAGGCCGTGACTCAGGGTGCCAGAGCAGCGGGAGGCCTGACTGGGGTTCCATCGTGGGCTGAGCCACGACTCAATTAATTACCAGCTGCTGGGAATCTTTGTCGCTCGCTTGTGGTGACTCACCCCGCAGCCAGGCTCCCTTGCAAAGCAAGAGGGCCTTGGCTTCCAAAATGAATCCTGGGGAGTGCACCTGCTCTGGTGGAACTCCCCATCCGGGTACCCCGAAGACCCCACGGAGACCTGACTGTTCAGGCACAGCTCACAACCCCGACGCCCTTGCCCTGTGGTGCACCCACGATCCATTGAATTGGGGTGAAAAACTTTTTTTTACCTGGGAACCTACATGAAGCCCCTAGTCCTCCGGGCTATGAGTCTGGGTAGACAGAGGCTGGGGCATGGTCTAAGAGGTTGACGAACACAGGGTTTCTAAATCTCCAACACTTCAACAGCTGGGGTTGAATTACAGGCTGCTGCTCTCTCCGTGGACAGCTTCTAGCTCCCGCCTCTTAGCTGTTGCTTGGCGGGGGCGGGGGGGTCACCAGATCTCTTCATCAGTATCCTTGGCTAGGGACAGAGAAGATAGCCTGACCCTGGAAACCAAACCCCGGGGTCTCAAAAGCTTGGTTCTATGCGTTGCAGTCCACAGCAGCACTGCTCTAGGGAAGCTTTGTGGTCGAGAAAACCTCTGGGTAACCTAAAGAGAGATGGGTGGGTGGGGAACCCAGAAGCCTTAAACCGGAATCCTGGCTTCTTCCTTAAACGCAAAGACTAGTTACTCCCTGGCCAGATCCTCCCGTACCAACTCCAAGCCTGAACCTGGAGGGTGCCTCGCTGGTGGTTCGCCAGGGGTGGTGGGGGTGGGGGCGTTGTCCCCGCGCTCAGTTCCTTAGCAGAGGACAGCAAGAATTGAACGGAGAGGAAGCGCGGCGGCGGGGGTGGGGGGGGAAGAGAGAGGGGGGAGACGGGGGCGAGCGGGGGCGGGAGGGGGTACTGCCGGAGAGGGGAAATGAGAATTCCTTTCTTGAGGTGGAACTCTTAAGAGTGGTGGTCTGCGCTATTCGCCAGAGCTCTAGGGGAAAGTAGCTGGGGCTAGCAGGTGGAAGACCACCCAGGGCGCCAGCCACTATCCCAACTAAGGAGGCTGTCAAACCCCCAACACTCTAGAAGGCAGTGTCCCAGCAAGTAGGATGCTGCTGAGCCAGGTGGCTGCAGTAGCTGGAAGTGTGAGTGTGAGTGTGAGTGTGTGTGTGTGTGTGTGTGTGTGTGTGTGAAGGGGGAGCGTGTGGCCACTGCTGTTGCACTCTCGAGTGCTCATAGCCCCTTCCCTTTCTATTCCCAACTCTCCCATTTTGTTTTTTTGTTGTTTTGTTTTTCTGATAAGAGGTTAATCCGCCTCCACTGGCCAAATTCGTTTCTCATCCCCAGCTGCAGGACCCTCAAACTCTCCACTTTGCCAGGGCTGTGTGCGCTCTTAGGGGAGCAGTACTTTTTTCAGAAGGAAGCCACTCCATCCCCATCCCAAACGCTCTAGCGACTGAGCTCCCATCCCTGAGCCCTAGCGGCATCTAGTTCTACCCCTCTACCCCTCTACCCCTCTCTCTCTCTGGCCATCACTCCTGGGCTCCTTCGTGTGCACCCTGCGCAGCACTAGGTCTGCTGCAGGAGCTGCCACTGCCGCCTCACCAGCTGGCTGGGGACCAGGAGGGAGGTGGCGCGACCCAGAGGCTGCAGGAGGGAGGGAGGGAGGGAGAAAAGAGAGGAGGGAGGGAAGCCGGTCCTCGGAGTAGCTTGCCCCCCCTCGTCCCTCCCGCCGGAGCGGGGCCGTCAAACGCAAACACGCGCGCACGCACACCCGCGAATACATACACTCGGGCTCCCTCCGGCGCGCACGCACAGCGCCTCAGGCAGACCAGAGCGGCGGCTGCCTCTCCGGACTCCTGGACGCCAGAGTCTCAGGATCCTTGGGCAGCTGATGCGCCTTTGCCTGTCCCCTTCCCTACCCTTCAGTTCCTCCAGGGCTGCGGGATCCCTCCCGCCGCCGCCGCCACCTCGCCTGCCTCCCGGCGAGAAGCTGGCTGGCCGGCCACCGCCGCGCAGTTCCCTCTTCGTCCCCGAGGTAGCTCCGTCGCGGCTCCTGTCTTGGGCTTCGTCGTGTTCCTGAGCTTCAGAGGGTGAGCGGAACAAACTTCGCAGATCGGCTCTCGCGCGGCGGGCACCCCGCGTGCCCCGCGCGCCCAGGTGGGCACGGGGCGTTCGGATCTTGGGGCATCGGGTTTCCTCGCCCGTTGCCCCTGCTAGATAGACTTTCTCCCTGCTTGCAGGGATTCTAGAGACTCCTTCACTTAACAAACTTTCTATTTCCCCCAACCCAAGGGGGTGAAGAAAGCTAGCGGGAGAAGTAGGTCCCCACGGGGCAACCGCCACGCTGGAGGCGATTAGCTGGGCCCCGCTAACCGGGGAACGCATCAGGGATGGGGAACCCCTCCCTGGGTCTCCCTCTGTCCCGGCTACCGATCCTGCCCCAGCCGAGCCCTCAGGCTCGAGGGGCCAGGTGCCGAGGACCAGACAGCCCTCCCGGAATGAGCTTCGGCCATCCATCCGCTCGACCATCCGCACTGGGGCAAACCGCTTGACCCAGGCCTGGCATAGGGTGTCCCGGGTCCAGGATCGCTGGCCTCCGCGCCAAAGCAATGTCATCAACATGTCCACCATCTCGCGCATCCCGGTGGTGATCACCACGCCCGCGGACCCCCCTGTGTACGCGGAATCCGTTGCACTGGGTGCTCCCGAAGAACCCACTGTGCCCGCGGTACCCACTGAGCCCGCAAAACCCACTGCGCCCGCGGAACCCGCTGCGCCCGCAGAACCCGCTGCGCCCGCGGAACCCGCTGAACCCGCGGAACCCGCAGAGCCCGCGGAACCCGCTGTGCCCGCGGAACCCGCAGAGCCCGCGGAACCCGCTGAGCCCGCGGAACCCGCTGAGCCCGCGGAACCCGCTGCGCCCGCGGAACCCGCTGAGCCCGCGGAACCCGCTGAGCCCATGGAACCCGCGGAACCCGCGGAACCCGCTGAGCCCGCGGAACCCGCTGCGCCCGCTGAATCCGCTGCGCCCGCAGAGTCAGCCGAGCCTGCCGAGCCCGGGGCGTCCGCCGGTCCCGCAGAATCTGCAGAGCCCGGGGAGTCCGGTGAGATTGTTGAGTCCCCAGAGCCTGGAGCACCCGCGGAGACCCCTCAGCCTGCAAGTGGTGAAGTTCGTGTGAGTGAAGACTCCCAAGATGAGACCGAAATTTCCAACATCAGCTGTGGCATCTGCTGCTACCACCGCTTGCAACTTCGACTCCATCGTAGAGGAGGCTTGGTTAGCGCGGCGCTGCACTGGGATTCTCGTGGTCTGGTTCAACTCCCCTTTAGCATCTCCTTCTTCGCGGCCATGAAGCGGCAGAACGTGCGTACCCTGTCCTTGATCGCCTGTACCTTCACCTACCTGCTGGTGGGTGCCGCGGTGTTCGACGCCCTCGAGTCCGACCATGAGATGCGCGAGGAGGAGAAACTTAAAGCCGAAGAAGTCCGTCTTAGAGGCAAGTACAACATCAGCTCCGACGACTACCAGCAGCTGGAGCTGGTAATCCTGCAGTCTGAGCCCCACCGCTCTGGTGTCCAGTGGAAATTCGCCGGTTCCTTCTACTTCGCCATCACTGTCATCACAACTATCGGTAAGGGGTGGGTGTGCCGCCACCGGGTTCGTGGGAGACGCGGGAGGGGTCCAGGAGAGGTAGCGCACAAGGAGCGCAAGGTTGCGGTGGGGGTGGGGCTTCCCAGGTTCAAGACAGACCCCCTTTTCAGTGTCTCATCCCTCAGGGGCATGACCTCACTCTTCCAGAGGATCTGGTGCCCCCAGACTGCTCTGGTGTTTGGGCCAGTGCTGCTGTCTTGAGGGTGGAGGCGCCACTTTTGCAAAGAGTGGAGCGCCAAGAATAATCCCCCAGCCGAACACCCACCCACCTAACGCCCCTGTGCTGGCTACGCTTCCCTGAGTGGGTTCCAAGCCTTAAACTTACTATCTCTTGGGAATTTGGGACAAAGCTGGCGGGACATCAAGGTGATAGGAGGTTGCTTATGGTGCTATAGGAGGGGGTGGTTCTGATCCTTCCTCACCTAGGGACCTTTTAAGAATCAAGGTTTCAGTACCCAATATCCTTCTTTTGGGTGTTACTTCCTGAGAGAAGAGTTTTCTCTTCCATGGTCGGGATGGGGATGGCAGCAGGTGACCTGCAATGCGGTCCTGGTGGGTTGGATGGGGGCAGTGCTTGTTTGCCCTTGTGGACTGCGACTGTGGGTCAGGGGAATCTGGATGTTGTTTGAAAACTGGGGGAGTTTAACTCATTCTCGGGAAGAGTCCATCTAGAACAAGATGAGGTAGCCTCGTATGTGGATTCCCTCACACAGGTTACTGTCCACAGATCAATCTCTGGTGGATCCCTATGACTGCATTCCCACTGAAGCTGGGGTTGGGGGATGCCCCTAGACTTGCACATGGAAACCTGTGGGAATGGGAAGGCCAGACTTCATCCCAGGGGATGTGGTAGATGCCGTTCTGGCAGGAGGCAGAATGGCGTCTCTGGCTGGCCACTTGCCCTGTCATGGCACAATGCCTTGGCCCATCTCTTTGGACGTGTGAGGATCAGAATGTGGACTCAAAGGTGGTCTCTGTTGCCCCTGTGCCCTGATAAGAAACCCTCTCCACTTATTTCCTTTTTTTGGACCTCCCCTCTAATTTCCCCATGCATTTTAATTTTTATTTAAATTTTAATTTTTTATTTAATTTTTTATTTTTTATTTTAAATAAAATTTTATTTTAAATTAAATAAATTAAATTAATATATATTGGCTTGAAAAACTCTGTGCTGTTGGGGTGGGGTGGGGGTACACAGGATTTGACAGTGTCTGCCGTATGCAACAGGAAGCACCAGCCCAGGACAGCCTGACTTCCCTTCTCATTTGAAAAGACTTTTTGAGAGTTGCTTTATTTAAATATGCACTAAATCAGTGTAAGTTTTCATGTCTGGGGGAAAAGGCTTCACCTTTATGTTATTCATATAACATAAAGGACACGTTGTCCCTGCTGGCCCCAAAGCCCCCACCCTCCACTCTGTGGCATTTCCAGGCTGAAAGAGAGGCCACTGGTCACTGCGTCATTTCTGTCTTTGAACTGTGGTGGTGATATATGGATGTGTTCGGGGACAGGTATAATTTTTGGAAGGCAAGAATATTGCCTGTGACACACAGAGAGGGCAGAGATCTCATGGTCCCCTAAAAGTGCCTTTTGTGATCTAGGTCTGGAGCAGGGGCTTTGGTTTTCAGGCTAGTTCCCTGTAGCAAAATCAGCACAGAAAACTGTTGACTGCTCCCAAGAGGTGGGTGACACTGTGAGAGGGCTGGGGTTAAAAACAAGCAGAGTCATGTTGCAGCATTTCTCGAAAAAACAAAACAAAACAAACAAACTAACAAACAAAAAACCCAGTAACTGAGCTCGAGGTAGCTTGCACTAAGGTGCACTTCCTTCATTGATATGATTGGCAGTTCTGGACATAAGCTTCTAATATTTGAAACTCCATAGAAAAGGGTGTCGACAGAAGAGGAGCAAATGCGACTGCTGTCTTAGCCCCTGGAGAAGGGTGCTGTCATCAGTACAGGACCAGGGCCACTTGAGAAAGAGGAAAATGATCATTTTTCTAATTTATTTTATTGAGTTTTCTACTGATTTTTTTAAAGGTTGAAAAAACGCACACATACACATGCTCACATGTGCTCTCACATGCCTATACATACATCCACATTCTCATGCATATTCATATGCATGCATACATACACTTAAACACATTCACAGGCAGACATACATACATAGTCCAGGTACATGCACATATGTATGCATTCACATATATAAACTCACATGCACACATATGCATACATACACATGGACACATACATACACACATATATACATACATATATACATAAATATACTCATTTGCATGCACATTTACATACATGCAAGTACACATGTAGGCAGATACACAGTCATGCATATACACTCATATATATAGTCATATGCATGCAGATACACATGCATAGGTATACAAACAAGCATACATACATATATACGTACACATACCCACTTGCATTCACATCCACACACATGTAGGCAGATACACAAGCATACATATACATTCATCTATACATTCACATGTATGCACATACACATGCATAGTCATATACGCATGCATATATACACATGTACACATATGTACATGCACATACACACTTGCATTCACATTTACACACATGCAGGCACACACAGTCATACATACATACTCATAAATACATATATACTCATATATACTCACACATACATATATACATGCATAGGCACACAGATGCACACATATACTTTAATGCATACATACATGCATGCATGCATGCACACACACCTATGCACATACACACATGCACACACACACACATGTGAAGGCAGCTGAGCTTGAGTGGGAAGACTGGAACTGGAGTCCTCCATGCAGGAAGACTACAGTGATGCCATTTTCTGATTTCCAGCCTCAGTTTCCCCACCTGTGGAAGGGCTATTAAATGATAACCACTTGACAGACTGCCTTTTCTCATCAGCCGTGGGCATGTAGGATCACCCCACAGCCCTGCCAAATCTATACTCCTGTTTTTGGCTGACTGAATCTCATAGGGTCTGATTAGAGAACTGTTCAGCAGAAGAACTTAGATCTATAGGAAATAAAACACCTTTGCAATTATTTTTTCTTTTCTTTCTTTTTTTTAAATATGTAGGTACAAGTGAAGTGCTTTTAGGCCTAGGATAAAAAGCAGCCCAAGACTCTGGTTGTGGCAGGAGCCCCCGGAGCTGGCTAAAGAACATGGCTTCTCAGATGTAGTTCTTAGCTCACTCTTTGGAATGGAGTTTCAAAACATGTATACTTATCACTTTATTCTGAATCTGTAACTATGCTTTCATGAAAGACTTTCTCTTTCATGAGAGGCCATTATCTTGACTCCAGCCCTAGCTCCCTGAGGGTCCTATGCATGACAACTGCCCTTTCGTGTTATTCTCATGTTGCTGTCACTTGTAGCTCTCCTGAATGGAGTTTTACTGGTTGGTTTTGAACTTGGGTGAGAGCCCCTGTTTTGTAGCCCATTGACCTGACTGGCCGTGCAGTGGGGACCCAGGCAAGTGGGGGAAGCAGACGGTGCTGAGTAGAGTCTGCATGGGTACAGGGGATTTACTGGACTTTTTTCTGCTTGGGGATGAGGTCTTGGAGCTTGCATAATATATGACTGGTATAAACTTATCACCTCCCACAGTGGGAGGTTCAAGCTAAAACTGTCTCACAGTCAGCCTCTTTGCAGAATGTACCAGAGATGGGATTTTCATCACACTGTTTTTTACTGTCTAACATCTGTGATCTAGGTTGGTTACCTTTAGGACCATTTAAAAAGAAGACACCAGATGCCGTCTGAAAATCCTTGGAGGACAAGTTAAAGGCTGGTTTACCATGGGGGATGGAGGGTGGGTTTGTGGGATTTTCTCTCTAGCTACAGTTTTGAGGAACAGGGAAAAACATCCTTTCCTGACTCTCTGTGTCTGTCTGAAACTGAGGTTGCTGTCAAAGAAGGAGTGAAGGTGACTGCTTTAGGACTGGGGTCTGGAGACATAGGAGGGGCCTGCTGGGTGGGTCCTTAAGGGCCTTGCCCTGTTCTAGACAGACATCAAACTCCTTCTTTCCCAAGTCAGAAGCAGACCACTGAAGAGACTTTTCATAACATAGACAGCATTCGCCACAGGTTTTGAGGTGGTCATGAGACACATTCTCGTCAAGCACCTGCCATGACTTGCTTATGGTGCCTGCTTTGAGACCCCAGGGACAGTATAGATGACAAGATAAAGTCCAGTCTTCACAGAAGGTTCTGGAAGCCCAGATAGTTGGCGGTAGTCCAGTGTGAATCTGACACAGCTAAGCTCAGTGAGAGCCTTTACCTGCCCTGCGCCATTCACCAGGCTAACCACACACACACACACACACACACGCACACGCACACGCACACGCACACGCACACGCACACGCACACGCACACGCACACACACACACACACGCGCGCGCGCACATGCACACACACATGCACACACACATGCACACATGCACACACACATGCACACATGCACACACATGCACATACATGCACACACATGCACACAACATCCTTACACACATGCACACACATGCATAGCACCCTTTCACATACACATATATACGCACATATACACATATGCACATACATGTACACACATGCACACAGCATCCTTAAACACATATACACACACATGTACAGCACCCTTTCACATACACATACACATACACACACAAGAATAACATCCTTACACACATGTGTGCATGCTTTTGTGCACTAATACACACATATACATGGACACTCATGTACACATACCCAAAATCCTTACACACACATAAACACTCATTCACAGCACCTTTACACACACCCATGCACAGCATCCTTTATGCAAACAAACACACTCACACACAAGTACACCATCCTTACACCCATGTGTGCATGAACTTGTGCAACCATACATACACATGCACACTCATGCATGCATGCATGCACTGAATCCTTACATACACATGCACACTCACTCACACAGCATCCTTAGGCACACATGTACACACATGCACATTCACACATAGCATTCTTACACACACATATACATACAAGCACAGTGTCATTATAAACATATGTGCATGCACTTGTGCATACATACACACATGCACACTCACTCAAATAGGGCATTCTCACACATGTTTTTATGCACTTATACACTTATAAACACATACACACTCATGGATACATTCACGGAATCCTTACACACATGCATACTAACTTACACAGCATTCTTACACACATGTATGCACACAGATGCACAGCATCCTTTTACACATGTGTGCATGTACTTGTGCACACTGTACAGAATCATTACACACACATGTACACTCACAAACACAGCATCCTTACAACACATTCATATGCATGCATAGCATCCTTTCACCCACACACATACAAACTCACACACAAACACATCTTACACACATGTGAGCATGCTCTTGTGCACTCACACACATGAATACTCATGGATGCATTCACATAATCCTTACACACACATGCACGCTCACTTACATACAGCATCCTTACACACACATACACACACCAAAGCATCTTCACACATGTGTATGTGTTTGTGTACACATACATACATGCACACTCATACACACACATGCACACAATGCATACTCACACAGCATCCTTACACACACATGCATACACATGCATAGCATCCTTTCACATACACATGCACACTCACACACACAAGCATAACATTTTAAACTCATGTGTGCATGCTCTTGTGCACTCATACATACATGAACACTCATGGATGCATTCACAGAATCCTTATACACATGTGTGTATGTACTTGTGCACACATACACATGCATACTTACTTATACATGGAATCCTTACACATACATGCACACACATATACATTAACACATAGCATGCTTACACACATGCACATGCATGCATAGTATCCTTTCACACAGATATACACACTCACACACAAGTAAAACATTTTACATACATGTGTGCATGCAGTTGTGCACACATGTGTGCATGTAGTTGTGCACACATGTGTGCATGTACTTGTGCACACATATACACATGTACATTGATGCACACATGTACAGATTCCTTACTCATATGCGTGCGTGCACACGTGCGCGCGCGCACACACACACACACACACACACACACACACACACACACACAGTATCCTTACCCATGCCAGTTCTTCAAGCACCACCGTTACCCTCCTATTCTCCAGTCAATCTCAGCCTTGTAGATTCTTATTCTCCCTCAGGTCTAAACTGCCTTTGTTCCCTAAACCTACAGTGTCTCACATTGAACTTAGCATAGAGTAGGCATCCCACAAAGGTCTGCAAAGCTGAAGGTGGATCAATGGGACAGGCTGATGCCTGAGGAATCATGAAGCCTAATCTTTCTCTGTGTCTCTCTGTCTCTCTGTTTGTCTCTGTCTCTGTCTCTTCATCCATCTACTGACCCACGAGCTAGTGAGGATACTGCTCTGCTTGACAGATGAGGAAACTGGGGCCGATAAGGCAATGAGCAATAAAGGGGAGGGCATAGGAGACCATAGTGCAAATAGGGTCTCTTCATTGCAAGCTCTGGCTGGGAAGTCATCCCAAGGGTCATGGTGGGTCTATGTGCCCCACCTCACTATTAAGGGAGCCTGATTAGCCAAACCCAGGTGATAGGTAGCACTGGGAGCAAGAGAGTTCTGAGTTCTCCACATCTCGGTGGCCAGCAGCTATCATGCTGAGGATGCAGGAGATGCCCATAGACAGCTCTGCTTCCCTGGATCTTTTCTAGTCCTAGCCCCAGCCATCACTCACTCAGTTCAAGGCTCTTTAGCAATCATCCTGCTTACAGGTGCCATGGAGGAAGGAGGGAATAGGGCTGTTGATTTGGAGTAGCATCACAGATATTTCTCCCTAGATATGCAGAGATACCCTGGTGCTCTGAAACAAGAATGAAATGAGAGGCAAGGACCCCCACATTCACATGCTCTGTTCTGGCTCACCTAACCTAGGAAGATCAGAGAGGGAAGAACAGGAGCAGGAGGTGTATGTCCTATGGTAGGTGTCCTAATAAAGGTTGTCCATGCACTTACTATGGACGCCTCTATCCACCCATGCCTTTGCACACATGCACTCATTCATTTTGGGACCTCACAGCCACCCAATCTTTCTGCCACCCACCATTGTATCTTTTAATCTTCTGTGGACCTTGTCATTCATTGCCTCACCCACCAAATACTGTATCCCTACCCCATACATCATTCATTTCCTATTAGCCAGTCATCCTCTAGTCCTCCGTGCACTTGGACATCAGCCGACATCGCACCACTCACCTGCTATCCAACTTCTTCAATGGATGCACACTGTGGTCCTTACACATATCATTCAGCATTGGACACTGTGTCACTCCTCTTCTGTGAACCTGTCATTCATGTCCCCACCAGCCACAGTATTGCTCAGTCCTACATGCGCCCAACTTTCATTTCCCATTAGCCACCAGTGAAGACTCACTGCCCCAAAGGCCCCTCTTACTGTCCCACCCACTCTTATATCACCATTCTTTCATGAAACTCCTCTTTCTGACACGAGGTGTTGCTTTGTCCTATAGAACCTGTCATCAGTTGCCACCTGTGCATTGCTCAGTCTGCTGTATGTCTGTCATACCTTCTTCCTCAGCCGTTGCACCATCCAGTTTTCTACACACATACAATTCCTTCACACATCTGTCACTGTGTCCCTTGAGTCTCCATTCCTCTGCCATTCATTCCTGCACCTGACGCTGTGACCATCGCTCAATTATTGGGCACCTCTCATCCATTCTTCTACATTACGATCGTGTCATGTGGTCTTTCATAAAACTGCAACTCATTTCTGTCTCATTGTTGAAACATTTGGTCCCTCCACCCACATGCCGTGTACGTCCCCATTCAGTTAGTGCTCCCCTCCACTACACGTCACTTACTGCCCCCTGTATCTGCCATCCACTTCTTTATCTCTATCAACTTTCCAGTCCCCTTCCTCCCTACCATTATCTCTTCAACTATCTCCTACTTGCATACTTATCTTGCACAGTCTTCCCAATTGTCACTCAAACATCCAGCTGCCATCTCATCATTCAGTTCTCTACCAACTTGTCACTCATCCCCCATCCTGTCTTGGTATGACTAAGTTCTCCACATACCCATATCTGCCATTGTCTTAGCTTCCCAAAATCTCATATAGTTTCCCTCTGAGATATCACCACTCAGGTGTCTGGGAAGTGTCCATACTCCCACCTTCCATTGGAACTTAGTTCTTCACATGTCATCCATTTCCTTGCCTTCCATTGCCATCCTCTCAGTCACCTATTGACTGGTTATCCATCTCCTCATCTTTTATTGTGTCACTTGAAATTCCAGCTACCCGTCACTAAGCCTCCACCTACCACTGTAACTCTCAAACTCCAACTTCCCCATTCACCTCTGCACCACACATTCTTCCATTCATTTGCTGTCCAATAGAAAATGACCCTAAACCCCTCCAACCTCCATGGACTCTCCCTGTATCACCATTTCTCTAAGCCCACCATTGGGTCCCCATCTCACACGAATTGTCCAGTTCTTGCCCACCTGACAGTCATTCTCACTCCTGTCACTCTCTGGTTCATTTCTTCAAGGGCTTACCATTCATTCTTCACCTGCCAGGGTCCAGACCTCCCACCTGTCCTTTTTTCTCCATTCACAATTGTCCCATCCAGTTCTTCCTATACTCATCACTTGTTTCCTGTTTACCATGGTGCCATTGAGCTTTCATGTCCCCATTATCCATTCCCTTCCTGCCATTTTATCACCCAAACCTGTCCCTCTTTCCATTATCCCCCATTGTGCAACTCAGTTGTCTAGCTACCTACTGTTCACTCCTCTACCCTTCCTAACTTCCTTTAGTCATGCACACTCATCATCCTGTCCTTCTGCTGTCTGCTAGTGTATCATCCACTCCTAGGTGTACCCGCTATGCAGTTACATCATTAAATCCTCTGTGTATCTCTCATCTGTTCCCAGACACACCACATCACTCATTCTTTAAGGAACAGATTATCCACTCCACTATATACCACCAATCCTTCAGTCTATCTTGCACCTGTTATCCATCCTCCTATGCATCATTACATCACACAGTCCTTATTTATTTGGTTCTCCTAAGAACTGTCCCTCATCCTCTCCCCCGAGAATCATTGTATCATTTAGTCCTCCACACATCCACCACCCATTTCCCAATAGACCATGTCATCTCCCAGTGGCCCATGTTCTGTCACTATAACTATTGCATCACTCAGTCCTCATTGTACCCATCTTCTATCCCACTATATGCTGTGACATCACTCACTCCAAACATTACAACCTCATTCAGTCTTCCACACATCTATCATCAGTTATCCTATACATCATGAAATCAGTCAGTCCTCCACGCACTGTCTCTTCATTTCCCATATACATCACACTTTTCACTCATTCCTGCTCCTGTCATTTATTGTCCAGCATCTCATTAGTTCTCTGTGTGCTTGCCATTCCTTTCTCTGTGTGCCTGTTGTTCATTCCATTATACATCATTATGTCACCCAGTTCTCCATGAACCTGCCACTCATTCTAAGAACCAATGATTTCACTCTATCCTCTATGCTCCTGTCAATCATTCCTCTGTACTCCATTACATCATTCACTTCTCTGTGCACCTGCCATTTATTCTCTTATAGACTGTTTTGCTATATATTTGCCCATGTAACCATAATTCACTACCCATCAGCCATTGGATCTTTCAGCCATTCACTTGCTTACTACCTTTTCTCCATTTGTTAAGGTGTCCCTGACTCTTCCATGCAATTGTCACAGTTTCTCCATTAGTCCTTGTATCACACTATGCTCAGTACACCTGCCCTCATTTGTCACTTTCCAGAAACTTGCTTAATTCTTTTTTTGAGACAGGGTTTCTCTGTGTAGCCTTGGCTGTCACATTCTGCACACCAGCCTGAGCTCAAACTCATGGAGATCCACCTGCCCCTGTCTCCCAAATGCTGGAATTAAAGGCATGAACTACCAATGCCTGACTGTTGCTCAATTATACATGCATTTGTTATTCATTCTTCCACCCATCATTGTATTTTATCATTCATTTCCATTTCTGCAAATGTAGCCTGCATCTCTATATAAGCCTTAGTCTGCATCCCTATACGAGCCAGTCATTTCTCATTTGCTTGTGTCATAACTGTCTGAGCACAGAATCCCTTCTCCAACCTTCCACCATATCCTCCCTCCTCCATCTGCTATAGCCTCACCTAGTCCTCTGTGCACCTGTAAGTCAGTCCTTCTTCTGCTATATTAGTCTTCTGTGCACTACCCATTCATCATTCCATTCACAGTAACACCCCACCATGCACACACTAGTCTTTTATTCTCTTCTCTGACTTTGCCTCATTCATTTCTCCATGCGTATCTTATTCATTTCCCCAATGGGCCCAGTGTCATTCAATTCTTTATTTACCCATCATTCATTTTCCCTTGGACCTTGTTTCACTCAGTCCTTAAGTCTGTGGCTCATTCTATTCTCTGACATTGCATATCACAGTCCTTCACATTCTCAACATCTGCCCTATCCCCACTCATCAGGGCACCACTAAGTCTTCGTGTACCCACCATCTATTCATCCTCTACATGACATCACCCAGTTTTCTCTGCCCTTGCTATTAATTTTCCCATCTGCCAATATATCACTGGGTTGCCAGTGCTCTTGTCATCCCTTCTTCACTCCACCATTGCACCAGCATTCATTCCTCTACTCACTTGTCATTATCTCGAGCATCTGACACTATATCTGTTACTGTCCTCATCGCCTTCATTTTCACATCTGCCATTATGTTTGTAAATGTATTCATCCTCCTATCTGCTAGTCTCTTTCTCCTTCATACATGTATCACAAATTTTCTGGTCTAGTATTTTTTTTTATTCCCCCTCAACACTGCCATTTGTTTTCCTATGCATCTTTGTGTCACCTCATCTTCATCCACCCTCTACTATTATTATGTTACTCACTCCACAATTGCATCTTTCATTTATCTGCTCTTACCTCATTCTGTCATTCAAATACCTGCCATGTCTTCTCCAAGTCTCCCTTGTACTCAAGGTCTACTCTATACTCACCATCTGCTCCCTTATCTGCCATTAAATTACTAAGATCTTTCATGTTATTTCCTCCCCCATTTGCCATGATATGCTTTTGGGCACCTGTCACTCATCTGACAAGGCTTCTCTATCATTTAGCCCTGCATGGATTCATTCCTCCATCACCATTCAATCACTCTGTCCACTTTGATCCTTTCATTCACTTCCTCATTTAGTAAGTCCCTGATGTACCCAGGCATTCTCTCTCACAAACTGGGGTGTTGTTTGGCTCACTTCCTGATAGCTGATTCTGGGTAATATATGATGGCAGCTGATGCAGGACAGGGTAGAGAAAGATGAGCATGAAGTCCTAGTGTATGAATGCAGTAGGGCTCAGGATGCTGGTTTAAGAAGACATCCGTGGTGGGAGGTCCTAGAGACAAGCTCTTTTCTGACAACACCTGGATGATGAGGAATTCTGGCTGCTGAGAAGGTTGTCAGGGTGTTTGTTGGGGGGACAATGTTCAGTTCATGGGGACCCTAAACACAAAAGAAGTGAAAGCTAGTGTGTATTGAGTTACAAAATGAACATCTCATCACTGGGAAGAAGTAGTAAGTGATGGTAGAGAAGTCTTACAGAATAAAAAAATACCCCCATCTCTCCACATTCACTTCCTTTGTATTGTCCTTCTAGAATCATCTAGCAATTGTATACTTTTGCATATAGCATAGAACCCAAGAAAATGAATTGAGAAAATAATAGTTGTCTTTGTAAATTGGGAAACTTGGGTAAGCAAATACCTGCAGAGATTGAGTTCATATCTTCCAGCTCAGCTGTGTAGCTCAGAAGCTCTGATAGATGTATGTGTTTCATTTGGCTCTTACATTGTTAAAAAATATGAAGCATTAGCTAGCAACATCTATTGATTTTATTAGAGTTGGTTTCCTTGATATTTGCTTTCCTATTTATAAAAACTTATTTCACTTTATTAAGTTTTATTTCCCCTCCATAGCTTCAAGTATAAGCCCTTTTCTTCTCCTTAAAATACAAAAGGCTATGTGTTGTCCTATGTTTGCCACTTTGGCTGCATCCTATCTTCAACTATTTGTAAAGAATTTGAAAATGAATATTTTTCTTACAACCAATGATATGCAGATGGTTTTCAAATGAACTTTTTATTCTTATAATCAATTATTTATAAATTCTTTATGAGTTTGTCTTTGAAATGCAATGATTAAGTGTGTGAGTTTTAAAGTCATACAATATGCATGTGCATGAAAGCTTGTTTGCAGAAGATTAGAATCATGAGCTTTGAAGCTGATTGCCATAGGCTGTTGCTTGTTCAGAAACCTGGGGCATGAGATTTGACCTCTCTGTGTTTTGGCCTTTGCCATTTATAAAATGTGGAGAATAATAATTACAAAATGACTAACAAGGTGTTTGGAAGAGTTGGATTTATTTTTATTGCATTCTAAACATTTCAAACAGCTAACATGTACTGTGTGACATAGTCTATGAGCACATTTCAAATTTACAGTTTCTGTATTTTAAAATTTTTGGGTTTTCTTTATTGCTAAAAATTTATCTTTTGCTGAGTCTTGCAACTATTTGAAAACATTTATTTCTCTGTTGTATGTAAAGTTCTATGCATTTCTATTAATTTGAATTCAGGCATGTTTTCTTTCTCAAGAGTTGGAAATATTATTGGCTTACCCATACCGAGTTTAGCACACAGTGTCTCAGGTTATCATTATGTTAACTTGTATGTCTAACTGGTTCATGTGCTCTGCAGGCTAACCACTGTCCCAGGACCACTACACTTTAGGCCCTATCACTCACACATCCCAGTCACTTGACTCCTTGGATTCTTCAATTTGTGATCCTTGCCTTATAGTCTGTTTCTTGCTATTCTTAAGTCTGCTTGGCTCCTGAGGATGCTTCATTAGAATCTCATTAGATGTTTTGCTATTTATCCCTGTCTCTTTGAGTCAGGCAGAATTTGCTTTTTTTTGTGCTTTGAAGCTATGAGGTTAGATGCATACAGGTTCATGTTTGTGATTTTTTTTTTTCTTGGTAGAGACAAGAAGATTCTTTAATGCGTATGATGCTTTTGGTCTGAACCTTCCGTTCTGTCCTAATGATTCTGGAGTGTGCTTTCTTTCATTAGCACTTGTTATGTAAATGTTAATGTTTTTAGCTTATTTTTACACTTTTTCTTCTAGGAAGATTTTGACATGGCTTGTAACCAAAGATACAAATATAGGTATATAGGTGAAAAGTCACTGTGAAAATCTGGGGATCCATGTACACCCACCCCTGTAGGATGTGATAGGAGTTCACATTTTCTTAGATAGAAGGGGCCAAAAGGAAACAAATGCTCTAGGTGCCATCACTAGGAACAAATGGCGTCAAGCTGCACAGGTATGTAGTCTTGTGGCTTCACTGAATGCCATTGCATTCGTATGCGGAACATGGATGAAGACCACACCGAGCCAAGGCTATGCAGAAACAGGAGAGGCCTTGGAGTACCCAGGTGAGTGACACTCACAGCAGCCTTCAGGGCCCACTGCTCAGGATCATTTAAGACTTAAGCTCCTGTGATTTTTCTACTTTATCTTCCCTTCTGTGATCCTGTGCCAAGCACATTGTTGTTCAAGGCAGAAAGGATGGGAAATGCTGGAGGGGTTATTTTAGCCAAGATTATATTAACACTTCTCTAGAAGTCCTGCCCAATTTTTTTTCTCTGTCCTATGTGACCCACATATACCTTCTCGCTTTGAGGTTAGACTTCTGGACACCGGCTTGGCTATTAAATGTGATGGCTCATGATGGAGCTCTAGGGCTTGCACCTGAAGGCAAAAGCCACCAGCTACTGATTTGCTATCTCCGGATATCCTCAGGGGCCCCAGAAAAGTGAGAATACATGATGGAGCCAAAATAGGGGCTGGCAGGGGAGCACCCCTCAGAGTGGAGGGGTGGAGGTGTGAGCAAGAGGAAGCTGGCATCAGAGGAGGACTTCTTGGAGGAGAGGGGAGGAGGGTGATCAGGAGGAAGCTGGTGGCAGAGTCCTTGAGAGTAGAAGGGGGGAGGTGAGGGGTGGGTGAGCCTTTTTCTGGCTGATTTCTTTTCCTCCTGTTCTCTAGACATCTGTTCTGTACCCCTTCCCTCAGGAGAGGACTCAAAAGCTAACAGGATATATTTTTTTTCCATCCTCTTAAGCATCTGCCCTGAGCCCAGCACTATTTCTTTATAAAGCAGGGTGCTAAGCACCTATTTCCCTCCAAATGCTTTCTCCTTCCTACAGGTGGCTCCCTTTGGTTTCTGATGTTCCTGTCTGAAGTCTTCCCTTCTCCTACACTCAGGAGACCCAGTCATTGGAACTGCTCTCTCTCTCTCTCTCTCTCTCTCTCTCTCTCTCTCTCTCTCTCTCTCTCTCTCCCTCCCTCCCTTCCTCCCTGCTTCTTCCCTCTCTCTTTCCCTCTCTCTTCCTCCCTCCCTTCCTCCCTCCTTCCCTCCCTCCTTCCCTTTCTCTCCCTTCCTTCCTCCTTCCTTACCTCCCTCCTTCCCTCTTTCTTTCCCCCTCTCTCTCCCTCCCTCCTACCTCTCTCTTTCCCTCCCCCCCTCTCCTGATGTTCCTGGCTGAAGTCTTCCCTTCTCTTACACTCAGGAGACCCAGTCATTCGAACTGCGCTCTCTCTCTCTCTCTCTCTCTCTCTCTCTCTCTCTCTCTCTCTCTCTCTCTCTTTCTCTCTCTCTCTCTGCCCTGTCCCTTTCCCTTTCCCTCTCCCTTTCCCTCCCTCCTCCTCCATCCCTCCCTTCTCTTCCTTCCCTCCCTCTTTCCTCTCCCCCTCTCTCTCTTTCCCTCCTTCTCTTCCTCTCCCCTTCCCTTTCCTTCTTCCTCCCCCTTCCCTTCCTTTCCCCCTCCTTTCCCTTCCCCTCTCTTCCTCTCCTCTCCCTCCCCTTCATTTCCCTCTTTCCCCTCCCTCCCCTTCCTCCGTCCTTCTCCTCTCCCCCTCCCTTCCTCTCCCCTCCCTCCCCCTTCCCTTTCTCCCTCCTTCTCTTCCCTTCCCCTCCCCTCCCTCTCTTTCACTTTCTCTCTCTCTCTCCTTCCTCTTTTTCCCTGCTCCTCTCCAGCTCAGCCTAGATCCATTCTGGGCATGTGTACGTCCCCTGTCTGGTTTTTGGCTTCCTTTGGGGGATGATCTAAGCATTTGTTTTAAAGGGCTGGCGGGGGAGGAGGGACACAGGCATTATGCAACATTGTACTCTGCCGATGTTCTACACCTGGCCTCCTCCCAGTTGCATGCATTTGTGGTGGCTCAAGGCTGCTATTAATATACATTAAGTCAGTACCCTGCCTGAGAGCCATCAGTGCCTCTGTGTGAGCTACATAAATGATTACCATGGCCTTTGAAGTCCAAACTCTTACTGAGATGTAGTCTTGGCTCTCATTTCACGCCCCATGCAGACCAAGTCATGGGCTATGGTGGACTTCCTCAACATTCAACACCCCTTCTCAGTGCATCCTTCTCTGGCTGTTAGATGCCTCTCCTGTCTCTGTAGCCTCAGGGCTCTGGCCAGCTAAACACCTGTCAACCTGTGTCATATCAGCTTTTCCCAAGCCAGACTCTGTGTGCTGCCCCCAGCACCTCTGGCCAGGGCTGATGTTACCTGCCAGTGTCTGAGTTGTCCACCCTCCCCCCCCCCCCCAGTGTCTAGCACTAAGCAGGCCCTCAGAGAATGTTTGTTGAATGAACACAGGCATGTAAATGGGACAGCTTTCACCAGAGCTATATTTAACTGTTCAAGAATATTCTCTGGGTCTTTCAAAAAAAAAGCAAATCTTGAAAAACAGCAGCCCACGAATCTGAACAGCGAGCAGGCGTTTGCAAGAAGTGGTGGGTGGTCTAACAGGAGGCTGGCTGTTTCCCATGAGGCTTGAGTTCGTCCTGTGCCCCTCTGACTCTGTATGGTCCAAGATGCCTGCTGGCTTCCCAGGTCCTTTTGGAACTTTCAGAAGGAGAAGCCCTAGGAAAGGGTCCTTTCCCCACCCTCACCATGGCTCCTATTTCTGAGCTTCTGGCATAGTACTGTCTAACTCTCCCGCTCTTGGCTGTCCATCTGTCAGTTCAATACTGAGGTCAGTGTGCTAGCATCTTTGCCAAGTAGGAGGAATCTAGATGGGTAGGAAAGCACACTATAGGTTGCTGAGAAACTCACCACCACGGGATGTTGACTCTGTGAGGTTCCTAGAGAGGCTGACCCTAACCTCTGTATCTGAAGGCAGAAGGCAGAAGGCAGTCAGTGGCTCTGTATCATGTGCCCTCTGCTTGGGGGCACACTTCTTCCACCAGTAGCCTTGACTTTGGCCCCAAATAAACCTTCAGGACCATAAGGAAATCTGCAGAGGCAGGTACTAACTTATGGCAGGTACAGACTACCTGTCACACCTTCTCCTTTTCTCCTTTACTCCTGTCCAGACTCATGTTTCCACCTGTAAAGTGGGTAGAAGTGGGTGCTTCCCAGAGGCTCTATGAGATCTGATGAGATAGTGGATGAGGTACTTGGCTGGGCTCTGGGTCAGAGCCAGGTAGACAGACAGTACATGTTTCTTTAGTATTCATGTCATTGTCTGCAGTAGTACATGCTGCAGCTCCAAAAGTAGCAAAACAGCCACAAATATCAGAACTATGCTTGGGGAAATGGAAGCTTTGTCCTGCTGCCTCTCTTCTAGCACAGGACTGTCTCTTGTGTCCCCTCCAAGTTATAGTGTTGGACTCACAAGCCTTCAGAGCTGCTACCTGCTAGATCAGGGCAATGGGAAGTTGAGCAGGAGACCAGACAGGGTGCTCTATGATCTGGCTATAGAGCTCTTGACCACAGCTAGGCTGCCCGACCTGTTGCCACACTAAGGGCACAGGCATTACAACTTTAGGTCCCTGCTTCCCACCACTGCTGTCCAATACTGCGCCTGAGTTCTTGGCTGGTCTAGGCAGTGGCACTGCCAGCAGGAAGAGAGGGTGCCAATTCCTGCCCGTCTCAGGCACAACTCCCAGGTCCCTGTAGTCATGGGATGGGACCAGGTGGCTCAAAGGAAGAGGTTGATAGGGTACGGTCTGTGTCTGGGAGGGTCTGGTGTTAGCGAATGAATGATGACACTTCTTCCATACAGCTGTGACATTATAGGCTGGTTAGTTATTAGAAAGGCCAGGGAATGAGCATAAGAAAGACATATGCTTTCAAGCAGGGGAGGTGTGTATTAACTTTGGAAGGTGAAGTCTCAGTGTGGGGAGCTTAGTTCAAGCTATAGTGACAAGCATTATAAATAACAGCTGTTTATTTACTGCAATTCTGGAGGATAGAAGGCTGAAGCCAAGAGCAGACAAGTTAGAGACGAAGGCAGAGTTGACACCTCACCTCCCAAAGGCACTATAAGCAAGGCCAAGGGTGCCTTCTGTCTGCCAGGTGCTGTTTTGAACCTGTGCTGGGTGGACAATTATGTCTTCAAATCAAAGTGCCTAGGAAGACTTGCTGGTTTCATCCTAGTCTGAACAGACTTAGCAGTGGTGAGTGGGCTAGACTGGGATTGGTTAAACACAGCATTGTAGATACCCTAAAGATGAGGAGGATCCAGATGCATCAGGGAAGATCCAGATGCTACAGTCCAAATCCCTTCCCAGGGTCATGTCCCTTACAATGCAGGGGCCTCTCTAGTCACTGGACTCACCAAGCTTTTTCTCCACTCTTGTCCCTTTCCCTGGATATTCAGTGGAGCTTGAGACCCCATAGGCCCCTCTCTGTCTGTGTGCCAGCTGTGGGCAATGGGACTCTTACATGAAGTATTCAAAGTCTGGGCCACCCCTGTCCCACACCCTTCTGTCCTCCTTCCTTAGAGACAGTCCTCAGACCCAGGGCGTTGCCATGGGGATTGTGAACTGGAGTCTATTTTGAGATCATGTTAGAGTGTGATTTTTAGTTCTGTCTGGGCTGCCTGTTGGTTTCACTTCTTGTCCAATGACTAGCTAGAGAGTTTGGAATGGTTTCGCCACAGAGACACTACTCATTGATGTGACAGACAGGTGATTAGCATCCTGCCTGATCAGTATGCACCTGCTAGTAGTCCACACGTGTCCCTATGATCAGGGGACAGTGAGGTGGGGAACACCTTCCTTTAGGAGATGTCTTTGGCCAAGATTTAGCACTCCTATCTGCTCACTCAGCTGACTGCTGCTAGCTGGTCCTGTCTACAGATGGCAAGGGAACAATAGATGCCCCAGAAGAGAGGGGGAAGGGCCCTTTAGCAGAGAGAATAGTATGGCAAAGGTGAGAAATGAAGGTACTGGTGAGAGTAGGGGCTAGTTCATAGGAAGCCAGGAGGCATGGGCTCACAGCTGGAGGTTGCTAGGCTCTAAATGTAGACCCGCCCCATCTCCTATTTACATTTATTATTTTCTCAGCTCACTCCTAGGCACTAGGTAAGGCTAATTCACCTACACACCCAGGGACCATCTCCAACCTCCTTTGCCATTCTCATGAAAAGTATGACACAGAGAGAAGCCTGGGGACTGAGGGCAAAGCAGAGCTCTGATTCCAATTTTATTCGCCTGCCTTTCCCCCTTCTGTTTCCATCCTGTAGATGAACAAACTGAGGCTCAAAGGGCTCCAGGGACTTTCCTAGGATCCATGTCATTGATTTATCTTTCCCTTGCTGTAGGCAGAATTCTGTCCTCTTCTTGGGGAAGATGCTCCTTGGTGACTCAGAGTAGCTACTCTCACTAGCAGAGCCTCTAACTACAAGTGAACTATTGGGGTTAGCTGCATTTGCTTACATTCTAACCTATGTAACCTTTTATTTAGAAAATTCTCTTTGAATTTACTTACATGAGAATGTGGGAAATTGTCATAGGATTTTTTTTTTCAAATATAGATGATCATAAAGTCCCCAACACAGGATTGGGTATCTCTTGAGTCCTTCTGTCCCTCCCAAGGCCATGACATCCTTGGTATTCTCTCATCTGAATCTGCTGGGAGTCACCAAACCTTCTGCCTCATTTGTCCCCCAACCCAGCTCAGGGCTTGGGAAATCTGCAGAGTCAGGTTTGAGTGGGGGAAGAGCCAGCCAGCCTTGTGTCTGGGCGGTGAGAGGCTATTTTGGGAGCAAGTCAGGGAAAGAGTGCTCTGTTTTGTTTGCTCCTCGTGACTACCAGAGGTGGTAGAGCCCCACACTCCTGTCTTGGACAGCTAGTGAACACCAAGCCAGGGACTGAGCGGGGAAGGAAATGGACTGGTATACTGCATGACAGCCAGAGGCCACAGGAGTCTAACCCCCACCTCTTGTCACTGTCAGTTTGTTCACCAGCAGTATCAGAGAGCAGAATAGAAGCAGGGTGGAGACTCTTATTCTGACATGGTGGGCTCATTCTTCCACCTCATTCCATTTACTTCCCTGGCCATTCCCAGCAAACTTTTGCCCATCTGTTTCCTTACCCATTTTCTCCCTTCCATTCATTTGCCCATTTAAACTATTTAGCTAACCATCCCTCTATCCACCCATCTGCCCATCTATCCTCCATCCACATTCCATATACCCATCTACTGATCTGTCTACCTTTGCTTGTCTATTATGTATCTACTAATCCATCTTCCACCCACATTCCATGTACAAATCTACTCATCTCTTCATTATCCACTACCCATCTACCCATTTGTCCACCCCTTATTCATCTATCCATTTTTTAGTTTGATCCCATGCATCTATGCATTCATCCTCTATCCATATAACACGCATCTACCCATCTTTCCATTATTTGTTTACCCACTCACTCATCTTCTCATCCATTGTCCACCCATCCATTCATCTACCAATTATTCATCTCATCTGTCTGTCCACTATTTCATCCATCTTTCTTCCATACATCCCATAATTATCCATCAGTCTATCACCTTTCTATTCTATACATCTACCCATTCATCTATTGTCCATCCATCCATGTATCCATCCATCCATCCATCCACCACTTTTCATCTTCCATCAAACTTTCATCTATCCATTGATCCCCTTATCTATTGTACCTCCATCCATATTCCATATTTCAAACATCATCCATACATTATCAATTCACCTTCTATGTATCACCTATTGACTCATTTCCCCATCTACTGGCCCACCCATCAATTTCCAAGCAGCCATTCTTTCATCTCTCATCAATCTATTCATTTACACTCAATGTTGTAATCTGTGCTTCCTGTTGTACTGAATCCCAAAGTAGGTGATACATAAGATACATTGATAATTTGCTTTCCCTACTAGAGACCATCATTGACAATGAGTTCAGCATCTACAGTCAACTGTGTCAATCTCATAATATCCCTAGAGGCTTGGAAAGATTTGAATAGGGTTCTATGACAAGAGATGGCAGGGATCAAATAGACACCTGAGCAAAAGACTCAGGGAAGATCAATTTTCAGATTGAGGACCACTTAGAAGTCTTTCTGCTCTCTGCTGTCACTGTAGCTAAGGGAAGAGCTTTGGGGGCATGGCCCGAGTGGGGAAGGGCTCTGTGGTCTTATAGGAACCATCCAGAAAGTCATGGATCTGAGCTTTACTGAGGCATGTGGGACAAGACAATTGATGAAAAGGGCAAAGAGATATGGTGAGCTTGACAATGTCATGTCAAGGGATAGGAGAATGTCTGTCTGTCTTCCCACTAGACATGTCTGTCTATCTCTCTATCCACCCATCTGCCCAACCATCCATCCTATCCACATTCCATATATCCATCTCCTGATCTGTCTACCTTTGCTTGTTCTGGTTGATTCAGACTTCTGGCAGGATCTGCATGCGCTATGAAGCTGGCTTCTTTCTAGAAGCTCTGCTCTTTGACAACTGCAGAGATGGGAGCTCAGTGCTATGGACCTTGGGTACCAAAGGTTTGATGGCTCATCCCTTTCATGTAAATAATAGAAACACTCCCAGCTCCCTGCTGTTTATACAGGAAATTTGAATTGATCTCAACTAGCTCCAACTAGGTGGTTTCATTTTTTTCAGTGACAGCATCCTAACCCCCCACAGGTTGGGAACACTGGGTTAGGCACATCTTAGGTCTTTATTTAGCTTGTCATGTGGCCTCTACACCATTGTACCAACTCTGAGCTTCCACTACCCATGGGCAATAGGAGGGCACTTGGGATTTCAGTTTGTCTTTTTGTACTCTGAGGTTCTAGAGCTTGGGCATCAGGTGAATCCTCACACAACACAGAGCAGAAAATTTCAGGAGTCTATTACTTGAAAGTGAGGATAGTTGGCACGGGGGTGGGGTGGGGTGGGTGGTGTGTACTCAGCATAGGCCTCTGTGTGCTGAAGAAGATGGATTTTGCTTGAGCTAATAATGCTGTTTTGTATTTGCAGAGTGGTTTTATAGGTTTTGAAAGTATGTTCTCATAAGTCTGATTTGATTGTTGAATGTTGACTAAGTGAAAAGTTTGCATATAGTGGGTAAATCAAGATTAGTCCAGGGCCTTGGATGAAGGAAACAACCTCAATCTTCCTTAGACTTAAAGCAGATACAGCACAAGGATATAAAATATTTCCTTTTTTCTTCTTTTTTTATGGTAAAAGATGGACATAACATATGTTCATGATACTTACCATTCCAAATTGTAAACTTGAGATACATTACATTTTAAGACAATGACCTCTGCCCCTTTGGAAACTACAGGGCTGATAGTTGTGACTTTACATTAGTTTGTATGTGTTGGACTTGGCAACAGACACATGGCCACTGCTTCTACATAGCATTACATGGATATCCATGAATAGCTGAAGAGTGCTTTTATAAAGGTAACAGATTGGGATTCCACAAACTTTGTTAGATACAGCAGTAAGCCATCTTCACAGTGCATACATATGTGTGGGCAGCTGAGTTCACCCTCAGATCTTGACATATCAAGTTCAGGTACTAACATGAATCTAGAGTAAGAGCCCAAACCAGGCTCTACAATTTTGGTAGCATCAAACTTAGCACCAGGTGACTGCTGATGTTTCAACAGCTAGGTCTGGATAGGCCTCAGAACTTACCACATATAGGCAGGGTTGTCTGGGCACTAGTAGACAGTAACATTGGTAGTACCAAAGCTTTTATTCTTAGGAACTACCAAAGACCAGTAAGTTCCATATTCCTCTATTTGGAAGATAGACAAATTGGCATTTAGTTACCCCTACCTCCACCCCCAAATCTCAGCATGAGGTTCCCTGGAAAAACATTAGGCAGGTAGCATTAGTAGAGTCTCCTTCTATGATACAGGGGTGGGGTTTCAATGTTAGGCATGAGAAATTACCAAGGGCAGAGCAGGGGAGATCCTTTTTACACATATGTATTCTTCCTTAGCCATACAGACAGTCCCAACTTATAATGGTTCAACTTCATCATATATAAAAAGTAAAATATGTTTGGCAAAAAACAATTTACATTTTACATTTTATCTCCCCTCAGGCTAGTACTATGTGGGTGGTATTCTGTCTTTAATCTAAGCAGTGGAAGATGCTGCAGCTCCCACTTGCTGTGTAAGCATAAGGGGAAATTCTGATCACTGGGTTAGTGCTCTGTGGGGTGGTATTCTGTTTATAATCTAAGGAGGAGAAGGTCCTGTATCTCCCTCTTGTCATGTGAGCATAAGGAGGAATCCTGATCTCTAGACTAGTGCTCTAGGTGGTAGAATTTCGTCTATAGTCTAGACAGTGGAAGAGGCTGCAGCTCCCACTTGCTGTTTAAACATAAGGAGGAATCCTGATCTCTAGACTAGTGCTCTAGGGGGTAGAATTTCGTCTATAGTCTAGACAGTGGAAGAGGCTGCAGCTCCCACTTGCTGTTTAAACATAAGGAGGAATTCTGATCTCTAGATGAGTGCTTCATGGAGTGGTATTCTCTATAATCTAAAGAGTGGAAGATCCTGCAGCTCCCATTTGCTGTGTAAGCATAAGGAGGAATCCTGATCTCTAGACTAGTGCTCTGTGAGTGGTATTCTGTCTATAGTCTAGACAGTGGAAGATCCTGTAGCTCCCACTTGTCATGTGAGCATAAGGAGGAATTCTGATCTCCAGGTTAGTGCTCTGTGAGTGGTATTCTGTCTACAATCTAGACAGTGGAAGATGCTGCAGCTCCCATTTGCTGTGTAAGCATAAGGAGGAATTCTGATCTCTGGGTTAGTGCTCTGTGAGTGGTATTCTGTTTATAATCTAAGGAGAAGAAGATCCTGTATCTCCCTCTTGTCATGTGAGTATAAGGAGGAATCCTGATCTCTAGACTAGTGCTCTGGGGGGAGGGCAGAATTTCCTCTATAGTCTAGACAGTGGAAGATCCTGCAGCTCCCATTTGCTGTGTAAGGGTAAGGAGGAATTCTGATCTCTGCTCTGTGGGTGGTATTCTGTCTACAGTCTAGACAGTAGAAGATGCTGCAGCTCCCACTTGCTGTGTACGGGTAAGGAGGAATTCTGATCTCTAGATGAGTGCTTCATGGAGTGGTATTCTCTATAATCTAAGGAGTGAGTGGAAGATCCTGCAGCTCCCACTTGCCATGTGACCATAAGGAGGAATCCTGATCTCTGGGTTAGTGCTCTGTGGGGTGGTATTCTGTCTACAGTCTAGACAGTGGAAGATGCTGCAGCTCCCACTTGTCATGCAAGCATAAGGGGAAATTCTGCTCTCTAGACTAGTGCTCTGTGGGAGGTATTGTCTATAATTTAAGGTGTGGAAGGAAGATACACAAGCCACTCTACTGTGATGTGCTACTGAGTTAGTGCTCAGCAGGCATATTCATTGCACTTTTGACTTACAGTATCTTTGACTCACACTAGGTTTATTTGGAGGCCACCCCCATCATTTGTTGGGCATCTGTATTCAACAGAGAATGGCATCTTGGTGGTATGATAAGAGGCTGAGGAGAGAGCATGGGTTTGGAGACAGGAACAATGGATTTAAGATATCAGGTCAAACGAGTTCATGTGCCAAGTCCTGAGCTGTGTGGGACACTTGGCTTGGCACAATATGGGAGTTCTGGGACACTATTCATTGTTTCCATCTGTGTTATTATCTTATTCAATGTTTGATTATCCTGTCCCTTTTTGAATTGAGGCAAAAATACATAATATAGAACTACTGGACAGCATGTAGCTAAGTGGTATTTAGCTTTCAACATTGAGCAACAATCACTTCTGTCTAGTTCTATGCATTTCAACACTTAAGGCAATGTGTTGTCAGCCACCACATTCCATTGCCTCTTCCTCTACCCCTACAACCATGAATTCATCTTCTGTCTCTGTAGGGCTCAGTCTTATAAATGGTATCCTGTGATACTTGGCCTATGGAGTTCAGCCTCTTCACATTTTGGGGGCTCACACATGTAGTGAGCATTAGCTCCTCCCTCTATTTTACATAAGATGCTATTCTACTGAAATATGCAACATTTTGTTTGTATGTTTCTGGTTTTGAGGAGGTTGAAGATTTCTAGCCCTGGACAGCAATGGGAACCTTGAACCTAGAATGCAGAGAAGATATAAAGATAGTGGAATGAGACTGTAGAAGAATTAATGTACTGGCTTGGCAAAACCATGGTCCCAAAAGAGAAATAAATGGAACCAGGCTTTCTAGCAACTGTTAGACCAAAGGAATTGCATGGCCTCCCCAGAGAAGGAAGAGGATTCAGGTTGCATTCCAGAGCAGCTGATCTGTGATGGCCTTATCCTACCCTCTACTGGATATAGCACACATACCCATTCTGGGCCCTGGAGAATAAGGGGAGAGAAATCAAGTTTGTTGGTCACTAGACATTGTGCCAGTCATGGATACAGTGGCCAGATGTCCAGGGTTGAGCTCTCTGTGGCTTCTGTCTAGCATGGAAAGCACCTACTAGATTAATGTTCTATGCAGGACCTTGGAAAGGGAATAAATTATAGACTTTCAGGTCTCCTCAAAGGACAATGGGAAGGGCAATCTCAATGGTCTGGTTGCCAGCTGAGACTGGGACAAGGTTTAGGTAGCCATTGTATCAGGACATTCTGTTTGGGAAATATGCACATTTATGATTCTGGCACCTTTTGAAACACCAACTCTTTTATCACTTCAAAGATTCATTTATTTATTTAGTCTCTAGTGATAGCATTCATTTTGGACCCAATTTCTTGTCTGGTGCTAATACAGACATGCTGTTGTTTTTTGTTGTTGTTGTTTTGTTTTGTTTTGGCCAGTTTGTATGACATTCCTTGCATCTATCCTTTTATTTAAATTTGCTCATGTCTTTGAATCTTAGGTGCATCTTTTATAGACAGTAGCATTAGAATATGGCATTTGGGTTGTAGCTTTTTTTTTGTTTTTGTCTATCTGCCAACCTCCAACTGCTGATTGGAGTGTGTAGTTAATTTACACTTAATGTACTTACTGATCTGGAAGGTGTTAAATCTGCCATTATGCTGCTTGTGTTCTGGGTTCCTTTGTTCCTTCATTTCTCCATAACTGGTTTCTTTTGTGATAAGTAGACCGGAAAGTGTGTCATTTCCATTCTCCTATTGCTTCTTTTGTGTTTTGAATTAGCTCCTTAGTAACTGCTCTGGAAATAACAATGGGCCTCTTTAAAACCAGCTAGTTGGAGATGATAGTATCTTACAACTTCAGTGGTTTACAGAATTTTTTTCCCTAACAGATCCATTTCCTCTCTCATTATTGTTGTACAAGTGAAATATTTATGTACCTATCTATCATTGCTTTATAATTAAGTCACTGCTTTCAACATTGCCTTGAAAGTTAAGAGGTTGCCTTTTATACAGAAGAAGAAAGGGTACAAATAAAGCCATTTGATGCTCTTGTATATCTGCTAATGTAGTTGCCTTTACTGTCACTCTTTCATTCTTTTTATGAATTTGTACTACTGACTACAGTTCTTTCATTTCAATCAGATGGACTTTTAAAAATATTCATTGCAGTGAAAGTCTGCTAGCAGAGAATACTTTTGGTTTTATTTTTTTTATGTATGAATGTATTAGTGTCTGGCTATTTTTTATGAGGATAGTTTAGTTGGATATAAAATTTTTGATTGACTTCCACTTTTATTCTGCTCCTTGACCATGTTATTTCACTGTCTGAGAACATCTTAATTTATCTGAATTTGCAGAATAGTTTAAATGGATGTAAAATCCTTGGTCAACAGTTTCTTTCAGCATGTTGACCATGTCATCCCTTTGTTTTCTGGACTCTGGTTTGGAATAAGAGACATTCATGGATCTTATTGAGGAGCCCTAACAATGAATTGCTTTTCTTCTGTTTGTTTTAACATTACACCATTGTTTTCTTGCATGTACAGTAGTTTAAATGTGATGCATCTAGGCACTCATCCTTCTTGGCATTATGTTAAACTCCTTGGATGTTCAGATCAACATTTTCATTAAAGTTTGAAAGGTTTTGTTCATTATATCTTTAGTCATTCTTTCTGCCATTTTCACTCTTCCTCCAAATCTCCCATGAGTGTGGAACATTGCATGTCTTCAAGGTATTTTTTCTATTTATTTCCATTTCTTTCCCCAGGGAATATTTTGTGCATCTATGGATTTGAATAGTTTTGTTTACATCCATCCACCCATGTATCTAACACCCTGAGAAGAGAACCCATGGTGGCCATCTTAGTTTTCACTGATTATAATTTATTGGAGCAGGGCAAATAATTGATTTTTCCAGGTACTTCTTCCTCTAGGAAATAGAAGTGATCACCTAACAACTTTGGGCATGCCATTGGAGGACATATCCCATTTGCTGGCACTTACTTTGTTTCTCTCCTTTTCTTTTGGAATAAAACCTTTGAGGCCAGGAACTGTGTGCTTTTGGCTAAAACACAAATGGCTGTTAGCAACAGAAGCAAATTAGAATCCAACACATTATACATTTAGTCTATTTAGGTGAAGAAATTGTGGTGCCTCTACTTGGAGCTGATGAATTAAAAATGATGCTTATGAAGAATGCTATTGGCAATAGACTAGTGTTAGCATTTTTTAAAATAATTGCTTACGTGCAGTTTTCTCTCAGCCATGGAAAAAGTATTTAGGAATAGGATTTGGGTAACATAAGGAAATGTTCCCGGGTCTGAGTGGAAAGATGGTGAGTAAACATTCCTCATTCCTCAGTTTTGATCTCTCTTCTGTTTTCTCATGTTTCTTTCTATTATGTGAATTATTATTCTTATAGCCAGTAACTTTCAAAGTGGGAAAGTCTAAAAAGCAGAAAGGACACTAAAAATAATTGGAAGTTTAGGAGATAATCAGGATTGGGTGAGTGGGGATAGTTTTACCTCTTTTCTTGCTTGGGTTTTTGATGTCTCCATCCCTACATGGTTAGATGACTTGCCTAGGTTATATAGCTGAGACATGGAGGAAGTCCATTAGGACTAGGATTGTCCCTCTCTAACTGCTATCATGTATCCCCTGGCAATGCCTGCCTGTAGCCTTTGCTCATGGTGTCTCACAATGCTGGTTGATGGGAATTAGCTGTGACAGATGCTCAAGTGTCCACCCCAGCAACTGTCATCCTTGCTTTTTTGGGAAGGATATCAAGGACAATGTTCTACTTGAGCATGGTTTTCTTTCTGTGAAGCTTCAACCAAGAAGTTCAAATAGGTAGATACTTACCTCTGGGGACCTTTTTGCAACCCCCCTGGGAATCCATCCAACTCCTTGCCTTACCACAGCCCATGAAGAGACATTACATCATAAACCCAGCATATAGTAAAGATGTAAACTTAAGTCTTCATTTGGAGATTGGAAATCCAATACTCTCATGGCCTCTTTGGAGAGGGACACACCAGCAAAACAGAGGTCAGTGCAAATAATACAGGCTAGCTTCTAGAATGGACTGTTGTAGAGAGATCACCAGAGATGATATTGTAAAGTATGGAGGTTTTCCTTCAAATATAGTAGGCTTTCCCTGTGTCAGGATCAGAGCTTTGCTTACCTCTGATCACCCACAACCCTTGCTACAGTATAACTGACCTGAAGTCATTTGAGCCTAACACTATTACCTCATCCCGCTGAACCATGCCAACCCAAGGCCAGGTAGCTTACTGATTTTCTTATTCTATCACAGACTTCTCAAACATCAGTCAGATTTCTATCCTTATTTTTTTTCTTATGAGTCAGTCTTTGATTTGTCACTCCACATTTTCTTATAGAGATTTTTGGACAGTGGAGAATACAGGAAAGCATGGCAGAAAGGGAAGGCTTTGGCGGGTGTAACAAGAGGACCCATAGGAGAACCTGGATTTCCATTTCCTGACCAACGGGACAATGTGGACATCTCATTTGCACTGTGGGTGTGGCTGAGAACAGGGGCTAAATTAGGATCAAGACCCAGATCAGCCTGACATGGGAACTTAGAAAGCCATCATGCTAAGCCCAAGATTATGGGCACTGCCACACCCATGCGGAGGAGAAAACTGGTTACCTGGAAAGAGTCCCTTCTTTTCCCCAGGACATGAGTTATTGAGTGTAAAAAGGCTTTAGCTTAGTTCTTGGTACCACTTGCTATCAGTAAACACTGGTCGTTACTAGTTTTATTTTTTATCTATGCCAAAATTCCATTGATTGGTGGTACTTTTTTGAGAGAAAAATCCACCAGGTAATACGTTTTGCCAGTGACACACTTTAGTGACTTTTCCTTGTGATTCTTGGACCCATTCCAGGAGGCAACCTGAGCATGTATGGGACCTATGCTTGCCTTCATGTTCCGCAGTGACAGATCACCCGCCAGAGGGCACCCTTGCACCTCTGGTGGCAGGCTGACAAAGACCACAGGCCAAGGCTTCCACCATCCTGCCACCCAGTGGGCTCTTTGTGGACAGCATTTCCTCCGCTGCTTCTAAAAGCAAGCTTGTGTGGAGGGGGCTGGGGGTGGGGATAACCAGGCTTCCTTAAAAGCAGAGTGAGAGGCTGTGAACCCAAGCCTGTGCGGAGTAGGATAGGGAGCTCCAGCTTTTCTTAAAAGCATGGAGATGCTGTGGATCCAAGCCTGAGATACTTGGAGGCTGAAATGTGTCCCATCCCAGGCAACTTTGTGTCCAGCATGGGCTCACACACATCACAGTCTGGGCATTGGCAAGCGCCTCAGTGGCACGACATTGCCCCGTGAGATAGGGTTTTATGGCTCCTTTACAGAGGGAAGACATCTCAGCCCTCCCCTTGTGCCCACTTTCCATGAGAAATTCATGCTTTGCACATTTCCATGTTAAAAAATGTATTTGGGGTTCCTTTGCTCCCTTAACATACAAAGTTAAAAGAATCCATGGAGCACAGGAAGGGATGTGTGCTTTTTCATTATGTAAAACAAGCTGCCAGGTTTCCCTCTGCAGAACACAGAGGGCCCTGCGAGTAAGGAAATGGCTTAGCATGGAGCACCACAAACACTGATACCTTTCCACAGGAAAGGCTAAATGCAGGAAACACACTGTAAAAGGCTAGATGACTTAAAGAGATTGCTTTACTTCATGTCCTTTTTACAGAAGAAGGATGGAAGGTTTAGAGGATTTAGGAAGCTATGGGAGGATAGATGGGAGGGTAGCTTCATCATGGGCTGAAGTAGGAACAATCTTGGAAGCACAGGGGGCCAAGGTTAGCTCCCTTCCTCAGCATATCTCTTCTTGAAGCCAGCCTGAGTCATTCTTTATTGGGATTTGTGCTTGCTTTAAACCCGATTGTCAAAAAAAAAACCCTTCTGTCATCTATAAATATTTTATTCCTCTCCAGCAGCAAATTCTCCAACACCACCTTCTCTATGCACTGCACCCTCAGTTGGCACCAGGCCTTGGGCAGTCACAGTAAATATGGCAAGGATAAAGATGAGGCTGGGGAATGGAGGAGGATGCTGACTTATCTCCCTAAAGGCCCAGCCAGCATCAAGCTGAATCAGCCTGCTTCAGGCACCAATTTTGACTACTGGGCTAGACTGCATTGTAGTGTGAACTCTGAGATGGCTTCTGAAAGCCCAGAGAGGTAGCAATGCTTGTTACCTAAGCACTTGGGAGGCTGAGACAGGAAGATTTCTGTAAATTCAATGGGAGGCTATGTAGTGAGTTCCAGGCCACACTGTACTAGAGAGTGAGGGCTTGCCTAAATTAAAGCACAGAAGAAGAAGAAAAAGAAGAAGAAAAAGAAGAAGAAAAAGAAGAAGAAGAAGAAGAAGAAGAAGAAGAAGAAGAAGAAGAAGAAGAAAAAGAAGAAGAAGAAGAAGAAGAAGAAGAAGAAGAAGAAGAAGAAGAAGAAGAAGAAGAAGAAGAAGAAGAAGAAAAGGTTTCTGTTGGAGGATTTGGGGAACAGTCTTTGAATTATGCTTGAAGGACATGGGTGACAGATAAGGGGACCCAGCACTCAGCTTTTGAGTCATATGATGATATGTTTATTTCCTGCATTAGATATATCCCAGATAGAACTGTTAAGTAAGTGCTTACTAAGTCCACCCCATCTGGCTCTGGTGGCTGCTCTGCAGGTGAGCTTCGTGCAGAGGGAGAGGAAATAAGAGCTGTGTGTTTTATATTTCTCAACACATGATTCATTTTTTCCCCTGACGTCCTAAATTTTCATCTGGTGCCTTCTTTGAGGGAAGAGCCTCCTCCTCCAGTAGGTATGCTGTGCCAATCTGACGGTGTTGTACTCTCCAGCTTTGAAAAGCTGAATATGAAGGCTGTTTCCTTTGGGTATGGGATCCAGGGTTCATGGTTGTTCCCCTGACTCTTTACTGACAGGGCTCCAATTGCTTCTTGGCTTTCATTACTTATGATTAGATGTCAGTAGTCTAAGAGGTTTGGCTCTGCAAAATCAGTTGTGCCATTTTTTTTTTCTTGTCTGCCTTTCTGCACGTCTCTCTCTAGCTTTCTTTTAACTTCACTGGCTTGTGGTTTTCTTTAAATTTATCTTACATAAGTTTGCGGAGATTACTGAATCTGTCAATTTGTCTTTTACCAAGTGTGGTTGCTTTGAAGCTACTATTTCTCCGATTTTCATTTTATCTTCCCTTCTAGAATATCTCTTAATATCTTTGTGTCCCTGGAGCTTTGTGCATTGCTTATTTTCTATCCTTTCCTCTCTTCATTCTTCATACTGGGTGATTTGTATCAACATCTTCATTGAGGTCCTTCTCTGCTTTTCTGCCTCCCTACTCTGGCCTGGTTCCAACGTTGCATCATGCCTTGTATCTTCCTTTGTAATGGATGATGGGTATCTGAGGCAACAGAGTTCAGTGATGGATGGGGTAGAGGGATTGGAGGCTAGAGAAAATGAGGTCACATCTTCTGGAGAGACCACAAACTACAGCAGAGGAATGTGGGTAAACTAGAGATAGGAGTGGGAGGGAGACTTGAGTTGGCTAGGTTCTATTAGGTCTGCTGAACAATCCACCTAGAGACATCACCATCCCACATGTCAGTTGACCCAGACTCTCTGGGATGTTATATAATAAAGATGGTATGTGACCATGAGCATGTTACCTGGGGAAGCATCCATGTCACCTTCCTTGATGGGCCAGGGTTTGAAGATGAGTTCTACCTCCAAATTTCTAGTACAAACACTCCCCGTGATGTAGTTTTCTTTTCTTTTTTTTTTCTGGGCAATATTCATTTCAGAACTTGGACTAGAATGAACTGGTACCGAGGTCTTTGAGGGTTGTGTTCTCTATCAGGGTTACTCTTGATACAAGGCTAAATTCTATTACCAGACTAAGTTTCTACCTGAGAGACACTGTCTAGGTGTGGGGGATACATCCCTGAACAAAGTGAACAACCAAAAAAGTTCCTCTGGCTCTGCCACGACTTCTCTCAATTTCAGCTCTTGCTTTTAGACTCTTTCTTGGCAGACAGAAATACTAGGCCCCAGCTCCAGCTCTGAAGATGTCAGATTAGTTTACCTGCTAAGTCACTTACTGGCTTTCTTGATTGTGGGCTTGGAGTCGTTGCTGTATTTGCTTAGGGTCATTATATAGTTTTAGACAGAGATGGCACATGAGGAGTCAGCCTCCTGCCAGCCCACAGTATCTGTTCTTTTAGTATTCCCTCTTTATGTGGGTCTGTGGTAGGGTCATTCCATTTTCTCTCATGGGTTTTTGTACTTAGTAGTAAATATGTTGTGTTACACTAAGAACATTGACATGCCTCAGCCTACAGATATCAAACTATTATGAGGGATTCTTCTCAAATGAGTCCTCTTTGCCTCTTAGGTGGCAGTTAAGGCTGATGAGCATCCCTTGTCCAAAGTGCTTCAGCCTATTTTCTGTGCTTGAGGTTTGGGCTCTTTTCAGATCTGGGGATTTTTATATCTGTATAATGAGATCTTTTAGGGAAGCGACTCCTGGGTAAAGACAAACTCCATTTGCATTTCACACATATCTAATAAATAGCTTAAGGAGATTTTTAGATCAAACAAAGTTTCACTGTATGGAAATTTCTTTTTGCTGCATCATGTTGATACTAATAATGTCTTGAGAGCATATGTCTACAATTCCAGGTCAGGGGATCAGGAGTCCTGAGCCAGTCTCCTCGACATGAGTTTGAGGTTAACTTGAACTACATGAGACCCTGACACAAAACAAAAAGCAAAAAGTTTTGGGTTTTGTAGCACTTTTGATTTTACATTTTGAGATTAGAGGTAGATATTCTGTACACCGAATCCCTTTGTAGCGACATTTCCCAGAATCCCTCCTACTCCGGTGCTCATGTGACTTTTTTTTTCTTTTTTTTCCTGATTTTATTTTTTTTTTATTCGATATATTTTTTATTTACATTTCAAATGATTTCCCCTTTTCTGGCTCCCCACTCCCCGAAAGTCCCATAAGCCCTCTTCCCTCCCCCTCTTCTCCCACCCACCCCTTCCCACTTCCCTCTTCTGGTTTTGCCCTATACTGCTACACAGTCTTTCCAGAACACGGGGCCACTCCTCCGTTCTTCTTGGACCTCATTTGATGTGACGATTATGTTTTGGGTATTCTAGTTTTCTAGGTTAATGGTTCTTCTTTATCTTTCTATGGTCTAACCTCCTGCCTGTTAGAAATGCCTGATGTTTTTACGTCTACTCCTGAACCCCACGGAACCTTTCCTAACTACTGTCCCTATTCTTCTTCTTCTTCTTCTTCCCATAGGATATGGACATGCTGCACCTGGAACTGATGCTGGCAAGGCCTTCTGTATGTTCTACGCTGTGCTCGGTATCCCCCTGACGCTCGTTATGTTCCAGAGCCTGGGCGAACGCATGAACACCTTCGTGCGCTACCTGCTGAAACGGATCAAGAAGTGCTGTGGCATGCGCAACACTGAAGTTTCTATGGAGAACATGGTGACCGTCGGCTTCTTTTCCTGCATGGGCACCCTGTGTCTTGGGGCGGCTGCCTTTTCCCAGTGCGAAGATTGGAGCTTCTTCCATGCCTACTACTACTGCTTCATCACATTGACCACGATAGGGTTCGGCGATTTTGTGGCCCTGCAGGCCAAGGGTGCTCTGCAGAGGAAGCCATTCTATGTGGCCTTCAGCTTCATGTATATCCTGGTGGGCCTGACCGTCATCGGTGCCTTCCTCAATCTCGTGGTCCTGCGATTCCTAACCATGAATACCGATGAAGAGCTTCTGGAGGGAGAAGTTGCGGAAATCCTTGCTGGAAAGTCAAGACGTGTGACTGGCCGTGCACCTCGGAGACGCAGAAGGCTCCACCCCATGTACTTCCTCCGGAAATACGGCAGAACCCTGTGCTATATCTGCTTCCCTGGTGCCAACTGGGGTAAAGATGATGATGAGGATGAAGATGATGTCGTCGAAAGCGTTGTTGTTACTGCTCCTATTTCCGCTCCTGCTCCTGCTCCTGCTCCTGCTCGGGTTCTTGCTCCTCCTCCGGCTGCTGTGGCGGCTCGTCCCAACCAAAGGGTAGTCCGGGCGACCGTCCACACGGTTTCCTGCAGGGTTGAAGAGATCCCTCCACACATGCTGAGGAACGCCTGCTTCCGGTCCCCATTCTGCGTCATCCCTCATGGAATGCACACCTGCGGGGACCATAGGCTGCACATCCGTCGCAAGTCCATCTAAGTGTGGGAGGGAACTACACGGAAGAATCATTTGTCATGCAGATGTAAGTTTCATTGTCCCAACTCCTCTTTCCCTCCTTATTTATTATTATTCTCTTTTTTTATGCTTACGGTCATCATCATCCCTTTCTCTCTTCCCTTCTTTCCTGGTTTCATTTCTTTCCGGCTTTTCCAACCAGGCAGAGCTGTCCAAAGGGAAAATAGAGGCCCATCCTCTCTGAAGCTCGCACCTGAGCATGAAGCATGGATTCTTTCCTTTCTCCCCACCAGAGTTATGCCTTACATTTCTCCCCACCCTGCCTCCTGTCTCTGGGGGTGGCTTTCTTAGGACAGGTGTGAGAACAGGAGCACCAAGACAGAGCTGAGAGGATGCCCAACTGAAGCCTTTGACTGCCTACCCGTAGTGATGTCTCCGACCTAACTCCTCTCTTCTTCCCCCAAAGACTGGGTGGCTGTGTGTGTGCGTGTGCAATGTGAGTGTGTGTGCTTCTGTGTGCAGGTGTGTTGTGCGACAAGGTGGAAAGGATCAGGCATTCACTTTCCTTCTCATGCATACAATTTCATTAACAGTCTCCTTGAGGCTGCTTCCAAACAAACGAAACCCAGCAAGGTTTGATTTATCACCTTGCTAAACCGAGCACATCCCACAAAGCACTTTTAACCCAAGATGTATCAGATGGCCATAGCTTCTAAATCTCATTCACTTCTCTTCAGGGTGTAGGTGGGTAAGACCACAGGGATCAGGTTACCTTGCCAGTTTAAAATTAAATATTTAAGAATCATTCACTTTGTGGAACTGGTATGCATCATTGGCACAAGAAAGCAGAGATCACAAAGGAGTAGTCCGAAGCCACTAGTGTCAACTTACTGAAGACATTTCAAATTTCAGCATTTCTAGTTCCAGCAGTATTCCCTGCAGCTGCCATTGTCAGGATAAACAGAAAAAGAGTTGGGACCCAAGAGTATCTATTTTATTATTTCCCTCCTCCTAAGGATGACTATGATGGGATGAGCTCTGTGAAGTCTCTACCTGCATGGAGTAGAGTCCCAGTTTTGGAATGCTTGGATGAGAGTGGGTATCAGAGTGATGATGTGGTTTCTTTTCCTAATAAGAAAGCGACAGGGCATTCCTTGTTTAAATATATATATAAGAGAGGTATATATTTCAGGAAAGAGAGTCTCTAAATGCATTTGATCTATAAATAGGGAGATGTTCACAGTTGGTCTCAGGAAGAATTTTAGAGGCTGTATCTTGGCCTACTGGGAACTTGTCAAGCTCAGGGGATGCTTTGTCTAGGTAGTTGAGAAATTCCTCCCCACTCTCAATAAAGGATGACCCTGTATGGGACAGTTTAGGCTAGAGAATATGGCACATCGTACGTAGACCTTTTCAATCGAAGGAGTCCGAGGGCAGCTCGGCCTCCATATTGACTGAGGGACTCTAATTTCTCTCATCGCCATCCCTGCCATCTCTAAAAGTCACCCCATTCACTCATACTCCCACTCCTTCTTCGTACACTGGAAGTTCCTGGCTTTTGGATGGAAATGGGCTTTGGCTACACTACGCACGCACAAGAAGCGCACTTACTGGTCTTCAAGATTTCTTAAAGGACACAGCATCCAAATGCCACCAGTCCCAAGCATGTGTGCCATTGGGCTGAAACCAGGAGCATCCAGGACTCCTCTGGAAAGTCAATGCATGCACTTAATGCTACACCCCCTGTTGAAATATCCCCTTCGTCTAGGACACGGGACCTTCAAAAGGAGTCTGAACCTTAGACTCTCTTGGCCAAAGTTGACATATTCCAACTTCAAGGTCTTTATCAGTGCACTTGTTTGAGATTTTGTTGTGTGGAATGCCCTGCACAGGGCTCTCAAGTCTGTCCAGAGAATAGAAGCAATCACTGTTCTTGAATGTTTTTGCTCTGCACAGAGATTGTTGGCTCTTTCGGGTCACAAACGTGACAATCCTGATGCCTATATGCAGAGTACTTTATACCTCGGAGGAGGTTTCCTGGAACACGTGTAGGAGTTCCCCTGAAACTGTTGTACGATTTGCCCTCAAATGGTGGGTAGGTATGTGTGATCACCTCTGATCTGTACATGGCGTTGAGGCACTGAGAGAGAACCAAGGATCCACTCTCAGTCCCTACCCAGAAGGGTCCAGAAGGTGGACTTCCCGACCCCAAGGTGTTCTGACTCAGTCCTACGGTGGAGGAGGGATCCTGCTCGGTGTCTTCACAGGGCCAAGCATTAGGCCCAGGAGTCAAGTCAGAGGGACATAGGCTCAGCCTATCTTTAGAGCAGGCTTCCCATTCATGTATCTATGTGAAGTGGTCACACAGTGACCATTGTGTGGGAAGGATTGAATGACAGATACATCCCTTCTTCCCAGAGAAATATAGACAATACCTTCTATATTCTCACAGAGGTGACCCCCCCTTTCCGTCTGCAAGGTAAAGGGCTGTAGAGTGAATTCTCTTTCCTCTTCATGTGATAGCTACTGATGGAAGTAATGAAGCAACTTGTTCTTGGTTATCATCCTTGTAATCCTCCCATGCCTTCAGCTACTTACTGCCAGTTCAGCTTTGGAAGGAAGTGCACCAAATTGTCTCTTCCAAGCTCAATATAAGAGCACCGAGAGAGGGAAGAAGTCTTGGCTTATCTCCCTGTAAGTGGATCTTCTCCAATGGCTGATTTGTTCCTTAGCATAAGACCTGGTGAGATTGTTCTCTTGGCACATCTAGTGATGTGTTCTCTTGGGGTGAGAGCAGGGAGAAGTCAAATTCTGAAGGATTCTCCATTTTACAAGATGGGGGGGGGGGCATTTCTATGAAGAGTCCACCAGTAGACTCGAAGGGGCTCCAAGCAGGGGGAGCTCCACTGGCTCCCTCATTTTCAGAGGAGGAAACTGAGATTTCTGGGAGTCAACATATCTGAGGTCATGTGTAAAGGTCTTCACGATTCCTTTTGCTGTTGTCCTAGCTGCTTTGTCGATGTTTTGCACAGCATTCCAAAGATTCCCTATTAGTGGACTTTATTGTGTCTCTGGTCAAGACCTCTCTTGTGTACTTGGCAGCTTCTGTCAGCCAAGTGATTGTTGTACCCTCTCCTTCAGTTAACCAAACCCCTTCAACAGACCTCATGCCAGGTTGTTTGCAGAAGGGATTCAGTCTCAGGAACTGGAGGCTGGCTTGCTGTCCAGTTCCTGGAAGTTAATTTGCCTTGTATATATATATACACTTAATAAGATATCTGACTCACTTGAACTCTTCACTAAGTGATCTCCATCTTTACTTCATCCAGGACTGTAAGAAGTAGGCAATGATATGGAGTAACCCAGAGCTCTGGGCTTGCTGATTTCTAGTGTTCATCTCATTTAGATCCTTAAAGGTACCCTTCCCAGGAAGAAGGTGCTGTCTCACCCATCTGCCTGTTAGACTTTGAACATCAAGAGAACTTCTCTCTCTGGGTTTTGAGATTCTCTGTTAGCCCCTGAACTGGAACCAGCTCTGTTCTTCCTGGTTACCCTACTTAGTCTTGAGGCCAAGGCAGTAGCTTCTAAGTCCTTAGCCCCGGATGGGTGATTGACTGACAGAGGTACTGGCTTCAGTAAGGCCATAGTGATATGGGCACACCTGTATGTTCTCTATGTATCTGATTAAGGAGACATCTGGAGAGTAGATAAGCCAGGACAGGTAATTTTTATCAGTTTCATCCAGATATGAAAGCTGTACAGATCTTGAATCCCAGTGCCAATCTATCTCAGCTGGAATCTAGAGGGATAAGGGCTCCTCAGAGATCTTACTTGTCTGTGTGCTTTGAGAGAAAGAAAGTTCAGAAAATCATTACCCATTATGGAGACTCCCAGCTTTACCTCCATATATTCTTTCTAAAATAATGAGCCCAGGTTAGAGACTCATTGAGAGTGTCTACGGAGCTGTGAGATCTGAGATGCATGCTGGAATGTATCCATTCTACCAGCTCCTAGCTTGTCAGCATCTGTGAATTGTGACTTAGTTCTGAAAATGGTAGATACCTTTCCTCCAGAGTCAAGATCTTGTCAGGACCAGAAGGCATCCCAGATGAGAAAGAGTGGCAGGGCAGGGACTGGTTCTTCTGCCTTGCTTCACTGGGCTCTTGGAAGTCATTTCACTCCTTGACCCTCTGTAGATTTCTCTTTAATCTGATGGTACAGTAAGGGTGGGGATTTAGGGACCCTTTGCACAAGATGAGCTTGACCCACAAGGATCTTTGGCTTGGATGATCTGACCACATTTGAAGATTGATCCACCGAAAAAAAAACTTAGTTAAATTGTGGCAGGAGATAGAGAGCTGGTGAAGAGACACAATTGCTGGAATAGAGCATTGGACCAAGGTGCAATGCATCATGAGTTCCCTAAAGTGCTAGGCTTAGGTTGACTTTCTGTGGTCCCATCTTGACCACATGTTGGTAGAGGTTGCTGCTTCAGGAAAATGAAAGTATATGATTATGATTCCCCTGACACCAACTTTGAAAAAGAAAGTCTGAGGGTGACAGAAAAGTTGATAGACTAGCACCATGGGATTCCCTAGACCTCTCACCCAGAGTCCCAGCCTCAGTACCCCCTCAACACTGAGATGGTTGGAAGATAAGGTATTATGGTGTCTACAGCTTTTAGGTGGTTCAGCCAAAGATAACATTGTATATTTCCCATGAAAAGTGCATTCTCTTACATAGTAATGGTATTGTCACACCTAAGAAACTTAGTATAAGAATATCTACTATAATAATATAATCTGTATAAAGAATTCCCCAAGTGTTCCTAAAATGTCCTACTGAACTTGTTTGTGTATCTAAGATGCCATCCAAGATCACACCCCACACCTGCTTGTCTTGTTGTTCCCCAACCCCCCAATTGAGGGCATCTCCCTCACTGTGTTTGTGTCTCTTGATAATTGATATTTCTGAGGACCCCAGGCCCGTAGTCTTGTAGAATGCCTATGATCTGCTGTTGTCTGCTTGTTCCCTCGGCTTGAGGAACTGTTGACAAGAAAATGATGTAGTTGATGTTGTTTAGCCCCGATTTATGCACTTGATGTTTGTCTCTCTGGGGACCTCTGTGGTTACTGCTTTGTTGTGAATAAATAAGTCATATTAAATGTTGTTTTCCTCTGTTAGGGGACCTAACTGCATCTTCAAGAGAGGCGTCCATGGATGCTGGGTCTCACTGTGAAGCCCAAGCAGGCTTCGGATTTCTGACCTCTCCCGGGGACCTCTTCCACGAGGGGCGAGTGTCAGCATCCTTTCCCCTAAACACCTGTGGGAATGGTCCAGCTATACCTAGACAGAAGGCACAGAGACATGCTCCTTGTAGGGTCCCTTGCCTGCAGATCTGTTGGGCCATCTTGGCACCTAGCAGCAACCTCATGAGTGGCGATGACCACCACACAATCTCCTCATTTACTACAGTAGAAGACACGCCTCACTGTCATGTCACTGGCCTGCCCTGCCCACCAAGAGGCTATCATGTGTTATCTCTGCCTTTGAGATGCTTGCTCTGGCATATTCTAGAGCACACACCTTTCCCTTCCAACCCATGACCCATACCCGCTATGGCTATGCGACCTTTGCTTGCCCTCCTAGAGAGTATTCCTGTTGCTCAGCAACATGGAGGTAGAGTTGAAACGCCTTAGTCCTTCCTTCAAAGTTTTTCCTCCCCTCTTTGATCCCCTGTGGGATCTTTCTCTGTGTTTGCTTCTCATGGGTGACCATACTGAGAAGCAAAGGCCCGATGGGTCAGCCTTATGTGCAGAGAGTTAGGAAGTACCCACAGAGGGGAGGGAGGCCCCAGGATAAAGCAGGTCCAAGCATGAGTTATCTGGCTGAAGTAGACATGGGGTATTCCAATGCAAATCCCTGGAAACAACCCAAATCCTGGTTTGCATTGCGTTGCTTGCTACTCAATTGCACGTGTCTTGGGAGTTGAGTGAGCCACAGATCCAGGAGCTCTCCACACAGCAAAGCACTTCAGCATTGGAGGGCGGGGGACATCTTCAGACTATAGAAGCATGCTGGGATATTTCTCCCTGTAGTAGGTGGGGTCTCGTGATGGGAACATCACAAGGGAATTGGGTGGGGCAGTGTCATTTTCTTGAGGGTGGTAGGGTGGCTGGGGGGAATCATGCGCAATGACACAAGACCCTGCACCTCTGGAGCCCTGGGAGAGACAAGAACACTGCCTTCTTGCTCTGTCTCCCATCCCCAGAGCAGCTGGGTGTGCAGAAAGCTGCTTGGGGCCAGTATTTTACACACCTGGGACCAAGCTCTGTCCTTGACGGGTGGGTGGTGGATTTACCCCTCCATTTCCACGTCTGTTTTCACACTGCACACGGTGCTTGTGAGAACTACATGCGAATGTTTACTGAGAACTTGCTTTACTCCGGGAAAAGTATGTCTAACTTGGCCCAGTGCGGGGGGGCGGGGGGGGGGTGTGGAGGGGGAAGGGGAGCTCCCTTCACTTCAACTGGATGTTGCTTTGTGGGGGACTACATTGTAACTGCAACTCCTGAGCCATTCCGGTGCAGCGCTGTACAGATGAAACTTCAAGCAAGCTGTGTTGTACGTGTGAGCTCTGCTGCTGGCAGGGGTGGGGGCGGGGGACAGGAGGGCAGCCAGAGCACTTCCGTTCAGCAGGTGGCTGACAAGGTTCAGAAAAGCTGCAAGACTGGATCTCCAAACCAGGTGTCTGCGGATCCCAGAGGGCCGGTACTGAAGCGTGTGGGTGGGGTGGGATGGGAGCCTGAAACACAGAAATTGATACAAGGGCGAGGAGGGAGGGGTTGGGCGGAGGGAAGGAAATCATGTGGGCAGGGCTCACATTGGGGAGGAGGCTTTGCATGGATTCCCGATGAAGGGGAGAAACTTCCAGGAATGTACCTGGTGGCTGTGCCAGCTCCTTTCCCTACATTAATACCAATGCTAAGATGGAAACCATGTGCTATTTAAGCCTGTAATTGTCATTATTAACATTTGTAGACATTTATCTTCAGGTGTCATCTTTGTACCTGTGGATCTCAGAGGACACACCCAGGACCAACAGTAGTGAGTTCTCTGGCATGGCCAGCAGGCTCATGCAAATGGCAGAAAAGTGGCTTCCACCTGCACAGGACAAAGGGCTTCTGCTGGACCCTTCCAATAGCACTGTGTGACCCTGACAGGTGACCCTTCCTGAGAGGTAGACCTGAGAATGACTTAGAGCACAGAAATGCTCAATTCTGTCATCCCAGCAGATGGTTCTGGAGGGATTGGGGTAGAGCTCTATGCTGCAGATGCTGCTCTAACTGACCTCCTAGAACATGGGGCTGAGAATCTGACTTCAAAGGATACCTTGGTTTTATCTGGAATTGTGTGGGGACACAAAGGTGGATAGTGGGAGGGGCGGGCTTGATCTTCCCCTCCCCCTACCTTCAACATGGAGACAACTAATATGTTGAAGAGTTCTGCCAGATGGGAGTAGCTTAAAGTCAGGAGGGATGTGGTAGAAGAGAAAGGACCTTGAGCTAACTTGGTTCAGTTGGCTTTATAGCTTCTCATTGCTCTTGAGTCCTGACCTCTTTGAAGACTCCAATCTAGTTCTGGGAGAGTTGGTATCATGAGAGCATGCTTGATTTGTGGGGTGGGGTGGGATAAGGGAAGGTCTTGTAAACTTCAGGGATAGCTTTGGCTGTGAAAACAGTGTTGGTTTGCCTTTTGCAGCCTGCTAGGCAGTGGGGAGAGGGAGCTCTGGGCATCTTCCGAAGAGCAAGCCCTTCTTTCCCTTTCTTCCTTATATACAGTTGGGTCACAGGGCCATGGCAACTCATTTCTCATCTCCTCTATAGAAGATGGAATGGCTAGACCAGAAGCAGGTATCTCTTAGATACACACTGGCACAGAAGGGATGAAACCCCAGGTCACCCGACTCTAAACTCTTTGCTGACATTTTGGTGGTAGAGGTCAGAGGAGAGACAAGGTCACATCATTTCAAGATGAGCTAGGTTCCTAAGAATAGGCCAATTAATCTTTCCTAGGGACTTATCCATTCCTAGGTTGAGCTGTATTGTGAATTTCTTATTGAAAAACTTGACTGTACCTATTTATCATCCATCCAGTGGGCTCTCCTCCCCCCACAAACAATGGCATGGTTATGGGTGGGGCAGTCACCACAGTCAACCAAAGTCCCTCTTCTCCTGAAGGATCCTTACCTTACTTCACTTAGAGAGCATGATAGAGTTCCAGATGTGAGCTGCAGCTCGGGAGACATTTCTGTGCAGTGTTGGCTGATGTCCACCTACTGGTTCCACCTTCCCGCACACATCAGATGTAGCAGCAAGTGTATCTAGCTACCTTGAGAGGTACTCTACAGGAAGTGCCTTCTCTGGTCCCATGAGTCTGTGAGTTCAGTGGACCGAATTCAGTCTAAGATGTGTGAGCAGTTGCTGTAGGTTTAAGGAACAGAGATGGGAACTAGAGCATGCCTGGACAATTGTTTTCATTTCCTCAAGCTGGAACTTTAGAAGTTGGGTGGAAAAATAAAAATCAAACAAAACAGGAAAAAATGCAGTGAGCGGGAAGCCAGTTCAGCAGAACCCACAATTAAGATTTCTCTATAATTTGATGGCTCCTCAGAGAAGAACATATCCCAGCAAAGGGCTAATTATACATTTGTTTCTTCAGGCCACAAATAGCATTTTGACAGCTGGTTTTGGGTTGGGAAGGCCCTTCTGAGGTCATCTTAGCCCATCTTCTGCCTTATCAGAAACCACCAAAAGAACACTGTGTGAAGGGGGAGACACTGTGAATCCTGCTGGGCAGACTTTTTGCATAAGAAGTCAGATCAGGCCCATAGGGTGAAATCTGGGGTGTTTTGTTATTTTCTCCTGCAGTGATAGAAAGGTTTACACACAGAAGAGAAGGAATAAGGGATGCCAAAGATGAAGAACCATATTTTTACCACACGGTTGATAGTGGTGAAGGTGGCTTTTTAGCCTATCCCAGTAGGTCAAGAAATGGTAGAGCATTCCCCCCTCAGAGCTGTAACCTCAGTCCAGTGTGTATCTGTGTGCCTCATGACAACAAAAGCAGCAAAAAAGCAAAAATCAAAATACCTGTCTTATGTGACCCCTGGCATAGACGTGAAGTTTGAGTTAGTGTCAAATACATCTCTGTTAAAATAACCGGCATGTATTCACAGGGCTCATTGAGGGGTTGGGGTGGAGAGGTGGGGACATGGGGAGGTGGGACTTCATGTAATTTGTGTGTGTGTGTGTGTGTGTGTGTGTGTGTGTGTGTAAGGGAGAAAGGGACACAGAGAGAAAGGGAGAGGCAGAAAAAAAGAGAAAGATATACAGAGAGAAAGACACACACACACACACACACAGATTGAGAGAGAGAACATATATATACATAGTTGCTTGGTATCTTTGCATCTATGTGCATTGTTTCTTTTGTTGTTTTGGGGAATCACATTATTGGGTGTTTTTGTGTGGTATGGTACAGTGTAGAAGCTGGGATTGGTTCTAAAAATGAAGCTGCCAAAGGCTGGCTGGAATGCCCACATGAAAAGGGTGGTGAAGACCTGGAGAGTTCCACAGGAAATGGGATTGAAGCACTCTCTGGCCAGTGTCATGGTCCAGGAGGGGGCCCTAGTGCCTCCTGAGCCCTGGTAGGAATCTACCCTTTTTGTCCTAGGATTGGTGGGTGCATTTGCATGACAGGTCCAAGACAGATAGCAGGTCTTTGGAGGAACCCTGCACCAGAAGAGGCAACACCAGCGATCCCTGCCCAACTACAGAGTCATCTGCACTCCTGTGTGTGTCCTGTATTCATCCTCGCTGCCTGCTCTGTCTTCGGGAGAGAGCACCTTCACAAATGGCCTTAGAACACAACAACCATCAAGGGAATATCAGATGCATTTATTGTGTAGCTTACCTGAAAAAATGAACCAACATTCCTGTGTCACCAATGTTTACACCTCTTAGCCACCTAGCTCGTGTATGTACCTTATGCAGGGACTACATCTTTTTTTTTTTTTTAATTTTCTTTTTGTAACAAATGCTATAAACAAGCTGTATATATTTTACATGTCTTTAAAGGAAAATCACTGGCTGTTGTAGTGTTGTAAACTATTGCACTTTTCTATTTTTTTTTTTAATTAAAGTCTCTGGCATGTTCCCATTGTGTTCTGGCCTCTCTTCCTTAAGCAGCTGACCAGGGCTAGGCACATTGGTGGTGTAAGACCCCAAAAAACACCCAGGGCACCCCAGCACCCCACTCCTCGGGAAGCGACATCCAAATCACTCATGAGAAATGGTCTCGATGCAATAGCATGAGGATTTCCTTTTATTCCAGAATTCTGGGTTCCACAGCCATAGACCATGCAGGGCTAGAGGACTGTGGACCCCGAGTGCAGAATTGGGACAGCTTTTATAAGTTCACAACACAGCCCACAAATCATCAACCAATTGTTCCTTAGCACTGAGAGCCCACGTAGTGCAGGCCAATTAATTTGTACCACTCTATAATTTTTAGACCAACTAGTTTAAATTATCAGAGCCCGCACTCAGTGGACCAATTAGTTTCCTTTTGGAGTTTATAGTTACGTGAACTCCTGGATAGGGATAATGGCGTAAGCAGTTTGCAGAAGCAAGATAAGCTTAGCTCATTTCCAGTTATCTTGTGGGGTCAGGATCACCTATTCAAGGCCGTTTTGTCTAGCTCTTAAAGGGTGGGCTCTGGAATATGAAGTGTTTGGGGCTCCTTAGAAGGCTGGAATTAGGCTGTATGATTTTTTATCCTTTCAGTGGCAAGTCATGTGTGCTCTCATTTCTCTGGCTGCACAGAGCCTGCAAAGACTCCTGTGTTCATCTTTTGGAGACCAAGCGGTCTTCTCTTCCTACACGTAATAGCAGCCACCTGAGTGGCTAAGCACCCAATTTCCTGGGCTTTGCCTGTACACTGGAGCTATGAGCGCTGTGAACCCAGGCAGCTCACCTCTGCCTTCATTCCTTTCACCCATACCTTCCTAAGGACTCGACACCATCAACTAACTGTTTTTGCCAAGTTTCCACCAGGTTTCCAATCAGCATTTTAAGCCCGGTTTGCACACAAATGAATTCTCCTCTTGCCCCCATTCATCAAAGGCAATTCCCTCTCCAGTGGCTCCTGTGGATGAACTTGAGGACTCTTAACTCGCCTTTCCCATTCCAAATCTGACCCCTCCCATGGTGACGGAAGCAACAGAAATCCTCACATCCCATCCCCGACCATATTGTTTCTAGGGTAGCAGGCGATGCATCTTCTCAAAGCTATTGAGGTTTACATTTTCACCAGGGTTGTGATAGTTTGAGGAAAGTCAGAGAAGCACACCCAGCAGATGATATTCCCAGATATATCCACCACTCACATTGGGAGTGGGGGTAGGGGGTAGGGGGGAGGGGAGGGGCTGGTTCTGAAGAGGGAAGAGCAGTTTTCTATACTGTGGGATATCAGAGACTAAGGTGATAGGGTGGCTCTGGGATTCACAGCAACATGCCACTGCAAGAGAGTCAAGTGACATCCTAGCTCCTGTTCTCCCTCTGTACAAATGGGAATTCTATAATCAGTAATATAAGAAAGGGGGGGCAGTTACAGCAAGATGGTGAGTTAAATACAATCACCAAGATAATTACATCAAATAAAAGCGCAAATATTGAGGAGACAAATAAATGATACAATGCTTTGTAGACAGAAAGGTAGACAGGAAGCTGAGGGGAAGCTGCAGAGGAGATGTCAAAGTGGTTAGCTTCATGGCCATAGGCAGCCGTGATGGGGCCTTGAAGGAAGAGCTAGACCCATCTGTTCCCTTCAGTTTCTGGACAACTAGAAGTGATAGCCATTGTATATAACATTACAGAGAAAGGAGACATCCTTTAATTTCTTTCCATTAGGGGAGGGGGAGAACTTAACTTCCTGAGAGCCTCAGAGTTACAGCACATTGTCTTATCAGCCATGTCCTGGGAGAGAGACAAGGGGAGTGAGCACCTGGACACAGACCTCATGCCAGGTTGTGGGGTAGGTGCTCTGCAAGTGAAGATGTGAATCTCTGACAGTGCTTTCCACAGACTGTCTCTCTAAGCTGTCTATCTCAGCCCCAACTGCAGTGAAAGATGCATATGGAACCAAAAGGCCACACCTACATACCACCATGCCCCAGAATTCCCTTTCACTATTCTGTAGGATTTCTCAGGGTCCACCGTCCAGAAGAAACTGAGCTTTCTCAGCTCAAAGCTTCTGACATATTTGACCACTTTGCATTGACCAAACCCTAAATCTTCCAGGGAGGGGCAGGTAGCAGCACTTCCTGGTTCCCCGGGTAGGGGTGGTCACATGACTCATTCTGCTCAATGAGTCATGAGTGAAGTGATTGGGTTATGTCCTTGATGGAGTACTAAGCAGCAACAGCATGAAGTCTTCCAGAACTTGCCTTCATTGCACAGACAAGAAGGTTTTAAGACAGAGGGTGCTAAGCCCAGGCCCCGAAGCAAGGGGATGTTGCCACTGAAGGACACATGCAGCAAGAGAACATGATGTTTTCAAATCACTGTGCCTTTGGCGTCTTGGAGGGACACAAGTGACCCATGTTTGTTCCTGAGCATGTGGATTGCTCAGGAGGTCAGTGCCTAGCTTGGGAAGGGTTTACAGCAACTCTGGATAAAATAGGGATCTGCTCAGAGATGTCACCACACCATGAAGTCCTAGAATTGGTTATTTGGCACAGTTGAGCACTGTCCTGGAGTGGCCCACCATGTTTTAGGCCTCCTTTCTAGAACAATCTTTTACATGTACCCCCCTCTCCATTTTAAATGTGACCCTTACTTCCAAGTTTCTACCTGCTCTCCTGACAGTGGGACAGCATACCTTGTCAAGGTTCTTGTGTTGTGTAGCAAGCACTTTGCCAACTGAGTCATCTTCCAAGACCATAGTTTACTTTTAAGGGACCTTTGCTCTTCCATTTATCAAGAGTTTAGCTATGAATATTCTGGAACATGCATTTAGATTACAAAGCCATGAGATCACTCCATCACTGGGAGAAGACTCTATGGAGATCAATATCAATGTCACTCACTGGTTGCTCCCCAGAACCCAGCTTACAATGTGTAGGATTCATTTCCCCGTAGCTGCTCATTTTCACATCACTGCACCTTCAACCATCTGAGGTCCAGGTATGTAGCTGCTCATTCTGGATATCCCTCCAGTTGGGCAGTACTTGGGGACAGGAATCAGGAAGTGATATGTGATTTAGACTTGACCATCACTGAGTGACCCAGCAGCCCAGAAGCCAAGTCTACATATGGCCAGTTCAGATTCACAGCTCTGAAACCTCTTACATTAAGGCAGGGATGCTCTCAGATTAATAATCTTTGGGTCTCATTTCCAAATCCCCAGGAAGAGCATTGGTCCTAGAATTGGTTATTTAGCACAGTTTAGCAAATGGAAGAGCAAAGGTCCCTTAAAAGTAAATATGACTAGACAGAGTCAGTTTATGTTTGGATATATGTGACTGGTTCCAGGGTGGCCCATGGATTAAGGAAATTCTGCTTAGGTATAATAGATTGTGCTTGGTGAATACAGCGTCTGGTGAGCAGATGACACCCGTGGAAGACAGATTTTTTTTTCCCAGAGACATAGCTTTGGGTCATAGGAACATTGCTTGGTGAATGTCTATCCTATTTCAAACCCTTGACTCTACCTTAGTCTAGCTTACCCATGCAGGATACAACAGGTCTGGATACATACCACAGCCCTTGATTTGAGAGTAGATCAGTTATAAAATACTATATGGGAGCCATTTAGTTCAGAATAATAACAAGTACAAAGCAGATTAGACTCCATGGGCTTACTTAGCACATGTCCTGTCCTTTTTACAGAAGGCTTCATCTTTATCTTTATTCAATATCCACCAAGGCTCATTCTATGTCATATTTGAAAAATTAAATTTTAGAAATACTTCTTAAAAGTCCATTATTTTCTGGACATGTAAAAGAATATGGAAGGCAGATTCTGCACCAAGAATAGAACTCAGTGTGATCACTACTGATGTGCACCTCCTGCCTGGGCTTGGGTGAGGAGGGAAGGGTAGAAGTTTTCCATTTGCTCATGACAGCAGATGTGCTCTTTGCTTTCATTGGTTAGCATGTTCAAGATCACCTCAGCGTGTTCACTGACATCACCTTGAGGAGTGAAGACACAGTAACTTACTGTGCAATTAATTTGACCAAAAGTGGGCCCAACTTCAAACTCTCTACTTCCATTTTGTCTGTCGTTTGTGGTTGCAGTCCTGTCTGTAGTCACATGAATAAAATTGTCCATAATTCTACTGTTGGCATAAAGTTCCCATGGAGCTTTGCTCCATAATTTTCAACATCTTTATAAAGCACCCTCTCTCTGCACAGATAGAAGTGACGATTTAATCTGGTGCAAACCAGAAGCCAGACAATAAAGGAGCCGAATCTGATTAAAACATTTAAGATTTTGAACAGAAATAAACAGTATACAGTTAAAAGATAAATACTGGTCAAAGGGCAAACATGTCCTTAGGCCACAGATATAATGGGTGGGACACTTATAGGATATAAGCAGAAGGTAAAAGTTAGGTTCTTCACTGTCACATGGGGGAAGATTTCCTGCCCCACCAAAAGGCCTCAAGCTTACTAAAATTCTACCCATTTTGCTAATTTTAAAAGTAAAAAGGAAGCTGGACAGTGGTGGTGCACACCTTTAATTCCAGCACTTAGGATCAGAGGTAGATTTCTGAGTTCAAGGTTATCCTGGGCTACAGAGTGAGTTTCAGGACAGCCAAGGTTACAGAGTGCTGGGGTGACCTTGCTTCACGTTGCATTAAAGTATGTGTCTATATTTTTAATAGTTAATCTGTACTTCAGAGAGCTAAGTGCTGGACGTTAGCTTACACCTTGGCACACCAGCACTGCTACCAGTCATCCAGCACCAATAGTGTCTTGAAGTTGTTTCATAAAATCAGAATGCAACTTGTAAGGGAGTGTCCAAGACTCTTCCCCACAGGTTTCTTCCAAAGCAGGTTTCCAAACCACCTCCCACTGTGAGCTTTTCATCACTATGACAGAGTGTCCAAGAAAATCAAGTTAAAGAAAGAAAGTTAATTCTGACTCACGGTTTCAGAGGTTTCAGGTCACAGCTATTGGCTTCCATGTTTCTGGACAGCACTGAGATAGAAACATCATAGTAAGAATGAGTGGTAGAGTATCTTCTTCTTTAATGGTGGCCAAGAAGCATGAAAAGGTTGGGGGACAGATCAGGGACCCTTCAAAGGCATATGTCCTATAGTTTGTTTCTTTCAAATACATGTACCTGCTAAAGTTTCTGCCATCTTCCAATAACAATAGGGACTGTATCTCTAGCATACCAACCTTTGGGAAGTGTTTCAAATCCTAATAACACTCTGCTTTTGATGAAATATCGCCAACAAAATAGTACTCATTCCAGAGAAAGGCTAGTCCTGTTGACTTGGTAGTATCCATAGGAACAAAAAGACATTTTATTTGCCTAATTAGCCACAAGTTTTGTCAGAAAATTTCCCAAAAAGTCACAGATTAGACTTTTAATAAGAGAATTATCAAGAATGTGAAGGAGGGGGATGGAGGAAAGATTCTGGGGTTAGGCCTACTTACTATTGCAGAAGATAAAGGTTCAGTACCCAGCACTGATACTAGAAGGCAGACAATTGCCTTCTCCAGTTCAAGGTTATCTTATGCCCTCTTCTGGTACTCAGTGTGAACCTGCACATACATGGTGCACACACACACACACACACACACACACACACACACACACACACACACCCCAAATGCTTCTTTAGAAACATTTGAAACAGGGTAGATGTTTCTCACTTGCTGCAAGCCTGAGAACCTGAATTTGAATTCCTAGAATCCATGTCATCCTTGGCTAAACAGTGAACTCACTGTTCACGGGCAGAGTGCACATTTCAGTTCATCTGTAATTCTGGCCTTACAAATCAGAGGCAAGTGATCTCTTAGGCAAGCTGCCTTGCTCTGGGTTTGATTGAGAGCCTCTGGCTCAGTGAACCAGGTGGAAGAGGGATTGATGTTGACTCCTGACATCAACTGCTAGCCCCTGCACACATGCAAAACACATGACACACATATATTACAAAACACACATAAATATAGAAAAATGGAAGAAGAATTTGAAGATTGCAAAGTTGTTTGGAGAACAAAATTAACCTGAGCACATTGTTCTAGGACAAGAATCCCTCTTTTCTGAAAACAAGCATGTTTGCATTTCATGTTTATGTGCTGGGCCATTGGGGTTGCCCACCATTCAACCTTGCTACCCAGCCACACCTACCCTTACACTCTAGGCTTAGACCAGGAAGCACATGTATCTCTTATATACTCAAGGTTTCCAAAATGATTTTTATATACTACAGAAAGAGTGGGTCTTTGAATATTTTAAGAAGCAAAAGCTTGCCGGACAGTGGTGGTGGATGCTTTTAATTCCACCCCTTAGAAGGCAGAGATAGGCAGATCTCTGTGATTTCCAGGGCGGCCTGGTCTACAGAGTAAATCCCAGGACAGCCAGGGCTACACAGAGAAACCCTGTCTTGAAAAACAAACAAACAAACAGACAAACAAACAAAATTTCAAGTTCAAAGTAATGTTTAGTAAGTCATATTGTGTTTGAATATTTCTATTTTGTTTAGGAATAATGTAGACATCCCAATGAATATACAGTACTTTACTCAGTATAGTAATCTAAAGAGCTCAGAACTTACCATCAAACCAACAAAGTACAGCATAATGCCAAAAATGCAATTTCATAATTGTAATGGTTTGATTCAAACACAAATTTGAGCCTGGTATGGTGGCATAACCTGTAATCCCAATACTTAGGAATTAGAAACAAGAGGATCAGGAGCTTGGGGTCATCCTTGCCTATAAAATAAGTTTGGGACCAGCATAGGCTGTGTGAAACCATCCAGGCAAGCACTACACTGATTTCTGTTTATCATAGACATAGGAATATCAATTCTTTGGTCAATAGACCAATGAATTTAAGAAGAACATATTCCAAGTAGAATAAAAATACATTTTAATTTTACCAAATACTGATAAATCAAAATATAAAGCTTATCCCTCTTAAGATAAAAAATGGTTTCAATGGGTAGCATTTACTTAAATGTGAGCCTATTTAAATTAACTTTCAAAATGTTTTTAGTATTTTGAAATATAACACAGAGTTACTGTTTTAAGTATAAAGGATACAATTAGTGCTTCATTATATCCATATAGTGGTCTAAAAAAGGCCACAATGTAAGTTTGTAACAATTTGTCACTTTAAGGAAACTCTATACCCACCCAGAACTCTGAGCACCTAAACTCTTTCTGATTCCACTGACCTTTCTCTTACAAACCTTTTATAGGAACAGACTTGTTTCTTATATAGACACATTTGATTCTGTCCCTTTTAAGACTTATTTTCTTCCGACTTTATGTGTATGGGTATTTTGCTCTCATGCATACCTAGACACCATATGCATGATATGCACGTAGTACCTTCAGAAGCCAGAGAAGGCTGTCTGATACCCTGGAGCTGGAATTGCAGGTGGGTGTGAGACTCCATATGGGTGCTGGGAAACAAACCAAGCAAACAAACCTTTGGAAGAGCAGCTAGTGCTCTTAACTGGCGAGCCATCTGTCTAGGTCCAAGATTCCTTTAAGGCTCATCTGTGCACTAGAGCTGGTATTATAGTTTTCTTATTGTTTGATAGCATTCCCTTGCATATGGATTTAGCATCTCTATTCATTAGTGGATGAACACCTGGCCATTTCCCCTTTGTAGTTATTACAAACAAGGCCGCTTTGTATACCAGTGTAGAGTGGGCATACAAATGCTGTTCTATTTCTTTTTAGGCAACAGCTAGAAACACTGTTGGGTCATAAATTATACAGATTAAGGTTTGAAGAAGAGGCTAACTTCCCTTCTAATATGGTCCACATGCCATTTCATATTCTCTCCTTGTCATTGGTATCAGTTACTGGTGGATGTCCAGTTAACCTCCTTGTGATATTAATCTGCATGTCTCCTATAACTGATTTTAATCATCTCTCAATATATTTATTGATCACATGAATAATGAAAAACAACAGCTGGAAGAAATGGCTAAGTCCTTGGCCTACTTTTAATTGGCTTATCTCTTCATTGCTGAGTTGTAAGAGGCCGTCATGGACCTGAGGCCTGTGCTCCCTTATTGAACATGGTTTGAAGGTCTCTCCAAAACTTCCAGTTGCCTCTTTACTTTCTTTGAGTTGGCCTCTTTAGGAATACCTTTTGTACTGAGTACATTAAAAGTATTACATTTCAATTTTCTGGTTTTCCTGGAATATTTGAAGGATAGCCTATTCATATGAGTGCTTCTTTATCTCTATAAGCCAATTAGAAGAGAACTCATTGACTTCAAGAGGCACAGTAATCTAATTTATTAATCCCATCTAGACACAGAACTTTGCCTACTTGTGTAATCAGAGCTAAAGGATATTCTGAATTACAGGCATGGCTGTTAATAGGAAGAAAGCAAAGGCTTCAGTTGACAATGTCAGCCATGATTCAAGGGCAAACAGAAATATCCAGTGGTCTACACAGCAGAGCGTTGTTTACTGTCCTGGCTGGCACAAAATTACTCATAAAATCCAAAGCAGACACACAGAAAGACTATGAAGTTGAATTCTCTGTTAGTCCACCTCTTTGCAGAGACCTCCATTGTTGGCATCTCAGGTATAGGTACCACTAGCAAGAAATAACTCAAAAGAGTAAACCCAAAATTAGTATGCATAAACATTAAAAGCAGTTTTTTATGGCTTTGTGTATACTCATGTGAACTGATAAATGTCTGGGGTTCAGAGACCCTACAGGTTTCCAGCCATGGTTTAGCTGGCTCTGCTGCACACATCTGCTAAGCATCACAGATCCTAAAAGGCCAGAAACAAAACCCTTGTAAGTTTTCAAAAAGTAGTTCAAAACACAATAATGCCTGTATGCTAACATGCGCCCAGTTTTATCGAGGCATACTTGACAAATGATAACATACATGTGAAAAACCACATGACTTACATTACCACAATGAGGCTAATTAGCATACCCATCATCCCACATGCTTCCTTTACCATACTTAAAACCTGGCCACCTCTTAACAGACTACAAGCATGCAACACAGTGTTTATTAGAATCTCTATGGCAAACGTGAGCTCTCTGTAACTTCTTTAGCTGTATAACTGACCCCTCATGTCCTAGTACTTACTGTTATACTCTGCTTTGGTGAGTTAAAAATGCTTTCTTTACACCCACATGCATGCTTATGCTTCTAAGATTTTATGTCAGTAAGTGCAATGTTCTCTAAGTTCTTATCTGCACTGCTGCAAATGGTAGGGTTTTAAGGATGAATAACATTCTTGTGGGTATACATATACATATATATACATATATATACATATATATACATATATATACATACATATACACATATATACATACATATACATAATCATATTAAATAGGGCACTCCAATATATTATAATAAGGTAGTATTATAAAGCATTTATAAAATGCTACTCACTCTCTTGGTTAAATTTGTCATGAAGAATTTTGTTCTTTAGGGTGGTATTGTAAGTGTTTAATTTCATCTGAATAGTTTGTTAATGCATTGAGATGTAACACCTGTTTACAGGTTGGCCTTGGATTGTATTTTTAATTTATCGATTGCATTTAAAATGTATAGTGTGTTTGATGTAGAGAAATGACTACTATAGTCACATTAATATATCTAGTTCTTATAAAGTAACTTAAAACAAAACACCTGAGCCTCTTAGCACCCATTCAGCGAACAATGTACATGTTCACATTTGGTGAACATGAAACTTGATTTCTAATATCATTTTGCCACAATATAGAGTCACTGAGCCGGGAGCTACAACTAAACTGTATATACTAGGCTGGTCTGTGAGTGCTTCTGTGGAAAATTTTCTTGGATGGCTTAATTGATGAGGAAAGACTCACTGTAAATGTAGGCGGTGACTGCTGGTAGCAGCAGCCTAGATCTAAAAAAAAAAAAAAAATACAAAGTGTTGTGGAAGAAGGAGTCTTCTTCACTTGCTTAATTTTACACCCACCAAGTCACTTTACCCTCTTGCTCCAACTATTGATTCCTTCACTGATGCTAGAACAATCTTTTCTGGGCTTTCACTATGGACTGAGGACCAGTGGTATCCAGGATGTCTATAGGCCTTTGGTATTGTATCAGGACTGCTATGGTACCTAGCCTCATAGGTTGAGCAATTACTGAATATTCGCCTTTTAGGCTTAAGATAGCTCCTGCTGAACTATTTCAGAAATATTTCATAGGCTGACTAAATAATCCCTCTGTCAAGTCCTACATGGCTGTGGAAGGGAAGGCATAACAGAGTTCCCAACATTGGAGCAGAGCCAGCAGGACATGGGCCTCCAAAAGTGTTGAAGATAGCTAGGTATAAGTTTTGTTTGTATATTCTACTTCATGTTACTCCTTTGGGAAATATTCTCCCTGCCAAGGTTAATGACTTCATGATATTAGAAACAGCCTGAGTCAGGGAGGTGAGGTTATATCTGCTGTTCCTTAGCAAAGTAGTGAATACTGTGACCTTCAGAAGAGCCCTTAAGGTTGTTGGAAAGAACTCTGAAAACATGAGTTCAAGAATAGATAAACAAGATTTTTCAACTATGCAAAATATAAGGATACAATATGAATTGTATAACAGGCTTCATGGACCTGAAAAAATAGAGACAGCTGGACTAAGGAGTCAATAAAGGGAACGTAATAGTTAAAAAAAAAAACAAGGCTCATAGTTCAAGCAATAAAGGGGCATGAGGAACTGAAGGAGTGTTTACACAGGTAGGCAAACTTCTGAGTTCAAGGTCAGCTTGGGACAGAGGGAGTTTAGGTCCAGGCATGGTGGGATTGGTGACTTCAGAGCAGGATCCCACCTGGTTAAGCTTACTGTTTGTACTTACAAAAGCCAGATCTCTGAGTTTGTTTACTATGTTTAAAAAATATATACTTGTTATCTTTTTCTATGAATCAAGTGACTAAGGTCATAAAATACTGATTTGTGGAGCAATAAAAAGGGAACCTGGGATATATGATTAAACTGATAGGCAAATAAAACACCTGGCTTTGGTCTGTGAGAGAGAGAGAGCTTCCTAGAGAGAACTGTTTTGAGAGCTAATATAACTCTTTTAGAATTTTGTGGGCAAGTTTTCTGACTTTGGTTTCTATCCTAGAGAGCTTTTTAAGAATATTTTTCTAACAGGTTTTCTGACTTTAGTTAGAAAACTCAAGACCTATCACAAATAGAGCTGTCTTGAGTAGAGAATTATCTTAAGCAGACTACGGAGCCAAGCGCTATGTACAGAGCTGTCTAAGGAGCTGTCTTGAGCAGACTACAGAGCTTTCAGCTTGCACCCATCACCGACTTTGAATAATTTCTCAGTCACTCCCAAACACCCCTTTCTCAGGACCCCCTCTCCAAGCTGAGGCTGGTTCTTAGCATCATTCTTTTAATATATTTATAAGTCTACACTACTGTCCAGACCTAGATGTTTGGTGAGTCTTCCGAGGCTGAACAGAATACTTCTTTCCATAAGACTCATCAAAAACCCTAGCTCTGAGTCAGTGGCCTGTCTAAGCCTTGCTCACAACATCAGACTCCTGGAATGCTTGGGATATGAGTTTGGTCATTTTGGTGTGGCCATACTTCCAGTGGGGAATTCTACTCTAAGGTTATCAAGATAGTTTCTCCCTTCTCTCCCCCTCCTCCCACATCTACTAGATTCAGACAATAGGATGACTATCTCTAGTATATAGACAGTATTAGGAGTCTCTACTATCTTTAATGGATGCTAACTTTGTTTAAGGATCTACCCCTTTTCTATTGATTGCGTTCTGTAAGTAGATAATGGTCTTCTTACAGTCAAGCTTCCTGCTTTCATTTCCTTGGTTACCTAAGGAAGGAAGGTAAAACTAAATTCTACTTGGCCCCATTTTAAGGGGCAAGGGCTGACTTGCTGCCTTTTGGAAACCACTCTCTCACTCAGGTCTCCTATCTTTTCTGGCCTGGCATTTGTCTATTGGCAACCATGTTGATGGTGGGAAAGTTTTTGTAGTGACAAGGAGAGGGCCAGGTGTAGGGCTGGAAGCATTCACACTTGTCAGTTTTCCAGTCAGACTTCCTGCTTGATTAGTCCACAGATTCCAGGTTTCAGGGCTTTCTAGGGTGGCAGGTTCTACTTTTTCTCACAACTGATTTATGACTGATTATAGTTTGAAAGCCCTGCTCCCTAATGCCACCAGCAAACATCTTGAAAACTGACCTCAGTTGATTTGAAGAGTCCCAGATGGCTTCTCTATGATTTAGAGAAATGCCTCTAGCTTAACAGTTTCACACCTCTCCATAGCAGAGCCATCTGAAGTGCTAAGGGTTGTCCCCCTGTAGACAAATGTCTGTTTACACACTTGAGAACCTCATACTAAAAGCTACCTCTTCTTGTTCCTGCCTCCCTTCTTGTGAGAGTGAGAACTTTCCTCATTCCTCTGACCTAAGCTTCACAGCAAACTTTGCTGTCTAGATTTTTTTCCCACTGTCCCCCTCTCAAAGTCTGGGTCAAGCCCTTTGCCCTCTAGATAGAAATCCTGCAGCTTATTTTTTTTAAATGGAACAGTGATGAAACCTGATAGTGTTAGGTGGGTTTTTTTTTCTTTTTGAGTTTCTATTTTATTGTTCACAAATGTTTGCAAGCCCTTCCACAGGCTAATGGGCTAGGATGTATTTGGAATAATTGTTTTCATGTAACTGTTTTTATTTTATATCCTAAAAAAAACTGAATAACAAAATCTGTATCTACTTCATTTAAACATCTTTTAAGGCTATTGAATACTAGTCTTGGTATATGTTTAATTTTAAGATGTATTCATGAGTATAGCTGTGTGCATGTATGGGCATACATCTCTCTCTCTCTCTCTCTCTCTCTCTCTCTCTCTCTCTGTGTGTGTGTGTGTGTGTGTGTATATATATATATATATATGTATATATATATGTGTATATATATATATATATATATATATATTTACAATTTTGCCAGCATGTATGTATATGTTCCATGTACATACCTGGTGTCCACGAATCAAGAGCAAGGTGTTGAATCTCCTGGAACTGGAGTTACAGATGGTTGTGAGCGGCCATGTGGGTGTTCTAATCAAACCTTGTCCCTTTGCAAGAGAAGAAAGTGCTCTAAGCCAATAATCCATCAGTCTAGCCTTCTAGGATAATTTTTAGCTGCTAACAACAGATTTTTTTCAGGGTCCTTACCTTTGTCAAGCCAAAAATATGATACAATTTTAAAATCTGGAAAAAATGGTCATAAGAAAACAACAACATGCTGGGCATGGTGGCATATACATCCTAGTACTAGCACTTGGGCATCAGAGGTAGACAGATAAAGGTCTATATGGTGAGTTCCAGGATAGCTATGTTGGTGTAGATAGACCCTGCCCCATCCTCCTGTTTAGAAAAATATAAAAAGCTGGTTCTCCACTTAAAGACATACAATACTATCTGAAGGGTTACTGGTGATGCTAATATGCCTCATTATGATCTCAATATATTTTCTCTTTTACACTGCCTTAACTGTGTGTGCCTTCAGATGTAACCTGTTTTGCCTGTGTTTATGAATGATAGCTATTTGGGATATGATGTCTATGCTTCCCAATTTCAGTCCCAGCTTCCCAGGCTTTCATTTAAATATAATTGTTTTGTTGAAAGTAAAAGTATTTTCAGGATCTTGTAAGCAAAAATAAGACAGCGAATGATTCCCATATCCATGCACGTGTGTGGCAGTGATTAGGATGTAGTGCATTATTAAGAAAGGAAAGACAAAGGTGCTGGAGAGATGGTCTAGTGGTTAAGAGTGCCGACTGCTCTTCTGAAGGTTGTGAGTTCAAATCCCAGCAACCACATGGTGGCTCACAACCATCTATAATGAAATCTGATGCCCTCTTCTGGTCTGTGTGAAGACAGCTACAGTGAGCAAGAAGGGCCAGAGTGAGAAGAAAAAGTGTCTACAGTGTACTTACATATAATAAATAAATAAATCTTTAAAAAAATAAAGGAAAGACCACATAAAGTTGGGAGAGGGTGGGTTGGAGAAAAATCTTGGAAGAAATAGAGGAGGCAATAGAGGGTAGATTTGATTATATATCTATATACATATATATGTGGGTATTTGTATGTGTGCATGTGTGTATAAAAATTTCAAGGAACTTTTTAGAAATAGAGGGAGCCATTTAATTAGAATATAAACTTATAGGTATAAAATACAGTTTTTGATAATGATTAAAGAGAAAGGAAATAATTTTTTGCTTCTACTTCTTTTTTTTAAAATTATTTTTTCAAGACAGGGTTTCTCTGTATAGCCCTGGCTGTCCTGGAACTCTGTAGATCAGGCTGGCCTCAAACTCAGAAATATGCCTGCCTCTGCCTCCTGAGTGCTGGGATTACAGGAGTGTACCACCACAGCCCAGCTATGTCATAAGATTTTCCTTTAAGATAAAGGATTGCTTCAACATAGGAATAGACAAACAACACTGCTAAAAGATTACTCTATAAAAGTAATATCGAAATTAAGACTTAGATAATCTAGGTATAAGGAAGTTGACTTTATTTAAGAATCATTAACATTCCTAAGGTCAAAAAGTCAATACCCTGAGATAGAACCTGAGATTGAGTAAACACACTATCAGTTGATTAAGATGCCTTTGCATCTTCAGTCACACAGTGATCTTCCTTATTCTAACTTTAAATATAATACTCACGTTATGTCATTATGTAAATGGTGTGCCAAATACAGAGGACCAGGTTAAGATAAGCAGACCTGAGTCATAATGGCAAACAGTAGATTTGATATCTCCCCAGGATTTCTTCCTCAATGGTATTACCAACTTCTCTCTCTCTCTCTCTCTCTCTCTCTCTCTCTCTCTCTCTCTCTCTCTCTCTCTCTCTCTCTCTCTCTCTCTTGAAGATTGCCTTCTTTCCCAGGCATCCAGGCAGCTTCCTTTTTAATCAGATTATAAGAATGAGTTTATAACCAAAAAAGACATAGAATATTTGGCCTCTGTCAGGCCCAAAGGTAACTCCAGTTCCCCATACTACAAAAGGTACTTCAGATATCAAAAAATGGGCTCAACCTGGACTATAAGAAGATTTCTGGTAGTTAAATAAAAGTCCAAATTCCTCAAAAACTTATGAGGCCTGTTATCTACACAAAGAGGAGAGACATATAGATAGCTGTGATACCAGGCTTCTTTTGTATTACAAGTATCTGTCATGCATTTCAATGACCTTCCGCATCTCCTATCCTACCCTAAATTTCCTCCCACTCACAGGCTTCTCTCCTCACAGCTACTTATTCTTCTTCCTCTTAACCATCTCCTGGAACAGTCGTGCCATTAGGTCAGTTTCTACAGCTTCCACATAACATGTGATGCTTGGCCAACAGAGGTGCTGTGAACTGAAGGTTTTCAACAAAAGCTGCACCTGCATTAAACAGTCAAGGTTGATGAACATTGCCATGATTGTGGAGTATCAAAATGTTACAGACCCCAAAGCCAAATTATCTTGGGTATAAACGTTCTTTAAACAGCCATTTCCTGGCCCCTTTAGTTTGTGATCTGGCATTCTATGACAGAATTCTGCTCTGAAAGAGTCTACAAGCTTTTCTCAGTCAAAATACTTCTCTGAATCAGTAAAAGATATGAAATTCGTTGGAAGACACTCCAATCAAACAGATTGAGTGGTAATTCATCAAGTAGTGACTCATCAGGACATTCTGAGGCACACCCTGTTCTGGGTCATAATTTTTCTTGGAGTGCCCATTATTATATTAGATCTCCACATAAAGGTTTGTTTACTTCAGGGATAAAATTTTTTGATTGCTGGAGCTCACGCTAAGCCTTTCTCTGTCTTTCTGCATCAGGAATACCTACCAAAGCTTTCTCCTGACTCACCATCCTTCCGAGACTACCCTGTATGTTAGGCCTAATTTTAAAGCTCATCAGGTTTCAAATGTCTCCTGTCTCCATGATGCCAACACTGGTTCCCATTATTGTCCCCAATGTCACTACACTACTAGGTCTCAGCTCTGGGATTCATTTTTCTAGGTTTGGATTGGCTTTAAGTTCACAAGAACAGCATAATCCTCTTCCTGAACCAGACAATATTTCTTATGTCTCTAGATCATTAGACAGAATCCACCTTCTAGATAATATTCTTTAGCTTTCTGTGCTGGATACTTCTATGTCGATTTGACACAAGCTAGAGTCAGAAGAGAGGGAACCTCAGTTGAGAAGACTGGGATCTAGGCAAGCATGTAGATCATTTTCTTAATTAGTTATTGATGTGGACGTTTTCAACCCCTGGTGTTATCCCTGGGCTGGTAGTCTTTGCTTGTATAAGAAAGTGGCTGAGCAAACCAATTACAAACACTCATCCATGGCCTTTGTATCAGTTTCTGCCTCCAGGTTCCTGCCCTGTTAGTTTCTGTTCTGACTTCCTTCTGTGATGAACAGTGATGTGGATGAATATAAGTCAAATAAACCCTTTTCTCCCCAGGTTGCTTTGGTCATGTTTCATCACAGCAATGATAACCCTAACTGTATTAGTCAGAGAACTTATGGGTAGTCTCTAAATAGTAAGGGAATTTGTTGATGACTTATAGTCCATAGTTCAACTCCCCAATAATGGTCAACAGCAGCTGTGAACAGAAGTCCAAGAATCTAGCAGTTGCTCAGTCCCACAAGGCTAGCAGGTGAAGAAGAGAGAAAATCTTCCTTATTTCAAAGTCTTTATGTAGGTCTCGTGCAGAGGGTATGGCCCAGATTAAAGGTGTGTGACACAACACCTGGATCTGGGACTTGCTTTGTCCCAGATGACCTTGAACTCAGAGATCTCCCTGTCTTAATCTTCTGGGATTCATAGCCACTATGCCTCAAGATCTCCATGCCAAGATCCAGGTGAGAAACTTGCATCTCCTGGCCTCCAGATTAGGATCACAGTTGAGCCTTCCAATTCTGAATTGCAGTCATTCTAGATATAGTCGAGTTGACAACCAGGATTAGCCACTACACTAACTAAGATATTCTCTTACAATGTAGTCTCAGTTTTCGAAATTCCCCAACTACTAGTCTTCACAATCGGTGCTCACATACAGAGGCTCTCTCTGTCCTTCTCTGTCTCCTCTCTTTCTCTGCCTCTACTCCATTCTCAACTCCCCTTCCCACGCCCCTAAATAAACTCTATTCTATACTAGACCTATCATCATATGGCTAGCACCTCAGGGGGAGGCATGCCTCAGAATGTGCCTGCCAAGGCACTTCTCCCACCAGACCCTACTATGCTCTATTAAACATATACTGTTATTTTTTTTTAATAAAACACAACATTTGGTGCCATGACTCAGATTTATAAACTTGCAGGCTGCATGAGTTCATATTTCCTACTGCCACATGAACTTTCAAGCCATTGGATCACTAGAACTCTCCATTGAAACACCAATGAATTGGTGAGCTTCCCATACCCAGTGTAGTTTTAGGACCTCTTCCCTTGAGTGAGCTTTCCTTCTCCTCTAGATAGTTTCAGGACAGTTTCTCATTCTCACTGCTGGGATATCCTACGCCTACATAAACCGTTCTCCGTTGGGCTCTGGTCCCATAGCTCAGCCTCTAGGTTACCATGTGATGACCTGGTAAATCTAGCCTACTTGCTCATTGTTAGCTATTAATTTATCCCTGGGACACTGAAAGCTATAATATTAATAGCCTCTACTCTCACCCAATGGGTAATTCCAGGCTCCCCAATAGAATGCCTCCATCTTCCATCAAAGGGAATGTCTTTACCACTACTTACAAGCTCCCTACTGGGATGCCTCTCTAGGTCTTAAAGGCTTTCAATTCACAGGCTAAATTTGTCCCCAGTATCCACTAGATAATAACTCTAAATGGCCACTTAACAAAGCTTAAAAAAAAAAAAACTTTTACAACTCTAACCAGCAATCCATAAAAACTGAAGATTTCTATGTAGGCTTTTCCTCACCTTCACTCCCAACTACTTTATTCCTTTGCTCTCTACTTCAGGCTCCTCCCCCTTTGACTTTTAAAAATCACTCTCCAGATCTTGTTTTGGACTTAACTTTGCCTCAGCTCCTCTGTCCCCAAGCTCCAACAGCCCCCACCCACCTCCACCACTGTCAGCTGTTTGCTCCAGTGGGCAGTCTTAAATTTCTACTTCTTGGGAATTTTTTTTTTTATCTCTAATCTCTGATTTCCTTCCATTCCGGTTAGCACCAGCTCTAAGCTAGGTGTGGCAGAAGGGATCCCTAAGTGCTGCAAGGAGCAACTGAGCTGCTCTGAGACAGAGCCAGAGGCTGCCTGCACTGAAGAGGAGAGAACTCTTGTCTGCCAGAGAAAGCATGTCTGTTTGTCTCTGCTGATGCATAGCAACACTTCTGCCATTCCATTCTAAGGCATAACATGTGGCTTTCCTCCACAGGTGGAGCTACTGCTTCAGTGCCATCTTAGCTAAAGGTGGTCACATGGTTGGCTGTCTGCCATCTTTGTTATGGGCAGTTCCCACATCATTGCCTTCTCACTTTAGAACAGCCTAACTTAGGTCTCCCAAGACACTTCAATTAAGATAAGGTTTTTATATGATTTTTGTCCTGCCTTGGTAAACAATTTTGATATTAATGTAAAGATTTCCAACAATAAAAAGGTTAAATATTATTGCCTTAAAGGCCTTGTTTTTGCTACTGTCATTAAGTTACAATATACTCTGTTTGCTAAGTATATTCTAGAACAAATAATTAAAACCAAACACAGATCGTCTAACTCAAATATGCTTAATAGATACTGGCTCTCAATCTTGTTAGAAATCTGTCAGGAACTTGGCTTTCTTGATGGCACATTGAACATTTTATGAGTGTCCTTGGAATGATGTTAAAACTGTGACAAAATGTGAGACCTTTCTATCCACTCCTAGAAAAATTCTGACTTTGACAAAATCATGTAGCCAGAGATAACTGCCCTCTTTTTCCACACCAAAATTGATTTCAAGAAATAGAAATGATGATCAGAACCATAATCCCAAGATTGTGGCACTGAAGGCTGAAGCCAGAGTCAATAGTCCAAGTTCAAATCTAAGAGCAGTACCTCAGTTCTGTTCCCTTTGCTCTACCAAGATAGATAATTTGAATTGAGAGCTTTAGATGAATTCCATCAACCTGTCATGTTAATGGTGTTGAAGACTAAATACAATCAGGTAGGAATACTAGGATTCTTCAAGTGACTCTGGACCAAAGAAACCACTGTAGGTGGACAGCAAAGATGCTGTCCAGATTCTGAAGTATTTGTATATTATATGTGGTCTTTTGGGATGGGCTGGGGTTACAGATTATAGGTTAAAAACTTCTACTCTGTCATAATGGTGTACAGTTATCTCAGAACCAGGGGAGCTGAGGCAGGAGGACTTTGAGTTTGAGGCAAGTCTGGAGTACATTACTAGTTCAATCTCAGCTTGAGGTGCATAGTGACATTAGGTCTCAAAAAGGAAATGAAAGAAAGGAATGAAATCTATCTATCTATCTATCTATCTCTCTCTCTCTCTCTCTCTCTCTCTCTCTCTCTCTCTCTCTCTCTATCAATCAATCATCTATCAACTATTTTCCAAGCAAATGGTCCAAAGAAACAGGTTGGAGTAGCCATTCTAATATAGAATAAAAGCAACTTTCAACCAAAAGTTATCAAAAAGGATAAGGAAGGACAGTTCATACTTATTAAAGGAAAAATCTACCAAGAACTCTCAATTCTGAATATCTATGCTCCAAATACAAGGGCACCCACATTCATAAAAGAAACTTTACTAAAGCATAAAGCACACATTGGACCTCATAATAATGGGAGACTTCAATACCCCCACCCCACTCTCATCAATGGAAACACAAACTAAACAGAGACACATTGAAACTAACAGAAGTTATGAACCAAATGGATTTAGCAGACATCTATAGAACATTTCATCCTAAAACAAAAGAATATACCTTTTTCACAGTACCTCATGGTACCTTCTCCAAAATTGACCATATAATCAGTCACAAAATATGCTTCAACAGATACAAGAAAATTGGAATAATCACATGCATCCTATCAGATCACCACAGACGAAGGCTGGTTTTTGATAGCAACAAAAACAACAGAAAGTCGACATACACATGGAAGCTGTACAATGCCCTATTCAATGACAACTTGGTCAAGGAAGAGATAAAGAAATTAATGACTTTTTAGAATTTAATGAAAATGAAGGCACAACATATCCAAACTTATGGGATACAATGAAAGCAGTGCTAAGAGGAAAACTCAGCTCTGAGTGCCTCCAAAAAGAAATTGGAGAGAGCGTACACTACCAGCTTAATAGCATACCTGAAAGCTCTAGAACAAATAGAAGCAAATACACCCAAGAGGATTAGATGGCAGGAAATAATCAAACTCAATCAAACTCAGGGCTGGAAACAACTAAGTACAAATAAAAACTACACAAAGAATCAACAAAACCAGGAGCCAGTTCTTTGAGAAAACAAGATAGATGAACCCTTAGAGAGACTAACCAGAGGGCACAGAGACAATATCCAAATTAACAAAATCAGAAATAAAAAGGGAGATATAAGAACAGAAACTGGGGAAATTCACAAAATCATCAGATCCTGCTATAAAAGCCTATATTCAACAAAACTGGAAAATCTGTATGAACTGGATTTATTTTCTAGACAGATACCAAATACCTAAGTAAAGTTAGGATCAGATAAACCATCTAAACAGTCCCTTAACTTCTAAAGAAATAGAAACAGTCCTTATAAGTCTCCCAACCAAAAAACAAAACAAAACAAAACAAAACAAAACAAAACAAAACAAAACAAAACAGCCCAGGACCAGATGGGTTTAATGCAGAATTCTATCAGACCTAATACTAATACTCTTCAAACTATTCCACAAAATAGAAACAGAAGAAACACTACCCAATTAATTCTATGAAGCCACTGCTACACTGCATATTCTCCCTTGGAGATGGAAAGGTGTCTGTCTAATCAGGAATCTGTCACATTTCCCTTTCATAGAGGACTTCATAAGAGATTTTTTTCTACTTCTATCATGTTTAATGTTCCAAATAGATTTTAAAAACTGGGTGAGTGCATACTACTTTTAGTTTTAGAAGATATGTATATTTAAAAGGCATTTAACTATTAAAAATTATTTTGATGACTTAAAAATGTCAATACTGAGTTGTATATTTTCAAAATAAATTTTATTTGTTTAATAAAAAACAAAAAAGAAATCTATGTATCATCTATTTCTATATGTATTATCTATGCTTTATCTGTTACTATCATCTTATCTATCTATCTATCTATCTATCTATGTATTTATGTATCTATGTATCTATCTATCTAACATCTATCTATCTGTCTGTCTGTCCGTCTAGATTGATGTCTGATTATACCCTCATAGTGTGGAAACTTTGAATATTCTGGAGATTGTGAGAGGATTAAAAACTTTAACTAGTTATTAAAACTTACAGATTTTCTTTTTTTCACTTCAAATACTGAAATGTAATATTTAGTATTATATACACATGTCTGTTGCTTTATACATTACTACAGTTCTGTAAAAATTTATCAAGCTCTATAGTTTATAAGTTGAGAAATTCAGTCCCATGGAAATAGCTCAGGTAGTAAAGTGCCTTTTGAGCACTCAGGTCTGACCTGACTCCCAGCACCCAGGTTGAAAAAGCCTGAGAAAGTGATGTGCACTTCTAACTCTAACACCAGGGTGGCAGAGACAGAAAAATCCTAGGTGTCATGAGTCAGCAAGCCTGACCTACTAGGCAACTTTCAGGCTAGTGAGAGACCATGTCTTACAAAAGAAAAAATATATAATTAAGGCACTCAGACAGGCTCGTAACTTCCATGTATTCTCTTGGGTGCTGGGAGAAAAGAGATATTATAAGGGATGTGGGTTTACATCCTGTACTTTAATCTGAATGCAAGCACACAGAAAATGGAGATGCCTGTGAGATCCGGTGTAGATGATATATTTTACTATTTAATGAAGACTATGCTTCTCAATCTGGATCATCAAACAAAGTTTGCTTAATAGAACATTTCCGGCACAAGGTTTGAGATAGTTATGTAGTTGGTGAACATTTTTGACAAAGGTTTGTGATAGTAATGAAGTTGGTGAAAATTTCTCCTTTGTGTTGGACTATTCCATTTTAAATGCATCAAGAGGAAAGCATCTGCTTCACTAGATATGAAAATCTGTCATCAAATTGCACAGGTAATTTCTTCTGGACCTTCAAATTAACTGTTATGGAGTTGCAAAGTAATTTAGTAAGCTTGTGTAGAGTGGCAAACATAAGCATATCAAAAATACAAAAATATCTTCCATCTATTTCCATGATGCTGGGGGACGGAATCCAGGACCTTGCTCAAGCTAGGCAAGTGTTCTGCAATCAGCCCCACTCAAGCTACATCTTTAAAAACCTCATTTGCTATTCTTTTCTCTGTGTGTATATGCATTCATATGCAAGTGCACTTGCAGCATGCCTCACCCCCTGCGTGCATGAGTGCATATGTGTGTGTGCATGTGTGTGTGTGTGTCTGTGTGTGTTTGTGTGTGTGTGTGTGTGTGTGTGTGTGTGTGTGTGTAGAAGCCAGAAGACTCTTGGATGCCATACTTCAGGGTATCATACTGAAAGGGTTAACTCAGGAACTTTGGAAAGGTCATGGAACACTTTCCCCGGGAAGAGGCTAAATTACATTCCTCAGACCACAGAGAGGTCCCTGCAGCTAGGGGAGATCCAGAGTTATTCTGAGACCATTGGCCTCCTAACCCATTCCCTAACAACCAATTAGTTTAAAGGTAACATTGTTCTACCAATCACATTGTGCTTAATGGTGGCTGCCCTGAGGACTGTATAAAAGGCCCGCTATGCAGGCTGCGCATGGTTGTTCTTTCCCCATGTGCAGGGTGACCTAAGCATGCTGGATTAAATAAAATTCCTCTTGCCTTTTGCATCTATTTCTGTCTCCACGTTGTTCACTCAAGGGTTCTCCAGTAAAGTTATGGCTCTCTGAGTTTTACAATACACCTTTTAAAATTCGAGACAGGGTTTCTTACTGGTCTGAAGCTTGCCAAATAGCTTTAGTTAGCTGGCCAAGGAGTACCAGGAATCCTCCTGTCTATGCCTCTCTAGTTTTGGAATAAAGAGCCAAAGTTAACCCTTTAAAGCCCACATGTCTAAGGGCAAGGTAACTTCCTGGAATGCTGGGAATTGTAGTTCTTGGGAAATAAGCCACATGACCATTCCCCTAAAGAAGTTTGTTGAATCAACTGTACCAGATGTGCTTGATCATATGTAAGCAGGAAATACATCAGGATGTATGTTTACCCTTGACTTGACCTCATGATAAATGCAGTTAGTTATGGGTTTTGTCTTTTTAAGCCTCTATAAAGTGTGACTTAGGGCCACTCACTCAGAATCCAGGAGTAGGCCTAACCAGAGACCATTTTTTTCCTGATTAGTATTTAATTAATACTATTAATTTGGGTCAAAATTATGAAACTGGTTTTTCTCTCATGAGTCTCAGGATTAACAATTACAAACATGCATTACCGGCTTCCCCCAGAAGCTCTATTTTCCATGCTTGTCTAGGCCCAATCCCTGTAGCAAGATTTGGAAGGAAACAAAGCCATAAAGCCATTGTTCTCTGCTGAGAACTAGGCAACAGAGGCTCAGCTTTGGATGATCTTGATTTAATAAGGGCTCTGCAGGGTGCTATTGTCTTACTGAGCTATTTGTTGGTTACTTGCTATTCTGGACCTAGAGGGCAACAGTGACTTTGGAATTCTCTGCAGGGAAGTCTGAGTCCTGGAGTGCCCAGACCCCCAACTTTCACCAGCTTTCCTGTTGGTTTCTAAATGCCTAGCTCCCTGTTTTAAGTTATATTCTTGAAATACCAAAGTGGTTCCTGTTTTCCTACAGTCTTGCCCCTTGTCTTTCAGCTATGTGCTAACCCACACATGCCATTGATGTGACAGGCTGACCTTATGACAGAATGCAGATTAAATGTGGTATATCTACACAATGGAGTACTATTCAGCCATTAGAAACAATGAATTCATGAAATTCTTAGGCAAATGGATGGAGCTAGAGAATATCATACTAAGTGAGGTAACCCAGACTCAAAAGGTGAATCATGGTATGCACTCACTAATAAGTGGATATTAACCTAGAAAACTGGAATACCCAAAACATAATCCACACATCAAATGAGGTACAAGAAGAAAGGAGGAGTGGCCCCTGGTTCTGGAAAGACTCAGTGAAACAGTATTCGGCAAAACCAGAATGGGGAAGTGGGAAGGGGTGGGTGGGAGGACAGGGGAAGAGAAGGGGGCTTACGGGACTTTCGGGGAGTGGGGGGGGTTAGAAAAGGGAAATCATTTGAAATGTAAATAAATTATATCGAATAAAAAAAAAGAAAGAAAAAAAAAGAAAAAAAAAGATTCAGGAGATTAGGCCTAAAAACCCAGGCTTCAGGCAGCTAGTCAGAAACTGCCCTGACACCTGGCATGAAGCAAGGACAACGGGCCAACAGTTTCCAGCCCTCACACCACAATAATAGCTCAAAAATGTCCTTAAGAGATAGACCCCAGACTCAAAAGGTGAATCATGGTATGCACTCACTAATAAGTGGATATTAACCTAGAAACCTAGATTACCCAAAACATAATCCACACATCAAATGAGGTACAAGAAGAAAGGAAGAGTGGACCCTTGTTCTGGAAAGACTCAATGAAGCAGTATTCAGCAAAACCAGAACGGGGAAGTGGGAAGGGGTGGGTGGGAGGACAGGGGGAGAGAAGGGGGCTTATGGGACTCTTTGGGAGTGGGGAAATCATTTGAAATGTAAATAAAAAATATATCGAATAAAAAAAAGATTCAAAAAAAAAAAAAAGAGATAGAGCAAGATAAGGCCACCTACCCCTGAATTCTTCAACAGCAGATTCCAGCCCCCAAACCCCATAATGGTTTTGGAATCTCCCTAAGAGATAGAACAAGATAAGGTCAACTAATGTGGAATTCTCCTGATTTGCTTTAAATCGGGCCTGTGAGCTCACTTAGTTGTCTCTTGGTACTGGAAGACTCCAGCATGCTGGACTTCCACAGAATAAAACACTCTTTGTGTTTACATATTATTTGAGACTGGGTTATCATTCCTCAGTGAATCATGGACCTTTCTACTATCTGCCCCCTACTTGAGGATTTTTAAGTGTTTTTCTTATATAGATATGTAAGCCTTTAAGAATATGCAATACTAAGTGAGATCACTCAAATTCAGAAAGAAAAAGACATTTTCATGTTCTCACTTGTATTTGGATTGTGGCCTATGATGTACTCATGTTCATATGTAAATGAGAGACCCCAACTCAATATTTTTAGACCCCAGCAATTAGCTTAGCACTGGGTCACTGAGTAACTTGCCTTTCTGCCCTCAGCTTGAGACCTTAGACCTCAAGAGATAGCCCACCCTGTCCCAGGAACTTGCTCACCACATTCTTGACACATCTGATGACTGACCCAATGTTTAACTATACAGTGCCCCAAGGATATTTGCTCCAGATAATCTCTAACCTTCCTTAAGGCATAAACTATTGCCTGACTTGCTCATTCTGTACTTCCTGTCCCATGTATAATTGTCCTCCACCCCTTGCCTTGTGATTTTTCCCCTTTAAATACCCCTGACTTCAGTTGCTCAGGGTCCACAGTCCTCTACTCCTGCGTGGTGTACGGCTGGGGAACCCAGAGTTCTGGAATAAAAATCCTCTTGCTTATTGCATCAAGACCGTTTCTCGATATGGGTGTTGCCTTCCGAGGCATGGGATGCTGGGGCGCCCTTGTTTTTTTCGGGTCTTACATAAACAGCTGTAAGGGTGGGCACTGTACAACATTTAGAAGGGAGCCTTAGAAGGTAAGGTTAGGGGCTGGAGAGATGGCTCAGCGGGTAAGAGCACCGACTGCTCTTCTAAAGGTCATGAGTTCAAATCCCAGCATCCACATGGTGGCTCACAACCATCCGTAAGAGATCTGACACCCTATTCTGGTGTCTGAAGACAGCTACAGTGTACTTACATATAATAAATAAATAAATATTTAGAAGGTAAGGTTAGGTAATGAGAAGGGTGGGATGCTGGTAAAAGGACACATGGACTATGGGAGAAGCTAGAAAATGAATTGTTTTCTAGGTTCTTGTGTGGTGGCTAAGTACATAAAAATGTAATTGATGGCAAAAGTGCAAACCCCCAAGCAAAGCCCCATGACTTCAGAAGGATTAAGCTAATTGTATCAAAGTTCACTGAGATAGGCAGAATTTGGGTTGAGCAAGAGTTTGAATTTATGTATCTACATAAAACCTAGGCCATGGTTGAGAGAAGACATAAAATGCTTTTCTTTCTGCATCTGATTTATTTTGTTTAATAGTGCTGTCTCCACTTTCCTACAAATGATACAATTTCATTCTTCTTTATGGCTGAATAAAACTCCATTGTGTATATGCACTTTGCCTTTATATAGTCCTCTTGACAGGTAGGCTGATTCTGTACCTTAGCTATTGAGAATAGGGCTTTGGTAAGTTATTTCTCCACCTGTGAAGTGAGCCAGTTCAGGCTAGATTAGATAATATCAAATGAAGGTTTATTGGGAAGCTTTTCTGGGAAGGTAGGGGAGGTAGTTCACTGGCCCCAGGGAAGGAGGCCAGAGATGTTGCCCTGGGAAGGGAGAGAAAGCAGAGAGGGGGAGGGGATATGGGGTGAGCAAATATCTGAATTATATAGGTAAGGGTCTCTAGGGAAAGGGCATCCTAGTCCCTGGCCTGGCAAGTTCAGGGTTGGGGGCAGGGTATGCCAGGTAAGAACTAAGGAATGATGGGAGAACCTGGAGGCCATGTGTGTGTGTTGCTATGTGAAATATGCACTTTGGTCTCTTGTCCCAGGGACTGAAAGCAAACAGGTTTTTGTCCAATAGGTAAGATGTTGATTTAGAATCCTTGAGTATATACCCAAGAGTGGTATAGTTGGATCATACAACTATATTTTTGTTTTATTTAATGATTTCCATAGTGGCCAGAAACTATACAGCCCTAGCCACCTGATTCTTGAGAAAGATGCCAAAAATATATGTCAGAGAAAAGACAGTTTCAACAAATGGCATTGGCAGAACTGGGTAGCCACAGATAGTATTTCTAAATGGCTAAATGCCTTTTCCCAGAGAAGGACAGTTTCACAAGCATTATAGGATATATGTTATTTGTACCCCTGATATGATGCAATAACACCCTCTTCCCAGTGTGACATCACACGCTCTCATAGATACTACCAAATACACTATATAAATAAGATACATGGGACAGTCCACATCTTCCTCCTTGGTCTCATCCAATTGATCCTCAACTAAGATTTCTTGTCATATGATATCTGGCGTGTCATGGGCCATACTCCTTTACCCAGATCCTTGCTGCCATCTGCCAATTTTTGGTCCTGTTCAGGACTCTCACTCTGAGGGCTTTTCTTGTAGGCAACCACTGCAAGGTTTTACAAGCAGGCCTTGAGAAAGGGATTCCAGGACTAGTTAGGTATTAACCTTTTGTTCTCAGGAGTGTTTCCTGGGATCATTTTCCATATAAGGTATATGTTATTAAGCCATTCAAGGGTAATGGAGGTATCTAGGCTGACCATTCTGGGCGGTTGGCTATGGTAACACCAATACCATGGAATTCGGGGTGCAAAAAATACCAGAAAAAGTGCTTTTTAAGTATCTCAAGTAGAAATGATTTAATTCAAGGAATCAAATCACATACCTGCAAAACCACCAGAGTAAACAGAGGAACCAAGTCTAATTTGGAGGCACACTGTTGTCGAGAGCTAGGTGCCACTTGCCAGCCAGAATTTAGATCCTTAAGGCAACCACCACTAGAAATGCCACAGCTCTTCTTTAGTCCTGAGGCAGGTCTTCAGAAGAACTGAGCACAGTGAAGCTTCCATTTGGCAAATCAATATAATAGAGATTAATAAGTGGATCAGTTTGTTTTGCTTTGATGCTTAGCACTAACATTTCTCATTAAAAACATGTAAATTATATTTAGGGCCCCAGAGGTATAGGGTCCTAGCAGATACAGTTTCTAGACTTCTAATTCCTGTGATACAGGAGATACAGTGAATTCTGGATGGTTTCATTTAAGCAAGCAAGAGTCAACCAAAGAAAAGTTTATGGAGTCTATTGGATTAAAAAAATGCAGCAGTTCTGAAATGTTCAAAAAAGTACCAAATTTGGAAAAAAGTAAAATAGGTAGGAAGGAAAAACTTTTATTTTTATTTTTTACTGAAGAGCTCTGATCTTAGGTTTCCATTTGTCCTGAAATATAAAGAGATAATTGGGTGAAATTAGTGCTTAGCGTTTGTGAAGTTTTGAAAGTAATTGTTTGGAAAGACATTTTTTCAACAATCAATTATAACACTTAATTGAAGACAAGAAATTTCCATTGCTAAATTTGTCAGATGCTTTTTTCAGAATATGTTTATGTCTTGGCCAAGTTGGGGTTTGATTAATCTTATGAGTTTCTTAATTATTCACTCAGAAAAATTAGTGATTTGTGGTTTATCGTAACACAGAACAAAATGTACTCTGCAGAAATGTCAATGATAAGGTAGGATTTAGTTTATTTCCATAATTCTGTTGATTCCTAATTTAATTTCCCATTTAAGATGATTGTCTTTGTTAGGGTTTCCATTGCTGTGAAGAGACATCATGGCCAAGGCAACTCTTAGAAAGGAGAATATTTAATTGGGGCTGGCTTACAGGTTCTGAGGTTCAGTCCATTATCAAGGCATGGCAGTGTCCAGGCAGACACTGGGCTGGAGATGCCAAAAGTTCTATATCTAGATCCAAAGGCATACAGAAGAATGTCTCCCAAGTAGCTAGGCGGTGGGTCTCAAAGCCTACCCCTACACTGACACACGTCTATCACCAAGGCCACACCTACTCTTGCAAGGCCACACTGCCTAACAGTGATACTCCCTAGGCCAAGCATATTCAAATCATCACAAAGATGAACTCTTTTATAGAGCAATCAGGTCTGGATTAATGGTGGGCTTATAATCAAGAGCTAAAAGCTTTGGGTTCAGTACAAAAAATAAAGTGAAAATATTTGCAAGTCTTACAAACTCTTATTTGGGTCTAACTTTTCTTAATGAATGAGAGAGTAGGGGTTGATTTGATTTTGGTCTGATTATTTTTCCCTTGTGCTGTGGTTTCAGATAGGGTCTCATATATCTCATGCTAGCTTTGAACTCTCTATGTAACTGAAGATAGCCTTGTGAATCTAATTCTCTTGCCCCTCTCTCTCAAGTGTTGGGATTATAGGTATGTGCCACCATACTCACCTTCAATATTCTCCTTTAGTCCTACAAATAATTAATGAAAATATTCAATACCCAAAATGTGAATAATTAGAAAGCAATTAAAATACTGTGTATAATACAAGTGAGAAATTTAAGATTTCATTTTGGCAATTTCCTACCCGGAGGCTGCTAATTGAGTTAGGGAAGTATTTTTTTTTGCAGTCAAGTGCTAATAGGCTTCAATGATTTTAGCAGTGATTACTTGGTTCACCCTCAAAAATGCAAAAAAACCCTACAAAATTGAAGTACAGGTCTATCCTGATGTAAGCCATAACAATTTGAGCAGATGCAATAAGATTAAATAATCTCCTATGCCTATATATTTAAACATTTTTGTGAATATCTTTTTTATAGAAACTTAAACATATATACATAATTCTTAATTTGGCATATCTCAACATGATTCAAGGACATGTTTAAGCATTACTGTAATGCCAAAGTAGTTATTAGATTATGGTACAATTTGGTTGAGCCTAATGGTCCTCAGCTTGTAGTATTTGTTTTAGGACGCTTTGGAACCTTTAGGAAGTGGAGCATTAGTGGAGGAAATTGTTCTTTGAGGCTTACAGTTTCAACTATGCTTCCTGTCTTCTTTCTTCTCTGTAGTCCACTTCTATGTAAGTAGAAGTACATCATGGACCCACCCACTACTGGGATTTCCCTGCCATCATATCTCCCAAATGGCAAGCTGAAGTAGTCCTCTCTCCCTTACATTGTTTCTTGTCAGTTATGTACTCCTTGCAAAGTAACTAGTACAGGCCCCAACACTTACTTTTTCAGACCTGATTTATGAACAGTACAAGGACCTTCCTGAAGTTCATGTGGACCAGTTTCTTAACCTTTTCTTCATAAACCTTCTCGTGGCGACTTACCTAAATTAGCATTTTCAATTTCTTTATTTTCTCATTTCTCCTGAGAGTATTGATAGAGTTTAATGTCAAACTCTGAACCAAAGTTCTAAGAAGGCTAGGGTGACTCCATGGCAGGCTTCTAATTGGCAGTTTAGAAGACTAGGCCTAAGAACTGGACAAGTTCAGACAAGACCAGGCAAGTCCGTTACTAGGAAAAAAACCAAAACAACAACAACAACAATAACAACAACAAAACCAAAACCAAACCAAAACAAAAAACCAGGTTTCAGTCAGCTAGTTAGAAACTGCCCTGCCATCAGAGGCTGTCCACCATCTGGCCTGAGGCAAAAACAATGGGTCAGCAGTAGTTTCCAGACTTCTCCAGCAATAGTTTCCATCCCTGGTAGTTGTGGTTCTTCCATGACCTTAGATATGGACCCAACAGATTAAGATAGAGGTCACCATCCCTGGAATTCCCCTAATGTGCTTTAAATCAGGCCTTCAAGCTCACTTGGTTGTCTTTCTTTCTCAGTAATGTACCTTTACATTTCTAGGTTTTATTTGTAACATGGAATAATATGAAGATAATTGACCCAGAAATTTAAATATAGCAATTTAACTTTTTAAAACAACAAAGAACTATTAGAAATCAATAGACTAAATACAGATACTCTTCCAAAGGCAAGAAACAGACTCTGAAAAATTGATGAGAACACTGGAGATTTTGTCAGAAGTCATCATATTCAGAACTCTGGAATTAACCAAAGGCTTGCAACAATTTAAGGAACAAACATCCCAGAGAGATAGCCAAATCTCACTAGATTAGTGGGATTAAGGATGTTAAATTTACCATCTTTGCATCCTCCTGTCTTTGGTAGGCTGGAAAACCACCCTAGCTGGGTAACCATAGTAGCTGTGGAAGTCAGCAGCCTATAAGCCATTAGGAAGGACAGAACAGAGGGGAGGGTCAGAGAACCCACAGCTAGAGAGTTGACTATTTGACTTAGGAATCTCCAGTCCCAGAACTGCTTCTCAGGACTACTTCTCAGGCTGATACTTAACCCTGTGACCAGCTTTGAGTTACAATCCATTGAAAATAACTAGAGACAAACATTTGTCATAACAAATGGCTGAGATAGCATCACCACATGAGGCTGTGAGGAAGATTACTCTATTAAACAAATGGCCTATGTGGCAACACACACAGCCCTGATATAATCCTGGTACATTCAAGTTCTGAATTGTTGCATGCCCAAGAAGACCCAGAAAACCTTGAAGTTTCCCTGTGGATAATCTTGAAGCTCTTTGTAAATTGGAAATGAGGGCCATAGCAAGAGTTGTAAACTATCTTTTCCAGCTGGCGAGTATGCCAATGTACACAGATTCCTTTGGTAAAGATTTACAGACTTATCTTTTGTTTTTCAAGAGGATTTATCCAATGACCATCTGACCTCCAGGCCAACAAAGCAATAAATTCTAGTAGCTACAAGGGATAAGGAATACAGGGTTTAAAAAAGCATGTGAACAAAACTAAAACAATACAGTAAAAGTGCTGAGTGGGTTTTAAGATAAAGGAAGTGTAATTTGTACAGTGAAAGACTCCTGTAATTGCGAATCTGGAGAGATGACTGAGCAATCAAGATAACTTCCTGTCCTTGGAGGATCAGAGAGGGCACCCACATAATGCAGCTCACACTGCCAGTAATTGCACCTCATGGGGATCTAATCCCCTCTGCTGGCCTTCATGTGCGTCTACACACAAATGTTTGTGCTCACTTGCACACAAATAAAAATTAAATCTTTTAAAAATTCTATGATCCAAGTAATACAAAAGTATAGTACTTATGTTGTTAATCCCCTGTGAGAAGTAGTGTTAAATACAAGCTTAATAAAATCTAGAAGTATCTGGTACATGGGTATCTGAGCATGTCTGTAGGGATGTTCATGAGTTGGGAAGACCCACCCACTATGGGTGGCACCATTCCCTAGGTAGGGATTCCTAGGTTATATATGAGCAGAGAAAACAAGCTGGTTACTAGCAAGCTTGTACTCAATTGCACTCTTCTTCTGACAAGTATAATGTTACCAGTTATTCAAGCTTCTAATGCTTTGGCTTTTTTTTTTTTTTTTTTTTTTTTTTTTTAGGAAAGCAGCAGGAAGAGAAACTAAACCATTGCTAACTATCTTAAAAGGATGAAGGTATTTGGTTATGATAATCACAACAGTGTATTATTCGTGAATAACAGTCATGCAGATTCATCGTACAGAGTAATCTATAAACAGGTTTACATAAATACAGGTCACTCAACTTTGCCCAAGTCCCAGAGTCAAAAAATGAAGGATAATCTCTTTCAAAAAATGGGATTGCCACAACTGGATTTTCATATGCAAAGTGTAAAACTATAAATCTTCAAGAAAATACAGTGGGCAAAAAAATAATGATGAGCTTAACAATGGATTTTGAGATGTAATATCAAAACTATCTGTAGGAACAATTGGTTGAACCTTATCAAAATTAAATATTCTGGCTCAGTGAAAGATGCTGTTGAAAGAATGAAAATATGGCCACAGACTGGCAGAAAAGATTTTTGGTGATTTGAATAAAAATGACCTCCATAGATTTATAGGAGTGGTACTATTAGAAAAGATGGTCTTGTTGGAATAGGTGCAAAGTTGTTGGAGGAATCAGGTCACTGGGAGTGGGATTTGAGGTTTTAGATTATCAAGCCAGTGTTGTTCTCTTCCTGCTGCATGCTGATCTAGGTGTAGAACTCTTAGTGCCTTCTCCAACACTGTAGCTGTCTGTGTACTGCTATGCTTCCCACCAAGATGATAATGGACTAAAACTTTGAAACTGTAAGCTAGCCACAATTAAATTTTTTTCTTATTAAAGTTGCCATGGTCATGGTGTCCCTTCACAGCAACAGAAATCCTAGCTAAGATCATATGTTACTTTGAATTTCATAAAAAGCTTATATTCAAAATGTGTAGAAAATCCTTAAAACTCAACAACAGTCTAGTTAAACAAAGAAATAAGCAAACAGCAAAACTTAAAACAGATCCTTCAAGAAATAAGATATACAAATAGTAATTCAACCATTTGATGCTATGTAAAGTTTGCCCAACATCTCTGTCTTTAGAAAATTATAAATTTAAACAATGAGGCATACGGGCATAGTCTATTAAAATAATGAAAATATAAGGTAGATATTTGCAGAAGCTGCAGGGACCAACTGGATCAAACATTTAGTGCTTGTAAGGAGGCAAATGATTCTACTTTGGATGGAAGTTTGGTAGTATTTTACAGAAGTGTTCAAAGACTTATTATTGTACAGCCTGAGCCCTGGAAATTGTTCTCATAGACATTGCACATGAAAAGATATCATACAAAACCTAGAGTGTGTGAGTGTTGGCAGCAACTGTAGTCATCATTGCTTCAATCTGGAAACAACTATGATTTTACTCATGAAACAAACTGAAGTATATTTATACAATACTATTCATCAATAAAAGGAAATGGGCTATCTGTGCTTGAAGACATGAAACCTCCTTAAATGAACAATACTACCTTAAAGAGTCCATCTTAACAGGTGGGCATTTCCTTCTAAAATGTCAACATAAGACAAAACCTTGGAGATGGCAATGTTGTATTTCCCCCAGGCGGCAGGGGAAGTGGGAGTGTCAAATAAGTAAAGGAGATTCTGAACATGATGGAATTATTTTCTATTGCAGTAATTGGTGGACAATTTATAATAGGACATTCATTTGTAAAAGTCTGTAGAATTTTAAAATGCAACCTTACAGAGTATGATGCCATGGTACTTCTGATCTTTTTCTCCAGGTCCTCTGAATCAAATCATTAAAAAGTAATTTCCTATGGTTTGGACTTTGAATGTCCTGGGTAAGTCCCATGTGGAGCGCTTGTTCTCTAGATAGCAAGGCTATAGGTGGAATATTTAGGAGTAGAAAGAAGATTGGCTAATTTTATGTCAATTTGACATAAGACAGAGTCATTTGGGAAGAAGGGATCTCAATTGAGGAAATACCCCTATACGATTATCTTTTTAAACAAATCTATGAAAACATAAATGAATAGTGGAAGGAAATGAATATAACTGGAATGGAAAGTGAAAACAGAAACAATAAAGAAAATCCAAAGTGAAGGAAATCTAAAAGTGAAAAGTTTAGGAACTTGAACAAGAAACAAACTTTACCAACAGCATATAAGAGATGGGAAGAAGCTATAATAGAAGATATGAAGACTTGGTCAACAGAAGCATTAAAAAACAAAAACAAAATCAAAAAGAACCTCCAGGTATAAAACATCCAGAAAATCTGGGACACTATCAAGAAACCAAATCTAAGTATAATTGGAATAGATAAATGAAAAGAAATATGTGTCAAAGGCACAGAAAATATTTTCAATAAAATCATAGAAGAAAATTTCCCTAACAAAAAGAGGAGATACCTATAAAGGTACAAGAAGCATACAGAACACCAAAGAGATTGGACAAGAAAAGCAAGTGTACTTGGGACATAATAATCAAAACACTAACCATAAAGAACAAAGAAAAGATATTAAAAGCTATAAGAGAATATGCCAAATAACATATAAAGGCAGCCCTGTTAGAATTACATCTGACTCCTCAGTGGAGACTCTAAAAGCCAGGAGGGACTGGATCATTGTGATGCAGACTCTAAGAGACCATGAATACCACCCCATATTAATATACTCAGCAAACCTTTCAATCACCATAGATGAAGAAAACAAGACATTCCATAATAAGACTAAATTTAAACTATATCTGCAAATCTATGCTTACAGAAGGTACTATATGGTAAACTCCAACCTAAAGAGGTTAACTATATCCAAGAAAACACAAAGAATAAATAATCCCAGACCTGCAAAGTGAAAGAAATGGAAGCATGTGTGCACATATCTATGCATGGGCACACACACACACACACACACACACACACACACACACACACACACTAACAACAAATAACCGGAACCAACAACCGGAGGTTATTGATACAAAGTTCTCAGTATCCCAATTGAAACTTTAATTTTTTTTCACCACCTATTTTTAATGGTGATCCTTAAACACTTTCATCCCCCCTTTAGTCCACCACCCACCAGAGGTACTGGAAAAGAAATGGTTCTTTGGAGCAACTCCTATCTGTGTTGTCTGGAAATCAGCAGTTCAGTTCACACTTCAGCAGTGGCAGCTCAATCCACTCACAAATCACACTTCACAGATACACCAGCAGTCCAGTTTGGTAGAGTTGGGATAGCAAACAGGAATCAGCACAAGTGGGGCTACCTAGCAGAGACAGCAAGGCCTCACTCAGCCTTGGCTCAGGAGGGACCCTTGAGTCAGCAGGAGAGGTTCTTGGCCGTGCCTCTCTCAGGGAAATGAAGATCTATGACAGTGTGAGACTGACAAGCTCTGCACAGCTCACTCTATAAGCATGCCGCCCCCCAGCCTCCTTCATTGTTTGAGTCCTATTTATACTCTCCAAATATCACGTGTCCTCCACAAGTCTTACCTCAGCATGTGCATCTGTCTCAGATGATATTACTCTGCCAATTAGTCTGAAGCTGGAAAGAACCCAGATGCCCCTCAATGGAGGAACAGATAAAAAAAATGTGGTATATATTCACATTAGAGTACTATTCAGCCATTAGAAACAATGAATTCATGAAATTCTTAGACAAATGGATGGAACTGGAGAACATCACACTAAGTGAGGTAACCCAGTCTCAAAAGATCAATCATGGTATGCACTCACTGATAAGTGGATATTAGCCTGGAAACTTGGAATACTCAAGACATAATCCACATATCAAATGATGTCCAAGAAGAATGGAGGAGTGGCCCCTGGTTCTGGAAAGGCTCAGTGCAACAGTGTAGGGCAATACCAGAACAGGGAAGTGGGAAGGGGTGGATGGGGGAACAGGGGGAGGGAAGAGGGCTTATGGGACTTTCGGGTAAAGGGGAAATCATTTGAAATGTAAATAAAAGATATATAGAATAAAAATAAAGTAATAGACAAAAAAGATAATCAAATTCAGGGCTGAAGTCAACATAGAAATAAAAGCAATACAGAAAATCAATGAAACAAAGTATGGTGGCTTGAATAGAAATGGCTCCCATAAACTCATGTGTTTGAATTTAGCTTGGTCATAGAGAGAAGCACTATGAGGAGGTATTGCCTTATTGGAGGAAGTGTGTCACTGGAGGCAGGCTTTGATGTCTCAAGTGTTCAATCCAGACCCAGTACAACGGTCTTTTCCTGGTGCCTGCGCATCCAGATATAGAACTCTCAGCTTCTTCTCCAGCACCATGCATGCTTCCTGCCATGATGACATTGGACTAAACCTCTAAACTGTAAGCCAGTCCAATTAAATGTTTCCCAATTAAATGTTGCTGTGGCCCTGGTATCTCTCTTCACAGCAATAAAAATCCTAACAAAGATACAATGTGTTGGTTCCTTGAGAAAATCAATAAGATTTGCAAACTCTTAATCAAATTAACTACTAGATGAAGAGAGTATTAACACTTTGACAAAATTAGAAATTAAAAGACCCAATGAACAAAGAGAATTACAGATCAATTTCTTTTATAAACATAGATGCATAAATTCCCAATAAAATACTTGCAAACCAAATCTGAGAACAAATCAAAACAATCATCCTATATAAACAAGCAGCCTTCACTGCTAAGATGTAAGAGATCAGGTAAACAACACCTTTCACAACAGTCTCAAATAATATAACATATCTTGGGACAACTCTAACCAAGCAAGTGAAAGAAAGTTTCATGTCACTGAAAAAAGAAATTGAAGAAGGTATCAGAAGATGGAAAGATCTCTCATACTTATAAATCAGTAGGATTAACATAGTAAAAGTGGCCATCCTATTAAAAGCAATGTACAAATTCAATGCACTCCCTATCAGAATTCTAACATAATTCCTCAAAGATGTTGCAAGGACAATTTTTAGCTTCATATGAAAATACAAAAAGTCCAGGAGAGTTAAAATAATCCAAAACAATAAAAGAACTCTAGGAGATATTGCCACCCTCAATTAAAAGTTACATGGCAAAGCTGTAGTAATTAAAACTGCTTAGAATTAGCATAAAAACAGATACATTGATCAATGAAATAAAATTGAAGACCTAGACATAAATCTACACACCTATGGACATTTGATTTTTGATGAAGAAGCCAGAAATACACAACTGGAAAGAAGACAGCATTTTCAACAAATGGTTCTGGTCAAACTGGATGGTTGCATGTAGCAGAATCCACACAAACATATACCCTTATTACCTGATTACAGAATCAGCCCCTGCACAAAACTCAACTCCAAATCAAAGACCTCAAACATAGGAGATTCACTGAACCTTATAGAAGGGAAAATGTGGAATAATCTTGAACTCATTGGCATAGGAGAAGACTTTTTCAACAGAACACCATTAGTATAGGCCCTAAAACCAACAATTAATAAATAGGACCTCATGAAACTGAATATCTTCTACATGGCAAAAGCCATTGTCATTCAGATAAAGAGGCAGCCTACAGAATGAGATTTTTTTTAACCAACTTCACATCTGATAGAGGGTTACTATCCAAAATATACAAAGATCTTAATATTAATTAGTGGGAAACCCTGTGACCTAAAGCATCAATCTGCCTGCAGCTGATGCACAAATGTTATGAGAGTAACCAACCATCTTTGGTTGAATTTATGGCCCACTCCATGAAATGAAACCTACAACCGACATTGCTAAAGACAAGTTTCCAAGTACTTAATAGGTCATGGCCACTAGGGAAGAACTGCTGATGCTATTCTGGTAAAGGAACATTATTTAAAGTATGTATGTATATATATATGTGTGTGTGTGTGTGTGTGTGTGTGTGTGTGTGTGTATGTATATATATACACATACACTTTAAATAGTAAGAAATAGTATTAAGAAACTTATTATAAAGTATATGTATATATATATGCATATATATACATATATTCAAAGAATGTATATGTATGTGTATGTGTTATATATATTCAAAGAGACTAAAAACATGCACAAGACCTGCACAAGTTCAAACCAGATAAAATCCCACCATGGAAAAGGAGATGAGGACATGTGGTCTAATTGACCAAGTAGCCATTTGCAATTGATACCTGATGGCAAACGGAAAGTCAGCTTTCTCCAATGGAGTATAACTGGGTTTATCAACCATACTACAGGGCAGGCCCCATGCCCAGTAGTAGCTGTCCAACACAAAACAGACCCCATATCTTTGTGCACTTTTTGTTTTGTTATTTTGTCTTCTTGATTGTTTTCTTTACTTTTGAGAGACAGGGTGGATGGAGCCAAGCCTGAAGTCGGGTGAGTGAGAAGCTTCAAGGAGCTGGGGGAGGAGAATATGATCAAAATATATTGTATGAAAAAAAATGTAAAAGATTCTAATTTTTGTAAAATGTTGAAAACTAAGAGGTTTTCATTTGATTTTTTTTTTTTAGAACCAAGATCTATACTGGATCACTATGTTATTGATACTGTTACTGTTATTGATGCTATTGAAGTTGATTCAGGATCCAGGTTGGTCCTGAAAACCACACGGCCAGTGCCCAATGGATATGTAGGCATCAAATGGCAAGTTTTCAAATGAAGTTCATCTGGGTTCCCTGGGCTATAGCACCTGACTCTCACTTAACCTCGGATGGCCTCTGACTCCAGAGCCTCCTTTCACTAGTGGCACTGACATCTATTCCTCTATTCCCATATGGGATACTGTGACTGGAGACATGGCCCAGCAGTTAAGAGCAGTGATTACTCTTCTAGGGAACCCAGACTCAATTCCCATTACCCATATGGTCACTCACATCAATCTGTAACTCCATTCCCATGGGGTCCAACATTCTTTTCTATCATTTTAGGGTAACTGGCACACATGTGGTACAGAGATATATGTAGACAAACCGTATACACATAATATATGTAAAAAAGTTTGAAAAGAGGTATTAGTTTGAGTGTATTGCTGTGTGAAGGCTGCAGAAACTATTTTTTGTCTTAGTATTTAAAGCAAGACTTAGAAAATAAAACAAAAACACAGAATGCTTAGTTAAATTTAAGTATGTAAGTGATTTTTAGAAATAGATACCATATACTGTTTGACAACTGAGCTCAAAATAATCTATGTTGAGCTGGATACACAAGAGCATCACAGATGCTACCTTGTGGCAGAAGCAATGCAGGGAAGGCTATGGCAACTCAGTGAGTTTCTTGGAGATGGCCTGCCATTGTGCATGGGTATGATGGGTGCTTTTTGAAGAGGCATGAACCCCAGAGATTTCATCTCAGGATCACTTCTTCTTCCTGATATGCCTGCTACTTCTATAGCCTTCCTTCACATGTCTGATATAGCTTACTATTTCTTGGGTTTTAACCCACTGTGTTAGGCAGATTTCCTGCAGAATCAATAGGAAGATGTGCTTTCATGTAATAATGCTGCTTAGATGAATTAATGATTTTAGAGAATCCTTGATTTAATTCAAATAATCTTAGGACGTTAGAATAATTGATAGAAAGTCTAAGGAGACAATGGTTTTGGTTGCTTTGCCAGAAAGCTATAATAAAGTAAGAATCAAGACTAGAATGTGGCCCCTCTTCAGAGAGGAGTTAAGTAAAGGCTGCATGAGAGGGAGCACAGTGACCTTTCATGTGCTGCAGGCACGTAAATTGCACTAGGAAGAGAAATAGGCTTGGAATAAATTAATGTTCAAGAAGATCATTCATTATAGGTCAGGTCCAAGGATGAGGTCATAGGTGTGCACTATGATAAAGTAAGGCCATGCAATGATTGCTTTGAACTTATAGAATGAGACACAGACAGTTCAACTGCTTTGAACTTATTATTCACATCCTACTGTAACCCCCTCTAGTGTAACATTTTATCTGTGCAGTAATTTTTTTTTTTTACACAGACAACTTTGGTCTGAAAAGCTATAAAAAGCTAAAAGCAAAAATAAAAGTTGTTAGAGCTTTGCTCTATTCATTAGATGTAAATATGTGTATATATGCATATATGCCTGTTTATATGTGTATACATGTGTATGTATGTATGTATGTATTTGTGTATGTATATGTGTATGTATAAGTAAAACTGTTGGAACTCGCTTGTTGGAACTCGCTTGCTAGAACTCGAAGAACTAGAAGAAGATCTAGTGTGAGTGATTTTCTCTCTTTCCTTATCTTTCTTGCCAGCACCATAAGATTTAAACAAGTTCAGAGTTTCTTACTGGTCACAGGGAGAACCAGCCCCAGATAATTAAGTTTGGCTTCTGTCAGCATTATCAGTGCTGACCCTGTAAGGTAGCTGCTACTGTCAGCAGGGGCCCTGTCAGCTGCTGGCCTTTGACAACTATTGAATGTGAACCAAGCTGCAATATACCTAACCCACACAGTGGAAACTAGACACGAATAAAAGGGTGAAAGAAAGCACTGCCAAGGGAGCAAGCATGGTGCACAAATTGGTGACCAATTATGAACAATTTCCTTCCCTAGCTATTTTTGGCTTAATTATTAGACTTGAAGTCCTTGAGAGGCCACATAACCCATTTTCATTTTAAGTTTTTAGAAACAAACCGCAAATGAATGGTTAACATAGTACACTTTATGGGCAAAGTATACTCTTTGGGTCCCCTATAATCTTAATAAGAGAGGCAATGAAGCTATCTTTGTAAGTTGCAGAAAAAAAAAAAAACAAAGGAAGTGGCTGGGCCCTGTGCACTGTTTTGTTTGGAGGCATTCAGGAGTCTGACATCTGTGAGGCACCATAGTACTAAACACCATGGCTAGAATTGCATAAGCCAGGGACCTCTTTTTTCTAATCATTTAAAACAATTTTTAAGTTTAAATATATTATGATCATATTCCTCCCCTAGTGTGTTTAGATGCCCACTTCCTCCCTACCCACCCAACCCTGATTCTTTCTTAAAGACAAAACAAAACAAAACAAAAACCCAAAAATACAAAAAACAACAGATACACCCCCCCCCAAAAAAAACCAACCCAAAAACCCAATACAACAAAATACTCCAAACCTGGAGAATAACCTGAAACCTGGAAAATAAAATATACCAAAAAGAAAACCACATACAAGAGCATCAAACTGTAACTGAATAAAAGCTCACGTTCACGCACACAGATACACACACACACAGACACACATAGAGACTCACACACACAGAGACACACACAGACATAGAAACTTACAGACACAGACACAGACTGACACACACATAGACACACACACACACACCTGTGCAGGCCATTATTTCTTTTTTAAATACTCCTCAACATAATATCTACCCTGGAGTGGTTGATATAGGCAGTGCCACTCCCTTGGAGAAAACTGATTTTCCTTTTCCATCAAATATAAAAGACATTTCAGTTCTTTTTCACTCTAGTGACTAGGCTTCCCCTCATTCATTAAGAAAACAAAAAGAACAAAACAAAGTACGGTAAAATGAAACAAAACAATCACACCGAAGTTGGACAAGACAAACAGAAGGAAAAGAGCACAAAAGAAGGCACAAAGGCCAGCCAGCCACTTGTCCACACACTGAGGAATCCCAAGAAACCACATACTTGGAGCCATAATAGGGTCCGGTGCAGACCCAGCAAGATACTGTGCTTGCTGCTTCTGTCTCTGTGAGATCATACACGCTTTGCTCGTGTTGAGTTGAAGGGTCTTGTTTGTGCCTTCCACCTCCGCTGGCTCTTACATTCTTTCTGTCTCCTCTTTCATGGGGTACCTGGAAAGGATTTGATGAAGACATCCTGGCTAGAGCTTGAATCCTTAGGTCTCTCACTTTCTGCATAATGCTTGGCTGTGGGCCTCTATATCTGTTCCCATCTGCTGTAGGAGTGCAGGAGGAAGCCTCTCTGATGATGGCTGGACAAGGCATGGATCTGTGATTATAGCAGAATGTCATTAGGAGTCTCTCTCTCTCTCTCTCTCTCTCTCTCTCTCTCTCTCTCTCTCTCTCTCTCTCTCTCTCTCTCTCTCTCTCTTCTCTCCCTCCCTCCCTCCTCCTCTTCCTCCTTCTCCTTTTCTTCTCTCTCTCTCTCTCTTGTTCTTTCTTTCTAAATTAATGTCTATTGGATTTGCCATAGGTCTCTGGGCTATTTAGTCTCAGGCTCTTGGTCACCCTAGCAGTGTCAAATATGGGTTCTATTTTATGGAATGGGTCTTAGGTCAAATCAGACTTGTTATTGTTGTGGGGTTGGTTATGCCCAACAGCTTTGTGCCTCCATTGCATAAAATGATAAAATAGTATACTTGCAGATAGTACACTATTTTAGATCAAAGGTTTTGTGGCTGGCATGGCATTTTTGTTTCACTTTTGATAGTGTGTAGAGTACCTTCCTGGTACAAAGACACAGAACCAGGAGTGAAAGCTCTCTGAAGGCACCAGCTTGACTTCTCCTTGTTCAAAAGTTGTGTAGGCGTTTTCAGCAATAGAGCCTTGCTGTTATTTTGTGGAGAGACTATTTGTATCTTGACAATAGTTTGGATTATTTGGGGATTCCTTTGGGGCCCTTTTGGTCAACAACTCAATTAGATGTGACCCAAATCTGGTACTTGAAGCATGTTTGGTGACAAGAGATGGCCAATTGGTCTCTGTCTCCTCCATTATTTGGCATTTTCATTTAGATCACCTTCATATATGTGTGTGTGTGTGTATGTGTGTGTGTGTGTATTGTGTATTTTAGGAGGTTTCTACTGTATTAGGTTTCCATACTTCAAGTGCCATTGAATTTTAACTGTCTCTCTCTCATTCCTTCCTACTACTCCTTCTCATCTGCACATGGCCTCTCATTCCTGACAGTACCTATCTACCCATAAATATCTATTCTGTTTCCTTTTCCTAATGAAATATTTTACCTAGTCCCTTATTCTATGCCTACCCTCTGCATTTTTATGGATTGTAGTTTGGTTATTATTGACTTAATAGCTGATCCCCACAGATAAGTAAATGCATATCATATTTATCTTTCTGGATCTTGGATACCTCACTCATAATGACTTTTTTCTAGTTCCATCTATTTGCTGCAAATTTCATGTCATTAGAATGGCTAAGTAATACTCTATTTTGAAAATATATCATGTTTTCCTATCCATTCTTTTTGTTGAGGGGCATATAGATTGTTTCAAAATTCTGTCTATTATGAAGTGAGCAGCAATAAATATGGTTGATCAAGTGTCTCTGTGATAGGATAAGACATCCTTTGGGGATATGCCCAAGAGTGGTATAGCTGGATCTTGAGGTATAGCTGGGATCTAGATTCCCAGCTTTCTCAAAAATTGCTACACTGATTTTCATAGTGTCTGTACAAGTTTGAATGCCCACCAGAAATGCCTGAGTGTTCCTTCTACTTCACAGCTTCACCAGAATGAGCTGTCACTTGTGTCATTGACCTTAGCTGTGCTGACAGGTGTAAGATGGAATCTCAAAGTAGTTTTTATTTGCATTTTCCTGATGACTAAGGATGTAAGTGCTACTCAGACATTTGGGTTTCTCTATTGAGAATTCTATTTAGATCAGTACTCCATTTTTAAATTGGGTTGTGTGTTTTCTTGATATCTGGTTTTTCTGAGTTCTTTATATATTTTGGATATTATCCCTCTCTTGGGTATGGAGTTGGTGAGAATCTTTTCCCAGTCTGGAGGCTGATATTTTATCTGAATAATGGTGTTCTTTGCCTTGTAGACATTTCTCAATTTCATGAAGTTCCATTTATTAATTGTTGATGAAGTATGTTTGCACTTGGTAAGCAGTATATAAGACAGTTGTTGGGATGCCTGGCACAGGACATACCTATCTTTAGGAAATCCTCTAATACCAGAAATCCATTGAGGGACTTAGGATAGGCTTTGCTGCACCTGGCCTGAAACTAAGAATGGAACCTTCATTCCCATTAAACACAGGCCAAAGCAACCAAGGAACAATTTCCTTCCACACTCCCCCAATGGAGCCCTGAGTTAAAGGTCTAGAGCCTTTTGGCTTCTTTGAGTGTTGCATGGTTGGATTAGGCAGCCAGGTGGAAACAACCCAGCTGGAGCCAACTGAAATGCTAAGAGTCCTATACCATGACCCCCTTCCCCTACTGTGCTCCTTTGCCCAATAGCTCTTGACTCCAACACTTCAAGACTATAATAAACTAGCAGTATCCCAGACAAAGATATGGCTGCCTAAATTCCTACTGGGGACCTCAAATAATTTTAACTCCCTTGCACACCCAGTCCAGTGCTCATAGACATCTGTTTCCTCCTCCTCAAACTGATGCTGCTTTTCTATGGGCAGATTCTGCCTTTCTATTCAGAAACTTATTAGAGGGGAGAGGGGGGGGAGGGAGGGAGAGAGAGAGAGAGCAGTCAGTGAAGAACAATATAAGATATATCTGCTACAGCTGGGGTGGGCATTTCTAAGCTGAGCGCTACATTTCACTGAGGGTCCATGAAAGGTTGGAGCATTCAGAGCATCTTATTTTAATCCTTTTATATTCTTTTTATAGAGTGTGCATTTGAAATAAATAGGTGTTCTTACAGCCTCTCTCAACTTTTGATCAGGAATAACTTAAAATTGATGATTTCCTGAAATGGATTTGAAGTCAATGGGATATTATTTAATACTCTGTTACCAAGACTGCATTTCTTTCCGGAAGCCACATGTGTACAATAGAATCTGTCAGAAAGCAGGAGGGATAGGACAGGTAAGAAACCAAACGCGTGTTCTTTATTCAGTCTTTTTCTGTTATTTCCTGCCTCAAATTCTATTAGAAAAGATGATCTGAGGCACCAATTTCAAGGTCATATAGGAAAAAGAAGTTGGAAACCTCAAAAAAGACCAGAGTGTATGGCATGTCTTCTTCATTTTCAGTACAAGTGGGCACAGAGCACCAACACAGGAGGGTCATTCCAGTGTGAACTCAAGCAATCCTTGACAGAAGGTCTAATTCTGTGGATGAACTCATCATCGTATATATGCTATCCATTTTTTTTTCTAAATATCAGAAGAGACCTTGGACTTTTGAGCAACATTGAAACTATTAAGGTTACAGGAGTTTATAGTTGGAAAGGTTTTTTTTGTTTTTTTTTTTAATTTGATATATTTTTTATTTACATTTCCAATGGTTTCCCCTTTTCTAGCCCCCTACTCCCCGAAAGTCCCATAAGCTCCCTTCTCTCCCCCTGTCCTCCCACCCACCCCTTCCCACTTCCCCATTCTGGTTTTGCCCTATACTGCTACACTGAGTCTTTCCAGAACAAGGGGCCACTCCTCCGTTCTTCTTGTGCCTCATTTGATGTTTGGATTATGTTTTGGGTATTCCAGTTTTCTAGGTTAATATCCACTTATTAGTGAGTGCATACCATGATTCATCTTTTGAGTCTGGGTTACCTCACTTAGTATGATCTATTTACAGCTCTTAGATGTTGTCAAGTTGCATGTGCTTCCAAAAGGCAGTTTGGAACTTTGGAACAGGTGCCCTGGGAGTTAAGTCTGGATAGAGAGTAGGTCTTAGGTCATCCACAAAACTGTGGCTAAGTAGTCTGTTCTTGTCTCTCCAGATCTTTCCTGACCTGTACAGTGTTACTTGTTCACCTGCTGACTCCCCACATATGGAGATCAGACTCTTTGGGTTCTTCCAACTTGGGTTGAACATTTTGTTGCCAAATTCTTGAATCTTCCAAAGACTGGCCCAAATCACTGCTCTAAAGTCGGCAGAGTGCCCCCAGTGGATCTTGCTACAGGGAGGACCAGAATCTCTAGAATTTTCATACTGCAGCCTCAATTAGCCAGCTTAGGTAGATCCCAACCTTCCCCACCCCACACACATACGGCCTCTGTTATGGTTTGGATAGGAAATGTTCCCCCCAACCTTTTGTGTGTTATTACTGGGCTCCACTTATTTTGGAATGTTTAGAAACAGGTTGTTTCAGTTCAAGGAAGTGGGTTTCTGGGGTTTAGCTTTATAAGCCTTGCTCTGTTTTCTGTCCCTGTTCTGCTTCCTGGTCCATGGAGTTGTAGTCTTCTGCTTCAGACACCACAGATGGGTTTATCCCGATACCATGCCTTTCCTGGCATGATATACTGTATCTTAAATCATGAGCCAAAGCAAACCATTTGCACTGTTTATCATGAAGTTATTCAATTACAGTAATGAGACAAATAACTAGAATGACCTCCTTAGTAAGTTCTGTCTAGTCTAACATAAGACCAAAGAGCTATTCCCAGCCACACAGAGAACAGTGTACAGCCATTTAGGGCAAGTGATTATTATTGGCAGATGTCAGGCTCTTTCTACTTTGCTTTTGGACTTACAGAAGAGGCAAAATGGTGGTGAGAGCAAAAAGGACCTAAATCCCGAGTTGAGCTCCCTGGGTATACACTAAAAGGAGTCTAGATCATTCACTGAGTGCTTCATGCTGCTTTGGCGTGAGGGACAAAGACCTTTAATTGAGAGATCTAAAAGCCTGTGGCATCTCCCACTCCAGTCTCAGACTGCTAATGGAAGAGTAAGTGCTACTTCTTGCCTTTAAGTAACAAGTCAAAGGTTCAATCATAGTGGCATTTGTCCTTGAAGAATGCCTCAACTCTGAGGTCACAGACTCACTTTGGTACATTATAGATGTCTCCAACTAAGCATGTGGTCAACTCTTCAGGCACTTTGGTGCTTCTTTTACAGGACAGGCTACAACTCTTGCTCAAAGTCCCTTGTCAAAGTTAGTTGCCTAATATGTGGTGCGATGAGGGTGAGTTACTTGCATGTTTCATTGACCTCAGAGGCTGAGCAAAATAAGTGTCACCACCTGAATGTATTTTAGAAACATTGTGTTATATGGGAGAAGGACACCAGAGGCCACATGCTACAGAATTCAATTTACTACGTGTCTAGAATTGATGCCTACAGAGGTCAGTATCTGTCTAGAGCTGGGCATAGGGTATAACTGGCTTACAGTGGAGCTGTAGATTAAATTAAAGTTCATGGTTTAGAAACTCAGTCCCCAGCTGGGCGGTGGTGGTGCATGCCTTTAATCCAAGCACTTGGGAGGCAGTGGCAGGTGGATTTCTGAGTTCAAGGCCAGCCTGGTCTACAAAGTGAGTTCCAGGACAGCCAGGATTATACAGAGAAACCCTGTCTTAAAACAAAAACAAAAACAAAAACAAAAACAGAAACTCAGTCCCCAGGATACTAGAATTTGGGTTGGAGATTGCATTCCCAGAATCCTCTGCCAATGACCATGCATACTGGGGCACAAGGGGCTTGGCCACCTCTGTTCAAAGCTCTTATAGGAAAGGTTTATCATCCAGCAGCTCCCAGATGATTTACTAAAATAGCCATGCCTATATCATGTATGGTCCTACTTAGGGTGGGAACTTAGTAAAAAGGTGAAAAGTGATGTTTAAAAAGATGAAAAACCCATACCATGCCCTTCTGGATACACAGTCACAGCAGATACAACTTGACATAGATGTTGTTTATCCTTTGTGCTCACTAGGGCCAGAGCTGGTATTTCAACCTGATTATTTTCACATTCATCTCTTCCAAGGTCAAGGCTTAATGCATGAAGGGCAGGGCTCTATAGTTCTAAGCACCTTCAGCATAGATGGTGCGATCAGACCTTCATCTTTGAGGTCCTGGTCTCTTGTGACTGATTACTTCTCAGCCTAAGGTTTTGTACATGTTTATTCACAAACTGGGAAAGATGACCAAGCTGTGTCCAAGTGGGTAACTGAGGACCATAGTATCTTTTTCCATTAGAGAATGTTGCTGGTCCATCTCCGGCAACTAGGATATGATCCTTTGTGGTAAAGAGGAGAGATGCTACAACCTGTCTTTTCCTTTTGCAGCCTGTCCTGAATCCAGTTTCAGAATTTCTTAGATCAGCTTGGGCCCTGACTTTGAGTTCCTGGAAATCTAGAGTAATTGTGTACCTAGTTCTCCCTCTATGAAGAGGGAAGAGTGATAGAAGCCATCTAGGAAAGACTATAGCAAGCAAATGAGTTTCCTGGACATGACTCACTGTTTTGCATGGTTGCAATGGATATACTCTGGAGAGGCACAGCCCCAGAAACTTTGCCCTAGGGTTGCTTCTTGCTGCTTATAGTCCTTTCCTGCCATTATTATGTAGACTAATGATTCCTGGGCATCAGTTCATCCTACTGGGAAAATTTCCTATAGATCAACATAAAGAAGAACTCTCGTGAATTAATGCTGTCTAGATGAATCGATGACTTTATAGAATTCATGATTTGAGTCAAATAATTTTAGGAAGAAAATTTAAGGAGATGATTTTAGTTGTTTTGCAAGGAATATGTAATAAAGTTAGAATCAAGAATAGGATGTGCCCCCTCCTCATAGAATAGTAAGTAAAGGCTGCATAATGAGTAATACAACGAGCTTCCAAAAATTACATTAAGAAGAGCAATAAGCTTTGGACAGATTTGTGATTCAGTCCAGATAAGATTCAAGGACGAAGCCACAGGTGTGCACTATGATAAAGCAATGCCATGTGGAACTGTGGCTTCGAACTTATACTGAGCATATAGAATGAAACACTGCTTTGAACTTACTATTGACAACCGTCTGTTACTTCCCTTTTGGGTAACATTTCATTATCTATGAGGTAATTCCTTCTTAAATAGAGAACTTTTTATCTAAAGAGCTATAACAAGCTGAAAGCAATAATAAAGTTTAGGTATAGCCTTTTCTGCTTCACCCAGTGGGCATATGTCTCTGTTTGTTTGACTTTCTCTTTTGTCCTTCCTTCCTTTCTTCCTCCCTTCCTTCCTTTCTTCCTTCCTTCCTTCCTTTCTCTCTCTCTCTCTCTCTCTCTCTCTCTCTCTCTCTCTCTCTCTCTCTCTCTTTCTTTCACTCAGGAAGAGTTAATAAACTCTGAGATTCTCACCAGGCCAGTGAGAGTCCCTGCTCTGTCCTCCAGTCAAAGAGAAAAAGAGCCCAAGTTAACTAACTAAGCTTCTTTTTTTAATTCTCTGATGTTGTCACCAGGAGTTAAATTGCCAGAAGCCATTAGCTTTTGACCCCAGAGAGAGAAAAAAATTAAAATTGCCAGAAGTCATTAGCTTCTGATGTGTGTGTGTGTGTGTGTGTGTGTGTGTGTGTGTGTGAGAGAGAGAGAGAGAGAGAGAGAGAGAGAGAGAGAGAGAGAGAGAGAATTCATAGAAGCAATCAGCTTTGAGACCCAGAATAGCAAGAGAGAGTTAAATTGCCAAAAGTCAGTAGCATTTGATTCCAATAACCAATTCCATACCCATTTCACTGTCTTCCTCAGTGACCCAAATGCCAGGCTGGACCTCAGCAGAAGACAAATGAACAAAGTGGAGATGTGGTACAGACAGCCACCTTTGCACCCCTGGCCTCCGTATGAGCACATTTTAAATATTACTTCAACGTGCCATGGTTTGATCTCTTTCCTGGACTTACATCATGGAAATATGACTACTGTTTCTGAAGTCCAGCTGCTCAGTGATGACTCCCTGAGCTCCTCCGTATCAAGGCCACAGCCTATCATAACTAGAATGGTCCTGAGTAGTGAACTGCCTGGAAAGTTCTCCAGGAGACATGGGCCTCTGTATGCCAAGGAGCTCCCAAAAGCAAGGACAAGGACATCTTAGTCCTCTTCTATCGGGGGAGGAAACCCTTCCTGGAAAGACCCTGAGTGGGAAGTGCCATACATATACATTTGGTTTTCTTTCTTTTTTTAATAATTGGATATTTTCTTTATTTACATTTCAACTGTTATCCCCTTTCCTGGTTTCCCCTCTGGAAATCCACTATCCCCTTCCCCCTCCCACTGCTTCTTTGAGGGTGCTCTACCACCCATCCACCCACACCCGCCTCCCTACCCTGACATTTCCCTACACTGGGGCATCGGGTCTTCACAGGACCAAGGTCCTCTCCTCTGACTGATGCCCAACAAGGCATCCCCTTTCCTGGTTTCCCCTCTGGAAATCCACTATCCCCTTCCCCCTCCCACTGCTTCTTTGAGGGTGCTCTACCACCCATCCACCCACACCCGCCTCCCTACCCTGACATTTCCCTACACTGGGGCATCGGGTCTTCACAGGACCAAGGTCCACTTCTATATTTGTCAGGCACTGGCAGAGCCTCTCAGGAGACAGCTATATCAGGCTCCCGTCAGCAAGCACTTGTTGGCATCCCCAATAGTGTCTGGGTTTGGTAACTATATATGGGATGGATCCCTAGGAGGGACAGATTCTGGATGGTCTTTCCTTCAGTCTCTGCTTCACACTTTGTCACTGTATCTCCTCCCATGGGTATTTTGTTCCCCCTTCTAGGAAGGATTCACACTTTGTTCTTCCTTCTTGAGCTTCATGTGGTCTGTGAATTGTATCTTGGGTATTAGCTTCTGGGCTAATCTTCACATATCAGTGAGTGCATACCATGTGTGTTCCTTTGTGATTGGGTTACCTCACTCAGGATATTTTCTAGTTCCATTCATTTGCCAAGACTTTCATGAATTCACTGTTTTTAATAGCTAAGTAGTACTCCATTGTGTAAATGTCCCACATTTTCTGTATCCATTCCTCTGTCGAAGGACATCTGGGTTCTTTCCTGTTTCTGGCTAAATAAGGCTGCTATAAACATAGTGGAGCATGTGCCCCTGTTATATGTTGGAGCATCTGTTGGGTATATGCCCAGGAGTGATATAGCTGGGTCCTCAGGTAGTAATATGGAAATGACACACTTCACAATAGTCACAAATAATATTAAATACCTTGGTGTGACTTCAACCAAGCAAGTGAAAGATCTTTATGACAAGAACTTCAAGTCTCTGAAGAAAGAAAGCAAAGAAGACCTCAGAAGATGGAAAGATCTCCCATGCTTGTGGATTGGCAGAATTAATACTGTAAAATTGGCCATCTTGCTACAGATTCAATGCAATCCCCATTAAAATTTCAAATCAATTCTTCATAGTGTTAGAAAGAGCAATTTGCAAATTCATTTGGAATAACAAAAATCTCAGGATAGCAAAAACTATTCTCAACAATAAAAGAACTTCTAGGGGAATCAGCATCTCTGACCTCAAGCTGTATTAGCACAGGCAGGTAGATCAACGGAATAGAAGTGAAGACCCAGAAATGAACCCACACACCTATGGTCACTTAATCTTTGACAAAGGAGCTAAAACCATCCAGTGGAAAAAAGATAGAATTTTCAACAAATGGTGCTGGTTCAGCTGGTGGTCAACATGTAGAAAAATGCAAAGCTTCTGTAAGGTAAAGGACACTTTCAATAGGACAAAACAGCAACCAACAGATTGGGAAAAGATATTTACCAATCCTACATCTGATAGAGGGCTAATATCCAATATATACAAAGAACTCAAGAAGTTACACTCTAGAGAATCAAATGACATTATTTAAAAATGGGGTACAAAGCTAAACAAAGAATTCTCAACTGAGGAACATCAAATGGCCAAGAAGCACCTAAAGAAAGGTGTTCAACAACCCTAGTCATCAAGGAATGCAAATTAAAACGACCCTGAGATTCCACCTCACACCAGTCAGAATGGCTAATATCAAAAACTCAGGTGACAGCAGATGCTGGAGAGGATATGGAGAAAAAGGAACACTCCTCGATTGCTGGTGGGATTGCAAGCTGGTACCACCACTCTGGAAATCAGTTTGGCAGTTCCTCAGAAAATTGGTTGGTTTCGTTAATGATGACCTAGGTGTTTTGTAACCATGGGCAGAGAGAGCCAGCTGATACAGGTGTCAGCTGAAGGACCATTTATGTAGCTCTGACATGTCCTTGACACTGCTCCCTGCCTGCCCAATCCAGGGCCTGGTGAAACTTTATCCTGTCTCCCTAGGCTTTGGAATGCCCAATGCTGACAGTGGCTGCAGAGGCAAGATGTCAGCCAAGTTGGTTGACTCCCTAGTGAGCCCTTCTGCAAGTAGGTACTTGTAATTTCCTTCCGAAAAATTCAGTGCTATGCTGTTTTTGGCAACTTAGCATTTGCTTCAACTCATCCGTCATTGGACAGCAAGCAGTCCAGTGGAAATCAACACCCAACTTATTTGCATTCTGCCTTATTTTATTTTTTTGAAACCATTTTTTGACATAATCATTACATCTGATGAAGTATGTACAGAAAAGTAGCAAATTAAACCAAGAAAAACCTATAGAACATTTCTATGTCTTGACCATAAAGGAACTTGCCTTATAGCTCTTGTTTTCAATAATATTTGATCATAATACCAATTTGGCATTATTTAAATTTGCATAAAATGTTAAATTATTTAGAGTTTGAGAAAGATTTGAGTTATTTCTAATTTGCTTGAGACTCAAATGATTTGTGCTGGAGTTTCTGTGTGTGTGAGGCAGGGTTAGAATAGCTGCCCTGGGGTTTGTTAGGGGAATTAAGATGATGTCAAGTGCTGGCCAATTAAGTAGCTGGTATTTCCATTTCACTATTACCCACAATGTCTGACGTGATGGATGATGATAATTTATTTTCACACAATCTGAGGTTCCTTATTTCCAGCAGTACAGCAATGATTTATGGTTTAATGCAATCAATTAGAAAAGGGCTATGTACTTTCTGGAAATTTTGTGTTTCTAAGTGTGGAAAGGCTAATGTGTGGGGTGTTAAGCACTCAGGCTTGACTTCCAGGCACTTATTTGGACTATTTCCTTTTTACATGGTTAAAGAAAAATCTAAAAACTAAAACCCTAAAAAAAAGCTAGCATATGGAAGAAATTGTCTTTATAGCAATCTACCATTTAGACATTATTTATATATTTTCTAATACTTGCTTTATTACAGCTCTAATAATTTTTAATGCATTTCAGGGTAAGTCACATTGGCTCTTTCCCCTAAATATTTAATGTTAATTTAGAGTTATAATAGTTGCCTTTGTGTGTGGAGGTCAGGGATGTCTGATACCTCCCTCAATCGCTATCCACAGTATGTTTAAAACAGGGTCTCAGAACAAATCATTTTATCAGGGAGATGAGCAGGCCACCTGCTTGAGTAATCCTGCTTTCCATGTCTCTCTGGTGCTAGAATTACAGGCAATGTACTATTTTGTTTGTTTTTTGTTTTAAAGGAGACAGTGAAAGAGGGGGGTTGGAGATAGAGAGGGGGGCAGGAGGATAGGTGTTGGATAGGTGTAGGCAAGCTTGTAAGACATTTCCTTAATTAGTGATTGATGAGGGAGTGCACATCCCATGGTGGGTAGTGCCATCCCTGGCTGGTGGTCTTGGGTTCTATAAGAAAGCAGGCTGAGCTCTGAGGGGCGAGCCACGAGAAGCTAGCCGTGAGGAAGAAGCACCCTGTCTGTGGACTCTGTAGCAGTTTCTGCCTCCATGTTCCTGCCCTGTGTGAGTTTCTGCCTTCACTGCTTTGATGATGAAATAGTTCCACTGTTATATGGAACTGTGAGCAAAAATAAACCCTTTCCTCTCCAACTTACTTTTGGTCATGATGTTTTTTTTTTTCATTATTTTTTTTATTCCATATAATTTATTTACATTTCAAATGATTTCCCCTTTTCTAGCCCCCCCACTCCCCGATAGTCCCGTAAGCCCCCTTCTCTTCCCCTGTCCTCCCTCCCACCCCTTCCCAGTTCCCCGTTCTGGTTTTGCCAAATACTGTTTCACTGAGTCTTTCCAGAACCAGGGACCACTCCTGCTTTCTTCTTGTATCTCATTTGATGTGTGGATTATGTTTTGGGTATTCCAGTTTTCTAGGTTAATAACCACTTATTAGTGAGTGCATACCATGATTCACCTTTTGAGTCTGGGTTACCTCACTTAGTATGATGTTTTCTAGCTCCATCCATTTGCCTAAGAATTTCATGAATTCATTGTTTCTAATGGCTGAATAGTACTCCATTGTGTAGATATACCACATTTTTTGTATCCACTCTTCTGTTGAGGGATACCTGGGTTCTTTCCAGCATCTGGCAATTATAAATAGGGCTGCTATGAACATAGTAGAGCATGTATCCTTATTACATGGTGGGGAATCCTCTGGGTATATGCCCAGGAGTGGTATAGCAGGATCTTCTGGAAGTGAGGTGCCCAGTTTTCGGAGGAACCGCCAGACTGCTTTCCAGAGTGGTTGTACCAATTTGCAACCCCACCAGCAGTGGAGGAGTGTTCCTCTTTCTCCGCACCCTCTCCAACACCTGCTGTCTCCTGAATTTTTAATCTTAGCCATTCTGACTGGTGTAAGATGAAATCTTAGGGTTGTTTTGATTTGCATTTCCCTAATGACTAATGAAGTTGAGCATTTTTTAAGATGCTTCTCCGCCATCCGAAGTTCTTCAGGTGCGAATTCTTTGTTTAACTCTGTACCCCATTTTTTAATAGGGTTGTTCGGTTTTCTGGAGTCTAACTTCTTGAGTTCTTTATATATATTGGATATTAGCCCTCTATCTGATGTAGGATTGGTGAAGATCTTTTCCCAATTTGTTGGTTGCCGATCTGTCCTCTTGATGGTGTCCTTTGCCTTACAGAAACTCTGTAACCTTATGAGGTCCCATTTGTCAATTCTTGCTCTTAGAGCATACGCTATTGGTGTTCTGTTCAGAAACTTTCTCCCTGTACCGATGTCCTCAAGGGTCTTCCCTAGTTTCTTTTCTATTAGCTTCAGAGTGTCTGGCTTTATGTGGAGGTCCTTGATCCATTTGGATTTGAGCTTAGTACAAGGAGACAAGGATGGATCAATTCGCATTCTTCTGCATGCTGACCTCCAGTTGAACCAGCACCATTTGTTGAAAAGGCTATCTTTTTTCCATTGGATGTTTTCAGCCTCTTTGTCGAGGATCAAGTGGCCATAGGTGTGTGGGTTCATTTCTGGATCTTCAATCCTGTTCCATTGATCCTCCTGCCTGTCACTGTACCAATACCATGCAGTTTTTAACACTATTGCTCTGTAGTATTGCTTGAGGTCAGGGATACTGATTCCCCCAGATTTTCTTTTGTTGCTGAGAATAGTTTTAGCTATCCTGGGTTTTTTGCTGTTCCAGATGAATTTGATAATTGCTCTTTCTAACTCTGTGAAGAATTGAGTTGGGATTTTGATAGGTATTACATTGAATCTGTATAGTGCTTTAGGCAAAATGGCCATTTTAACTATATTGATTCTACCGATCCATGAGCATGGGAGGTTTTCCCATTTTTTGAGGTCTTCTTCCATTTCCTTCTTCAGAGTCTTGAAGTTCTTGTCATACAGATCTTTCGCATGTTTGGTAAGAGTCACCCCAAGATACTTTATACTATTTGTGGCTATTGTGAAGGGGGTCATTTCCCTAATTTCTTTCTCAGCCTGCTTATCCTTTGAGTATAGGAAGGCCACTGATTTGCTTGAGTTGATTTTGTAACCTGCCACTTTGCTGAAGTTGTTTATCAGCTGTAGGAGCTCTCTAGTGGAGTTCTTTGGGTCACTTAGGTAGACGATCATGTCGTCTGCAAATAATGATAGTTTGACTTCCTCCTTTCCAATTTGTATCCCTTTGACCTCCTTATGTTGTCGAATTGCCCGAGCTAGTACCTCAAGTACAATATTGAAAAGATAAGGAGAAAGGGGGCAGCCTTGTCTGGTCCCTGATTTCAGTGGGATTGCTTCAAGTTTCTCTCCGTTTAGTTTGATGCTGGCTACCGGTTTGCTGTATATTGCTTTTACTATGTTTAGGTATGGGCCTTGAATTCCTGTTCTCTCCAAGACTTTAAGCATGAAAGGATGCTGAATTTTGTCAAATGCTTTTTCAGCATCCAATGAAAGGTCATGATGTTTTATCACAGCAATATTAACCTTAACTAACAGACACACACACACACACACACACACACACACACATGAAGTTATGGAGACATTGGCAATGTACACAGGCCCTACACAGGTCTAAGCCAGGTGGAGTCCTAGTGCTGAGAGGGGCGGTGGACATAAGGTCCCTCCCTAAACCAGAAAGTGTCTAATTGACGATCACTCACAAAGGAAAGATTAGTTTTCTCCAGTGGAGTCTCATTGAATATACAAACTCAAGAGCCCAGCAATAGATGGTCAAGGCAAAATGATTTCAGTGGTATTTTGGGGAGTTTGTTTGGGAATTTTCCCTCAGATCTTTTGCTTATATGTCCTGGTTTCTGATTTTATTTTTACGCGTTTTCAGTGTGAGCAAACGTGTTTCTCTCAATATATGTATGTGTTTATGATTTTTCTTCCACTCTTTCTTCTGTTTTCTTCTATTCTGAGTTATTATTATTATATGCATTTTCATTCTAATGAGAGAAGAATAAAATGGATTTGGGTGGGTGAGGATGATTGGGGGAGGGGAATGGATCAGGTTATATTGCATTAAAATACATTTTTTAAAAAACAGGGAAAAATTCTATGAAAATAAGGGAATATCTGAGAATGAGATGATCCCAGCACTCATCAGCAGGAATCAGATACAAGAAGCTCATGAGAGTGAGTGTAATAAAACATCAATGTATAAAATATCATAATGAAACTATGTATAATATACACCAATAAAAGGTAATTTAATAAAACATAATTTGACAACACTGGTTCTGAATAGTAAAAATAAAGTAGAAACAGCTTTAAGTGGAGAAGTAGGTCCCATGCCAAGAGACCAAGTACTTCAATTTCCTGTGGTTTATCCAGGTGTTCTCCCTGGATCTAGAGCCTTGTCCAGTTTCAGGAGTGCCAGACTTTGAAATAGTTTTATTTTATTTATTTATTTATTTATTTATTTATTTATTTATTTATTTATTTGGATTTGGTTTTTTCAAGACAGGGTTTCTCTGTATAGCCCTACTCACTCTGTAGACCAGGCTGGCCTTGAATTCAGAAATCCACCTGCCTCTGACTCCCAGAGTGCTGGGATTACAGGCCTGCGCCACCACCGCCCAGCAGTTTCATTTTAGATAGAGAAGTATCCATGATCTATGGTCCATGCTGTCTCTTGGGTCACAGGTTCACATGAATTAGTTTAAGGGGGTGCAGTAAGATAAACTCTATTCAGCCATAAAAAGCAAAATTATGTGCGGAAAGATGAATACAATTACACATTATCATATTAATCAGAATAAGCCAGACAGAAGAAATGTCCTGTGTGTGACCTCGAGGTTATATACACATTAAGGCAGAAAAGGGGCTGTTGAGAAAAGGATGGGACTAAGATTAACAAGGAATGGGGACAGGAGAGTGCAGGAAGGTGTCTATGGTCAAAGTAAATGACCTGATAATGTCATAATGAACCCCACTGAAGTCTATTGCTTTGCACTGTGAATATACACTAATAACATTTTTAAAGAATAAAATAGTGGCAGGCTAGGGGTCTAGTACTACTTTGTACTTAAATTTTGGGATCTGAAGTGACATCTAGAGTTCTCAGGATAAATCAATTGACTAGATAAATGCATTGTACAAAGGTTGCTGTCTTAGTTAAGGTTTTACTGCTGTGAACGGACACCATGACCACGCATACTTATAAAGGACAACATTTAATTGCAGCTGACTTACATGTTCAGAGGTTCAGTCCATTATCATCAAGGTAGGAGCATGGCGGGATCCAGGCAGGCGTGGTGCAGGCAGAGCTGAGAGTTCTATATCTCCATCTGAAGGCACCTAGCAGAATACTTGCTTCTAGGCAGCTAGGATGAGGGTTTTAAAGCCCACAGCCACAGTGACACACCTACTCTGACAGGGCCACATCTTCTAATAGTGCCACTCCCTGGGCTGAACATAAACAAAGCATCACATTCTACTCATTGGCATCCATAGGCTTGTCCAAACATGAGTCTGTGGGAGCCACAACTAAACATAGCATAATGCAAAATACATTTAATCCAACTTCAAAAGTCACCATAGTCTATAGCAGTCTCAACAATGTTAAAAGTCCAAAGTCTCTTCTGAGATTCATCCAATCACTTAAACTGTAATTCTCAAAGCAAGACAGGAAACCAGCTGGGCAAACTCCAACCTCTGCATCTCCATGGCTGATGTCAAAGCAGTTTTCAGATCTCCCACTCCTTTTTGTCTTTATTGACTGCAACAAACTTCTTTTTCCTGGACTGGTTCTACTTCCTGTTAGCAACTTTCCTCAGCAGATAGCCCACGGCTATGGCATCTCAAACATCTTGGAGTCTCCAAGGCAACTTCAGTGTTACAGCTTCTTGTTTCAATGTCTAAGATCCACACATGATCTTCTAGTCTCCTCAAGAGGGCTGGCACCACTTCTCCAGCTCTGCCCTCTGTAGCACTCTAAGTTTAGCTTGATCTACTCCACTGCCTCTGCTGTTCTTGGTGATCATCCCATGGGACTGGCATCTACAATACACTGGGGTCTTCTGCTCCAAGTAGGCTTCACCAATAGCCTCTCTCATAGGCTCTCTTCAGGGTGCCAAGCCTTAACTCCTTTTCATGACCTCTTCAGTCCTGAGCCATCAACTGCAACTGAGGCTGTGCTTTCACCAATGGCCTTCCATGGCTTCTCACAGTGACCAGCCTCAGCTGCTCTTCATGATGTTTTTATGCCTTGAATACCAGTACCAACTGGATGACTCTTACACATTACGAAGTCCAGCTGCTATAGGAGGTACAACCTTAGCTATCTCTGGAACACAACTTCTTTTTGCTCTTAGAAAATATTTCCCAGAAGATTTCACTTCAGTGATGCTGGTCTCTTCTTAATCACCACTAATTTCTTAGCTCCAGCTAACCAGCATCAATTGTACTAGTAATCCCTTCTACTCTAAACTCTAAAACCAGAGTCATATGGCCAAAGCTGCTGAGTTCTGTTGTTTGCTGGGGCTGGAACATAGCTGGCCTTTTGTTCTATCACATCATCACCAGCTTTCTGTTTTCCAACTCCTTCACTGCCTAAATTTGGCTGTCCTGGAATTTGCTCTACAGACTGACTTTGAACTCAGAGATCTGCATGCCTGGTTCCTAAACACTGGGATTAAAGGTATGGGCCACCAAGCCTGTATTTAAGTTTTTCCTTCACCTAGAACTTGCTCTAGGCTAGCCTTGAACTCAGAGATCTGCTTGTCTTTGCCTCCTGGGATTAAAGGCTTGTACTACTATGCCTGGACCTAAATTTAGCTGGGTCAGATCTTGCACTAAGGTCACTACTCCCTTAATCCAATTTAATATCCTTGAACACAAGATTCCGTTCCATTTCACTTCCTGGTGCTCCTTTAACATTCAAATCACATGTTTCCCTTCTCAGCTTGCTATGCTTGTTTAAAATGTTCTTCTTGAGACTTAACTAGAGAACAAGACCTATGATGGACGTTTCTGAGACTTCCTTTGTCAATGCAATTAATCTGAATCTCTTCACCTTAGCCCCAAGCAGATGCTTCAGACAAGGGCAAAACCCAGGTACATTCTTCACCAAAAAATACCACAAAAAACAGTCTCAATACCACCACATACTGAAATTTTTCTCCTTAGAAACCTCCTGGACCAGGTTTTCACAGTTCACATTACTCTCAGCAACAAAGTCTTCTATATTCCTAATAGGATGGCCTATGAAGACCCATTTAAAGCATTCCACTGCTTTCCAAATTCAAAGTCTCCAAATCCACATCCTTCCAAATGAAAGCATGGTCTTACCTATCACAATAATACTCCAGGACCTGGTACCAACTTCTGTATTAGTTAGGGTTTTACTGCTGTGAACAGACACCATGACCAGTGCATGCTTATAAAGGACAACATTTAATTGGGGCTGGCTTACACGTTCAGAGGTTCAGTCCATTATCATCAAGGTGGGAACATGGCAGCATCCAGGCAGGCATGGTGCAGGAGGAGCTGAAAGTTCTACATCTTTATCTGAAGGCAGCTAACAGAATACTTGCTTCCAGGCAGCTAGGATGAGGGTCTTAAAGCCCATACCCATAGTAACACGCCTATTCTAACAGGGCCACACCTTCTAATAGTGCCACTTCCTGGGCTGAACATATACAAACCATTACAGCTGCATATTTAGAATTTGAAAAAAAAAAAGAGAGAGATAGTTCTAGGAAAACCGGCAATTTTCTGCCAGATAAGACAGCCCTTTCCTATTACTGAGATGCTCAAACTCAGTCTCAGTGTAGTACCTTTTTGATTCCAAAGTCAAGGTCACTCTAGGTTGCTCCTTCCTTAAACCTCATACATAGTGGCCCTTCTACATAGCCCTGATTAACATACCATGAGAGGACCATCTGGGGCTCAGAAAGTGTTTCATAACTTGATGGGGATCAAAGGAAATTAAATGAGCGTGCTCATTGAGTTCAAAAGGACATGAGAAAAGGCATAATGTCTAGGCAAAACCCAGCCTACAGATTTGAACCCATATTTTCTTAAACAATTGTGAAAGTGATTCAAAGGTCTTTCCCCCCAGAGTTATCTAGGCATCTGAAATTTCTTTTTTGACATTTCATCAAGTTTATCTTTATCAAACTTGGTAGAAGCATTAGAGTGCAACCCCAACAGCAAGCACCCTGTGATATGACAAAGAGAATAGAGAATTGTATCCAAATCTAATATATGGGAATTTTGTTACAGTAGTCAGCTTTTAAAAAGCCAACTTTGAGGACAATGGAGTTGGCAGAGGCAGCTTTACACCCAAGCTAGTGTCTCTGGTGGCACATTAGCTTATCACTTAGACTTCATATATTATAGTTTGTACAGGCAACAAATCATTTCCAGGGTAATTCAAGAGGGTAAGTGTAGTTAATACTGTCATGTAATGGCATCCAGAACTGGCCAGGAGATAAGCCTCTTGGCCTGTGAAAGAAGTTAACTGAAGTGTGATGAACCACTCTATAGGTGGCACCATTCTGTAGGCTGGGGTCTGATGCTGGATACAGAGCACCGTGATCCCACACACTTCAGGTTCTCACAAGTCTGGGAGGTGTCTGATTGCCACCTTGGTATCTAGGTGTGCCTTCCTTTAGGTTGCCTATCTTTAGAACTAAACTTTCTGAAATTGAAGTTGGAATCTCCCAGCCCCAAATTCCCATGCTCTGGTAGAATTAGTAGCGAACAAGAAAAGGAAAATAGCAATCTGTAACATTAAGTAAACAAATCAATCAACAAAACTCATTAATTAGATTGTACAAAGAAAACAGTGGGAAGCTGTCCCTGAGCTGGTTGCTTCTGCTTGTGGCTCTGCTTGCCCCTTCTCTTTCTGTCAAGTATAGATAGCATCTCCTCTTCTACCTTGAGAAGTGACCGCCACCAATATCCACTTAGCTAGAACATCCTGTTTGCTAAAGATAAAACTGTCTTAGTCATAAACCTAAAATTCTCAACTTCTGTAAACCTTGCTTAGCTCCAGGAAAAATCTCCAGGAGAAAGACCACCCTGTGATGCTCACAAGATTATGACGATGCCTAACCCTATACGAACTATAAAATGTTTCTCACCAAGAGTGGGGCTCCTTAGGCAATAGCTAGAGATGACAGCTTCATACTAACGAAAGAAGATTTTCTTTTCTCTTTAAGTGCTGAAAACACCTCATGAGAAAGACAGAAGCCCTAGCCTCTCCCATAGGAGGGAAGCTCAGCCTTGCCTGATGTATGGTGGGTTTTTCTTTTCTCTCTCTCTCTCTCTCTCTCTCTCTCTCTCTCTCTCTCTCTCTCTCTCTCTCTCTCTCTCTTCCTTTTTTTTCTTTTTTGGCTTTCTTCATTCCATAGCTCACAAGCTTCTCACTAAGGAGAGCCCATCACAGCAACTTCCTTCATTCTGTCCTGTGTCTAGATCACAATTTAGTGACCCAGGTGAAGCCCTCAAATTTTACATTCTGATATGTTTTCAGTCCTCTTAGTTTTGTAGGGGATGGATGATATTCTAATCAGCCATCCCGATTCTTTAGACTTGGCAGCCATCTTTGTCAACCTCAAACAAGCAAGCAAGCAAACAAACCACCACCACCACCAACAACAACAACAACAAATCAGCCTTCAGGCCTGAGGTCTATTGCCTCAGAAAAGTTTAAAAAGACATGTATAGGAGCATCCTTATGCTCCCAGGAGCTAGAAAGTTCACAAATATTGCCTCAAAAATCTTGATTTTCAAAAACTGTTGGGAAATTTTTAATTGGCTCAGACCCCTTCTCCATAAGCTTACACAGGAATATTCTCTCCTTTCTCCAATTTCTGTAGCTGACAGCAACCTCTTTTGTCTCTACACCAATTAATTTTGGAGCCTAGGATGAATCTAGCTAGAGTAGAAGCATCTACCTCCAATAATTGAGGACTCTTAAACTAGCAATTCTAAAATCATCCCCAATGCCCCCTACATCTGTATTCTGGCAATTGCAAGACTTTTTGGAATGGCTGCACTGAGACATTCCCTGTTAAAATTTCTAAAGTCTTAATTAGTATTTGGTGGTAAAATTAACTTCAAGGAAGCACAAAGGTACTATCAAAATGTGATGTCAAAAGCTTTATCATCTCATATTCAGGAGAATAACAGTATAGGTTCTGGCTATAGTCCAGCAGTGTTCTTTAGCTAATTACCCAGGGCAGTTTGATTCCCATCTTTATGTCACCAAAGTCAAAGACAGCCCCTGCTCTTGCTGTTAGGAATCCCATGTGAAGACCAATCTGCACATCTGTTACATATGTGTACAGGACCTAGTGTAATCATATGCATGCTTTCTGTCAGGTGGTTTGGTCTCTGTGAGCCCTTATGGGTCCAGGTTAGTTGATTCTGTAGGTGTTGTTGTGGTGTCCTTGACCTCTCTGGCTCCTTCAATCCTTCTTTCCTGTATTCTACAAGATTCCCACAAGCTCCACCTACTGTTTGGTTGTAAGTCTCTGAATCTGTTTCCATCAGCTGCTGGATCAAGCCGATCAGCTGACAGTTATGCTGGTTTTCTGTCTGTCTGCAAGTATAGCAGAAGATCATTGATAGCACTAGGGGTTGGCTCTCTCTCATGGCATGGATTTCAAGTTGGGTAAATAACTGGTTAGCCATTCCTTCTATTTCTTCTCCAACTTTATCCCTGAACATCTTGTCGGCAGGAAAAATTGTGAGTCTAATATTTGGTGGCTGGGTTGGTGGGGTAAGGGTATGTGTACGTTTTCCCATAAGGAAACACTTTGAGTCCAGTGAGGATCCCTAGTTTAGGTATGGCCAAATGACACTAGAGTCCGCAGAGAAACCAAGGGCAGCCTTTTGAAGCCAATCAAGCAATCCCAGAGGGAGTAATCTGTACAAACTACAAAGAAGATACCACCAACATGGGGAGACAAAACAGTTGATGCAAATGATGGAGGAAGGAACAAAAAAACCTGGCATTTGAAGTAACCCAGGAGTTATATTTATGATGTATCTGGTATTCACATTCATGCAAGTAAGTCCAGTCAGGAGAGACTTACTGTTTTGTTATTGTTGTTGGTTTTTAATCTAGTAGCTTGCTCATATCCTTCCATACCTATTTATACTAATGACTTCCTCCATTTTGGGGGGCAACCCTAACCACATGAGCCCCAACAGGCTCTGTTCAACTACTCCTGACAGCCTACATCCAGCCTACATCCAGCCTTGTGATTTAGACAGGATTTAGTATGCTGTATGGACACATTTGTATGACAGCTGCTTCTTATGATGGGAACAGATATAAATATATGGGAACCTCCTAGAAATGCAAATCAGAGAGTCTAGGGAACAGAGGAAACAGTGGAAGTGTACGAAGTGGATGAAGTCCAGAGGGAGTGTGTGACCACATCAAGGATACCAATGCCTCAGACCCACAGGAATGTCAAAGCCTTTGCCTGGTCCATGGGCTGATGTTGACAGTATCCAAAAAATTACCAACCACAGCTCCTTCCTCCTGGATGACAGCAACTTGGAACTGCTTCCCTAGAGGCCTCCTACTGAGACTATCTGACCTTCCTCCTTTTTTGTTCTTCTGCATATGAAAAGATTTGCTCTTCCTGTAGCTGTATACAATACCTTGCCTCCTCACTAGAAGTATATAATAAACCCCCAATTGTGGGCTGCTGTTGGTGTCTCGCTCTGGGCACATAGCCCACTCGCTCTGAGCATATAGCCCACCTTATCTCAGCTTTTCTGTTAGGTATATCATTTCTTCATTATGATTTCTCCTGTTAGCTCAATCCATAAGCTCTGTAGGATGTAGCAAACCTACTTTGCTAAGTTTTTGGATGAATAGACTCTACCATCATCAATTTAAAAACCTTCATTATAAATGTTATTATAAACTAGCAAGTTACAAAAAAAAAAAAACCACACACACACACACATTGAAATGAACCAGAATCCATCTTTATAGATCCCAATGAACTTCTGTTCAGTTAGAAGAGCCATTTGGGATGGAAGTTCTATGGCTGCACATTGGGCCTCATGCTTTTTCTATCAAATATGTTTGTATGCAGTTATTTACCACCCACACTGAAAAGTCCAATCATATGTGTATATTTTAACCAATAGTGTACACTATCCAACAATATATTTGTATACGTAAACAAATGTATGTGCAGGTATAGCAGAAAATAGAGTAAGATTTAAGTATTAGACAGTGAAGAAGAACTGAATGCAGGTAATGCCATGAGCGATGGAAGACAATATAAAATAAATTATTTTCCTGTCCTAACTTTCATGCATTTTTCATTTTTCCACATTTTTGTGTCTAAATCACATCTTCCTAAACTGTAGCTCACTCCATGCAGGGCCGCTGAAAACACAACTACCAAAGAATCACAGTCCGATATAGCATGAATCTGAGGCATTTCTGGGATGTTCTTCTATGTTGTATCCTGTGACTTCATTTGGTTCTTAATATGACATGCACAATGCTACCCAAATACTGATGAATGCTGCTCAAACACCTCAGCTCAGATGAAACATCTGTTATGAATTAAACTTTTCTTAATTGCACATCAAAGTTTCTGCTCTTATAGAAACATAATGATTTAATTATGGAAAACCAGGACTATTTTCCTACCACCATTTTTCATCATGCATCAAATTAGTGTAGCTTTAGATTATATTGTGTTGCGATGTTTGATTTTTAAAATGGCTCTTTGAGTTGCCAAAGTAAGTAAGTTTCATTATGAAAATCATTAAATTGAAATTTGAATAAGACAGAATTTCCAATAATTTCTGAAATGACCCCTAACATATGTCTGCTATTTGATACATATTTATATGAAGCAGTGTTCTCAGCATTGATGATTCTATAATCAAAATATTGATCAACTATGAAAAATGAAGATGCTCCACATCCTGCAGCAGCATTCTGTCAAAATTCAACTCTGTGTAAATACACATGGAGATCTTTAGCTCAGATTTGCTTTCCTCTTATTTTCTCAGATTACTTTCCTTATGATCTAAAGAGCAAATATTTGTTTTATGTACCTGTATTGTATGCTTGCATACCAGGATCATGTAATGATTTCTTGAGCAAAAAAGTGTGTGTGTGTGTGTGTGTGTGTGTGTGTGTGTGTGTGTATTGGTTAAGTAGACTATGCTGTAAGAAATTCATCTAGGCAATCCTGGGGAGGATTTTCTGCTCAAATATAAGCAATGAAGTTACCAGGTGGCTGGGCTGCCAGGGACTGCCTATCAGAGCTACCTACCTCTCCTAAGTCACATGATCCTTCAGTATTTAGCATGGAGTGAATGACACCACCCAGTAAGTGACAAAACTGAAGGGTAACATAAAGGATTTATTTGTTTTTGACCTCAGGTCTTAGATTCATAAAGTTCAATATTTCCTGTGCCTAATCCTATTCTCCCCAACCCCCACTCCCTGATCTTTTCCCAGACTCCAAATCTAACAAATAGCCCTATTAGCTGATCATTTCTCAATACCTACTTATAAAAATACATTCAGTGAAATGGATAATGTAAATATAAGAGTCAGATGTAAAAGAACTGATTAGGGGTCGGGGACCTATCTGGCCATCTTGCCCCCTGCCCATTTAACCTCCATCACTTTTCAAGTAACCTTTTTATTCTTAGCTTTGGCAAATCTTCTCAAAGCTGTCAAGATTCCCTGCATCATTATCTGCCCTGGCCAAGGGTAGGTGAGGTCAAACCATCCACTGCCTAACCACTGTGGCAACACCGGCTAGAAGATGTTCTAGAGTCAGACAAGAGTTCATCTAACATTCTCTTTCTACCAACCTAAGAAGTAGGGTCATCTACCTTGGCAGCTGTAAAATAGGCATGAACAATCTGGACATGATTTAGCCATCAACTTTAACTGAGGAAATTGTCAAAAGCAAAAGACTTATTAGTCTCACAGATATGACTATTAGCGCAATTCTTAGAGGTTAACATGATTCTCATCATAAAAACATTCAGAAAATCCAGTGTAGGAAGAACTCTGCCGTCTACCTCACTTCCTTCCTGGGACAACAAGGCAGTATCCATCCTCACATTCAAAATACAGAGTATATTCCAAGGCTTTGGATCAAGAATTCACTAAGGTAAATGGTCTACTATTTTCTCAAGAATCTGTTATACAGTCTAAGATTATTCACTGCATCCAAGTCAGATATATGTCATAGCTGATGGAGAGCTAAGAGCGAGAACACTTGTAAGGTAGATGCATTTCAAGTCATTTCTAGATAAATCCAAAGAATAATCACAAAATCTTGGGGACCTGACACCCTTGCGCTCGGCATCTGCTATTCTACTGAGCTAGGCTCCCAGCCCAAAGAACACACTAAACGCTAATGAACAGGACAGAAAATCTGAAAGATAGATACTCCTGGATCTAGAGTTCAGAACTGGATTCACTCTTGTAAACTTCAAAATTTTCAGAATGGATAAAAAGACTGGAGATGGGAAGATGATTCAGTGAAGTAAGATATTAATAGAAATGACAAAATCTGCAGAGGAGAGGTGGAAATACCAAATGCAGGTGGGTCTTAGGCAGGATCTGCCTTCCAGCTAACAACTTGCTTCTGACTCCACAATAGGAAGAAATCTAGGCTTGCTTTGAGTTTCTAGAGTCTGTTCTCACTACCATTTCTGTGTTAAACATGGGTCATCTCGTATTTAAGGAGCAGGGCAGCTAGATCTGCTTCCCCAGGATATTTCTAAGACCACCTGCATCAAGAGAAGTCAAGTTGAGAAACAATTCCACTGGACAAGCAGAACATCTCCAGCAGTGGGCTTGGACACCAGGGTACCTGATCATACTGAACTTCACCTTTCTTCCTCATGGCTCCACAGTAGACAGCAGTGGCACTGGGGGATTTTGAAAATCACTCACTTAAATAAATCTTTAGTATAAATTCATAGGCTTAGTTGGACAGGCTATGATGCCACCATTTTTGGAATGGACCCCTTTGGATTGTTTTTATGTCGCCTCTTAATTACTTCTGTTTCTCACCAAACTCTTGGCTTACCCACTAGAGTCTATGTACACCAAGACAAATTAATTGTCTCTGATCAGAGTTCAGACAAGGTCTCCTTGGCATAGGCTGTGATACATTGCACCTAGCATGAGGGTCTCACAATGACCTTGGAAATTAAATGTCCAACTGGGAATTTTTTAAAGAGAACTCTAAATTGATACCTCTAAGGCCATACAATTTTGAGTGACTTTAAAAGGCAACAGAATTGGTAATCTTGGATTTCTTGTCTAGATATCCAGTCTCATGGTCTAAACAACTTCTATATACTTGACCTTCTCATTGTGGCCACTATTGGGCTAGAAAGACCATAGCCTGTAAGCTCCATTAATAAACTCCTATCAGTTTATTATTTGAAGAAATCTGACTAACACACTCACTTTTCCACAGATTGTCCTCAAAACTTCGTACATCTGTTCTTGCTGCTTTTGCTCTTTCATGATCAATAGCCCAAACCACCATAGTGTGTCCCAGGCAGCAAGCAAGTTTTACCAAGGTAACAAATAGCTCTGATCTCAGGGGCCAAAGAAGGGCTATCAAGTTAAGATCTGTAGAATGGTGTGAGCAGGGAGTACTCATGTATATATATACTGGGTATATTGTGCAGTACAGGTATGTGTAGTCAAAGTCTCCTGAGAGTTTGTACATACTTGTGGCTAAGCACCCCTAAGCATTTCTACTTTATAAATGGATTTGTCCTATTTCTAACTAGTTCCTGGGATACTTGTACAAGCTCATTTATAGATGCTCAGGCATAGACCTTATAAATCCTCGGTCAGAAAGAATAAAGATGCTATTGAGATTGGAGTATGGTAGGGCAGGAGACACATAGAGGTACATTCCAGATGATTTTTAGAGATAATGTCTGTAGTTACAGTAATTTTTCAGGGGACAGCTGGAAATGACCCCCAGCAGAGGTCCCCATATCCAGTCAGTTGAATTAGTCTTGCAGATGCTCTTTCTCCATTTTCTACCCTCAGTCTTAAATGAAGTGCCTTTAATGAAAATGTAGCACTTTGAGCCTTATTCTGTGGCTCTGGAGTCCCCACAACATTGATTCCTATGTTGGAGCCACTGAGTTCCCAATTGTCTTCCAGGATCAATAAACTTTATGCAGATGAAAGGCCATGTTGTCGTTTCCTCGAGGCCAGTTTGCCATGCCTGGTGCTCTGAGTTCTGGAGACTCGGGACTGCTGTGTCATGAAAACACACTTGGTTTTGACATTGAGCAGGCTGTCACAAGTTCTCCAAGTTTTCTTAGGTTTCCAAGGCGGCCAGTTCTACCCAACCCCAATGTATCAGAGCAATAGGCTTCCTTCAAGAAACTTTCCAGAACAGCCTCCTCCTTAGATCAGCCTTTCCTAGCTGCTACTTAGTGAGTGTCATCTACCACTATGGATTCTTTCTTCTTTTGTAGTAGTTCATCCTTTTGTTTCTTGGAGACCAAGCTGAGTGATTTCAGAATGTATAAATAATCCTTGTGAAGCCACCTGAAATTCCAAGGGTCTTAGCAGGTGATATGACTTAGAGGCAGCCTAGAGCCAAGAAACAATTTCTTCATCTTGCTAGTAACACTAAAGGTTCCTATAGTTGAATAGTTGTATCCAAATTGGGGTATCACCGTCTCAGGGGAAACATACAAGAAAGGCTGCACAGCACTTTCTGTGTAAGTCATGAGTATTCAATGCCTCCCTTTTCCTGCAGATGTAGGCAGTCATACTGCTTTTGTTTTGGATGAGTTGGAGGGAGAATAAGACTGCAGAATCCTATCCTTTTCTGAAGATCCTATAAGGGTATGTCCAAGTTTACAACAGGACAGTGTGTGAGCCCAAGAGTGGCTTTCTCCACAGGGAGCATCCCAAGAATCCTCCCCATGACCCCCTGTATCTCTACCTTCCTGGGGAAGGTGTACCTCATATGATCACTGCGAGCCAGCAGCAGCTGTAGGTAGTTTGTAGCAGCAGGAAGGGTATTGATTACCTCTATTCATCTATTTAGCATCTACTCCCAGCTGCCTTTGTATGGTTATAGCCACAGAAACTTTTCAGTTGCTGCCCTCTGAAGCTAGACAGCTGAAGTGGATCTGAAGCAGTCTTGGGAAAGATCATCCCTAATTAGTTTTCTCTCACATGAGGACACATGTCAGTGTAGGTAGAACCCAGATTTGTTAGGTTACAGAAGAATCAAAGTTATCACTGTGTAATTTGGCTCCAAGCATTAGGGTTTAAGGGTTGGAGGACTGCATAGAGGTAGGTTGATATCTATCTTCTACCAGCCACTAGTTTTACAGCTTTTGAGGAAGGTCCAAGGTGGGAAGGTAAGCTCTGCTTGTCTTGTATGTACAAGAAGATGCAAGAGTATGACCATATCTCCCTGAAACAATGGCATGTCTAGAATCCTTTCCCTGTGTCAGAGAGAGACAGGCCATCCCCAAGTATTGAAGCTGACAAGCTTCACTGAATCCTGCTGGGAAAGAAAGCCTGAGCTCCCTAAGTACTATCTAACAGCAAACACAAACTGTGGGGTGTGAGGATTCTAAGTTCAGTGTATGTATTTCGGTGACAAAAGAGGCAAGGCCAACATGTCATAAATGAATGGGGAGGCAAGTTCATCACTATCTTCCTGGCTGCCAGAAACAGCCCTTAGTGACCACGGGCTTCTCAGTTCTTACAATGGGAAAATATTTTCATCTAGTGCCTGGAACTTCAGTGCCTGGAGAAATCTGACTTGCGGGGAAGTGACTTGATCTGAGATCTTTCAGATTAAGTGACTAAAATGTTAGTGATGAAGGTGATCAAGCTGAGTTGGGGTTGGGCGTGTCTTGTTAGGTCTAGGTGCAGTTCTCCATCTGAGAAACTCCAAGTGAAAGAACACTTAGGAAGATCCCAGAGGCAGGAGTCCTGGCCTTACAGATGATCTCACTGTTTTAGAGCTTAACAGCCTAAAGGAGCTCATCTCATGACCTGGATTTTCTGGGTTAGTCTTCTGCTCTGAGGGCATGATCTAAGGAGCCCCTCTAAACACTGGAGTATTGGGTCATAAAATAGGGTTTGCCATAGCATTTAGAACTCCCAGCTTCTGAACCCTTAACATAGGGCATCCCATTCCTACTTCCTAACCTGGAAGGGACTTTTTTCCCCTGGTCATAAGACCCTTACCCTCCCCCATCTTCATCTCTGCATCGAGACTGGGTTTAAATGCTCAGCTTGTTTCTTTCTAAACCTTCATTGAATTTTTGGTTGTGAGGCTAGCCTTTAACAGCTAAGCCACCTTCATTGAATTAAACAGCCAACCATCACTTCTCCTTTCTGATGAAAGGACGTTCTTTTGATAAAACAAACAAACAAACCAAAAAACAAAACCTGATGCAGCCCAGAATCCTTTATGTGAAGAGAAGGCCATGCAGGGCAAACCAGCTTGCCTCAGGTGGAGGTAGACCAGAAAGAGCTTTTATTTCCTCAAGTCTTAGAGGCTGAGAAAGAAAAGGTTATGAATATTGAGAGAGAAGAAAGAAAGAGAGAGAAAAGAGATAACATGAGAGAGAGAGAGAGAGAGAGAGAGAGAGAGAGAGAGAGAGAGAGAGAGCTCTAATGTCATTAGTTTAAAAGAAATCATTGGAGAAAAAAAAGTTACTACCTCACTTCTATCCCACAGAGCCTGAAGGAGCCACCCACAGGACAGATTCCCTACAACAGCTCACACCAGCCAAGCTGATAGAGGAGTGAGCAGGAAGAACGAGGCCACAGCTTTCATTTTTATGATTTTTCCTCTTACTACCCTCCATTAACTGAAACCATATCACCTGGGCTGCAGCATCTCCCCTGTCCCAGCTCCCCGGCACCCTGATGGGCTTTCTGGGTGGGTCCTATGGTGATGTTGTGGTCAGGTTAAGTTGCTAAGATTAGACTCAAGCCTGTGAATAGTTCCCAGAGAGACTAACAGCTGACTGGTGTCGATGCAAAAGCAACTCCCAGCTCACAGAGAATAGGAAATGTATCTACTGAAGCTAAGTACAGCTGACCACAGCTTAGAAACACATATTTAAGTTACTTTATTGTGTTTTGCTAGTGAGGTCAACAGTCTTGTGAGATTTTAAAAATAATATGTCCCTGGAAGAACTTTTATTTCCTCAAGTCTTAGAGGCTTTATTTCCCAACTTGTGTTCATGGTCATTTTTAGAAGTCTGATTCTTCCCTCTTTGAGGTGTTAAATGTCAGATTTGCATGCAATTGTGTTATGATTTTGGTGCAACAAAATGAGAGTTGATCCCATAAAGAGAATGTAAACGCCTAGAGTTAAAATGGAATATTAACTTTGTAACATGTGTGGGTTGATCGACTTTATGATTTATTTGACTGTGGAATTCAGTGAATTCTAGGAATGAGAAGAGATTCTGTCTCTGTTGCCAGTTCCAATGCTGAAATCAAAGCAGCACCCCGCTTTGGAAGCTGTCCCTTGGTTGACACCGGTGTTGCTGAGTTTAGCCTGTAAGAATGATTCCTGTTACCTCCTATAATAGGCATGTGTAAGCAATACAGTAACTTTGTATAGCTCAGTTACTATTCAAAGCGACTTAATGAGTTTTTGACCTAGAAGACTAACTCACAAAAGCATGTAAAATGTCTTAACATGTTTATAATAAACATTAAAGCAATTTCTCTTTGGTACAATGAGCCAGGGGGTTGCCTTGAAAGGTTGTGTCAGTGTTGTTCCTTTGGGTGACAGCATGCCATTCTTACCCCTTCCTGAGAATAAACTGAGTCAGAGCCACTTGCCAGCCTGGGCTCTCCCTTCTCAGTTTTCAGTCCTCACCCTGAGTCCCTGCTCCCGGTGCAAGGTGCCCCTCCCTGTCTCTGCTTTGCTATCATTGAGTCTGCCTTGGAGTGAAACCTTTAGCACGCCCCCCCCCCCCCATTTGAAAACTGAGAACAGACTGTAGATTCTAACTTCCCCTGAAATTTGGAGGGCAGGGAGTGGTATTTGATTAGTTATAAATGCTTTTGTTTATCAGAATAGACTGTAAAGGGACAGAGTGCACTGCTGGGACTCTATACAGCCATCCATCCAAACACCAACAGATGGAACATGGTGAATACACTCAACTTTTATTTGCCATTTACACTTCAACAAAGCTGGAGTAAAGGAGGAGGAAGATGCTGAAGAGGAGGAGGAAGAGGAGTCAAACAGGCTCTGAGTCCTTATTATGACAGCAATCTTACAATGGGGTTTTGGGAAACACCTTCATGTTTCTGCTTGCATCTGGGTAGCTGGGCATTGATTAATCAAACAAAACAAAACAAACCCCACAAATGCTAACAACATTAACATTCTGAACCATTGCTGAGTGATCCAAATGGCCTTCCATGATTTTTCAAATAACATTTTTATAAATCCCATTTTTTTTCTTCCCTGTACTTGGTTGACTTGGCTTTACTCATTTGAACTAAAAAGATTTTATGAAATTGGTTCTTTATGCTCTGTACACAGGGTTGCTTGATGCCAGGATCAAAGGATGCATGACAGGCTAGCAAGCTCATCTCAGGGCAGCTCCTTGTCTTTAAGCACTTTGTCTCCACAGTGTGCAGAGCAGCACACTTTCTGTTCAGAGAAATGATGTCCCTACTGCAGAGAGCAGTAGATGTAATAAACAGCAATCTCTGCATTGGCAGAACCTACGTTTTAGTAGGAGAAGCAGATAATAAACAAACGATATGCTGTCCTGCTTGTCAGATGTAGACAGGGCTGCAGAGAAACAAAGCGGATTCTTGGCATTTGAGGATGTGTGGGGGGGTGTGGCTTAAAACTGAAGGCAAAGGTGACATTCAGCAAAAGTTGATGGAGGAAAACGTCTGACACTGGGTCTTCTTAAGGGAGAACCTGCTAGTCCGGGGAAATTATTTCTGCAGATATTGTCTATTTAGGAAGAAGCTGCTATTCCTTATTTCTGCAGATATTTAGTTAAATTTTGCTTTGCTTATTCTAGAAATATCTATGGGCTTAACACTTCTAGGTAGTGGGGAAGGAAGAAGATTGGGGGGAGGACAAGAGAGAAACTCCGAGGCCATGTCACATGAGCTTTCAAATGCTGTTGTCAGTGAGTTGGGGAGGTGGCACAGTCAGTAAGGTGTCTGTTGCATAAGCATAAGGACATACATTCAGATCCCTAGCACCCACATCAAAAACCAGGCGCTGCTGAAGCTGAACGGGAGGAGGCAAAAGGAAGAGGGACCTTAGGGGTTCTTGGCCTGGCTAGTCTTCAATTAGTGAGCTGTGAGTGACCCTGTCTCAAAAACAAAAAGTAGAGAAGTGATTGAAGAAGCCAACACATGTGGATCTCTGACCTTTACTCCTGCACACTATACACAGATGAATAGCATGCACATGCATGCACACACAATAACACCTTGGTCAGGATAGTGGATTTTTCCTAAAACGAACTTAGGGAGCTCTAGGAGGTTTAAATAACACACTATGACACTTTTTATAAAATGACAGATGTAGATTTCAGCACACATGTGTCTCTGAATCAGAAGAAACCCAGAGTTCTGTTAGAAGGGCACATTCCCAAACCCTGCCTCAGGTCCAATGACTCAGACAGAGCAGTCTGGATTTCAGCAGTCTGGATCACCCTCTTGGGATAAGATAAATTACAGCACCCTGGTTAAATCTGAATTTCAGATGACAGTAATTTTTTTTAAAAGAACATCTCATGTAATATTGAGAAATCATTAAAATTATTTATTTGTCTGAAATTCAAATCAAGCCAGGCAGCTTTGTCGTTAGCCTGGTCACCCCATACCAGCTGATGCCAATGAGAACCACGGTCCTAGGTGCCAGAGTAATCACTCCAGATTCTTCCACATTGATTAATGATGGCTGTCAGCTGCCCCTTCTCTCCACAACTGTCCAGAAACAAGAAGGATCACCATGAGTCTACACCCAGTGACTGAAGATTAAAGAAGGGCTGGACCTCTTGCCTTGGAGGCTGGCACCTTAAAACCGTCCTTATCACAGGTGGATAAAGTCAAGGGGTTGATGCTCTGACCTTCTTCCTCTGATCTCTTCCCTCCTGGAAAGAGCTCTTCAATACATCAAATGACCCCAACATCTCCCAGCAGCTGCTTCTAGGCAACATATTCCAAGGCAGATGTTCTTTGCTGTGTGGAGGACAGATCATTGAGGCAAGTATACAAATTGGCATTTGACTGGAAAAACCCAGTGCTTTGGTTGGGGTGGTGGTGGAAGAGATGAATTTGAGAGAGGTCTGAGAACCAGAACACTTGACTTTAGAGGTAAGTTTTGGTGAGATGCAAGAGAAATCATCAAAGAAAACTCCAGGGCTTTGCCGTGGGAAATAAGCAGCTTCCTTTGGGAAGGAGCTGCTCCGGCTTTTGCATGTTAGTTGCAGCTGCCGTGCAGTGGTTCAGGAGGACCAGGAGTTTACACCGCCCTGGTGCTGTAGATCAACTCAGGAGCTTTTACCATGAAGAGAGCAATTTACAAGGCATCAGGGATCATGATCACCATGGATGGAATGATAAAGTGCATAGAGACAAGTCTGGGGTTCTCCTTGCTCCTTCTCCAGACCCAAAGGCTAAAAGGAGACAGGAGAAGGAGCCAACAGCCATCTTTGTAATGACAAGAAACACTTATGGAGACACCATATGTGAAGTCCATAAATGTCATTTCACATAACAGCATGTCCCCTCACTCATATATACTCATATGTAGCCATGCAAAATAACAGACAGACACAGGCACCAACTCAAATACTGATGACTGCAACCATGAGGGTCCCCCTGGGAGTGGGAGAAGGATAATAAGTTGAGTCTGAGGAGAATAGCTGAAAGAAAAGAGGAAGAAGGATGACCTCTCCCGCTGAAAACCTTCCAACTGACTGATGTTGTGTGACATTGTTAGAAAATCATTGTGTAGGAAATCAGGCATGTGTAATCTCTAGCCCAGGGAGCACACAGCCCAGAATGCAGCCCCACACAAAATCCTTAGCTTACTTAAAACATTAGGAACATTTCCTTGTAATTAGATCATACATTTCTGAAGCACGGACTTTATAAATAACCATGTCCAATCAGGAAGTCAAAACATCAGACAGTTTGCTAGCTTTAATCCACTAAATTTAATGTAATTTCTTAGGTTCTACTTAAATCTCTCCCTGCAGGGGATGGGTGGGGGATGTTCAGGTAAGAGCACAGCAGAAGCCCCACTTCCCAGGTCCTGGGTGCTAGGCTCTGTGCAGGGCAGAGGATAGATGGGGCCTTTTTCTTTCAAGCTGGAGCTTCCACACCTGAGGATGGGAAGTGATCTTCGTGTTGCATGCTCTATGCAGTGCATGTTGTTTTCTTCCTTCTGGGAAGGAGAATACCTCTTCCTATTGTCTCAGAGGGTCTATGTGTTTTCGGTGAACACCCTTTGGTGGCTGTTTGGCTATTCCCTGAGCTCATAGAAAACTGAGCTGAATCTGAAATTGAAAAGAAGACCTGTTAACCCATGAATAATTTATCCTTGGTAAAATAGCCAGAATGCTAATTGTCACCAGTTTCTGAGGACTATCTACAAGGTAGTGCGAGAAGATGTCAACTTCATCAGCATATCCTCCTTGAGCTTCCTGTATTTTCAGAACAGAGCACATAGGGCTGTGCTGAGAGTCAGCCTGTTTTTTCACCTTCTGTGAGGACATCAGTGAAGGACCTGGATGGAGGCTGGGGTGGAAGGAAGAGGGGGTGGCTATAATCTCAGCCTTCAAGACTCTAACACCAGTCCTACGGTATTGATATCACTTGAGCCAGGTTTTGCATATGCAGAGAAGGAGCTAAGTGGGGAGCATGCTGCCCGGTTTTTCCTCATTGGAAGACCAACTCTGAAGGGTGTTGCCAGTTCTCTGCTCTCTATCTTTATTTGGGGTTGGTATTCCTTGTCAGGCATGTTCTGTTCCCTGCAATCTAACTGAATTAACAATAGCTTGAATTGACAACTAAGCATGTTGGGAAGGCAGAGCCAGACTCCTGTAGGTGTGGCCCGTTCCCTAGACCGTTCTATTGGCCTGAATGAAGCTTTCTGGATCTACACTGAAATCTCTTTCTACCTAATTTCCTGTCCTCCTTTTCATAGGTGACTGGCCTGAAAGCCTGCCACATCTATGAGTGCTTCTCTCCCTCATATTTGTCATAGACATTTTCCCCAACTAATCTTAATCATGATGAATTTCTTTTAGCATCTGCTTCATAAAGGACCCTGACAGTCACACCCACACATGGGAATGTGCATATTTCATCAGTAGACAAGCCCACGAGTTCTCACAATCTCAATACTCCCACATCAGCAGCACACAGATAAAGAGAGATACATTGCAAGTGCCAGAAAAGTCCCCCCTGTTCCTTTACAGCCTCCTCCCACAGAAGGTGACTAACCACCACCAGGATCTCAACACTTAACAGCCCACTGAGGTATAAGAAGGATACCACAAAGATGGAAAATGAGAGACCACTGTGTTTTCTGAGAAAACACACACACACACACACACTTCTCCTCAGCACCTGCAGAACAAAGCCAGCAATCTAACCATTTTCCATGATAGAGTAGCTAGAACTACTATCCTTGTAACCACAATCTGTAAACAAAATTTGTAAGCCCCATGATGAAATTCAAGAGCTTTCTCAGCAGTGATGAATTGTGAGACTGTGAAAGATAGCTTGGTCCCTACTTGAGCTAAGGCTTGAACCTCTAGAAACCCTGAAGAGATGGTAAGTGTTTCACCTGATTCCCAGGCACCAGGTCCCTGTCACAAGCCACAGCCTTTCCCCCCCCCCCCCCCCCCCGTAGATTTGTGGCCATCAGTCATATAAGGACAATGCCCCAAGGTCCTTCACTTGTAGAAGACGTGACCTGTAGTCAGGTCATGTAGGGTCAAGATAGATCTCCATTTTAATGAGGTTCCTAAAGGCCTGAAGGACTAAACTAATAAGCTTTCCTTCCCAGACATGTCTCCCTGAACAAGGTATTTAATCTTAGGCCAACACTGAGAAAGGGTAGTATGGTTTTACTCATCCACTTTCTGCCCTGACAATAAATGTCTTAAAAACATGGACTGTCACTGGGCGGTGGTGGCTCACACCTGTAATCCCAGCACTCTGGGAGGCAGACGCAGGCAGATTTCTGAGTTCGAGGCCAGCCTGGTCTACAGAGTGAGTTCCAGGACAGCCAGGGCTATACAGAGAAACCCTGTCTCGAAAAAACCAAATCCAAAAAACCAAAAAAAAAAAAAAAAAAAAAAAAAACCAAACCAAACCAAACCAAAAACCATGGACTGTCTATTTTCATCAGAACCCACTGTGGGGAGTCATGGAGAAGGCCTTAGCCTATAGTGCTGCCATCTAATCTCCTGTAGAAGGCTTCTCTGTGCTCCCAGCCACAATCACCACCAAGCCCAAGTCCAAGACTGCCATCATCAAGGCAAGGACTATCCCTGTGGGATCAGCCATGCCCTGTGGTGGAGCAGACCTGGGACCCCATAACCCCTACAATGAATCCTTTCTGCCTTTGATGGGGTGACCAGTTTTGACTGTTAGGAGAGTCTCTTTGATTTTTGTTTTTTCATAACAATGGGGATCTGTTGCAGTTTGAATGAGAAATGCACCTTAAGTTTATGTATTTGAACACTTAGTCCCTGGTTGGTAGTGCTTTGGGGGGAAGTTATGGATCTTTTAGGAGGTCTACAGGAGGGTAATTCATCACTTGATGAATTTACCCATTGCTTGCAATTTTCCAACAGTCTCGAGGTGATACTGTCCTTTTGGGCCAAAGTAATTCCTTTTATGGCTCGTTTTTGCAATGTGGTGTTATGGAGATCATTGGACATGTAATAGAAGAACGCTCTATCCCACCAATACTACTAGCTGAGTGCATAGTCTAGGAAAGACCTGGAAGCTCTCTGAGTGTGTCTTGCCTTGTGGGCAGAATTTAAAGACTAGCAATGCTGTTCTCTGGGTGGCTTCTATAGCCTGACATTCTCTTGGGTTCTATGACATCTATCTTCTGTGTGGATAGAGATGCAGACAGAGCTGCGGCTTTGCGATATCCCTTGCTTATTTTCAGGTTGTTCTTTTGTTTGGTGACCCCCCCCCACCTCCATTCCTCATGTCACCTTAGAGTTTTGGCTCTCTGCTTGCAGCAAACAGGAAAAACATGTCCTTAAAAAGGCAAGTGTGATGTGTTGCTAGTTTGAGGGTGGTAACTGTGTCAGTGGATGGTGATGAATGGTACATTTAGTACAATCGATGACAAAGTTATAGATCTTATTATTTCATACTTTGGATCCAGAACATGAATAATGAGCCTTTTACAGTGTAAGGGTCTAACCTTTCCTTGGCAAATGAGATTGGATAAATAATATTAGGAATAATTTAAAAGACAGAACAGGAGTTTTTGACACGAGGTGGTGACCCAGAGAAGGGATAAACTTGTCACCTTTCTTGGTCTTACTGACTGCCAGGTTTCTATAAAGTTCTTCCCACCAAGGGCTTAACTCCAACAATTGCTTCTGGCCATGTTACACAGACTGTGGCCTTGATGATGGCCAAGTGATAGAGAGTCTCCCAGCTCAGACTCTCTCTTGGTAAGGTCCAACCAGCACGAGTCCTACAATGCTATCATTCCTATTCGGAATTTCTCTAAGGGTGCACTCTGGATATGAAATTTCAACATTGTCTTTCTTTGAAAAATAGAAAACAGAGTAACAAGACAACTTCTCTGGCTCATTATTTGAAAAAATGAAGGATTGGGAAGATTGATGTGTTTGCTTAGAGGAAAAACAAGCTCGGAGGTGAGATCTGTAGCATACCCGTTATGAAATTGTGGTTTCGATCACGAGGAAGACGGTCTGCACTCCTGGGGTTGCTGCCTGACAGGAAAATACAGGTTATTTATAGTCCTTGCCAGGCTAGGGAAAGGAGAGGGAAGGAGGGAAGGAGGGAAGGAGGGAAGGAGGGAGGAAGGGAGGGGGAAAGGGAGAGAAGAGAGCAATTCTGCCAGCCTTGTGTGCTTTGCTGCTCCTGCCCTACTACCTGGCTGCACTGGTCACATTGTCCCCTGGTCACATTGGCTCACCTTGCCACCTGGTCGCCCTGCCCCCACCTCCACCCCCCACCTCTGACCATCCATTGTCATAGTTAGACCCTTTGTCCTGTTAGCTCCCATTCTTCCTGTCTAGGCTAAGGGAGTGCTGTCTTTTGTCAACCTCCAACCCCCAGAACAAGTTACAGAATACAGAGGGAGTCAGATGCCAGCTGAGACTGTAGAGCTATATAGACATGTAGACTCAGCCAGTGTTTACCACATCTGTACAAGGTGCTCTGCTACTGGTACTGATGGAGCTTTCCAACATTGTCTCAAAATATACATATAAATAAAATAAAACAAGTAAATAAATGTACTACCTGGTAAGAGTCATGTGATACTGAATGCTGCCTCACCTTACCTGAGGTAAAGATACACTCACACCCACTCCCCATACCCACGAGTGTCTCCTGTTTGGAAAGAGGTCTTTGTAGATATAGCTGAATTAAGGATGTTAGGATGTGATCATTGAGGACGGATCAGGTGATGTGACAAGTGTCTCATCACAGTGAGACAATGAAATTGACACAGAGAAGGATCTAGCCAGTGTGGACAATGAGGTTGGACTTGGGTAGCCACAGCCTAGGGTTATTTACAACCCCTGGAAGCTGGGAGAGGCAAAGAGAGCCTTCAGAGAAATCCTAGCCCTGTTAGCATTGATTCCTAACTCTGTTCTGAGAACTGTAAGAAAACCACTTCCTATTTTTCGGCCACCCTTATATGATAGCAGCCCTAACCACTGATCTATACAGGAACTCACTACAGCAGGGGCTACGGGAGAAGAACCCTTGATACTCCTGGCATCAGATTAATTTGCAGCAAGGTCTCTTTTGCAAGTCTCAATTCTTTCTTCCCACTGGAAACCTGCTTCTCAAGAGGTCACAGAGACAGAGGAAGGCACTTCAGCTTGAGGGTGTCCACTCATTTCTCATGCAGAAACATATGGCCTCATCATAGTCGGATGAGCTTCCTGGAGATATTCCTTGATAGGGCTAAGATGATACATTCCATGATACGTCACTGGATCCTGTAAGAATATAGAATTTAAGCTGTCCTCCTAGGGTGATGGTAAAGCTTACATCAACGACTACAAATTGGAAAAATAGAAGAGATCTCAACCAATCATCTAAAAACTATCATTGTGGATGTCCTGAAGGAACTGCAGGCTATTTTATAACTGGGCTACATAGCCCAGGAGTTGATCAGGGTATCTAATGTTCACCCCCAAACCTTCCTGGTGAGAAGGAGGCTGGAGTTCATCATCTTTCTCTGCTTTTCAGGTACTAGAATTTTGAGGAGAAGCGACTGAGCATGGCTTCGTGTCCCATTGAGGGACAGCATGTGAAAAGAATGGGCAAATTGATCTAATTCAGTATTCTGCTGAAATAAACCATTGAAAATTAACTTAATAGCTGGTATGAATTTCTGTTATGGATTAGTAGGAGCTGGAGGGATGGCTCAGCAATCAAGAGCACTGCCTGTTCTTTCAGAGGATATAGGGTTTTTTTTCTATATTCTTTGTTTACATTCCAAATGATTTTCCCTTTCCCGGATCCCCCCTCCCCATTATGTCCCATAAACCTTCTTCTCTCCATCCCTTCTCCAATCACCTCCCTCCTTTTTCTCTGTCCTTATATTCCCTTCCCATGCTAGATCAATCCTTTCCAGGATCAGGACCCTCTCCATACTTCTACATGGGAGTCATTTGTTATGCAATTTGTGCCTTGGGTATTCAGGGCTTCTGGGCTAATTAATATCCACTCATCAGAGATTGCATTCCATGTGTATTCTTTTGTGATTGGGTTACCTCACTTAGGATGATATTTTCCAGATCAAACCATTTGCCTAAAAATTTTGTGAATTCATTGTTTCTAATTGCTGAGTAGTATTCCATTGTGTAAATATACCACATTTTCTGTATCCATTCCTCCTTTGAGGGGCATCTGGGTTCTTTCCAGCTTCTGGCTATTATAAATAAGGCTGCTATGAACATAATGGAGCATGTGTCTTTATTGCATGCCGGGGAATCCTTTGGGTATATGCCCAAGAGAGGTATAGCAGGGTCCTCTGGCAGAAATGAATCCACACACCTATGGTCACTTGATCTTCTACAAAGGAGCCAAAAACATCCAGTGGAAAAAAGATAGCCTTTTCAACAAATGGTGCTGGATCAATTGGAGGTCAGCATGCAGAAGAATGCGAATTGATCCATTCTTATCTCCATGTACTAAACTTTACTCCAAGTGGATCAAGGACCTCCATGTAAAACCAGACACACTGAAACTAATAGAAAAGAAACTGGGGAAGACCCTTGAGGACATGGGCACAGGAGAAAAGTTCCTGAACAGATCACCAATAGCTTATGCTTTAAGATCAAGAATTGACAAATGGGACCTCATAAAATTACAAAGTTTCTGCAAGGCAAAGGACGCTGTTAAAAGGACAAAATGGCAACCATCAAATTGGGAAAGGATATTCACCAACCCCACATCTGATAGAGGGCTAATATCCAATATATACAAAGAACTCAAGAAGTTAGACCCCAGGGAACCAAATAACCTTATTAAAAATGGGGTACAGATCTTAACAAAGAATTTTCACCTGAAGAAATTTGGATGGCCGAGAGGCACCTTAAGAAGTGCTCAAAATCATTAGTCATTAGGGAAATGCAGATCAAAACAACCCTGAGATTTCACCTTACACCAGTCAGAATGGCTAAGGTCAAAAACTCAGGAGACAGCAGGTGTTGGCGAGGATGTGGAGAAAGAGGAACACTCCTCCACTGCTGGTGGGGCTGTAAGACGGTACAACCACTGTGGAAATCAGTCTGGAGGTTCCTCAGAAAACAGGACAGAGGATATAGGTTTAATTCCCAGCATCCACATGGCCACACAAGCATCTTTAACTCCAGTTCTAGGGAACCTAGCGCCCTCTTCAGATCTCTGAGAGTATCAGCATGCACACGATACACCCATATACATGCATCCAAAACATTCGTACATATAAAACAAAAATACATATTTTTTAAAAAATTAGTGGTCATTTAATTTTGGAATAAGAATATGTAACAGAGCATGGAATGGCATGCTGGAAATATCTTGTATTTGGATCTGGCGCAGCCACATACTCTAGTCTTACCTTGAAGCATTCAAGCTCTGGCAAGCTTGGTATTCCTGTTTGTATAGTGGTGATTTCTCCCTAGCCCTGTTCTCAGGTTCCCATGGGCAAATGCGCTTAGGTAATGAAGGTAAGAATTTTCTTTGTAGCCAGCCTGTCAGGAGAGCTGCCACAGCCGCTCTTTGCACAGTACACATTTAATATAAAGAACTTGAGTCTAACATTGTTGACTTAGCAGTAGGGAGGGTGGAATGTTCAGGACCACAAAGCATTGTGGGACACCAGCATAGAAAAGGAACAGGCTGGAACAGTCCACACTGGAATCTACATACCAGAAAGGGAAACTTCCAGAGATGGGGTTGCCCAGATTGTGCTCAGATGTCTGAGGTGAAGGGACATAAAGAAGTTAGTTGTGTATCAGAGATTCTTCACCAATGAAATGAGCCAACTCAAGCTGAACTAAAAGTATAAAAGAAGGTTTATTTGGGAACAGCTCCAGGGCATGTTCATCACCAATCTTACAGGAAGAGACCAAAGAAGTTGCCATGCAGACAAGGGGAGAGCGAGAGGGAGAGAGAGAGAGAGAGAGAGAGAGAGAGAGAGAGAGAGAGAGAGAGAGAGAGAGAGAGAGATCTAGGTTTAGGATGGCTGATCCTTTTATCCACAGTACACACCTGGCACACCTGGTAGTGGTAGGCATTTTAGCCTTTTGTTTGGTAGAAACTATGGGTTTACTATGCTAACACATTTCCAGAAGCTTTCTTTTCTTTCTTTCTTTCTTTCTTTCTTTCTTTCTTTCTTTCTTTCTTTCTTTCTTTCTTTCTTTCTTTCTTTCTTTCTTTCTTTCTTTCTTCCTTCCTTCCTTCCTTCCTTCCTTCCTTCCTTCCTTCCTTCCTTTCTTCCTTTCTTTCTTTTAAAATCTGTTAGTCATAGGATATTGGGTCTGCACAGAGGTAGGCAAGGGACGACTATTCAGAAGGCTAAAGATAGCACAAGATAAGTTGTAATTAAGTTCTGGACATGCAACATTCCAACCATTTGACAGTGTTGCAAAGGTTCAGTCGGAACTTCTTTGTGGGAAGTTCCCTTCATGGCTGGAAGTCACTGCCAGGCTGAACTTCTCACAGGCCGATGATCATAGAAAATGGGGATAGGCAGGAAGTCCATGGGAGAAGGAACAGAAAGGAACCAAGACCCATCTTCCATCTCAAGTCTTAGCTTTGTTGTAGTGGCTCCTGTTGGCAGAGCCAGGGAGGACCAATAATCTCCTGCAATGTTAGCCCATTTCACAGAGTGGGTGGGCAACCAAGGAATAGTAATCTAACCATTGGCTCACAGTCACCTTTCTAAGGTCCTCAAGGGCCTTATGAAGTAGCTACTTCTGTCTTCATTTTGTGTGATGGAGAGGAGTAGCCTGGCAACTTCAGACTTCTAGTGTCTGGTCCAGATGTTTCAGACCCCAGGATTAGAATCCAGTTCTGCTTGACTTTGAAAAAGTCTCTAAGGGTTAGCTTCTGACTCATTTTACTTCATATTCCACTGCACTGTTCAATAAATATTTATCACTCTCCTGATGTCAGGCACTATTACTTGGAGATGGGAATATAGTAGTGAATAATTCATTATCTATCTCCCAATGGAATTTATAGCCCCTGTGAAGCATTACGAACACACACACACACATTGCTAATGGGACACATCTCACAATGCTAATGAATTTAATGCCATTTTCCATCTGTAAGTAGCATATAATGCTGCAGTATTTTACAAGTGAGGGAAACAGGGCAAGGCACCTTGGAATAAAATATTAGCGGACGCTGACTTTCCTGCTATATGCCCCGTTGCTTCACTCTGATTTCTCTAGGTTGTTAAGCAGTTGCCTTGCACAGAGCTTTCTTGTCTTTGTTTCCTTCTGTGATTTCTGTAGACCTAAGCCTTATTCTCTTTAGTTTCACTTTTTAAACGTTGCCGACATATCCATTGCCTTATATGAAAGATCCATTGAACAGTTTTTGTGAGTCTGTGAGAGGCAGAGTGAACTTAATTGTTAAGTTGTATTTCTTCTGTTTAATATTTTATATTAAAAAACCCAGTGCAATTATGAATTGCAAATTTTCTTCAATTTTTAATCAACTTACTAATTTGGTGCAATATATTGTGCCCAAAGATGTCAACATGGTCCTATATGTGATATATTCTAAGTGAATCATATATACTTCATATATATCATATATTTATATATATGATATATATATATATTAATCTTTAGGTCAGTTTCATATTTTTCTATTCTGTTAATGTTTTTCTCATTCAATATTTTGGTTGATACTTATTGCTGAAACAGCTTTCTTATGTTGCATGGCTATACAGTTGCCTTATGTTCATTGTCCAGTTATATTTCTTGAATTAGCAACTAGCTGAGCTTAGAATGATGCTCCTGCTACCAAATGCTACTATGTACACAAATGCACTCTGCTTCCATGGCTCTGTAGAAGAGATGGTTTGTCCTCAGCAAACAAGACAAAAGAAAACAACAAAACAAAACAAACCCAGAAAACCAAGAAACAAAAACAAAACCAAACAAAACAAAGCCAAAAAACCAAAAAACAACAAAGTAGGGCCTCAGTTCATGTGAATAATGCTACCCAGCTGACTTGAAGGTCTCAGTGGTTTGGTTTCAGAGCTGTGGATTCAACCAGAACTTCCCATCACACATAAACTGTGATGTAGGTCCAATATACTTTGGGGCTAACAGTAATCTCTCTTTGTCCGTTAGAAATATTACTTTATTTCCATCTGCAACTGTGTTCTTGCTGATGGGAAATCTGTTCTCAAATGCATCTTTCCATGGGTCATCTGTTCTCTCTGGAAGGCTTCTAGGGCTTTCTCGTTTCTCTTTAGGCTATTATGTTTCTTGACACATCTATTGCCTAGAACTCCATATATCCTCTTCTAAAGGGAGAGAGCCCATGCTTTTAAAAAGGAAGTTCTTTTCTTCTGGAACATTCTTGCTTATCATCTCCTTTGTCAACAGTCGTTTATTTCCTTCTTCCTGTGCTTTCGTTACGAACTTGATGGAGCTTGCCAGTCTCACCTTTGTGATTCTTACCAGGTATTGAATTTTCTTCCTCATGTTTGTTATCACCCTGCGCCGCTGAGTCTGAGGTGATTTCATCACTGCCACCTTCCCACGCACCATCTACTCTGCCTACTCTAGTCAAGCGTGTGCTCAAAGGGATGAAATCAGATGGCGGCGGAGGAGACGCCTGCACTCCTACACGCACTGTAGCGCACCGCTGGCAGCATCTATGACATGGTGTCACCATTTATTACCTTTCTCATTGTTGTGACCAACTATGTGACTCGAAGCAACTTAAGGAAGGGAGGGCTTATTTTGGCTCTGTAGGGAAAGGTACTGTGGTAGAAGTACGTCTCAACTGTGTTGGCAGAACTGTGAGGCTGCCCAGGTCTAGATGGATCAGAAAGGAGAATCCAGACAAGAAAGAAGGTCGGATTGCAAACATCAAGGTCCACCCCCAGTAATCCATCCCTCATCCCTGTCCCTGACCAGGTTCTATGTATATACATCTACTACCTCTCAGGCAGCAGCAACAGCTGGGGACCAACTGTTCAAGCAGAGCCCATGGAGGACACCCTGTATTCAAACCTTAAGCACTGTCCCCTGTGAAAGAATGAATCACTCATCCATTTCATTTTATCCATTTCATTTCATTCATCCATTCATATATATATATATGTGAATGGATAATGAATATATATTCGTATGTGTATATATACACACACACACACACATATGAAAACTATCATTTGTGATAACATGAGGTGAATGACTCTACAGATCATTACAGTAAGTGAAATAAGTCAGGTGCAGGATGGCAAGTGCCCCAGGATCCTACTTAACAAGCAATGGATAGAACTGATCTCATAGCAGCTGAGAATATAAGGTGGCTTCTAGAGTCTGAAGAGGGGCAGGGCAGGGGTGATGGGGATAGGCAGGCCAGTGGGCAGGAAAAAAATCCTTTGTGATGCTGCAGAGCTGTAGATGATGGTGAGCTAACTAACAACTATTGTCAGATGGAGATTTCAAAAAAAATGTATAGTCTATCGTAGTGCGATTTTAAAAATCCTTACATAAGAATATAAACTACGAGCCACAGATCTCACCTGCTGACCATATGCTTGTCAATAGTTCCGTGTTTTACATTCAGGGACGAACTTGATAATCAGCACAGTTTAATTCCAGGACATTTCATTATTCCTGTTCCACCCATACTCTCTGTCCTTGGCTTCTGTCAATTCATTCATTTATTTTTTTTGTCTTGTTGATTCACCTGTTCTGGACATTTTGTACAGAGCCATGTAACCTTTTGTGCCTGGCTTTTCTCATTCAGCATAATGTTTTCAAGGCCTGTCTGTACTGTAGCCTGGTCTGTGCTTTGTTCCCGGTGTGAAGTCAGTCCATCGTAGGCTTGTTCCTCATGCCGCCTTCCCATCTCGGATGCATGGGTAGATTACTCACACTTGGGGATACCATCAGTAAAATTTACGTCAACAGTCATGCACAAAATGCTCGCATGGACACATGCTGTTTAACTTTCTGAATCTCCAGTGTGAATGTACTAATTTACATCATTACTACATGAGGTTGGGATCACCCCATACCCTTTTTGACTGTCTGTTGTCTTGATTCTAGCTGTGTTAAGGGTACAAACAGTGTTTTCTTTTCTCTTGTCAACATATTTCATTCAGTTATTGGCTCCTTTAGAAAATTTCCATTTTCCATTAACTTTTCTGTTATAGCAACAGTCAAGATTGTTATTATTATTGGTGTGTGTGTGTGTGTGTGTGTGTGTGTGCGTGCATGTGCCTGCCTATACTGAGGCATGTATGCAAAAGTCAGAAGACAACTTTGGGGAGTTGGTGGTTCTTTCTTCTACTTTTATGTGAGTTCCAGAGATCAAGCTTAGGCTGGCAAACTTAGGTGCAGTGGTCACCTAATCACTTAGCCATCTTGACAGGCCCAAACACCTATTTTTAATATGTGATTTTTAGAAGAGCCCCATTTCTGATAGTATGGACTGGAATATTTTGCCAATTCTCTGAGTTTTCACGTTCTTGGTGACAGCATTTTTAACATAGAAAATTTAAAAAACTGTTAGCACATTTAAATGAATTTTAGAATCTTTGTATGAAGACAGGTAGGGTTTTGAAAGGGATTGAGCAGAATCTATGCATTCCTGTGGGTGTAACTGTCATTTAACATGAAATCTGCTGGACTGTAGACACACAGCCATTCATTTAGGTATTCCTTCTGACAGTACAAGTTTGAGTTTCTTTGTGCATAGACACTACACCTCTTGCGTTGAATATATTAATTTACTCTTCCAAATGCTAATGTGAATGTTATTTCTTTGTTTGTGGCCCATTCCTTGAAGTGCATAGAACAAGAATTGTCTTGTATGTTGGTCTCATTTCTGCAGCATATCTGAACTAAGTCTCCATTCTTACCTGTTTGCGATTCTGTCATATTTCCTATTTCCTCATGTCCTCTTCAGACAGGTAGAAATAGTTGTACCTGTTTCACCCCATGACTTCTTTTACTACATTGTACCTAGGATGAACATCCATTAAAATGTTGACTCGAGGTGGCAATGGCAGACCTTTATGTTTTATTCTTGATCCAAAGTTCAAATCAGTATTCACTGTCAAGTGCAATGAGAGTTGTGGGATTTTTTTCAGGATGGACTTCATCAGTTTAGGAAATCCTGTTCTTAGTTTGCTGTTTTAAAATGATTGGTTGATTGATGATTTATTATACTAATAAAAAATCTATTAGCCTTTATTAATTAAGGAGGTGTTCGACCCATAACCAGCCCAGTTGTTTTTGTTTTCTAATACTGTGAAAGGATGTTGGGTGTTAACCATTAGCATCATGGTCTTTTGATATTGTCCAGGAAGCAATTTCATCTATAGAAGCTTAAAGCTTCTGATTACTTCTGGGAGCAGCCAGTTAATGCTGAATGATCAAACAGATACAGGACTGAAACTTGGGAATTCTAGAGAAGATTGACTACTCTGGCCTGCTTGCTCAGACCCACTTTTCCTTGGGGTTCTGGTTCTTTCTCTGAATGAACGGAAACCCTTTTCCTTTCACTAGTACCATCAGAATGTGAGACATTCCTTAGTTCATGTTTCTGATGAATCTAAGCCCTGAAATTACCCTACCTAGTCCCCTTTGTATTAAGATTATTAAATGTTCTATATCGTCTGCCCTAAACTGGAGTAGCCATGGGAAGTTTGCATACAGATAGAGAGTGGTTATGTTGGTAGTGGCCATGCAGTATAGAAGGTCTCAGACCTATATAAGGTTCTTAGACCACCAGCAGTCCATTTTTATATGTTAGACAAATTGTGAAGTATGTCTCACCCTAGACCTACTGTAAAGAAAGAAGCTTATTTTGGTTCATGTCTCTGATCCCATATTGAACTACTGTGTTTGATGATGGTGTTTTGCTGATGGAAAGCCAACCTGGTATAAAGAATAATGCAGTGAGCTAGAGAGTGTAACATAGCTAACCTTACTTCCACAGCAGACTCACCACCCTCCAAATAACACAACAACTTAACGATCTACTAACTTATTAATGACATGAGTAGATTAATATGCTCATGAGGGAGGCCCAAACTAGACTAGGAAAACACATAGCTTCCTGTTTACCCTGCAGTGCTCTGTGTACATGTTAAGCCATCTTAGAAGCCCCACTCATACACATCACAAATTGAAGCAAAGACCCTAACTTTCATTTCTACACATTTCCAAGGAACTGAATTATATTGTAGCCATAGCATGTGAGGAGTCAGAACTTCCTGGACTCTGGGTTGGTATCATCATGTATGTTGAAGTTTGAGAAAATGGCTTGAGTATAGGGCACTGGGAAAGGTTGTTCAAGCCAAGAGCTTTAAGCCATGGGAGGTGGAACCAGAGGACTAAAGAACAGTGAATGACAATGGATAGTAACAGTGGAGAATGACTCTGGTTTTGAGCAGAGGTGCTTGCTCATGTCAGGTATAGAATGGGGAGAATGAGAGCAGAAGATACAGGCTTGGAGAGGAAAGAGATGGGGTACACATCAGACTCACGATATATTTTGGAGTCAGGGGACCTTGCTATAAATCCATAAAGAATATTTTCAAGCTCCGTGAATTTTCAGGGAGTCACTTTGCATTCTCCAGGCCCCAGGTACTATGGCTATAAGAAGAGACAGTTGGTAATAGTTATCCACAATCACAAAACAGCAGCAAACACCACAAATTGCTGCTGGAGATGTAGCGCTCAGCCCAAAATACACAATGCAAAACACCAGGGCAGGTTCCTCAGAGTCAGAAAGAACAGAAGTACCTTGGCTGGTATTTATTATTTGGGAAACCTTGATGTTACTTTAGTTTCCTTGGTTGTTAAAAAGGATGAAGCTAGGACTGGTGTACATGTTTGTAATCTCATAAGCAGAGGATTAGGAGTTCAAGGTTAGCTATATGAGCCCTTGTCTCAAATAAATAAACCAATAAATAAAATAAATTGAATAAGGCTATTGATCCTCAAGATAATGTAGAGCTGACCCCAACGGGGATATGTGTTTTAGATATAGCCCATTAGTAACTGAGTTAAAAGCATTTTAATTCTTACTAATCAATGATTGACATAAGAATAAAAATGAGGCACCCATATGCCCACCACTTAGCTCAGAGCATGATGCTAATAGATGTTTAGAGAGTGCTAATTCCTCTCACGATTACTGAAAATAATATTGATGGCATGTTGCTTGACTACAAGTTTAACTATGCAAGTTTCCAACGCCCATCCCTTCATAAGGGGAGCCGGGTGTAAGTTTGAGTCATTGGACACTGACACTGGTGGTTCTCTCTGAGTGTCAAGAATGGCTCAGCACACATAGAAACCGCCTTAGCATTTCATCTGGGGCTGGTGTACAGTGTGTACATCTTTCCTCTTTAGAATAGAATGATTTGGGGCCTCTTGAAGTGAAATTGATAATGTGGATTCAGGGTTTTGAGTATTTTAAGGGATTTCAAAGGAAGATCCTGAGTTAATTATGATTAATCCCAAAGGGCACAAGAAGAGTGTAGAGTTGAGCTGAGTCCCAAAACCAGCATTATTGTAGCAGAAACTGCTTTTCTGATGACCTCTCAGCTGAGAACTTACACATACCATTCAGTATCATCACTACAGATCCTATGCCTCTCCCTTTACCACCTTTGTACTCCCACTGGGAACCAATGTAGAGCCCCTGGCTTGCTTTCTGGTGATGTTCTGCCCTGAACACTCACTCATTTGAGCACATTGCGAAGCTGTTCTTTCATATCTTCAAGAGCAATGTGGGGTTGCAGCTACTCCAGCTTTTAGGAGAACAGACAAGACAACATTCCTACGTTCTTCATACCCGTCTTTTCCAATTCTCCACTCCTGTCTGCAGGTGGTGGCAGCCTTCACTCTATTCACTACCTATGATATCTCATCATTCAAAGGGCTACCAGCATAAAGGGGAAGTTAAGTGTTCTCTAGCAGAGAGTTAATGGGGGTATCAACCACATTCCATGAGAGACCCTGAGCAAAAAGAAAAGGATGAAGAGAGGGACATAGAGAGACATACAGAGAGACAAAGTCAGAGACAGAGACAAAAACAGAAACAGAGAAACAGTAAAAGACAGAGACACACAGAAAGAGTGACAGAGACAGAGATAGACGGAGAGTAAGATAGGGAGGAATATAAAGTTGGGTAGGGAGGAAGAAGGATTTAGGAAGAATTGGGGGAAGGGAAAGCCATGATCAAGATATATTGTATGAAAAAAATTATTTAAAATTTGCCGCTAGCATTTTCTGCTACTTCAGTTTCTATTGGGCCTGGTCTCCACTGCAGATCCCTGCAAGTGTCTGTAACTTTTGAGATCAACAATGCCTTTGTTCCTTAGTCTTCTATAGTGGGGCTCATCACAGCCCCAGCATCCATTGCCAAGGTCATCAGTCTTCTTCCGACTCTCTCTCCATACCTTCTGAGGGCCAGGAATGCTAGACATCATCATTCTTATTCATGAGGCTCAAAGGTGACCTCATGCCCTAGGATGGCTCCATTCCCAGCACTGCACTGGAGCCTATATGCTCCTTTTTGTATCCCACTGGCCTTTTGGAGATGTATAATAAATTAGCTGTGCCATAGTAGAGCTGGTTATATGCAAGGCTCCTCAGTCACCTGCCGAAGCTATTTGGAAGCAAGAAAGATCTTTGCTTAACTATATGTTTTCATAGGTTTGCTTATAAAGGGCCTGTTTTATTACATATACAGACTTTCCTCAACTGTATCAGCATCTTCTCTTTCATCTTTTAGCTCCCTTGCTCCCTGCTAAGCTTTGTAATAGTGTTGTATCATTAATAGTGGCAATGAAATACTACGGGAATGCATTAGGCTCACTCTGTAGTCTCAGCACTGTTCATTCAACCTCTGTTATGTGAGGTGGAGTTCAGATACAGTGCAAAAGCCATGGCTTGTGCCATACCTGACCATCTGCATCAAGGCTCCTGCAAGCTCATTTTCTAGGCCTGGATCCACATTCTAAAATCATAGATGGAAGCTTTAAACAGCCCGTCTTTTCATTTGTGCAGGTTTTATTACTTGTTAGATGGAGTTGTTTGAAGGATTAAATAATAAAAAAAAATAATAAAAATTCCTACCTCTCTTCTTCCTGGTCACTCTCAGTTTTTAATCTATAAGGTTTGGTCATGTCAGGTTCAACTGTATCTGGAACCTGTATCTGGAAACATTTGGCAAACATGTGTTTATAGAGAGAAACCTGTATTTCCAGCTGCTGACTCCTATATAGCTCTGCAGGAGACATGGTAGGTGATATTCCCCAGATTACGGATGCATAACCGCATTCATCCATAAATGAACCTGCCTTGAAGGATTGCCTTGGTTTCTATATATTCTCTTAGCACACAATTCTGGAGTCTAGATGTGACATAGGGCCTTCCTAGGGTCCAAAGCTATAACACAAGTGCTTAGTGCTTAGGCAGGTTCAGTGCATGCAAATGCAAATCCCCCCATCTCATACACACACACACACACACACACACACACACACACACACACACACATACACACCATCTTCACCATACACTTCTGTATTTCATTAAGGAATAAAAGAGACCATATTGAGGCTGTCATGCCTTTAACCTCTTAAACTCATTTAAAGTAGAAGTGCCTTGCTTTGGGAGTGATGTGATTTCAAGTAGCACAGACTAGGTGTTCTCATTCCCCTTTCTGTTGGAATTTTGCAACTAACTTTTTTAATATATAAGAATGATATGGATGAGCACACTTATTGGACCTATTTGGGTCTGGGACCATTTGTGTACTTTATAAGAATCAGGTCAATATCACAATGCCTCTATGAGCAGACCATCCTGATTTTTGATATTTTATCATCCTCATCAGTGTCCTCACCACATGGACATCACGGGATGACTTCTGAGAGACAGTTTGCTCCTTTACAGTGGGTTCCAGGGATAGAACTCAGTTCATCAGGCTGTTGTGGTGGCCTGATGAACCATCTTGCCAACCCCGAGTAACTGTTTTTGTCACCCCAATTGTGCAGGTTTGCAACATGAAGCACATACGCTCAGTGGCATCAGTAATAGAGCCTGCTTTCAGATCTACACAGGATGATATGGTATTTTCTACTAAGCAATACATGTACAGAATTGGCATTTATTGGGCATTTGACTTGATGCCTAGTATTTTATTAGGCATTAGTAGTATTTGACTATGTTAACTTCCACATTTTATAACAACTCAGAAAGGTAGTGTGTCAGTCATATAGACCCAAGAAACAAGACACAATTCTTAGTATTTCAAGGAGAAGGTACTCAGTATTGGCCAGTGGTTATGGAATTGATTGGGAGAGCGGTACATACTAGGCATGGTAAATCAGCCTACATTTGGTAATGCCTGGCATCAATGTCTATATTTTTCTGAAAAGACAAAGTGAACAGTGCTGTTACTAGATTCCAGAGGCCAGAATCTCCCAGGAAAAGTAAGGCACATTATACATCCTATGCCCTTTGATAGTGGGTAGTTCTAGGAAACATGAAGGAAGAAAACACTAGCCACATGGAGGGAAGGGAAACATTCTGAGCTCCCTTTTTCTTCAGTCCTGTAGCCCCACCACAGGACTTCTCATTGGATGGACATGGGAATATTTACCTTCTGGGGTTAGCCTTTTCAATACAGGCAGTCAGGGAGAGAGTGGATTCTATTTTAGAGAACATGGGTCTAGAATAGGCAAAGTTTCTAAGTCTTCACTTACCTATCTATTTATTTATTCATTCATTATTTATTTATTTGTTTGTTTATTTATTTATTTATTTCTAAACATTTTTCAGCTGCTGGCACAAAGTGAGGCTAAGGATATTGCTACCATTTGGCCATGGACATAGGAGATGAATGAGTGAGACTGATGTCAAGGAGCTGTAGGTGCTAAGTGAACCTTTCTTGGTGCATGAACTTGATTAAAAGGTTAAGTGTCAGCAGCACTCTTCATTCAGAAGGGAAGGGCACAGATGAAGAAAAGAGTTGCTGGTTTAGATTAAAATATGTCTTTTACATGTGCTATTGAAGAGACCATTGCTCTAACTATCATTTTCTGCCACTGTATGCTACTTTTATCTTTAACTTGCCTCCCACTGGGGTCTTGCGATGGAAAAGACATACTTCTTATAGAAAAATTACCACGTTGGTATTTAAAAGAAAAACACCAAATTTCAATCTGGTGGTATTGGTTTATTTATAAAGTTTCTGTGTCCTCAATGATCTGGATTTTGGGGGAGGTTGATTTTATCTCTAGTTGGCCTTTACTATGGGGAATAGATACATTAAGAAGTGTCCTAATGACCTCTGCTGTATGCCATTCACTGGTCACCTTGCTCTGCCCTGAGCAGTCAGGCAATTTCTCCTGGGTAATTCAAATCAATCGTCCCTGCTATAATGGAAAGCCCATCTGTGCTTGTTGTTTTATGACACGAGGGACCTGAAAGAGCCAGGTGTAGTTAGACCAGGTAATTAGACCAATTTTGTATACCTAATGGAAGAGTTCTGTGTCTGGGACCTAAACATCTAATTCAGAAACACCCAAAGTTTTAACACAGGATGTGGGCTTTTTTAAAAAACCAAACCAAACCAAACCAAAACAAAACAAAACAATGGATTACTAGCTCTCATCATTATGATGAGGATACCTACTTTCATCCTCAATTTTCTGGATTCATGCATTTGCTTTTAGGAAAAAAATGCATCATATTTTGGTCATTAGCTCAAAAGTACATCAAATAGTACAGTACAGGTCTTCATCTTTGCAAAGTTTTGACCTAGTTAGTGGTGTCTTTTAGACTTTGGCAAAACTGCTCACCCATCAGTCTACTGGTCTGCCTCTGTATAGAGTTGGCACAGGTAGATGAGGAAACAGCATGAGAAGAAACCATGGGTCTTAGTTACCATGAAGCAGAATTCAAAGTCAAAACATGCTATACCATGCATGTGAATGAAGAAGTCCATGGATGAGGCTATTAGCTCGAGCATGGTGTGTAGGGAAGATATAATGGTTAATATGAACTGTCGAATTGACAAAAACTGCAACCACATGGTAGATGGGAGCTGTGATCATGTCTATGTATGATTTATCTTGTGTTACATGTATTTTTTGAAACCAGGAAGAGAGATGGATGCCAGTGCTATTCTCATTTTATCCTTTTCATTCATTGCAGGGACACAGTCCATTCCATGGTGCTGTGCACACTCAGGGTGGGTCTTCCTACCTCAGTTAGGCCTTTCTGGGAATTCCCTAACAGATATGTCAGAGCTGTCTCCTAGAGGATTCTAAATTCCATCAGGTTGACAATGAAGATTGATTGGCCATTATAGCATTATAGGCAAGACATCTTGTCTACCTGGTAGGTACATCTTTGGCATTTGGGAACAATTGGTCCCATAGGATGAATGTGAAGCAAAGATAAAGACATTTGAACAATAGCTAGTGAAGAAGAAGAGGGTAAGTAATGCCTCTACGGACAAATAGCTCAAGAGTGGTAGGTATGTTTGATATCTCCATGTCACAGGGCAAACACTGAATATCAGAGAGTGAAGTGATTTCTCACTGCCACAATGCTAGACTGGAAAATCAGGGATCAAGAACAAACTTATACCTTATACTCAGTACATAGTCTTTAAAACTAGATGATGACCAATCACTTAATTTTGGGGGAAGCTACACCTCACCCTCAATTTCTGGAGAGAAAAAATGAGACTGTGTTTGTGATAAGACAGTGGACTGTACACTGAACATAGGGTTTGGTGATATTCCCTCCAGTGCTTTATTCACAAGTGCTGCTATGGCTGCTTAAATCTGAACATGATAACAGTATTGTGCTGTAGCACCTTGCTAGGTAGAGTAGGGGAAAGGCTCAGAGGACTTACCACAGGGAGGTCAAGAAGACTGCAGGTTTTGTATGAAGGTTGCAGTAGATGTAATGTTGCTCAAGACCTCAAGACCATTGTGTGTCATGGAAGGAGATTAGACCCTAACTGTGTGTTTTATCGAGAAAAGAGCTTGCACGAGGAAGTCAGTTTTTGATGTGGTTGTATGTGGTGTTATAGGATTTCAGGTAAAAAGGAAAAGATGAGTAACTTAGCCTCTGTTTCCTGTAGGAGAGTGGGAGGAGGCCCTGAGCAAGGAGCCTCTAGGTTTGTTAGTCATTTCTATTTTCTTGGTGATTCATAAACTTTGTGTATAAAGACTCATGTTCATTCCCTATTACTTCAGGTCTCTAAGTGATACACACCTCTCAGATTTGGGACTCATCCTTAGTAATGCCAGGTATGCAGATGGGCCATCTGGTTTGGGACTCTGCTGACAGGACACTGCCTGTGTGGCCTACTTTTAGGCTTTTTACTACCAGCTCCCAGATGGCAACTTCCAGACAACTTGTCTTTGGAAACATGAGCTTACCATTATTCATTAAAACTGCCTTCAGGGAAAAACTCATCAAAAAGAAAAAGAAAGTGCTTAAAAAGTAAGAACAATAGAAATTTCTGTCTGCAGACCCAAGATCGCAGACCTGCAATAGCTCTACCTTATGAAAGAAAACCAGGAGCGTATGGATTTTTTGTCATCCCAGATTTAAGCTTTAATTTTTTTATAAAGACATATCTTTAGGAGGCATTACTGGCAAATGTTTTTTCTGTTGTTTTGTTTTTATAGCCACCAAATTTCTTGTTTAAAACTTATGTTGGGTTCCCTATATGACTTAGATTCTATCACATTCCAAACTTAATAAAATCTCTGGAACTACTTCTGTTCCACCATCTGAGATTAATGACTGCTGCTTTCACCCCAGGCTGCTGTGATGCATCTGATGTCACAGAGCACAGCCAGAGAGACCTCTGAGACACTCGGCTTGAATTCCGTATCTGGGTAGGTGTCTTAGCAAGCATCTATTGATACCAAGATTATATTTGGTTGTACCAGCTTTTGGAGGAAAAAAATGTGGCTTTTTCTTTTAACATCATGGTAGACAGAAAAATGCTCCTTGATCATGGCTCCCACTACTTGGTTTTCCATTGAAGTTTATGATAGATCTTTATACTCCTAATTTAATGCATATGTAATTAATAAAAATTGAAATATTTAACATTTCTATTTTTATAGTAGTTGTTTATGATGGCTAATGCTGATTTCTAGGATCTTGAATTACCTCGGAGATGAGCCTTTGTGCTTGCTCTGAGGGATTCTCTAGAGCAGTGGCTTGCTCTGAGGGATTCTCTAGAGCAGTGACTCTAAACCTTCCTAATGCTGCTACCCTTTAATATAGTTGCTCATGTTGTGGTGACCCCCCAACCATAACATTATTTTGTTATTTCATAGCTGTAATTTTGCTACTGTTATGAATCATAATATACATATATTATATGTAGGATATCTGATATGCTACTCCCAAGGGGGTTTCCAGCCCCTAGGTTGAGAACCACTGATATAGATTATGCTAACTGAGATAGTAAGACTCACCCCTAACTGTGGGAAGAGTATTTCCTCTGACTGAGTCCTCTGCTGCATAAGAGAAAGCCAGCTAAGTATGAGCATTCATCACTCTCTGCTACCTGACGGTGGCTATCATGTGACCAACTCCTGCCACCAGAAGCTTCCTGCCACGATGGGGCTGAACTGAACTGTGAGCCTAAATCAACCTTTTCTACCTTTGGTTGTTTTTGTCATGGTATTTTATCTCAACAATGGGAAAAATGATAAAGACATTTTTTAATTATTATTAACCATTTTATTATTACTAAAAATTGCAAAGAATATAAGCAAATACCTCATCCTTTTTTGCTTGTGAGGTCAGTCCCAGTTCCATGGGCTGCAGAGATTCAATGTATTAACATTATATAACATTGCCTATACACTAAAAGTAATTCCTAGTAGGCAGAGTGGCACATTCCTATAATCCCAGCATTCAAGAGGCTGGGCCAGGGGAACATTTAGGTCAAGGTTACCCTGGGCTACATTTTTGAGACCCTGTCTCAAAAAAAAAATCATTCACATTGAAACAAATTTTCTCATGAAAAGCTTAACATGAAAAGTTGGTTGTGTGAGCAGGAATGTACAGGAGTCTAGTATAGCTTTTCTTCTCAATTAGCAAGTGAGATCCACATTGGTGATGACCTTGGGAGTAACTGAAGAAGGCACACAAGGTCAGAATAGCTGGAAAGTTCTGAATGAGAGAGGAACTGTTATACAGAGAGGACATTGTGGTTGACAGAAGCCCAGATTGGGAGGTTAAAATCATATGGGGAGTCACCATTGCCCTGGACACCAGTTTCTCTGTTTATGTCTGAGATCTAAACAGGAACACAAAGCAAGAGTGTGCAGGATGTAGACTGACCTTAATTCTGAGTACCAAAGGTTTATCCTGTTGAGCAGAACATCAAACCCCAAATAAACAAAGAACTAAATAATTTAGTTAAACCAGCATTCCCCAGTGGCTACTTAGTGATAGTGCTGAGATCTGAACCCATTCCCCCCGCCCTCCCACAAGACCTCTATGCTATACACTCTGCTAATCCTTGACTCTGAAGGAAGAGAGCTGTTAGAACCAGAATATAGTTGGTGAGTGGGAGAGGTGCTTTCACAGGTTTGGATGTATCACAGAGCTCTGTTGCGGGAAATTTTCCAAAAAGAGATGACAAGTTCCTGGGATACTTCAGACACCAGTGGGCCACCTGGCTCCAGTGGAGTGTTCTCATCTCGGCAGACTCTCTGGCCCAGAGCTCCTGAGATGTCTCCACCTGACTCACAAAGTTCCCTTGGCGGGTCGATGCCACACCAGCCCCATGCAATGACCATCCACCTTGCAGTTTAGCTGTCACAATTTCCAGTAACCTGGTAAAAATCAAAACTCTAGAAGCTTATAATTAAACAGTCAGATTTACATATCCATAAATTCTCAATTCACAATATTCTCACCCAATAATTTCAGAGCCAACTAATAATGATACGAGCTGCCCACCTACATTAGACAAGTTATCCCAATTATTCTATCCTTTGTGGTATTTGTAACTACCTGTGGGTGGCTATTTAAAGCCACACGAAATCTGGATCATCTTCCTTTTGCTCCATATTTCTTCCTCCCTCTCCCTGTCTCCTTCGTGCTGCCTCCCTTTTCCCTATCTAACCACCAGCTTCTTGTTGTATTAATAATTAAATTAATTGGACAGGGAAAAATCCTACTACAAAGCTTCAAGCAAGAAGAACTTCACTGAGCATATTTGCTTCTCATTTGTTTAAATTTCAATAAAATAGAGCAATTATGTTTATGCAGTTTTTGCCTTGCTTTGAATTGTTGCAGGATATTTGATCACACTGTGAACCCTGAGATTGTATGCTTGAAAAACCTGTCTCTAGATGTGGTGTGGCTCAGCCCTAGCACACACCTTTAATCTGAGAGATTTCTGTTTATTGTAAATAAGATTGAATAACGTCTACCATAAGTCAAGGGGCAGAACAAGCAACCAGTTGACAGGGAATGAACATAAGAAAAAAAACATAGAGAGTAAGGAAGTCAGGAGGACAGATAGAGAGACACACAGGAAGTAGAAAGGAGGGACACTCAGTTGGAACGGTCTTTAAAGACAGTGTGGACAAGGAGAAATGGCTTTTCCCTTCTGGGAAAGGTTATCTGTTTTTTGTTTTTGTTTTTTTGCCTCTCTGAGCCATCAGACTTTCAACACAGTATCTAGCTGCTGAGTCTTCATTTGGTAAAATCAAACATTTGGGATTTTGTTAAAAAACAAACAAAACACCATTGACTGTTTTGTAAGATTCATTAAATCATGTTTTGGAACCATCAAAACTACTTATCAGGTGAGATGGTCTTCAAGCATCTCATTACTATCCATACAAACTAATTTTTTTTATATTTTTTATTTACATTTCAAATGATTTCCCCTTTTCTGGTTCCCCACTCCCCGAAAGTCACATAAGCCCCCTTCTCTCCCTCTGTTCTCCCACCCACTTACCTGTTCTGGTTTTGTCTTAGACTGCTGCACTGGATATTTCCAGAACTAGGGGCCACTCCTCCATTCTTCTTGTACCTCATTTGAAGTGTGGATTATGTTTTGCATATTCCGGTTTTCCAGGCTAATATCCACTTATTAGTGAGTGCATACCATGATTGATCTTTTGAGACTGGGTTACCTCACTTAGTATGATGTTCTCCAGCTCCATCCATTTGCCTAAGAATTTCATGAATTCATTGTTTCTAATGGCTGAATAGTACTCCATTGTGTAGATATACCACATTTTTTGCATCCATTCTTCTGTTGAGGGATACCTGTGTTCTTTCCAGCTTCTGGCTATTACAAATAGGGCTGCTATGAACATAGTGGAACATGTATCCTTATTACATGCTGGAGAATCCTCTGGGTATATGCCCAGGAGTGGTATAGCAGGATCTTTTGGAAGTGACATGCCCAGTTTTCTGAGGGACTACCAGACTGATTTCCAGAGTGGTTGTACTAATTTGCAACCCCACCAGCAGTGGAGGAGTGTTCCTCTTTCTCCACATCCTTGCCAACATCTGCTGTCTCCTGAATTTTTAATCTTAGCCATTCTGACTGGTGTAAGGTGAAATCTCAGGGTTGTTTTGATCATACAAACTAATTTTAAGCAGCATACTTACTTGTAATTTTGTGTGTGCGCATGTATGAGTGCATGCTTGTGTGTGTGTGTGTGTGTGTACTGAATATAGAACCCAAGGCCTTGTACATGCTGTGAGAATGTTCTATTGCTAAGTCTAGCCCTTATAATCTCCTGGATACATTCTGGAGAGTGAAGTCCTGTACAATACATATAGAAATGGTGCTTACTGTACTCCTCAGGATATCTTACAACACTGGCTCTGTGTCTCCTTTGTATGCTGCAAATGCCCAACACTTAGGATTCTGTACCTTTACAATGATCGACATGGACAGACATACTCAGTCTTTTAATTATTAGCTCATTACTATCAACTGTCAGTGAATTAATGAAGTAACTGGAAGAACTATATCTAAGAACTGGGCAAATAAACAGACACCAAAATCTTTGATAATTTTTTTCCCTTGACTTCTAAAATTGGACCCAGGCTTTACTGGACCCAGGCTGTTAGCCCCAGCAAGGAAGTCTTGCTGCTCCAGATTTATATCATAATTTTTGTATCATCATCTGTAGCAGTGTCTTTTGGGCTTGGGCCACTTTGCAGCACAGGTGGTTGATAGGTTGGATGGCTTTCTGTAGGTAGTGACAACTGTGTTTTCAGGGCCATTGTTGACTAGATCAGCACAGTGCTTCAAGGACCCTCCAGACGATTCTCTACATCTGACCAGCATCGTTTAACTCTATGCTGGGCTGTGTGCCTGATATGGACAGTAGGAAACCCCTTAATTATCCATAAGAAATGCATCTAAAGACCCCAAGGTGTCTGGACTCTGAGATAATACCAATTCCTGTACCTCTCGATGTATTTTCTTCTTATACATAAACACTTATGGTAAAGTTTTAATTTACAAATTAGCCAGAGTAAGGATTAATGGCAACAGCTAATCGTAAAGTAGAATAATTGCAATAATATATGGTAAGATGAATCATGTGCATAGTTATCTTTATCTCTCACTAAAAGCTTGTGGTACTTTCACCCTTTCAATTAAAGGAAGAATTTATCAACTTCTCTTTGGCACAAGCATTACTATGGTGATTTGAGGTCATTATTAAGTAAATCATGGGATTCCTAAACATAAGCACTGTAATTCCATAATAGCTGATCTGATACTTGAACTGGCTATTTAGTGACTAACAAGTATATAGCATATACCAAATAGATACACTGGACAAAGAGAGAAGTTACATTATAACATAAGCTTTTATGCCACTATTAGGAATGCTACACAATTTAAAGCTTGTGAATTTTCATTTATGGAGCTTGACATTAAAGGTTTTCAGAATGTGGTTGCCTATGGATATCTGAAATTGTAGAAAATAAAATTTGGAGGAGGGGGACTTCTGTACAAGCATACTTTACTGTTATTTTATTTTACTACACTTTGCAGATATTGTATTTCTCAGACATTAAAGGTTCATGGTAAACTTTTCATGTGATAAGAAAGCCCATTGGGGTTAGCTTTCCAACATCTAGATAACCAAGAGTCTTTTCATAATAAAGTATATGTATGCATATGCACATGTAGTGTCGTCTGCTTGTGTGTGGTGTATGAGTGTGTACGGGTGTGCATGCATGGTGGCCAGAGGAGGAGACTGGGTGTCCTATTGCTGTTAATCCTATTCCCTTAAGATGGGGTCTCTCAGTGAACATCAATTTTCTCATTTTTGACTAGGAAGGATGACTGGCTATCAGCTCCTGAGATCTGCCTGCCCCAACTGGTCAGTGCTGAGTTATAGTCATATACGTGCTAGGCTCATCACATGGGTTCTGGGGATTTGAATTTATGTCTGCATACTTTCACAGAACCCACTGAGTCAGATCCTCAGCCCATTAAATCATTTTTAAAATTGAGGGATATTGGTTGTTTTTAGGCAAACTGTCCACTTATATTATTATAGAGTGTAGGCATACCTTTCATATATATTAAGAAATCAAAGTGGATGGAGAGATGGTTCAGCAGTTAAGAGCACTGACTGCTTTTCCAGAGGTCTTGAGTTCAACTCACAGCAACCACATGGTGGCTCACAACCATTTGTAATGGAATCTGATGCCCTCTTCTGGTGTGTCTGAAGACAGCTACAGTGTACTCAAATACATAAAATAAATAAATAAATATTTAAAAAAATCATAAAGGTTGTAGGATTCACTCTACTGTGGCCTTTTGGTTTGCTGCAGTGGTTTAGAATGAAAGGCACAGTATTTCTAAGGTCTGCCTGTGGACAAGGTAGATCTTGACCAACATTTTTAACACACATAAATATTTACCAATTGACATCAGTTTAAAAATCCATTTGCTTAATACAAGTGCACTATGTTCAAGAGAATAACATATATTTGTTAGATTTGAACTCTTCTATGTGGTGGCCTGAATAAAGGCTCCCAGAGATATCCATGCCCCAGTCTACAAAACATGTAACTTACTGTTGATGGTCCAGAATCTTTGTAGCTGTGATCATGCTAAGAACATTGAGCTACAGGGGATGTGTCCTGGACATTCTGAGGTCTAGTTTACTCACAAGGTGGTAGAGGAGATACAACAATGAGTTAAGAGTTGTCAGAGTGATAGCAGGTATCACCATCTGAGGCACACAGAATACCATAAGAACCTGGGAAAGACACCTAGAGATGCATACTCTCAAGATCCCACAAAAGGAAATAATCTTTTGACTCAACCATTTGATCCTTAAGATGCATTTCTGGATGGGCAAGATGGTTCAGTAGGTAAAGATGCTTGCCATCAAGCCCAACATCCCGAGTTCCAACTCTGGAACCAATAAGGAAGAACCAAAAACTTGGTCCTGAAGTTGTTTTTTAGACACCCAAAAGTGCCCTGTGGTGTAGGTGCATACGCTACACACATGCAAACAAATAAATTAAAAAATAAACAAATGAAAGGTTGCATTTCAGGTTTCTAACTTCCAGAACTATGAGAGGATAGATGTATCCTATGTGTGTGAAGGGACACCATTTGGGATAGAGTTCACAGTAGCCTGGGAGTTGGTATGGGCTGGATAACTGTGTGGGTGCTGTATTGCATCCTAGTCACCGCCCATGTCCACTGCCAAAGCCATTTCATTTGTTTCTGGTGTTCTTTCCACTCACCTTCCTTCATATTAGAGGAGACTTTGCTATTCGCCTCTCCTCACAGTGCCCTCTCTTCTGGGCCTTGGGAATATGTGCTGTCTCCACTATGCTCTGCTCCATGCTGTAACTCATGGTGGATTTGTCCTAAATTAGAGAGAATCCTTTTGCTTCTGTTTCTAGTCAGGCTAAGTTGTGCTGACAAACTTAAGCTTTCTTCATAATGCTTATAATGTCCCATGAAGGAACAGCTTGGCCTAGGGACTCCAGTCTTAGAAAAAAATTCCTGGGGGTTGGGAGATGGACATTGCATTTTGAGGACTCTTTCCACCATTCCCAGAATGGAAAAGAGAACATATATGAATGACCTATGCAAATGGTAATGGTTCATCTGAGTGGCTGCATTTCTTATGTTAAATGGTATTTGGCATGTAGAAGGTAGAGTCTAGAGTAACATCATTGAATACCTTGGACATCAAGTCTCTAAAATGTATTTGTGTGACAGGAAGTTTTTCCTGTTCACCACGGTGGGAATCAGGTGCATCCCCAGGGACTCTCCTGGGAAAAGTCCTCATTCTTATGCTGTTCTTTGGGCATTTCTCACTGAAAATTTACCTTACATTGCTTCACCATAGTAACACAGCTTTGAGTAGCAGTATGAGGTGAGTTATACCACAGAATTGTCTTGGGGGAGGACATATACCTCTGTTAAGTGCTAATCACAACATCTGGGGAGACTATTTAGGGCATTACCAACATAGGCTGCACAAGGCACACTGCGTCCTAATTTAGTTCCAGCAGAGAGACATTCTTGACTCTTACAGGGACAGGAGTGGATCTCTGGGGGCACTGTAATTGGAGACGATCAGTTGAGGTGTTCTGTGTGTCTGAGCCCGGCTTGTGTACTTAGGAGATGGATCAACCTGAAAAGGAGAAAGAGAGAGAGAGAGAGAGAGAGAGAGAGAGAGAGAGAGAGAGAGAGAGAGAGAGAGAGAGAGAGATCTTACTCCAACTATTACATGCTAAACAAGGCATGTGTGTTTGTGTTCACATGACTCTTCTGTCCCCAGATGTGTTTCTCTGTCTATCATTACCACTGATGGGGCATGGGGGGCTTTTCTGTCTTCCTTATGCTTAGAACCAGTTGTCATTTCCACAAAACCTCTAGGTTTCGGCCAAGGTTCAATTTGGGGAATTCATTGGCTACTTATTATTAACGGATCAAGTCTTTCTGCAGAGCTCAACATTCTTAGGGGTGAAGCTTTGAGGATTATGGGAAAAACTGGAGATCTGGGAAGATGACAGTGATGTTTGCATGAAGGTAACTCAGAGGATCCTTGATTCACAATCGTCTCCTTAGCAAAATAATTTAATATCGCATTGAAGGCATTAAGAGCTTACGGGAGCGAGCACAGACATGAAATGTTCAGCTCCTTTTAGATGAAAGCGGACGGATTTTTTTTGCATCTGTTCTTTGCAACTCATTATCCTATCCCCCACAAGTTCAACAAATTAAATCCTGGCTTGTTTCCATCTCATTAGGGATCAATTTGCATGAATTATAGGTTTGCATTATTCAGGATTCGTGTTTAATTACAAGAGTTGCATCAAGAAAAGAAAATGAGAAGCGGCAGAAGTAGCCCTCGCTGCCATGCTCTCTGTGCACTGCTTCCAATGTCGCCTTCAGTAGCCAAGTATGGAAAATATCTTAGGCATAAAAGTTGGTTAGTGAGGCTAGGGAGATGGTGCCATCAGTAAAATGCTTGCTGTGTGCACATGAAGACGTGGTTTCCAGCATCTATGTAAAAAGCAAAGCTCTGTGGTGTGCACTTGTAATCCTAGAGTTGCAGAGGCAAAAGACAGGAGGGTCCCTCGAGTTTGAGGGCTAGCTGAATTTGGGAGCTCTAGGGTCAGGGAGAGACATTACTTCGAGAATTAAAGTGGAGAATGATAGAGGAAGACCCATGGTTGACCTCTGGCCTCCACATTCATGTGTACACACCTGCCCATGTACCTACAGTAACCCCCTGTCTCTGTCTCTCTGTCTGTCTTTCTTACACACACACACACACACACACACACACACACACACACACACACAAGATTAAAGGTTTGACTGAGTTCTTAGCCTTCTTCTCCGTGATACACCCTTCTGACTTCCTTCTACATTATTGGATGCTTCCTGCCTCTGGGGCCTAGTTAGCTGTCTCATTTCCAGTGGGTAAAGGAAGTCAGTGAGAACCCGAGAGTCACTTCCCAGTTTTCCAGCTGTCTGACTCTGCTCCTGCTCGGTGACAAATACTGCTCTAGTTTATTTTATATCCACAATGAGGCCAAAAAGCACAAAGTGTGAGACCTGGGCAGAGACAGCAGTGATTTCCTCAAACCCTTTGACAAGGCAACTGAAGTGACCTGACTGAACCCCTGTCTGTCCACCTGGAACAACACCTTTGATCCTGGTTGTGTATACCTCATCCTTGGCCATTTAGCCCCATCTTCTCATGTCTTACATTACCTTGATTCTTCTTCCTTGTCCTCTTTATCCCAATATCAATCATTCTTTTTTTTTCCTAGACTTTTCTTCATCAGTGAGGGGTTGTTAGTCATCTATCCTGTGAACCTTATGTGAAATCACTCTTTTATTTATTTATTTATTTATTTATTTATTTATTTAGATATATTCTTTATTTACATTTCAGATATTCTCCCATTTCCTGGTTCCTCCCCCCCCAAATCCTATAAATCATCTCCCCTACTGCTGTTCCCCAATCAACCCTCTCCCACTTCCCTGTCCTGGTATTCCTCTAGATTGCGGCATCGAGCCTTTCCAGGACCAAGGGCCTCGCCTCCATTTGGTGTCTAACAAGGCCATCCTCTGCTGCCTCTGAGTCTAGAGCCAGGGGTAACTCCATGTGTACTCCTTGGTTGATGGTTTTGTCCCTGGGAGCTCTGGGAGTTCTGGGTGACTCATATTGTTGTTCCTCCTGTGGCGCAAAAACCCCTTCAGCTCCTTGGGTCCTTTCTCTAGCTCCTCTATTGGAGACCCTGTGCTCAGTTCAATGGCTGGCTGAGGGTGTCCCCCATGAAATCACTCTTGATGAACTTACCACTGAGCCAAGTTTCTTCTTTTACTGTCGATGCAACCAAAAGCAAGGGAGGAGAAAGGGAGCACTTTGCTCACACAGCGGTGTGGGCTCCAGCTTGGGAGTTTCACTCACAAAGTTGGCTCCTCAGTCTTTCCTGTCTCATTTCTCACTTTGACCTGCATAGATGACAGCCAGATGCTTCCTACTCCAGATGATGTCCACGGAGGGACAAAGAGGGACCCTCGAGAGATCCCAAGTGCCATTATTTGGCTGTAATATCAAGTGCAACCATCTGGACATGGCACTAAACTGGGCGAGCTTGGTGTCTGTATTGCCTTATTAACATAATGAAGTGCCTGGTACCTCATGTTCCACATTCCTCCACTTATTGTTTTAAAAACATTTTGTTCTTTTTGGTTCATACTTTCTTATGAAAAAAATTGTCAAGAATGAAACCAACATAGAGCTTTAAAGAAAAGTTCATATATCTCATTCACCTGAGCAAATGGTACATCACTTTTGTGAACTTCAACATTACTTTTTGTCTTTGTAACCACACCTCATATTTCATAAATGGCAGTGCTCATCCACAGGTACTACATGCCTGTTGTTGATGCCTCTTATGGGTTGAACTGAGATGCTCCAACTCCAGATGTGGAGGTCCTAAGTACCAGTGCTTTAGAATGTAAATGTCCTTAGAGACAGCACTTTACAGAGATAGCTGCATTTAGATGAGGCTTCATGCATGAGCCTCAGTCCAATCTGTGTCCTAACAAGAAGAAGAAATTTAGGCAGAGACAAATATGGAAGGAAGTCCATGTAAAGATACAGAGGCAGGGGAAGAACATGGCCATCTCCTGCTGAGAGAGTGGACACTAAAGCCACCACCCCTTGGCACTGGGGTGTCAGACTCACAGCCTCTGGGTGATCAGAAAATAAATGTCTGTTAATTAATCTACTCAGGATGTAGAACTTTGTTTGGCTACCCTAGCAGAATAGAGCACTGGCCTCTTAAGATGTAGCATCACAGCACTCTTGTGTTCTAGAGCTTGCATTTCAAAACCCATTTTATTGAGCCAACATTGAGATACAGAGAGGCTATGAGTCTTTTTTTTTTATTCGATATAATTTATTTACATTTCAAATGATTTACCTTTTCTAGCCCCCCCACTCCCCGAAAGTCCCGTAAGCCCCCTTCTCTTCCCCTGTCCTCCCACCCACCCCTTCCTACTTCCCCATTCTGGTTTTGCCGAATACTGTTTCACTGAGTCTTTCCAGAACCAGGGGCCACTCCTCCTTTCTTCTTGTACCTCATTTGATGTGTGGATTATGTTTTGGGTATTCCAGTTTTCTAGGTTAATAACCACTTATTAGTGAGTGCATACCATGATTCACCTTTTGAGTCTGGGTTACCTCACTTAGTATGATATTCTCTAGCTCCATCCATTTGCCTAAGAATTTCATGAATTCATTGTTTCTAATGGCTGAATAGTACTCCATTGTGTAGATATACCACATTTTTTGCATCCACTCTTCTGTTGAGGGATACCTGGGTTCTTTCCAGCATCTGGCAATTATAAATAGGGCTGCTATGAACATAGTAGAACATGTATCCTTATTACATGGTGGGGAGTCTTCTGGGTATATGCCCAGGAGTGGTATAGCAGGATCTTCTGGAAGTGAGGTGCCCAGTTTTCGGAAGAACCGCCAGACTGCTTTCCAGAGTGGTTGTACCAATTTGCAACCCCACCAGCAGTGGAGGAGTGTTCCTCTTTCTCCACACCCTCTCCAACACCTGCTGTCTCCTGAATTTTTAATCTTAGCCATTCTGACTGGTGTAAGATGAAATCTTAGGGTTGTTTTGATTTGCATTTCCCTAATGACTAATGAAGTTGAGCATTTTTTAAGATGCTTCTCCGCCATCCGAAGTTCTTCAGGTGAGAATTCTTTGTTTAACTCTGTACCCCATTTTTTAATAGGGTTGTTTGGTTTTCTGGAGTCTAACTTCTTGAGTTCTTTATATATATTGGATATTAGCCCTCTATCTGATGTAGGATTGGTGAAGATCTTTTCCCAATTTGTTGGTTGCCAATTTGTCCTCTTGATGGTGTCCTTTGCCTTACAGAAACTTTGTAATTTTATGAGGTTCCGTTTGTCAATTCTTGCTCTTAGAGCATATGCTATTGGTGTCCTGTTCAGAAACTTTCTCCCTGTACCGATGTCCTCAAGGGTCTTTCCCAGTTTCTTTTCTATTAGCTTCAGAGTGTCTGGCTTTATGTGGAGGTCCTTGATCCATTTGGATTTGAGCTTAGTACAAGGAGACAAGGATGGATAAATTCGCATTCTTCTGCATGCTGCCCTCCAGTTGAACCAGCACCATTTGTTGAAAAGGCTATCATTTTTCTTTTTTCTTTTTTTTTTTTTTAACTTAGAATCAATATATTTACTTTTTTTTTATTTTTTTATTTTTTTTACTCTATCTTTTTTTTATTATTCGATATAATTTATTTACATTTCAAATGATTTCCCCTCTTCTAGCCCCCCCACTCCCCGAAAGTCCCGCAAGCCCCCTTCTCTTCCCCTGTCCTCCCACCCACCCCTTCCCACTTCCCCGTTCTGGTTTTGCTGAATACTGTTTCACTGAGTCTTTCCAGAACCAGGGGCCACTCCTCCTTTCTTCTTGTACCTCATTTGATGTGTGGATTATGTTTTGGGTATTCCAGTTTTCTAGGTTAATATCCACTTATTAGTGAGTGCATACCATGATTCACCTTTTGAGTCTGGGTTACCTCACTTAGTATGATATTCTCTAGCTCCATCCATTTGCCTAAGAATTTCATGAATTCATTGTTTCTAATGGCTGAATAGTACTCCATTGTGTAGATATACCACATTTTTTGCATCCACTCTTCTGTTGAGGGATACCTGGGTTCTTTCCAGCATCTGGCAATTACAAATAGGGCTGCTATGAACATAGTAGAACATGTATCCTTATTACATGGTGGGGAGTCTTCTGGGTATATGCCCAGGAGTGGTATAGCAGGATCTTCTGGAAGTAAGGTGCCCAGTTTTCGGAGGAACCGCCAGACTGATTTCCAGAGTGGTTGTACCAATTTGCAACCCCACCAGCAGTGGAGGAGTGTTCCTCTTTCTCCACACCCTCTCCAACACCTGCTGTCTCCTGAATTTTTAATCTTAGCCATTCTGACTGGTGTAAGATGAAATCTTAGGGTTGTTTTGATTTGCATTTCCCTAATGACTAATGAAGTTGAGCATTTTTTAAGATGCTTCTCCGCCATCCGAAGTTCTTCAGGTGAGAATTCTTTGTTTAACTCTGTACCCCATTTTTTAATAGGGTTGTTTGGTTTTCTGGAGTCTAACTTCTTGAGTTCTTTATATATATTGGATATTAGCCCTCTATCTGATGTAGGATTGGTGAAGATCTTTTCCCAATTTGTTGGTTGCCGATCTGTCCTCTTGATGGTGTCCTTTGCCTTACAGAAACTTTGTAATTTTATGAGGTCCCATTTGTCAATTCTTGCTCTTAGAGCATATGCTATTGGTGTTCTGTTCAGAAACTTTCTCCCTGTACCGATGTCCTCAAGGGTCTTCCCCAGTTTTTTTTCTATTAGCTTCAGAGTGTCTGGCTTTATGTGGAGGTCCTTGATCCATTTGGATTTGAGCTTAGTACAAGGAGACAAGGATGGATCAATTCGCATTCTTCTGCATGCTGACCTCCAGTTGAACCAGCACCATTTGTTGAAAAGGCTATCTTTTTTCCATTGGATGTTTTCAGCCTCTTTGTCGAGGATCAAGTGGCCATAGGTGTGTGGGTTCATTTCTGGATCTTCAATCCTGTTCCATTGATCCTCCTGCCTGTCACTGTACCAATACCATGCAGTTTTTAACACTATTGCTCTGTAGTATTGCTTGAGGTCAGGGATACTGATTCCCCCAGATTTCCTTTTGTTGCTGAGAATAGTTTTAGCTATCCTGGGTTTTTTGTTGTTCCAGATGAATTTGATAATTGCTCTTTCTAACTCTGTGAAGAATTGAGTTGGGATTTTGATGGGTATTGCATTGAATCTGTATAGTGCTTTAGGCAAAATGGCCATTTTAACTATATTGATTCTACCAATCCATGAGCATGGGAGGTTTTCCCATTTTTTGAGGTCTTCTTCCATTTCCTTCTTCAGAGTCTTGAAGTTCTTGTCATACAGATCTTTCACATGTTTGGTAAGAGTCACCCCAAGATACTTTATACTGTTTGTGGCTATTGTGAAGGGGGTCATTTCCCTAATTTCTTTCTCAGCCTGCTTATCCTTTGAGTATAGGAAGGCCACTGATTTGCTTGAGTTGACTTTATAACCTGCCACTTTGCTGAAGTTGTTTATCAGCTGTAGGAGCTCTCTAGTGGAGTTCTTTGGGTCACTTAGGTAGACGATCATGTCGTCTGCAAATAATGATAGTTTGACTTCTTCCTTTCCAATTTGTATCCCTTTGACCTCCTTATGTTGTCGAATTGCCCGAGCTAGTACCTCAAGTACAATATTGAAAAGATAAGGAGAAAGGGGGCAGCCTTGTCTGGTCCCTGATTTCAGTGGGATTGCTTCAAGTTTCTCTCCATTTAGTTTGATGCTGGCTACCGGTTTGCTGTATATTGCTTTTACTATGTTTAGGTATGGGCCTTGAATTCCTGTTCTCTCCAAGACTTTAAGCATGAAGGGATGCTGAATTTTGTCAAATGCTTTTTCAGCATCCAATGAAATGACCATGTGGTTTTGTTCTTTGAGTTTGTTTATGTAGTGGATTGTATTGATGGATTTCCGTATATTGAACCAACCCTGCATTCCCGGGATAAAGCCTACTTGATCATGGTGGATGATCGTTTTGATGTGTTCTTGGATTCGGTTGGCAAGAATTTTATTGAGTATTTTTGCATCGATGTTCATAAGGGAAATTGGTCTGAGGTTCTCTTTCTTTGTTGGATCTTTGTGTGGCTTTGGTATCAGCGTAATTGTGGCTTCGTAGAAGGAATTGGGTAGTGTTCCTTCTGTTTCTATTTTGTGAAATAGTTTGCAGAGTATTGGTGTTAACTCTTCTTTGAAGGTCTGGTAGAATTCTGCACTGAAGCCATCTGGTCCTGTGCTTTTTTTGGTTGGAAGACTTTCTATGACTCCTTCTATTTCTTTAGGCATTATGGGACTGTTTAGATGGTCTAGTTGGTCCTGATTTAATTTTGGTATTTGGTATCTGTCAAGGAAATTGTCCATTTCCTCCAGATTCTTCAGTTGTGTTGAGTATAGGCTCTTGTAGTAGGATCTGATGATTTTTTGGATTTCCTCAGTTTCTGTTGTTATATCTCCCTTTTCATTTCTAAGTTTGTTAATTTGGATACTTTCTCTGTGCCCTTTGGTCATTCTGGCTAAGGGTTTATCTATCTTGTTGATTTTCTCAAAGAACCAGCTCCTGGTATTGTTGATTTTTTGTATGGTTCTCTTTGTTTCTACTTGATTGATTTCGGCCCTGAGTTTGATGATTTCCTGCCTTCTACTCCTCCTGGGCGAAATAGCTTCTTTTTGTTCCAGGGCTTTCAGGTGTGTCATTAAGCTGGTAATGTATGCTCTCTCCATTTTCTTTTTGGAGGCACTCAGGGCTATGAGTTTTCCTCTTAGCACTGCTTTCATTGTGTCCCATAGATTTGGGTATGTTGTGTTTTCATTTTCATTGTGTTCTAAAAAGTCTTTAATTTCTTTCTTTATTTCTTCCTTGACCAAGGTATCATTGAGTAGAGTATTGTTCAGTTTCCACGTGTATGTGGGCTTTCTGTTGTTTCTGTTGCTATTGAAGACCACTTTTACTCCATAGTGATCAGATAGGAGGCATGGGATTAGTTTGATCTTCTTATATTTGTTGAGGTCTGTCTTGTGACCAATTATATGGTCGATTTTGGAGAAGGTACCATGAGGTGCTGAGAAAAAGGTATATTCTTTTGTTTTAGGATAGAATGTTCTATATATATCTGTTAAATCTAATTGATCCAAAGCTTCAATTAGTTTCATTGTGTCCCTGTTTAGTTTCTGTTTTCCTGATCGGTCCATTGAGGAAAGTGCAGTGTTTAAGTCACCCACAATTATTGTGTTAGGTGCAATGTGTGCTTTTAGTTTTAATAAAGTTTCTTTTACGAAAGAGGGTGCCCTTGCATTTGGGGCATAGATGTTCAGGATTGACAGTTCTTCTTTTTGTATTTTTCCTTTGACCAACAAGAAGTGTCCCTCAGGGTCTCTTTTGATGACTTTGGGTTGAAAGTCAATTTTATCTGATATTAAAATGGCTACTCCAGCTTGTTTCCTGAGACCATTTGCTTGTAAAATTGTCTTCCAGCCTTTTACTCTAAGGTAGTGTTTGTCTTTGACCCTGAGGTGTGTTTCCTGTAAGCAGCAAAATGTAGGGTCCTGTTTACGTATCCATTCAGTTAGTCTGTGTCTTTTTATTGGGGCATTAAGTCCATTGATGTTAAGAGATATTAAGGAATAGTGATTGTTACTTCCTATCATTTTTGACATTATTTTTTAAATTTGAATGCTTAACTTCTTTTGGGTTTGATGAAAGGTTACTATCTTGCTTTTTCCAGGGTGAAGTTTCCCTCCTTGTATTGGTGTTGTCCTCCTATTATCCTTTTTAGGGCCGGGTTTGTGGATAGATATTGGGTAAACTTGGTTTTGTCATGAAATATCTTAGTTTCTCAATCTATGGTGATTGAGAGTTTTGCTGGATATAGTAGTTTTGGTTGGCATTTGTGTTCTCTTAGAGTCTGCATGAGATCTGCCCAGGACCTTCTAGCCTTCATAGTCTCAGGTGAGAAGTCTGCTGTGATTCTGATAGGTCTTCCTTTATATGTTACTTGGCCTTTTTCTCTTACTGCCTTTAGTATTCTTTCTTTGTTTAGAACATTTGGTGTTTTGATTATTATGTGACGGGAAGTATTTCTGTTCTGGTCCAGTCTGTTTGGAGTTCTGTAGGCTTCTTGTATATTCATGGGCATCTCTCTCTTTAGGTTAGGGAAGTTTTCTTCCATAATTTTATTGAAGATATTTGCTGGCCCTTTAAGTTGTAAATCTTCACTCTCATCTATGCCTATAATCCTTAGGTTTGGTCTTCTCATTGTGTCCTGGATTTCCTGGATATTTTGGGTTACAAGCTTTTTGCATTTTGCATTTTCTTTAACTGTTGAGTCCATGGTTTCTATGGAATCTTCAGCATCTGAGATTCTTTCTTCTATCTCTTGTATTCTGTTGTTGATATTTGTATCTCTGTCCCCTGATTTCTTCCCAAGGCTTTCTATCTCCAAAGTTGTCTCCCTTTGAGTTTTCTTAGTTGTTTCTACTTCTGATTTTAGATCCTGGATGGTTTTGCTTAGCTCCTTCACTTGCATGTTTGTGTTTTCCTGTAATTCTTTAAGAGATTTTTGTGTTTCCTCTTTCATGAGCTCAGCCTGTTGACCAAAGTTCTCCTGTATTTCTTTAAGAGATTTTTGTGTTTCGTCTTTCATGACCTCAGCCTGTTGAGCAAAGTTCTCCTGTATTTCTTTAAGTGTTTTTTGCATTTCCTCCTTGTTGGCTTTTGTATTCTCCTGGATTTCTTTCAATGATTTTTGTGTTTCCCTTGCAAGGGCTTCTAACTTTTGATCCATTTTCTCCTGAATTTCTTTATGTATGACCTTCATGTGTTCCTGTACCAGCATCATGACCAGTGATTTTAAATCCAAATCTTGTTTTACTGGTGTGATGGGGTATCCAGGACATGTTGGTAGAGGAGAATTGGGTTCAGATGTTGCCATATTGCCTTGATTTCTGTTAGTGACGTTCCTGCGTTTGCCTTTTGCCATCTAGCTCTCACTGGTGTTAGTTTATCTTGTCAGTGCTGGACTCACCAGTGCAAGCTGCCCCTTCCCAGTTGGCCTCTGGTGCACAGCTTACACCCTGCACTGCTTGTAGACAGTGTGCTGCTGCCCAGGCTGTTCCGATCCCAAAGCAGGCACCCGAAGGCTCCCGCTGGGGCCCGCTGGATTCACTGGAGCACACTGACTTCTCCCAGCTGGCCGCCCGGAAGCCCAGCTAGCCACTTGCAGGACTTGGAGATGTAATGCTGCCGCCCAGACTGATCTGGATCCGGAAGCAGTGAGAGTAGAGCTAAGGGCTTCTGCCTGAGGCCTTGCCCCAGATTGTGTCTGTGGAGCTGATGGAGCCCGTGTGCACTCCCAGGGAGTGCCGACGGTGTATGCTACTGTGACCTCCCCTGTGTTCCGCTCACTCCGCTGGGCAGCCGATCTGCCAACCGGGCTGTCGCACACAAGGTTAGCCTGGCCGCCCAGTCCCTGAGTCCAGGCAAAAGCCTGGGAGGCCAAGGTCCGAGCAAAGTTCCCCTAGGGCTATGACTGTTAATTGGGTTTGCCAGGTGACTAGGATGGCGGGCATGCGTGCCCGCGCTCCCTGAAAGCGCAGGCAGAGTCTGCTTTGCTAACAATCACTTGGGCGGGTTGACTCACAGATGGCCCACCAAGCCGCCCAGTTCTTGGGGTCAGTCCTGTGCCTTTTGGGGCCTGGACCCCCGCTTTGTTAGCCTTAGGCTATGCCTGTTACAGGTCTGCCCGCCTGAGCTCTCTGTCGTCCTGCAGGCAAAATGGCGGCGGCGCGCTCGCAGGCCTGGGCAAAAAAACCTCCTGGCTGGGTTGGCACCCCGATCGCCCCCCCGACCCGCCCAGGGCCTGGGTGCAGGCCAACGCCCGTCGGACTCAGACCACCGCGGTGTTGGCCTCGGATTATGTTTGTGTACCTCAGTCTGTCCGATTCCTGGAGTACGGAACCAAGATGGATGCTCCTCTCCTGACTGGTGGGAGGCTGAGTTCTGAAGTGGCCTCCGTTCAGGAAAGGTGCCGCACAACTGCAGCTGCTTGCTGCCCGGCTGGTCAGCAAAGGTCAGTGGTCGTGGGCGCAGGGCCTAACTGGTCCCTGTGACGCCTTGGTTCCACTGCTGATGGCCCTTCAGCTGGAGCAGCCACTGCTGCCGCTGCCGCTGCCGCTGCCGCCGCTGCTGCCCGGCTATCATTTTTCTATTGGATGTTTTCAGCCTCTTTGTCAAGGATCAAGTGGCCATAGGTGTGTGGGTTCATTTCTGCGTCTTCAATCCTGTTCCATTGATCCTCCTGCCTGTCACTGTACCAATACCATGCAGTTTTTAACACTATTGCTCTGTAGTATTGCTTGAGGTCAGGGATACTGATTCCCCCAGAATTTCTTTTGTTGCTGAGAATAGTTTTAGCTATCCTGGGTTTTTTGTTGTTCCAGATGAATTTGATAATTGCTCTTTCTAACTCTGTGAAGAATTGAGTTGGGACAACTTAAAGGGCCAGCAAATATCTTCAATAAAATTATGGAAGAAAACTTCCCTAACCTAAAGAGAGAGATGCCCATGAATATACAAGAAGCCTACAGAACTCCAAACAGACTGGACCAGAACAGAAATACCTCCCATCACATAATAATCAAAACACCAAATGTTCTAAACAAAGAAAGAATACTAAAGGCAGTAAGAGAAAAAGGCCAAGTAACATATAAAGGAAGACCTATCAGAATCACAGCAGACTTCTCACCTGAGACTATGAAGGCTAGAAGGTCCTGGGCAGATCTCATGCAGACTCTAAGAGAACACAAATGCCAACCAAAACTACTATATCCAGCAAAACTCTCAATCACCATAGATTGAGAAACTAAGATATTTCATGACAAAACCAAGTTTACCCAATATCTATCCACAAACCCAGCCCTAAAAAGGATAATAGGAGGACAACACCAATACAAGGAGGGAAACTTCACCCTGGAAAAAGCAAGATAGTAACCTTTCATCAACCCCAAAAGAAGAGGCTATGAGTCTTGAAGGCACATGGTTATTTGAATTTGGGATCCTATTACCACAGTGAGGACAGTAAGTACACCTACTGCTTCTAAAAGTTCCCTTTGTGGGCTGTTTGCTTCTTGTGTTTTGTGATAAGTACACTTAAACATATGCCCCCTCCTCTTATACATATAATACAGTGTTGATAACCACAGGATCTTTGTTATACAGCAGCTCTCCTGAATTTGTTTACCTTATATAACTATAATTCTGTACCCATTTGAACAACTTTCTCGTCATGCCCTCTCTTGTTAGACCCAGGAAGCCATCGTTCAATTTTCTGCTTCAATGAGTTTGACCCTTTGAAGCTGGATGTGTTCATTTGCTTCCTCAGAGGTATCAATGGTAGGACATAAAATCTATTGTCATGCCATTCTTTTTAGAGCTTGAGTCTAGTTATATTGTGCTACAGCTTCCATTGTGCAAAGGGACATAGGGAGCAATTTGAGGTTAGCATAAAAATGCAAGCCCAGACACTGTGTTGGTTTTTCATCTAGAAATGTTCTCTGAGTTTGTCTACATAGACCAGATGGCAAGAGTGAGGAATTTTGGAACCAAAAAGTTTGCTGCTGTGGATTAAATGGTATATCTTCCAGAATTCATTTGCTGAAGTTCTGACCCAAAGCGAGTATACTTGGAGTTGGATATTTTAGGAGGCCAAGTGTGTTCTTACAAAGAATGGGAAAGAGAGACAGCGCCATGATTAGCGAGTTGTTTAAATGGGTATGGAATTTTTTTTGGGTGCAGCAGAACTTTATTCATGGTATTCAAGAGAACAGGGAGGGCTCCCTAGGCCCTTCCTGTTATGGGGGTCTGGGATGGAAATTGTGAGGGAGATGCTCAGTGTTGGGGACCAAGATGGGACAGGGACTCCTCAATAACTGAGGGCTTCTCTCTTGCTCTCTTTCTGGGGTGGGCGGTCCAGGGCTTCTGACTCCTTGGAGGCCATGGAGGCCATGAGGTCCACCACCCTGTTGCTGTAGCCATATTAATTGTCATACCAGGAAATGAGCTTTACAAAGTTGTCATGGAGAGCAATGCCAGCCAGCATCAAAGGTAGAAGAGTAGGACTTGCTGTTGAAGTCACAGGAGACAATCTGTTCCTCAGTGTAGCCCAGGATGCCTTTCAGTGGGGCCTCGGATGCCTGCTTCACCACCTTCTTGATGTCATCATACTTGGAGGTTTCTCCAGGTGGCAAGTCAGATCTACAATGGATTCATTGTGTGTAGGAACACAGAAAGCCATTCCAGTAAGCTTCCTCTTCAGCTCTGGGATGAATGACCTTGCCCACAGCCTTGGCAGCACCAGTGGATGCAGGGATGATGGTCTGGGCAGCCCCACAGCCATCACACCACAGCTTCCCAGAGGGGCCATCCACAGTCTTCTGAATAGTAGTGATGGCAGGGACGGTGGTCATGAGTCCTTCCATGATGCCAAAGTTGTCATGGATGACCTTGGCCAGGGGGGCCTAAGCAGTTGGTAGTGCAGAATGCATTGCTGACAATCTTGAGTGAGTTGCCATATTTCTTGTGGTTCACACTCATCACAAACATGGGGACATTGGCAGTAGGTGTGGAGATGATGACCCTTTTGACCGCACACTTCAAGTGGGTCGTGGCATTCTCCATGGTGGTGAAGACGCTGGTAGACTCCATGACATACTCAGCACCAGCGTCACCCCATTTGATGTTAGTGGGATCTCACTCCTGGAAGATGGTGATGGGCTTCCCATTAATGACAAACTTCCCATTCTCAGCCTTGACTGTGCTGTTGAATTTGCCATGGGTGGAGTCATACTGGAACATGTAGACCATGTAGTTGAGGTCAATGAAAGGGTCGCTGATGGCAACAATGTCAACTTTGCCAGATAGAGAACAGAAGGCAGCCCTGGTAACCAGGCACCCAATACGGCCAAATCGGTTCACACTGACCTTCACCATTTTGTCTACAGGACAAGGCTGGCACTGCACAAGATTTGGCTGTTTCTGGAACAGAGAGGAGCCAAATGGGTATGGAATTATAGTTATGGGGAAGAGAATAACAGCAAGTGAGTGTGCTTGTGTGTGTGCATGTGTGTGTGAGAGAGAGAGAGAAAGAGAGAGAGAGAGAGAGAGAGAGAGAGAGAGAGAGAGAGAGAGAGAGAGAGAGCTTAGTTGAGGACACCCAGCAGTCTGACATTAAATGGCAGTAACTTGAGCTGAGGTGGTGTCACTCCTCCAGACAGCATAAGGCAAGTTATGGAGTTTATCGCCTGTGGAACAGGGCAAGGGTACTACTATACTACTTCACATTATGTTTGTGAGTTGATGTGCATTGAAAATCCTAGAAGCTCTTTGAGCTTCGGAGCTATTCAACGTAAACTAATGAATATTTCTCTTATGCAAGGAGGAAATCCTTCTTGCCCATCCCAAATTAAGCCTAGAAATAAAAACCTCATACACAAAACTGTCCTTAGTCCTTTAGTACACCTTGTGTGGAGATCAGTACATTTAATAGACCACTAGTATTTGGGTCAATTCTATTCTGTTCTATGGTTGTCCATTCTTCTCCTCCACTTGCTGCTATCCCAATGCAAGCTCATGTATTCTTTCAGCAGCCCCTCTCACTCTCCTCATAAAACTCTAAGGCTGAAGAGAAAGAAAGGTCCCTTTCCTCCCTACTGTTTGCACCCAGTTCATGAAATATGGCCAAGAAACAGTACCACATGACCAGACTTTAAGGCTGTGACTGACCCTGTGACAATACCAGACCCCACATTCACAGTGCCTCTCCTAGGCCCATCGCTATCCCATTCTCTAACCCCTCCCAACCTCTGGTGCCCCTCTCATCCTCACCGTCAGGAGATGCTGTGGTTTTAAGTCAAAGAAAGGCTTGTTTTAGAACCCAAAGTGTAGTATTGTCATGTTTCTATCTGCATACCTCCCCACCAAGAGTGTCTGAGTTTTGGCCTACTGTCTTCTTTCCAAGTACTACAGGCAAATCCCTTCCTGCACAGCTCGACATGTACTCTCCTCTACTTAAAGACAGGGTTACAGTTGGTTTTCATGTCCCTGTATCCTCATTTTCCTCACTACAGTAGCTTATTTCCAGAAGCAGGGAAACATGAAGATTTTTTTTTTCTCCTTCAGGGTGGTTGCATCCTCTCTCTCCCAAATGCTCTGTTTCTACTCTGCTTTACAGCTAAGCTCCTTAAAATAGTTGCCCACTCTTGCCTTTTCAGATTCCTATTTTCCTCCTCCTCTTAAACACATTCTGAGCATCTGTTCACCATAAATCTCTGAGAAAATTGCTCTTGATAAAAAAAAAAAAAAAAGCCCTAACATTCTTCCACACTGTGAAATCCTGCGGTCATTTCTCAGGCAGTTCGTAAGCTGCAAGTAGATCCTAAAACAACCTATTTGATTCTCTTTCTGATAGTTCTTTAAAAAACTTTTCTTTCAAGACAGCACACACATTAGTCAGGGTCTTGGCAGATCTGGGTGGAATCCTGAAGAGATATTTTAGAAGAGAAATGGTAATATCTGAGCTGTTTGGAAAAGAGTCATGGAGAAAAAGATGCTGTTCTAGGAGTAGAATAACAACCCTAAGAAGCCATCAACACTCCGGGACCAGAGTGGTGACATTGCGGAAACCTAGATAAGAACTGGAGACAGAGGAGAGATACCTTTGCAGGGACAAAAGCATGATGGTCATGCCCATGAGGCTACATCTTCTGGAATTATGGTCAGACCCCAAGCAATGGCCAGGGGCTTAATGAAAGGGACAGATGTCTAAAGTCTAAGTCAGTATGGGAAAGGATGAAGAAGGAGTCCAGGGTGAGAGTCACAGTCACTCCGACATCTCTGCCTTCTTTCATGATTGTAGCTTCCCCCTCATATGTCCTCCTCACCCCTCTCTGCCTCTTACTCATAAGTCATTCACCCCCTAGGCTTCCTTCCCTTAGTGCCCCTCTACATTAACACACCCCTGCTTTTCTTTGAATCCCCTCCCTTGGTTATGTATTCAGATACCTGCTCCATATCTGCCTTTGGTTAGGACCAGGCACCTCTTATAGAACACATCTACATTAGGCTATAAGGAACCAACCTAAAAGCCTTCCTCCTCTGTCCTTTCCACTCTGCTAAAAAGACTTGATGCTTCTAGTCGTCGCACCAACAACCTTGAGATCAGAATAGCTTATCCTTTCTCACACATAGCAAATCTTTAATTTTTGACCAAATATTTTCTCTACCTTAAAAACAGATTTAAAAAAAAAATTCAGTTCTGTTCGCAGATCTACTGCTAGTACCTTGGCCAGGCCACTGTAACCAGTTGAACAGAAAATGACAGTGGTCTGAGGACTGGAAGCTATTCTATACCACCCCAAACCTGTGCTTTCACACTGATGTTCCCATTCCCTTCAGCACTAGATGCTGATGCCTGAAGAATCCCAGTGAACTCCTCTCTGGGAATCATCTTTCATGATGAATCATCTCAGCACTCAGGTAATCAGCGTGCACTAGTCACAGCTCAGAGCAGGATTATAGACTTCAGAAGCTTTACAGCTTCAGCCTGTAGGTTCAAATGCCACCTTTCCAACCGCCTCTCTCTTCAACCCATCCTTCCACAGCATTCTGATCTCCTCTCTTCCTGTCTACACTCTTCCCCTTTAGTGAACTTCCCAGGCAAGTTCTTGAATGCAAAATTCTCATTTCCAGACTTGTTATGGGTGCAGATCCAAGACAGCCCCCTGATGAGCTCCCAAATATCATCGTCCTTACCTACTCAGGCAGTTTCTAAACACTGTAGCAAGAAAATAGCATGGTGCCTCCACAAAGTGTTAAAAATAGGAACATTCCAGAAGCAACTGTACTTCTGGCTATCCCAACACAAAGAATGAAAATTGGAATATTGAAAGAAGCGTGTATGCTCATGTCACTCCAATATTTTTCATAGGAGCCCACAGTGGAAACATCCCAGGTGTCCTTTGTTAGCAAGAGGGTAGATAGTGTGTGTGTGTGGGCACATCCACATGATAGAACTTGGTTAAGCTCTCAAAAAGGAAGGAGAGGCTGGATAGGTAGCTCAATGGGTTAATAATGTGTGCTGATGTTTCAGAGAACCTGAGTTCACTCCCCACATTCATATCTATAGCTCCTGGGAACCAGACCTCCCCCCTCTTCTGGTTTCCAGAGGCACCTGCATTCATGTGCACATATTCCTCATCCCCCCTCCCCTCATCACATAGATAAAAATAAAATAATTTTTGTTAAAAGAAAAGAACTTCTGGGGTTGTGCATCAGAGCCTGAAGCTAGTGTGTAATGGGGACAGTTTCAATTTTGGAAGATGCAAAGTTCAGAAGATGAATGGTAGTGATTACTTGTACTACTTTATAAGTATATATTTATGACATAGGTCAATACTTCCAAACATGGCTAAGGTGTTTCATGATGTGTGTGTGTGTGTGTGTGTGTGTGTGTGTGTGTGTGTGTGTGTGCATTCATGTGCCTGAATGCATACAAGAGGTTGATACCCTGTGTCTTTTTTAGTGGCTCTCTACCTTATTGTTTTGAGACAGTGTCTTTCACTAGATCTTGATTTGGCAAGCCTCAGGGATCCAACTGTCTCTACAACTCCAATGCTGAGATGGTTAATCTGAGCAACCATACCTATTCCTATGGGAGTGACTGGCAAACACTTCACCCAGTGAACCATACCCAGTGCCTGTTTTAGTGTATTTGACCACAAATTAAAGGGGACATCTTCAAGTCTCCCCTGTTCAGACATTCTCAGTGACTTTCTTTTGGTTAGAATAAGTCCTGGGACTTTGGTGATCTGGTCTAATATGTTATGTAATGTTGTAGAAGTTTTAAATTCTAATTAGGTTTCTACTCCACCTTTGGTCATTAAGTTTCCATGTAATGGATACACACAACCTTTACGTTTACAATAAGCCTTAAACAGCACAAGAGCTGGGAAGACACCTACCCTCTATGCCATTAGAATCTACTTTCCTATTGATAACCCTGCGTTATTACTTACTATGTTTCATCAGGGTTGCTCTTAACTCTAATTGGCCAGCTCTCAGGGCTCACCTAACCCATGGCAGCTTCTCCTTCCTGTTCCTCCTCCTTCTCCCTCAGGATTCTCCCCCAACCCCAAACTCAGGAATCCTAAACCCCATCTATGTCTCTTCTGCCCAACTATTGGCTGTCAGCATCTTTATTTACCAATCAGAAATAACTTGGGGGCAAGGTCGCACAGTATCACTTGGTTCTATGTGTAGATTCTCTTGTCTCTGGAACCACTAGGTCTTGGGGGCCTGCATTTAGCATAACAACAGGCAGCAGGACCAAACCTTAACAGTGTAACCTCATTTCTTCCTCTACAACAGGGTCTCCCTGAAGTTCCTAACAGGGCAGATACTTGCACTGGAGACTTTACTGTTCTCTGTTTCCAATACATGATTATAATATATTACCTACATGGGTGTTTGGCCTGCATGTATGTTTGTGCACCACAAGCATGAAGCTCCCATGAAAGCCAGTAGAGGCTGTCAAATTCTCTGGACTTGTACAGCTCTGAGTAGCCGTGTTGGTGCTGGAAACTGAACCCTGGTCCTCTGGAAGAGCAGCCAACTCTCTTAATCATGAGCCACTACTCTACCAATCCCCATTCACTATTTCCATGAATCCTTCCCCATCTCCTTCCAGCATCCATCTTTTCTCTGCCTGTCTTTCCAGTCTTCATATACAATGGTAGCTTCTTCCTCAGCCCTGTTCTTTGCCAGTAAGCCAACCATGATGTTCAAAGCTAGAGAGCCTGTAGAAGAACAAGTGTTCTGCGTCCTTCTCTGCATTTTTTCTGATTTTGTTTTGTTGTTTGTTTGTTGTTTTTTAAATGCTTTAGCAATTTACTCCCATGTAGGAAGGGCTTAATAGAAGTTCCTTGCTTCAGAGATAGAGCTTCCAAGGACAAACACACTTGTGCCTATTCTGAATATGCCCTTTGGTTTTGCTTCGTGGGACTTAAAGTACATGGTTTGGGATGTTCTTATCCCTCATTTTCATGCATCAAGACTGAATTCCAGTAAAGGGAGATGGCAGGTAGGATCATGAGGAGCATTGCTAGAACACAGCAAAGGAGGCTCCAACACAGATGATCTAAGGACATCTCCAGGAAGTAGAGGCACGTAGGCAGTGGGGATATCTGACGAGCCATGATGGCACACTTCCAGTTATCTCTAGCCCACAGCTGCATCATAAACCTGATTTTACCTGAGCATTAGCAGAATGTGGTTATCTTGTGATTTGATAGGAACATCCCTCCTTACCTAGAAGAACAAACTTCCTTAGAAGGGTCTGCTGACGATTGCACCACGATTTCAACTTACAATGTTTCTCTTTAGCCATGGGGAGAGGGAGAGAAGAGGATGATTTATTTATTTTAACTCCAAGTTATCAGGCCATTTATCAAAATGAATGTAGGCTCACGATCCATTATGCATCTCAGCTTAGTATGTGCAAAGGTGTTAATAGGTTTTCCTGGGCTTGGAGGATTTAGGCTCTGCTGCCGCCTCTCTCCTCAGTCCACATCTTTAAACTGACTTGTGGACCTTCAGCAGCCAGCTGCAGACCCACGCAGACAGGACCACGCTGTTGAGTGGCTCCTTTCAGAGCACAGAGTTTTTCAACTGTGCTTCGTGATACAATCTCCCACTTTACTCCAAATAAATGTGCCCACTTAACTGCCTTTTATTCACAAATTCAGATAAGAGGGGAAATTAATCTTTTGGGTTATTTTTGTTTTGTTCTTACTAATGAAGTCAATCTACTTAATTTATCAATGTTTCAGACTCTTCTGCTCAATCTGTAGGATGAACAAAGGAAATGAAGATACTGAACAAACCCATCAGGCCCAATATATCCCACTTTCCCCAGGAGTCCCTCCTCCACCTCCCCATCAGCATATTCCTAGGCAACAACTCATCTACTTTCTGTCAGTCTACATACTAAATTTTTTAAATGGAAAGCATGCAGTATGGAATACTTTTGTTTGGCTTCTTTCACTTGGCATAATCAATTTGAAATTTATCCATATCTTTGTAACAATTTATCTTATTCTGAGTTATAGTTCATTGTGTGATTATACAAAGTGTGTCTATCACCAAAGTTTTGGTGGATGGTTAGGATGTTTCCAGCATGTGTTTAATTACAAATAAGGCAATTCAATCTCTTTTCTAGTTCTATTAAGTCTGCATGCACCCACATGTGCAAACTAAAATATAGGGTTTCCTATACATGAAGAGCTTCGTTTGTTTTTCTGTGTGTGGTATATTTCATTTAAAATAATAATTCTCAGTTCTTTCTATTTTCTTGCAGATGCCTTTTTTAAATTTTCTTTTTGGCTAAAAATATTTTTATTGTATATATGCACTGTATTATACACACCCAGCAGTGGTATAGCTGGATCATGTGGTAGCTTTATTTTTAAAATTTGAGCAATGACAATTCGGATTCACGTGGTGACTCTACCAGCTTATGTCCCCACCAATAGTGGGTAAGAGTCCCTCTTTCTCCATGTCTCCTCGAGCATTTATTGTGTTTTGTTTTGTTGACTATAGCCTTTCTAATTGAGATGAGTAGTTCTACTTTGCATTTCCTCCTGATGGTTAAGTACATTTAATGCTTGTTCAACGTGGCTATTGATCATTCATGTTTCTTATTTTAAGAATTTTCTGTTAGTAGAACTGGAAAGAGGATTTGGTGGACAAAGCACTTACCACTTTTTTAAATTTTCTTTTTGGCTAAAAATATTTTTATTGTATATATGCACTAGTGTGGGGACTTCCTGTCATTCCAGTGTCCTGGAGGCAGACTGGCGGGTGCACTTGTAAATTAGTAAATCCGGGGCTCAAGTAGGAGAACCTACCTCAGTTTATAAGGTAGAGTGTGCTTGAAGAAGACAGTTGAGGATAACATTAGTGTCAATCTCAAGGGCTGGGGTAAACAGAGCTAGAAAAATAAAGACAACCCAAGGGCTCACTGATGCCCTTCTCAGGTTCCAGGCACCCAGCTTCTTCCTACCTCAGCCCCTCTGTGTTTGGATTATACATCTCAGCCCTCTTTGTGTGTGGATCCTGGATCTGTGGAGTCCACCAATAACAGATAATAAAATGTGCTGAATGGGTCCATGTCACTTGTTAGTCTCTAAAAATACAGTGTAACTATTTCATTATATGCTCATTAACTAGATATCCTATGGAGGAATCCATTTAAAGTCCACGGGAGGAGGCTGGGGAAATGGCTTGTGGGGAACGTACTTGCTTTGCAAGGAGAGTTTATAGTCCTAGCATCTATGTAAAGTGGTGCAAGTGCCACTGGGAAGTAGACCCAGGTGGCTCTCAGCAGCTCATTGGCTAACTAGTCTAGCCAATCATGAAGTTTTGAGTTCAGTAGAAGAAATGCATACTGTAATCTCAGCAAGGAGGCTAAGACAAGAAAACCAGGAATTCTAGGTCAGGCTCAGCTGCAAGGTCAGTCCATCCTATATAAGACTCTGACTGAAAAAATGAAAATGATTGGAACATAGATATGTCCAGATTCAACACTAATTCTCACAAATAAGAGAAAAACATGTGACATTTGTCTGAGTCTGGGTTACCTCATTAGAGCGATTGTTTCCAGCTCTGAACATTTCCCTACAAATTTCATTTTTCTAAACAGCTATGTAACTATTATACGTGTAAACTACATTTTCATTATTCATTTTTCAGTTGATGGACATATTTACTTCACTGGCTATTGTGACTAGAGGAGCAATGCACATGGACGAGCAGATATTGATTCTGTTGCTATAAGCCCAGGAGTAGCATAGCACAGTTAATCTATTTCTAGATTTTTGAGGAGAATCATAATGATTTTCATAGTGATTGTACCAGTTTTCACTACCGTCAGCACTGAAAGTTTTCTTTTTCTACATGCAGGCCAGCATTTGTCATCACCTTTGTCATCTTCATTTTCATGTTTGTTGTCATTTTTGTTGTTGTTGAAAAATGATATCCTCCTCCTCTTCCTCCTCCTCCTTTTCTTCTTCTTCTTCTTCTTCTTCTTCTTCTTCTTCTTCTTCTTCTTCTTCTTCTTCTTCTTCTTCTTCTTCTGCTTCTGCTTCTGCTTCTGCTTCTGCTTCTTCTTCTTCTTCTTCTTCTTCTTCTTCTTCTTCTTCTTCTTCTTCTTCTTCTTCTTCTTCTTCTTCTTCTTCTTCTTCTTCTTCTTCTTCTTCTTTTCTTCTTCTTCTTCTCCTCCTCATTCTCCTCCTCCTCCTCCTCCTCCTCCTCCTCCTCCTCCTCCTCCTCCTCCTCCTCCTCCATTATGACTGATGCAAGATGAAATCTCAATGTCACTTTTTCAGCTTAAGCCAGACAAAACCCCAGCATGAAGATGGGAACTAGGCACAAAGTCTCATCCCTAGCTGAGGAGCTACTGGCCATCGATAGCTGCTGGGAGACCAAGTGTCAGGTTTTAAGGATGTGGCTTCTGGCAAACCAACCACATTCATGTCGAATGTCACACATCCCAAGTAATTCTTTATTGGGTAGCACAAATTAGACTTGGTAGATTGACAAGTGGGGAGGTTAAGGAAGTGGGATAGTTCTGGCAAGAGTTGTGGAAGGGTGAATATGATCAAAATGTATTCTATTGCATTCTCAAAGAACTAATGCAAATATGAAAAATGATATGAAATTGAAAAACACAGTAGAAACTTTTTTCAAAAAAAATGAAAAATACAATTAAAAGGTGGAAGATGAGAGAGGAAGATCTATGATCTGAGCCTCTGGCTTGTATGGGTGACTGGACCTTCCATATCTGTGAACACATATGTTCACATATGCAAAAATATATAGAAAATGTTTGTCAATGACTGTGTCTAACAGGGGACTGGAGTACCAATTCCCTATGAATAATTAGGGCATGGCTTGATAAGACCCAATATCTTTCTGGTTCTTAGAAAGAGGGATAAATGGGAAGCCAGGGATTCCTCTTCCTGGAAGTAGAAAATCCATTGATGCTACTATTTTAAATTACATCTTTAAATTTGTAATTGGCAAATACTTATTGTATGGATTTATGAGGGACAATGTGGTGTTTAATATGTGTATACATTGTAGAGAGATTAAACTAAGCTTTTAACATGCCTGTTACCTCACCTACCTATATTTGTGGTGCTGACATTTAAGATCTACTATTTTAGCAGTTCTGAAATAAACAATCTATTATGATTAACTATGGCACGATCTATTACTATTAACTCTAGCCATCACACTGTGCTCAATACAATATTTTATTGCTTTTTGCTAGTAGAAAGAAACACAATTGATTTTAAAAATATTGATTATGTATTCTGCAGCTGTGCTAAGCCCACTCATTAATTCTCAGGACATTTTTGTAGATACAGTGGAATTTTCCAAATAAATTATCAGGTTGACTAAGAGTGTTATTTTTTCTTTTCGATCTTTTCGATCCCGAGCCTTCCCTGCCCTCTTTTCCTCCCTTCCCAAGCTCTCCTTCCCTCCCCAGACCAATTACATGTACTCTTTTAGTACTCTTTAGACTCTAAACTACTGAGTCTAGTTGGGTGCTGCTAGTATGTGCATGGGTATCAAACCATGATTGAGTTTTGAATGTTAAACAGTTGTTGCTTACTTGAATAACCCCATTGGGTCGGGCTATATAATCTTAAATAAAGCTAGAGCTAATTTAATTTTTTTAACCTTTCAGTAACATATTTATGAATTGGGTATTTTGACGACACTCAGAGTGACACATGAATCATTAAATGTCACCAATCAAACCCACTCTCCCTCTACTTACACTCCCATCTGAGTCTCTGGGAACGGTTAATACGTTTTCAGATAGACCTTCATCTTTAGCTTCTGTGTATGAGAGAGAATATCTGGCTCTTGTCTTTTTCTGTCTGGTCTATTTCACGTCTCAAAATACCCACTGAATACAACCATGTTTCTGTAAGCAATGTGATTTCATTCTTCAAAGTGAAGTGATAGCCCACCGTATATAAATTCCACATTTGTGTTATCCACTCATCTGCTAATGGGCAGCCTTGCTAATTTCATATCTGAGCTAGTGAGCAACTGATGCTGTATTTGTTGTTGATGTTGCTTTGCATGAATTCTGAGGGCATAGAGCCCAAGAATTGGTCTGGAATATCTGGCTACACTCACTTGAGACCTTTAAACCCCCAATTCCCAATGAATCATCAGACTCTGCAAAGTGACGTCATTCTGAATGGTCATACCTTTTTTTTTTTTTTTTAAAAACTAACCAATGCATCTTATTACCCGGAAATTGGTAAGAATGGATAAGAAAATGAGAAAAGACACAAGTTAGAAATTAAGAGATAGGATACCCTTTTATCTACTGATTCTAGCTCCTGACTGGTCATCTAGGAGATTATCAGTATATTGATCTTCTCAACAAACCAGATTTGGATTTCAATTAATTCTTTTTAAACATCTCTCTCTTCAATTCCACCAATTTTCAGGCTTTGTCTGTGGTCCCCTTTCTTGCCTCCTTTGGATTTGATTTTTTTCCTTGTCTATTTTACAGAGGCAAAAACTGATGTCACAGACTTTTTTCTAGGTCAGATGCTTGGGCTCTTCATACTTGATAAGCACTTTGGGATAAATGACACCCCTAGATATTGAAATTTGTGACATAATTTCTATCCAGTACTAAAGTCTTTCTAACTTTCCTTGTTTTTCCTTTAAGTTCAGGTTATTTAGAATTCTTTTGTTTACATTCTATGCAGGGATTTCCCAGATGTATTTATGATTTGCTTCTGGACTAACACTATGGTCCATCTTGGTCAGCATTTGTACAGTCTAAAGATAGTTATTTTTCAGCTCTGGTGTGGAGTGTTCCACCTTGTCCGGTACTTCCTTGTTCACGTGGCTTGTGTCTTTTGTGTATAACTAGTCTTCACAGATTGTTATATCCACTACTGAGAAGAGACTCTGAGAAGCTGGAAGATAATAGATCAATGTATTTCTCTTTGTCCCTTTTTAAAATCAGTTTTTAAGTTATGATTTGAATTCTTTTTTCCTTTTTTATTAGATATAGTCTTCATTTACATTTCAAATGTTGTCCCCTTTCCTGGCTCCCCTCCCCTGAAAATCCCCTAACCCATCCCCCCTGCTCACCAATCTGCCCACTCCTGCCTCCCTTTCCTGGCATTCTCCTATACTGGGGCATCTAGCCTTCTCAGGACCAAGGGTTTCTCCTCCCTTTGGTGTCTAACAAGGCCATCCTCTGCTGCACATGCATCTGGAGCCATGGGTCCCTCCATGTGCACTCTCTAGTTGGTGATTTAGTCCCTTGGAGCTCTGGGGGTACTGGGTGCTTCAAATTGTTATTCCTCCTATGGTGCTGCAAACCCCTTCAACTCCTTGGGTCCTTTCTCTAGATCCCCCATTAGGGACCCTGTGCTCAGTTCAATGATTGGCTGAGAGTGTCCCCCTCTGTATTTGTCATGTACTGGCAGAACCTCCCAGGTGACAGCTATATTAAGCTCCTGTCAGCAAGTACTTATTGGCATCCACAATAGTGTTTGGGTTTTGTTACTGTATATGGGATTAATCCCTAGGAGGGGCAGTCTCTGAATGGTCTTTCCCTCAGTCTCTGCTCCACACTTTGTCTATCTCCTCCTGTGGGTATTTTATTCCTCCTAAGAAGTGCCAGAGTATGCATACTTTGTTCTTCTTCTTGAGTCTCATTGGGTCTGTGAATTGTATCTTCAGTATTCCAGGCTTCTGGGCTAATATCCACTTATTAGTGAGTGTGTACCATGTGTGTTCTTTTAAGACTGAGCTACCTCACTCGGGATGATATTTTCTAGTTCCATCCATTTGCCCAAGAATTTAATGAATTCATTGTTTTTAATAGCTGAATACTATTCCATTGTTTAAAAGTACCACATTTTCTGTATCCATTCCTCTGTTGAGGGACATCTGGGTTCTTTCCAGCTTCTGGCTATTATAAATAAGGCTGCTATGAACATAGTGGAGCATATGTCCTTATTACATGCTCGGGAATCCTCTGAGTATATGCCCAGGAGTGGTATAGCAGGGTCCTCCAGTAGTATTATGCCCAATTTTCTGAGGAACCACCAGACTAATTTCCAGAGTAGTTGTACTAGCTTGCAATTCCCAACAACAGTGGAGGAGTGTTCCTCTTTCTCCACATCCTCACCAGTACCTGCTGTCTCCTGAATTTTTTATCTTAGCCAATCTGACTGGTGTGAAGTGAAATCTCAGGGTTGTTTTGATTTGCATTTCCCTGATGACTAAGGATGTTGAACATTTCTTTAGGTGCTTCTCAGCCATTCTATTACTCAGTTGAAAATTCTTTGTTTAGCTCGGTACTCCATTTTTAAATAGGGTTATTTGGTTCTCTGGAGTCTAACTTCTTGAGATCTTTGTGTATATTGGATATTAGTCCTCTGTCAGATGCAGGGTTGGTAAAGATCTTTTCCCAATTTGTTGGTTGCTGTTTTGTCCTATTGACAGTGTCCTGTGTCTTACTTTGTAATTTTATGAGGTTCCATCTGTCAGTTCTTGATCTTACAGCATAAGCTATTGGTGTTCTGTTTCAGTAATTTCCACTTGTGCCCATGTGCTCAAGGCTCTTCCCCACTTTCTTTTATATTAGTGTCAGTGTATCTGGTTTTATATGGAGGTCCTTGATCTGATTGGATTTGAGCTTTGTACAAGGAGACAAGAATGAATCAATTTGCATTCTTCTACATGCTAACTGCCAGTTGAACCAGCACCATTTGTTGAAAAGGCTGTTTCCCCCTCCTCCCTCCACTGGATGGTTTTAGTTCCTTTGTCAAAGATCAAGTGACCATAGGTGTTTGGGTTCATTTTTGGGTCTTCAATTCTATTCAGTTCATCTACCTGTTACTGTACTAATACCATACAGTTTTTATCACTATTGCTTTGTAGTACTGCTTGAGTCCAGGATACTGATTCCCCAGAAGTTCTTTAACTGTTGAGGATAGTTTTAGCTATATTGTTTTTTGTTGTTGTTGTTGTTGTTGTTTTTTGTTTTTGTTTTTGTTTTTTTGTTATTCCAGATGGATTTGAGAATTATTCTTTCTAACTATGAATAACTGAGCTAGAATTTTGATGGTGATTGCATTGAATTTGTGTATTGCTTTTGGCATGATGGCCATTTTTTACTATATTAATCCCACCAATCCATGAGCAGGTGAGATCTTTCCATCTTCTGAGGTCTTCTTTGATTTCTTTCTTTAGAGACTTGAAGTTCTTGTCTTAGAGATCTTTCACTTGTTTGGTTAGAGTCACACCAAGATACTTTATATTGTTTGTGACTATTGTGAAGAGTATTGTTTCACTCATTTCTTTCTCAGTCTGTTTATCCTTTGAGTATAGGAAAGCTACTGATTTGTTTGAGTTAATTTTGTATCCAGCCGCTTTGTATGAAGCCTACTTGATTGTGAAGTTTATCAGCTGTAGTTCTCTGGTGGAGTTTTGGGGGTCGCTTAAGTATACTATCATATCATCTGCAAATAGTGATAATTTGACTTTTTCCTTTCCAATTTGTATCCCTTTGATCTCCTTTTGTTGTCTAATTGCTCAAGCTAGAAATTCAAGTACTATATTGAATAGATATATATAGAGAGGCCAGCCTTGTCTAGTACCTGATTTTAGTGGGATTGCTTCAAGTTTCTCTCCATTTAGTTTGATATTGGCTACTGGTTTGCTGTATATTGGTTTCACTATGTTTAGGTATGAGCCTTGAATTCCTGATCTTTCCAAGACTTTTAACATGAAAGGATGCTAAATTTTGTCAAATGTTTTTTTCAGCATCCAATGAAATGACTATGTGGTTTTTTTCTTTGAGTTTGTTTATATAGTGGATTACATTGATGGATTTCCATGTATTGAACCATTTCTGCATCTCTGGAATGAAGCCTACTTGATTGTGGTGAATGATCATTTTGCTGTGTTCTTGGATTTGGTTGGCAAAAATTTTAGTGACTATTTTTACATCAATATCCATAAGGGAAATTGGTCTGAAGTTCTCTTTCTTGGTTGGATCTGTGTGTGGTTTTGGTATCAGAATAATTGTGGCTTCATAGAATGAGTTGAGTAGTGTTCCTTCTGTTTCTGTTTTGTGGAATAGTTTGAAGAGTATTGGTGTTAGGTTTCTTTGAAGGTCTGATAGAATTCTGCACTAAAACCATCTGGTCCTGTGCTTTTTTTGGTTGGGAGACTTTCAATGACTGCTTCTATTTCCTTAGGGGTTATGGGGCTGTTTATATGGTCTATCTGATCCTGGTTTAACTTTGGTAGTTCCTTGTTTATGTGGCTTGTGTCTTTTGTGTATAACTGATCTTCACAGATTATTATGTCCACTACTAAGAACAGACTCTGGGAAGCCTGAAGATAATCATAGATCATGTATTTCTTTGTCCTTTTTTAAAATCAGTTTTTTAGTTATGATTTGAAGTCTTATTAGGTGCATACACATTTAGTATTATAAGTTCATTAATAATTCTTACAAACCCCAGTAACCATTAATACCAATGTCATAAGAGGTTTTACATCAATGTGTTAACTCTGCAGATGCTATTAAATGTTTTCCTTTCAGGTGCCATCAAGGAGAGACCAAAAAATAACAGGTGCTCTTCCTGAGATGGGTCCGCCTTGGATTAAAAAACAATCTACTACAGATTTGCTCCTGGAGGCAAGGCCCAGGAAAATTTTATTTTAGGAAAGATTCCTGCTATTAATATGTTTTTCCTGTGATTATTAAATATATATAACCATCACTAGGTATTAGGCCACCCTTCAGTCAATTTTTGTGATGTTTCTTTGTCTTTTGTGGATTTTTTTTGTCTTACCTTCTACTCAAAAAGATTTTCTAGAGTTGTAGCTTGTATCTCATCTTTGTGTCATGTGACAATTAGGTTAAGACTTTGTTTTAGATAGTGACTGAATTCCAGATGAGAGGAGAGATCCTTTCTCCAACTATCTAATCCAGGTTTATCATAGTCCAAGTAGACTATACCAGAGGTGGACCTGGAAAAGTTAAGGGCTCTGATCCTTCCTTGGGAGAATAACTGAAGACACACAATGTACTACCTAACACAAAACAGAAAAATATAATATTAAAGAGAAATGTATATAAAATCAGACACATCAGTACCATTTGGTGACAACATTAGTGTGGGAGATAAAACTACCTTGCTATACTGGAATGGCTAATGACACCAAGATGGTCCTGGTAGCTAAGAACACTTAGGGGTGGGGACTTCATTTGCTTCTCCTCAATATAAGAAGTATTAGTCTTTCACCTGTCTCTTTCCAAACTACTGAAAAATTGCAATCATGCATACAGCTTACTATATTAACATCTTATTTTTCTAGACACAGACTCATCATCTCCATGTTCATTCACTTTTGTCTTCATTCATTGGTTTAGACAATTAAAGCAATATAACTAGACACTTGCTTTCAATGTGGTCATAAAAAAGATATATAAGAGGTCATAATATTACAGGCTGTTCTTGTATAACACATTTTCCAGATAGGTTTCATCTTCATGGACCATCAGATGCCAGTATTAAACCAGGTTATTTTATCAAGAATACAGAAAGCTTTATTTAAAGAACAACAACTATGAAGCAACAGGTCTGATTTGGTCCATGCTCTACAGTTTATACCCCAGTATTTTAATTTGTTGAGAAACCAGAACTGAGGAATACATATACAAATCTTCATGGGATTCATAACCTTTTGGGTGCCTTTGAAAATTATTTTAAATTATTGATGATGATGATGATGCATATTTTATGTATAATGGGAAGGCATATATGCTATGGTATATGCATAGAATCAGAGGACAACCTTGGAGAGTGAGTGAGTTTTATCACTCCACATTCCATGGGATTCTGCATCAAATCAGGTTGCCAGTGAGACAACCAGACGGAGTCAACTTACTGACTGGTTATTTATATATGTGAAGAGGGCCTTTGTAGTAGGTTGGAAAACAAACACAATTCTTTCAGCACTTCCAGAGTATCAAGAATATAATGAATGTTTCTATCTTCTGACTGATTCTGACCAATAGAAAACTATGATGTTGTGCTATGGTAAGCCTGGGCTCCAGAGGAGTTGTGAGCTTATATTCTACTCACAGAAGTTTTCATGGGAAGAGTTCTGTTTTTTATAGGTGGCAGAGCCTGTGTGGTGACAAACCTTGGTGCTCTTACAAAGTTTCTGTTGGAATTCAGGAGTCTAGAATCTGAGACCAAGCTCATGCACAGCCAAACCCAGGCAAAACCAGCCAAGTCTGACTGGATGTGCAGAGCTGTCCAGTGGAGTCCAGCCCAAGGCAAAACACCCACAGACCCAGGAGCACAAAATCATGCCATGGTAAGTGTTTAAATTTCATGGTGCTTCAAATGAGTGAAACCATCCTCCAGTGAGAAGAGATTGCATGTATTTTTAATCTCAGCACTTGGGGAGACAGAAACAGGCCAATGTCTTTGAGTTCCAGGCCAGCCAAGGCTACACAGTGAGGCCCTGTCACAAAAATAAAAAAAAAATAAAACAACCAGACTCTGTTCTTCTTTTAAACATATGAAACAAGTGTTTTTCCAGAAGATGAAATAATCAGAAAATCAACCACACTCTTATGTAGCTATTTGAGCTCAAGGATGGTTACCTCTGCTTAATTAGATTCTTCTTCTTAGAGAGTTGATTTGCTTGAATGAATAAATTTAAGGTTGCTGTATTTGTCACTAAAAATTATGGTGATAGAGACATACCTTTGATACATCTTTATTTTTATTGGGTATTTTAAAAATTAAGCTTATTTTTATATTACATACATAATAAACTATAATTATAATTACATTGGGAATCATATTTATGGGGCACTGTGCTTGATACAGGTATTCATTTTGTGCTTTTTAATATTAAACATGCAGATATCCTCAAACATCAGTCATTTCTTTATGAAAACATTCAAAACATTTTCATCTATATTTTCTTTTTTATTTATTGAATATTATCTTTATTTATATTGCCAATGGTAAAACCTTTCCAATATCCCCCCTCCCCAAAGAACCCCAGCCCCTCCTCCCACCCCCTGCCTCCATGTATATGCCCTTCCACCTGACAACCCACTTCCCCCTCTCCCCCCATTTCCGTTTGTTAGGGCATCTATTGAGCCTTCCCCTGACCAAGGACCCCTCCTCCCACTGATGCCCAACAAGGCATTCCTTTGCCACATTTTTGGCTAGAACCATGTGTACCCCTTGGTTCATGGTTTAGTCCCTGGGAGTCCTGGGGTGTCTGGGTGGCTGAAATCATTGTTCTTCCCATGGGGCTATAAACCCCTTCTGTTTCTCTGGACCACCCTCCAGCTCCTCCATTGGGGACCCCATGCCCAGACCAATGGTTGGCTGCTAGCATCTGCCTCTGTATTTGTAAGGCTCTGGCAGGGCCCCTACTGAGACAACCATGGCATGCTCCTTTTGCTATACACTTCTTGTCATCTATATTAGTGTCAGGGTTTGGTGACTATTTATAGGATGAATCCCCAGGTAGGACAGCCTCTGGGTGGCCTTTACTTCAGTCTCTGCTCCACACTTTGTCTCCTTTATTGCTCCTTGAGTATTTTGTTCCCTTTCTCAGAGGAACCAAAGCACCCTCACTTAAGTCCTCCTTCTTCTTGAGCTTGCTGTGCTGGGTGAATTGTAACTTGTTTATTTTGAGCTTTTTGTTGAGGGACATCTGGGTTGTTTCCAGCTTCTGGCTATGAACATAGTGGAGCATATGTCCTTATTACATGTAGGAGTATCTTCTGGGTATATGCCCAGGAGTGGTATAGCTGGTAGGAGGGTATACCTCAGGTAGTACTATGTCTAAATTTCTGAGGAATCACCAAACTGATTTCCAGAGTGGTTTTACCAGCTTGCAATCCCACCAACAATGAAGATGTGTTCCTTTTTTTTGTACGTCCTCTCCAGCATCTGCTGTCCCCTGAGGTTTTCATCTTAGCAATTCTGACCAGTGTGAGGTGGAATCTCAATGTTTTTTTGATTTGTATTTCCCTGATAACTAAGGATGCTGAACATTTCTTTAGGTGCTTTAGAGCCATTCAAGTTTCCTCAGTTGAGAATTCCCTGTTTAGCTCTGCACTCCATTTTTTAATAGGGTTATTTGACTCTCTGGAGACTAACTTCTCAAATGGTGCTGGATCAACTGGAGGTCAGCATGCAGAAAAATGCAAATCAACCCATTCTTATCTCCTTGTACAAAGCTGAAGTCCAAGTGGTTCAAGGAACTACACATAAAACCAGACACACTGAAGCTTATAGAAGAAAAAGTGGGGAAGAATCTTGAACACATGGACACAGGGGAAAAGTTCCTGAACAGAACACCAATGGCTTTTGTTCTAAGAACAAAAATCAACAAATGAGACCTCATAAAACTGCAAAGCTTCTGTAAGGCAAAGGACACAGCCAATAGGACAAAACAGTAACCAACAAACTGGGAAAAGATCATTACTAATCCTACATCCAATAGAGGGCTGATATCCAATATATTTTCAAAATAAACACATATAACACACACACACACAAACACACACAGCACTACACTGTTCCATAGTTTGTCAGAAGCTGCCTCCTCTGTCTACAGCTCAGTACCGGTTCACCAAATGTTCTACCTGCTGCTTTTTCTGGCCTCAGTTGGCTCCTATGACATCTGCTTTGTAATAGTCAATGTATGATTGAGAATGCATATTTCTTTTTGTTCTCTGTGTGGCTTATTTCAGTTAACTTCACAATCTTCAGTTCCTTCCAGGTGGATGGAAATGATGGTATGAGGCTCATTTTCTGGTTGAATAGTATCCCCTTCTTTATATCTGTTCATCAGTTAATGTATGCTTATCCTAACTCCATTTCTAGGGCCATGGTGGCTAGTGGTAAAGGAGTCTGGGAGTGCAGGCAGATGTCTCCTTCACATTGTTCCCATTTCTTTTGAATAGATGTCAGATATCGGAACTCCTAGACTATCTAGCAATTCTTTTACTCTTTTAAGAAGGTTCTGCCCTGTTCTCCATAACGCTGTACTGATTAACATACTCCCAATAGTGTATCTTCCCTCCATTATACATTGCTCTTATCAGTCCCTTTCCCTGATGCTTTCCTGGTCCAGGTAGACCCCTGGTTCCCCTAATGCTCTTCTACCCACACCCTCAGATAGTCCCTCCTTTGGCTTTCAGGTCACATCTATTCATGGCCCTCTATTTGCTAATAGTCATTCTCACTAAAGTGAGGTATTTCCCCAGCAACAGGTTATGCTGAAACTTTCTTTATGAACCCACTTACCAATTGTATATCTTCTGAGAAACACCTACTTTTTGCAAACCAGGTGATTTGTGTAAGTTTCTTAGGGAATATTCTGAATGTGGACCCTGGTCAGAAGGACACATCACACCCTCTGTAAATTGCCTCTTTGTTGCAATGATTATCTCCCTAGGCTGATGCATTTAGTCCCTTGATTTACTTTGGTTTCTTCTGTCTCTTGTGCTTTTAGGATTTGCAGCCCTGCCTCCATTTTGCTTCCCAATTGCAATGTTTCAAAGTCCTTCCCCAAACATTCTCTTGAAAAGCCTTGAGTAGTAGAACTTACTGTCAAGTTCAATTCATAACGGCAATGGGAAATGAAAGACAAACCTCACCCCATTTTACGGATCTTCTCTTTGATACCTTCAGTGACTATCACTTTAGGACTGTTTCTACATGTCCTGAAGGAACTGCTGCTTCTGTGCTTTTCTTTAGCCAACAGTTTTTCATTGTTGCTGATGCATACATCATTAAAGCTTCCATTAGTGGGGTCAGAGAGATGACTCATCAGTTAAGAGCACTGACTGTCCTTTCAGAGGCCATGAGTTCAATTCCCAACAACCACATGGTGGCTCACAACCATCTATAGTGTGATCTGATGCCCTCTTCTGGCATACAGATGTACAGGCAGATAGAGCACTCATATACATAAAACATATCTCTATTTTAAAATGCTTTCATTAGTAAAAACACATGCTTTTAAATGTTTGAAATATATCTCCTTTTAAAAAACCCACTACTGGGCTGGAGAGGTGGCTCAGCTGTTAAGAGCACTGACTGCTCTTCTAGAGGTCCTGGGTTCAATTCCCAGCAACCACATGGTGCCTCAACCATCTGTACTGGGATCCAAAGCCCTCTTCTGGTATGTCTGAAGATTGGCATAGTGTACTTACCTACATAAAATAAACAATTATTTTTTTAAAAAAAAACCCCACACTACTTCCTTTTAAACATAAGACCTTTTCTGTTGTGGTATTTCTGTAAGTACCTCACCATAATACTTATAGTGTTTCTAGAATGGGTCATAGTGTTAGGTGAGAATCCGAGTTAACACTTACCGAAAACCTACCATTTTTTCAAAGACCCATGATTCACTATTCTTTTTGTAACATGCTAACTTTAAATACGACATCTGACATGATTAAACTTTTTATGCTTGAGCCTGGTTGTAGGTTATCTGTTTTGTTCAGTCTTCCTTTACAATTTCAGAATTTTTTAGGCCTGCTATATTTGTTGCTTCAAAGGACAAATTATACCTGGTACGTTTACTGAAAACATATTTTGGCTGTTTCTCTGTGATCAACATTTTTTCAGATAAACTTTAGAAATGCTTCTTGAAGTTTTACATTGTTACATAGGTTGGAGTTATATAAACCTAACTTAATTTGATGAAAACTGACAGTTAATTCTCCAGCACTAAATGTGCCTGCCTGGAACTCATTATCCTTCTCTGTTTATTCAAACCTGCTTTGTGTCCATCAATAAGGTTTTGTCAGGTTTTAATCTGCAGGGAGGTGGTATTTTGAAGTTCCATAACTTTGTTTTCAACTGAGCTACATTGATTTATTCTAAGCTTGCCAGTGCATTTCATAGCCATTGCTTCTCCTTTGAGAGAAGAATGCTTTAATGGGATAAATAGGGTATGTGCATGCATACAAGAAAATGACCTTAAGAAGTGCTCAACAGAAGCATTGCTTTACTTTGTAGATATCCATCACCTCTGGTTCTTGCTATTTTTCTGTCCTCTCTTCCAAGATAATCCCTAAGGAAGGAGGGGGTGTGGTGTACATGTCCTATTTAGGTCTAAGCATTCTGCAGATTCTTTTTTTTTTTTTTTGAACTATTTTTTTTCTTTTCTTTTTCTTTTTAATTTTTTTATTCGATATAATTTATTTACATTTCAAATGATTTCCCCTTTTCTAGCCCCCCCCCTCCCCGAAAGTCCCGTAAGCCCCCTTCTCTTCCCCTGTCCTCCCTCCCACCCCTTCCCAGTTCCCCGTTCTGGTTTTGCCGAATACTGTTTCACTGAGTCTTTCCAGAACCAGGGACCACTCCTCCTTTCTTCTTGTATCTCATTTGATGTGTGGATTATGTTTTGGGTATTCCAGTTTTCTAGGTTAATAACCACTTATTAGTGAGTGCATACCATGATTCACCTTTTGAGTCTGGGTTACCTCACTTAGTATGATGTTCTCTAGCTCCATCCATTTATTTGCCTAAGAATTTCATGAATTCATTGTTTCTAATGGCTGAATAGTACTCCATTGTGTAGATATACCACATTTTTTGCATCCACTCTTCTGTTGAGGGATACCTGGGTTCTTTCCAGCATCTGGCAATTATAAATAGGGCTGCTATGAACATAGTAGAGCATGTATCCTTATTACATGGTGGGGAATCCTCTGGGTATATGCCCAGGAGTGGTATAGCAGGATCTTCTGGAAGTGAAGTGCCCAGTTTTCGGAGGAACTGCCAGACTGATTTCCAGAGTGGTTGTACCAATTTGCAACCCCACCAGCAATGGAGGAGTGTTCCTCTTTCTCCACACCCTCTCCAACACCTGCTGTCTCCTGAATTTTTAATCTTAGCCATTCTGACTGGTGTAAGATGAAATCTTAGGGTTGTTTTGATTTGCATTTCCCTAATGACTAATGAAGTTGAGCATTTTTTAAGATGCTTCTCTGCCATCCGAAGTTCTTCAGGTGAGAATTCTTTGTTTAACTCTATACCCCATTTTTTAAGAGGGTTGTTCTGTTTTCTGGAGTCTAACTTCTTGAGTTCTTTATATATATTGGATATTAGCCCTCTATCTGATGTAGGATTGGTGAAGATCTTTTCCCAATTTGTTGGTTGCCGATCTGTCCTCTTGATGGTGTCCTTTGCCTTACAGAAACTCTGTAACCTTATGAGGTCCCATTTGTCAATTCTTGCTCTTAGAGCATACGCTATTGGTGTTCTGTTCAGAAACTTTGTCCCTGTACCGATGTCCTCAAGGGTCTTCCCCAGTTTCTTTTCTATTAGCTTCAGAGTGTCTGGCTTTATGTGGAGGTCCTTGATCCATTTGGATTTGAGCTTAGTACAAGGAGACAAGGATGAATCAATTCGCATTCTTCTGCATGCTGACCTCCAGTTGAACCAGCACCATTTGTTGAAAAGGCTATCTTTTTTCCATTGGATGTTTTCAGCCTCTTTGTCGAGGATCAAGTGGCCATAGGTGTGTGGGTTCATTTCTGGATCTTCAATCCTGTTCCATTGATCCTCCTGCCTGTCACTGTACCAATACCATGCAGTTTTTAACACTATTGCTCTGTAGTATTGCTTGAGGTCAGGGATACTGATTCCCCCAGATTTTCTTTTGTTGCTGAGAATAGTTTTAGCGATCCTGGGTTTTTTGTTGTTCCAGATGAATTTGATAATTGCTCTTTCTAACTCTGTGAAGAATTGAGTTAGGATTTTGATGGGTATTGCATTGAATCTGTATATTGCTTTTGGCAAAATGGCCATTTTAACTATATTGATTCTACCGATCCATGAGCATGGGAGGTTTTCCCATTTTTTGAGGTCTTCTTCCATTTCCTTCTTCAGAGTCTTGAAGTTCTTGTTATACAGATCTTTCACATGTTTGGTAAGAGTCACCCCAAGATACTTTATACTGTTTGTGGCTATTGTGAAGGGGGTCATTTCCCTAATTTCTTTCTCAGCCTGCTTATCCTTTGAGTATAGGAAGGCCACTGATTTGCTTGAGTTGATTTTATAACCTGCCACTTTGCTGAAGTTGTTTATCAGCTGTAGGAGCTCTCTAGTGGAGTTTTTTGGGTCACTTAGGTAGACTATCATGTCGTCTGCAAATAATGATAGTTTGACTTCCTCCTTTCCAATTTGTATCCCTTTGACCTCCTTATGTTGTCGAATTGCCCGAGCTAGTACCTCAAGTACAATATTGAAAAGATAAGGAGAAAGGGGGCAGCCTTGTCTGGTCCCTGATTTCAATGGGATTGCTTCAAGTTTCTCTCCATTTAGTTTGATGCTGGCTACCGGTTTGCTGTATATTGCTTTTACTATGTTTAGGTATGGGCCTTGAATTCCTGTTCTCTCCAAGACTTTAAGCATGAAAGGATGCTGAATTTTGTCAAATGCTTTTTCAGCATCCAATGAAATGACCATGTAGTTTTTTTCTTTGAGTTTGTTTATGTAGTGGATTGTATTGATGGATTTCCGTATATTGAACCAACCCTGCATTCCCGGGATAAAGCCTACTTGATCATGGTGGATGATCGTTTTGATGTGTTCTTGGATTCGGTTGGCAAGAATTTTATTGAGTATTTTTGCATCGATGTTCATAAGGGAAATTGGTCTGAAGTTCTCTTTCTTTGTTGGATCTTTGTGTGGCTTTGGTATCAGCGTAATTGTGGCTTCGTAGAAGGAATTGGGTAGTGTTCCTTCTGTTTCTATTTTGTGGAATAGTTTGAAGAGTATTGGTGTTAACTCTTCTTTGAAGGTCTGGTAGAATTCTGCACTGAAGCCATCTGGTCCTGTGCTTTTTTTGGTTGGAAGACTTTCTATGACTCCTATTTCTTTAGGCTTTATGGGACTGTTTAGATGGTCTAGTTGGTCCTGATTTAATTTTGGTATTTGGTATCTGTCAAGGAAATTGTCCATTTCCTCCAGATTCTCCAGTTGTGTTGAGTACAGGCTCTTGTAGTAGGATCTGATGATTTTTTGGATTTCCTCAGTTTCCGTTGTTATATCTCCCTTTTCATTTCTAAGTTTGTTAATTTGGATACTTTCTCTGTGCCCTTTGGTCAGTCTGGCTAAGGGTTTATCTATCTTGTTGATTTTCTCAAAGAACCAGCTCCTGGTTTTGTTGATTTTTTGTATGGTTCTCTTTGTTTCTACTTGATTGATTTCGGCCCTGAGTTTGATGATTTCCTGCCTTCTACTCCTCCTGGGTGAAATAGCTTCTTTTTGTTCTAGGGCTTTCAGGTGTGTCATTAAGCTGGTAATGTATGCTCTCTCCATTTTCTTTTTGGAGGCACTCAGGGCTATGAGTTTTCCTCTTAGCACTGCTTTCATTGTGTCCCATAGGTTTGGGTATGTTGTGTTTTCATTTTCATTGTGTTCTAAAAAGTCTTTAATTTCTTTCTTTATTTCTTCCTTGACCAAGGTATCATTGAGTAGAGTATTATTCAATTTCCACGTGTATGTGGGTTTTCTGTTGTTTCTGTTGCTATTGAAGACCACTTTTACTCCATAGTGATCAGATAGGAGGCATGGGATTAGTTCGATCTTCTTATATTTGTTGAGGTCTGTCTTGTGACCAATTATATGGTCGATTTTGGAGAAGGTACCATGAGGTGCTGAAAAAAAGGTATATTCTTTTGTTTTAGGATAGAATGTTCTATATATATCTGTTAAATCTAATTGATCCAAAGCTTCAATTAGTTTCATTGTGTCCATTCTGCAGATTCTTATTTTCTATATCTTGACTAGTTGTGGGTCTCTGTTAATCACCATCTACTACAAAAGGAAGTTTCTTTGATGAGCAGTGAAGGGGTATGGGATGAGCAAATCTACAGATGTAGTGATAAATCATTTAGGAGTCAGTTCAATTCTATGCCCTTATATTGAATATTTATAATAAGTTTGAATATTAGTAATAGGACTTAGGATATGTTTAGCCACATGTGATTGGCAATTGCACATATAAAGAAACAGAATTGTAACCGCATGCACAAGATCTGTAGAACCCCTCAAACCAGACAGAATACTAGCAATGAGGTGGAGATGTAGGTACAAAATCCCACTCCTGGTTAAGAAGCTATTGGTAACTCATAGTGGCTGGCAGAGGGTGTGTTTGTTTTCTTTAAGGACCACACTTTCAGTGAATGCCCCTATACCCAAGTTTGTACATAGGCACCACAAATTGAACTCCATGGGAAAAAAAGACACAAAGATGAATGGGAGTAGGGAAGGGGCATGGACCTGGGAAGAGTTGAGAGGTGAATATGATCAAAATATAAAATTCTCCAAGAATTAATAGAATTTTTTCTTAAAAAGGAAATTCCTTACAGGGTAATCTAATTAAAGACAGATCTTTGAGACTATTGACTGTGTATTTATTTCTTACCTTGCTTAGTGTATTTGTTTGCATCTGAGAGCAGAAAATTATTTGCCTCTAGAAGTATTTTACATTACACACCCTCCACGCATCTTTAGAGGAGACATGCTCTGTTATGTCCTGAGAAGCCTGTCTATCCACCCTTCACTGTCTTTTCTGCCCGGCATTTGTCAGGAAACCTTACTTGTACCTCAGTCAAAGATTACCCACCCTGCTCTTTTCCCTGAGTTGAATCACTCTCCAGTGACTTACCCCATTACCCCAGTGGATCCCGTTTTCTCTGGGCTCCAACATGGCTCAGAGCTCACCATCTTTCCTTCTCCTTGGGGGAGATCCCTATATATCCTGACAGTGATTCAGACTGACTTGAACCTTGGGGTTGAGGGATGCCAGCCAGGGCATGAGATAGACAAACTTGGTGCCACATGGCCCTCCCACTGCTCCAACATGCCAACCAGAGTAAGCTCAAGCTGGTACCGTGTTTCACACGTCCCTGCCTGCCTGCCTGTGTGCTTAGGAGAGTAGAGAGCTCTCCATCCCATGGATTAAATGGGCACCAGGCCAGCTGTCCTGCTTGGAGACAGGTGCTGGCTCAGATGTCTTTGAGGGGCACTCACAGCAAGACACAGATGGCAGTTCTCACTCCACTGCTCCGTGGTTGGCAGCTTGGGTCCAGCTCCAGGTTACTCCTCACATTTCCCTGGCTAGAGAAGGAGGTGACCTAGGGGCAAATAATTACAGATTGGTAAGGGCGCCAGGTTAGAATCATTTCAAGTCACTCTGGTCCCAGTTTTTAAGGACTGCTTTACTAATTGGTCTAGGCAAGTCTTGGTCAAGGTAACTTGAGTTCACGAAGGAGGTCATAGAGGATGGTTGCCATGGGAAATGCTATAGCGATGTGGGGCAAAGAGAGATACCATAGGAACCCTACTGTGCTCTAATCAACCTGAAGAAGCCACTCTCCCACCCTCCAGGGAAAACCAGAAACAGGCAAACCTTATTATAAGATAACATTCATGTTCTGTAGGAAGTTCTATTTTCAGGTACTGGGGTATTCAAAACCAGAAATAGCTTCTTTGACAGTAGGTGATCTCCTTAGCAACAGAAGGGCTCTCTGGCCAGCCAGCCTAGCCTACTTGGCCAATGAGAGACTGCGTCTCAAAAAAATATCATAGCCTGTTTGGCCAATGTGAGCACATGTCTCAGAAAAACAATGTAGATCATACCTGAGGCATGACACCTAAGGTTGACCTGTGGCCTTTGTATGCACACACACACACACACACACACACACACACACACACATTTATGTGCAGCTGCACACACATGTACACACATGAAAACGCCCACAGTTTTAGAAAGAGTTCTTTCTTTTTTATTTCCTTTATTCAGTGATTTAGCTGATGCTCCTGGATGGTGTCAGATGCCAGGTGTTCTGTTGGATGCTGGGAAGCCAGCTTGGGACACATATGTGAATTCTACCCTTTTGGCATTTCCTTTCTCAAGGAGCTCCGATCTCCAGCAAGTCAGTAGACTAGCAGGCAATTTTAGATCATGACGAGAGACCGACTGGCCTGAAGCTAATTGGACAGGTGGCTGGGAATGCTTTAGAGGGAAGTGATTTGGAAACACCTGGAGTAGGGGCTATGAGCTGAGATGATTCCAGCAAAGAAGATGCCATTAAGCATATTTCTCAAAGCAGAAAAAAAAATTCGTGTGCTGGATTTGGATAAAACGGTACGCTCATGGGTTTTGTCCAGAGGACACAGCAACTTTTAATCAAACAAAAAGGAACTGAGCAGCTGCCGAGATCTTTGTATTTTTCACAATACTTACTTCAAGTGTCAGAACTCTGAGCCAAAGTGACTTAAATTCACCTACTCAAACAAGAAGGAGGAGAAAATTTTTTACTGTCTCTCTATGATGGAAAGCAGGCTGGGCCAGCATTGGAGAATCAGCATTCTATGGCTGTGACTAGGACATCCCTTAGATCCCTTCTGCATCTCTCTCTTCCAGGAAATGAGGACAGATGTTAGACCTGTCACAACGTGACCTTCTCTGTATTGAACAGTAATTCAAAATACCATTCAGTGTTGCCTGAAGCCGTTTCTGACCAATATTCCTCATGGCCGATTCTCAAGTCTCTATCTACTGAGGATGGATCATTTAATTTGGAATAGAGGGGTACCCTTCAGTGTCTGCTTGCAGTTAAAAAAATCCTATACTATGCAGATGGCACAACATTAAAAATGATAGTCAGTGGTGATACAGAAAGGAAATTGTGTTCAGTGAGTGAATCACAGCACCCAGGGTGGGGCATTCCGCTAAAGCAACAAAGAGATGGTGGAGCCAGAGTTTAGGGATGCTCTTCAAGGAGCTATAAAGACTTGAATGGCTTATAAATCAACACACACACTCACACACACAAACACACACACACATCCATACACATATAGTCACATATACACACCACACAAATACACACACACACACACACATACACACACACACACACACACACACACACACACACACACACACACACACACATATATATACACACCCCACATACCTATTCCCTTTGGAAAGACACTACTATGTGTTTAAGATAACAGAGGTAAAGCAGTAGCTGTCTGTTTAGAAAAGAAGCTGTGGCAATTCCCTCAATGAAATGTATCAAAATGAGATGGGCCCTCGAGGAAGGAGGGGGAGCTTTAGACAGAAAGCATGGAGTGTATGGACAGCTAAGCCTGATGGAAATTTCAAGGGAAGATTCCTTTTAAAGCCAGGAGTGGAGCTTCTCTGAGGGTAAGAATAAGGGAGAGAGGAGGGAGGGGCAGGGGGAGGGGGAGGAAGAGACGGAGGAGGGAGCAGGAGCACTGCCACAAGAAGGATGACTGAATGGAGGGTGGGAAGTCTCTTCAAGCAAATACCCTTGAGGAGTCTCAGACCAATCTTCAGAACAAAGGGAAGTTTTGGCTTTTTATAGCATTTTAGAGCTGGAGGGGAAATTCACATCATGTGATTTAGTTCAACACAGCATATTTGACAAGGAGCACAGAGGAGCCAGGTATCATAAATTGAGAGCTGTCAAGCCTCAGCACAGTCAGCTTCTTTTGCTTAAACTTTTATTTTTTTATGGTTATAACATAGGTACAACATTTCTTCCTTCTCTTTCCTCCTGCCAAGCCTTCCAGTGTACCTTCCTCATTCCGTTTCAAATTCATGGCCTCTTTGTCCACTAATATTTATGGCATGCATGCATGTCTATACAAATGTACTTCTTAATAGAACCTGTTCAGTCTGGATGGTGTTATCCGCTGTATATGTTTTCAGAGATGACCATTCAGTACAGACAAGTGATTGGTGAGCTCTTCCCTAGGGAAAACTACCTTTCCTGTGCCATCCATGTTGGCCGATTGGTTTGTCCATATTCAGCTCCCCTTTGAGCAAACTGCTATCCCAGAGAGAGCTTCAGGGAGGTATGAATTGATTTAGGTTGTTGGACATGGTCTAAAGGTACATGCCCATGTTCTAACATGGTGACTTCCCAATACAAACTGGAGGAGGCAGAGCCTGATAGGAAGTGTTCAGGCAAGGAAGTCCACACTCATGAAAGGATTAACCCTAAACATAAAGACCCTAAGGCTGGAGGCTTAATCTCTGAAGCACAAACTGTCTCTCTCCCTCTAAATTTTATTTTATGTTTATGAGTGTTTTCATGCATGTCTGTGCACCCTTGCATGCCTGTTACCCATGGAGGGCAGAAGATGGTGTCAGATCCCCAGGAATTGAAGTTATCGGCAAGTGTGAGCTGCTGAGAATGTTGTGATTTAAACCCAGGTCCTCTGGAAGAGCAGCTGATGCTCTTATCCATTTAGCCATCTCTCCAGCTCAACCACAAGCTCTCTTGCCATTCTGGGTTCTACCATGGGATGATATAGCAATAAAGCTCTCATAGATGAGTAGATGCCAGCATTGTGTCCTTAGACTTCCCAGCTTCCCGAACCACGAGCCAACTAAATCACTGTGATTTGTAACTTGGCTTGCAGTATTGTTGCAGAAAGGCAATTCATTCCATTTCATCTACAAAATGCAATGAAGACAGGCACTGACTCATGAAAGGACTCAGAAGTAAGGCTATCTCAGGGAGGCAGTATCCCATCCCAGGAGCCCGCCCTCCCCCACCTTTAGAATGTGAAGGTGGCCAATTATTTTTCCTCTGCAGACCTGCATTTGATTGTGAAAGTCCATGGCTGCTACTGAGGGCTCCATAATAGGATTATTTCAGCAGAAGGATGCTTCATGGCTAATTGGCCCAGGCCAGGCATCTAAGCCAAGGTGTCTTGCTAGAGACAGGAGAAGAAAAAGATAGAGGACCTGTATCCTTAGAGGTACCTTTAGGGGCATTAAAATTGCTTTGAGAAGGAGCCTGTCACATCTGGTTGTTGTGATAATTAGATTAGGTAGCCTAGAGATAGAGACAAAGGGAGACATCCAATGTATTCTGTTCAGGTCCTGGCAAGGCCCCGGAGGTGCAGTTTAAAATAGCTTGCCTGCAGAGATGACCTCCAGAGAGTCACACTGGACACAGCCCAGAGTGAGAGGCATGTAGGCTCCAAGGCCCTGGAATGTTTCATTGCAACAGCATCTAGGCTCATGTCATAGAGCTAATTGAGGGCTGGAACCTTCACACACACACACACACACACACACACACACACACACACACACACACACACACACACATTAGCCTTCTTACATGTGGGCACATATTTCAGTCTTCTTTTCTGCCTTGGATTCTTTCATATGCTAACACATAGACCTTTTGTAGGTGTATTCAGAGACCTTACTCTGCCCTAATTTCCTGCCTCTGAAGCATCATGAGATTGGGAAAGCTGTGTAGCAATGAGCTCATGCACAGAATAAGTCCTTGTCTTCTTATTGGAGGATTGCGAGGAAACAGAGAAACCCTTGACTCACCAGTCTGAGAAACTCGGCTCATCCATCTGCAAAGTGGTACAGGGAGAACACCTAGCTGTGGTTCTTAGAACATGCCCCTGAGCCCTCCCACCATTTCACCCCTGCCACCATGTCTTCTGTTTCAAGCAGGTGGAAAAGTTGAATAACTATTAGGGTATCAGCCATGACATATTCCTGATTATTAGGCTTCTCTTTTTGTATTTCTCTTTGGTAAACATTTACACATGATACAAATATGACCCCAGCCATGCCTCTTCAGAGAGCTCCCCCACGTGCCTCTCTCTTCTCCAGAATTCCCTGATACTTAATTGCCAATCATTTACTTTCAAGTTTCTGATTACCTGTCAAAGTTGTAGTCAACATTAATGAACCAATAAAAATCTATGCTTCAGATAATGTGTGTGTACAGCGGTATATATGAAAGCATAATAGTCAGAATACATTGTTTAATGTACTTGGGCCTTGTAGGTATGTTCATCCACAGAGTTCATGTCATTGTGAATATGGCTGAAGTTGTTCATACTTTGGATACGTTCCAATCTTGTACTGAGCCATCTATTAATAAGATTGATTTTTTTTCCTTTCTCAGTTAACTGGACATAGGAAGTATGAGGCAGAGGGTGCTAAACAGAAGAGACTTGAGATGGGGAACAGGCTCTGGGAAGCAGCTTATGCAGCCTCAGATCATCCTGCTCCATTCTTTGGCATCTCATTTCCAGATGATGATGGATTAGTTCCACACCTACAGATCATGTCTGCCATTTGCAGATCAAATACTATCTAGTTCTGTAGGGACACCTCAGTGGTTTAGTAACTTGGTAGATTCCGATCAAGCATTTTGAGCTTGGCTGGTAGAAATCTAGAAGCTTCTGAAGCAACAGCATCTGAAGAGTTTGGTGTAGTTTTTCTCGAATTCAAGATCTGTGCTGGGATTCTTCTGTTGGCGTCTGCTAAGGGTCTACAGATGCCACAAAGCCCATCAGACACACCAGCCTTTTTGAGCTATTTGGCTTATATGACTAAGCAGTTCTGGTAATAGCATAGGCTGATAACAGCATTTCTCCTGGTTCTAAGTCAGTTGGGAAGATTTCTGTCTGCCTGTTTGTTTTCCATTTAGACAATGGATAGTGGAGCTTGGCGATCCACTGAACATTAGGCCTGCTCATAGAAGTAGCCTGGATTTGACCTTGGAAGAAACAAGTAACTGTGCTCTGAGCTCTGAAATCACTGGAAATTCTGTAGCAGTTCCTTTGAATTATATTCAGAGGGCCAGCAATTTGGAATGGGCTCCTCGGGAAAGTTCTGATTACTTCTACCAGTTTGTTCATGTGATCCAACACATCTGACATTTCACCTGGAGCAGGGTGGCCTAAAAGGGCCCCAATCACTTGTCTAACAGATGGTATTGGCTCCTTCTGGATCTCTCTTTCACTTGATTACTCATCCATAAGAAAGCTGGTCCAGACCCCCTCCCCCTAATAAACCCAACAAGCTCAGGGTGCCTGGACCATACAGAGACTGCATAGCGTTTACAAGCTTAAGCTGAGAGCTCATACAACTTCTGTTGCTACATCCTGGAAGTCAAAATAAGTCAGTCGCTAGCTCTCATTCTGGAGGCTGGGGAGAAGGGATGTGAACAGGTTACACTTCCTGCTGGATGAACAATGAGCTGTATTGGAGAAGGGCATGAACATAGGAAAGGAGACTGTGGAAGATGGTGCACAAATCTGCAATGGGTCTCTCTCCTCGAGGTTCTTAGGGCAAGTTAGCCTCTGGAGCACAGAGTCAAGTCCAGGGAGTGGGTGCCTTAACTCTAAGAAGTCAAATCACAGTGAAAGGAGGAGACACTGTCTAAAGGTAACCTTGGATTTTCTTGGAGTTATTTATGAAGAGCATCATTCAAAAGTATATTAGGTCTTTAATGGTTATTAACCTCAAATAAGCATGACACATCTCTCAGCTCACAGAGACATACCAGACAACACCATAGTTAAGAAATGTCCTTCCAAATGACTCTCTTCGGAGTTTGGAGTATTTTTCTCTCCAATAGCTCATTCTCCCATCATGAGATATTGTTTGGACAGCCATGATAGAAATCAACAAACTAAAATTAAGTCTTCTATAAGCTTCAGATACATATTCACATGACAGGGGCTATTGGAGAAGGTGCTTTAAAAAATAATTTTCCTGGAATTTCCCTGTCTTGCTCTCTTTTTGGATAAATGGTATTCCTGAAATTTAGACTAATCTCTGTATAAATGGAGGAAGGTGATTAATAACTTCAAAGAGTGGTTGACATATGTTCAGGAGGTTAAGTTCAGACTATCACATACCGGTACCTCTCTACTTTTCCAATTGGCCTCTAATTTCAGTAGACCAAACTCTACAAATTGGCTCTCTTATCTCCTCCTAATGTTAGAAAACTAAACAGATATTAGTAGGCCCTTCCTTATAGACTTTACTCCACACACCTCCTGTCTCTCTGGTACCTCTATACAGAGAAGTGCCTCCTTGGGAAGTAGATTTCTGTATGAAATGGTGAGAGGTCTCTGGGCTTTGTTGAGGTTCACAAAGGCAACACACTTTCTCCTGGTCAAAAGAATACATTCTAAGATCTGTGTCTGGTCTGAGCAGAGACCTGCTCTGATAAGCTACTCAAAATATGATATACTATTGCCTTCTATTCAGAGTTAATGCAGCTGGGCCTGTCAGTCATTGGCCTAGGGTTCAGTGCCTAGGAAAGCTAATCATGTAAGTTAAGGTCATGCTAAGGAGAGAGGGAGGATTAAGTATCCCTTTAATGAGTTAATGTGCTTTTCTCCCTCAGAAGAAGCTTGCGAAGCTCTCAATAAGTAGCACCTTGGAACCTCAATCCTATGTCCTGACCACTGAGTCCTATTGGAGAAACATACCTTGCTTCCTGTTCCTATGCTGGCCAAAGTCTGCACCTGCTTCCTGGAGTCTCTGGCCTTCACGCTCATTTTGTGAAGCCTGCCACCTTTCTATCACGCTGCTGCTTGCTGACCTATTGCAAAATCTTTTTCTCTTCTACTTCATCTACCCTTTCCTGGGAGCTGTTGAGATTTACAACTTAACTGCCCTCTGTTTTGTTTTGTTTTTTTTCTATAAAACACTAATAAAATTCTCCTCAGACTTATCAGCCTGACTTTAAATTCTTTTATATAAACCAAGAACTTCAAAACAGATCCTCAAGTCCCCTCATAAATACTTGCACTTGATGCTCAGACAAAAAGAGGCCCTAGTGGAAAAGCAGAGAGGACAGAGAGAGATAGTGTATTCATGACCAATGTTCTATGTCTTCTGGGATATCATTGGACAGCAGCTGTGCTCTATGGAAGCCACAGTTCATCCTGGCAAGATCATCTCCATATTGTCACCATTTTTAATAAGTTAGCATATATTTATTATCCTAAGTAACATGTTTCATTATGTCACTTCCAAACATGCATGTAGCATACTTTGATACTCACTCCGTTAGCCTCTTGTATCCTCCATCCCTCCTCATTTTCTTCATCTGATTCTCCACCACATCCTTAATAAACCCTCTTTGGTATCCATATCCTTTTCCTTCACTAAATTCCCATGTGATAGAACACATGAAATCATTTTTCCGAGTCTGGCTCATTTCACTCGGTGTTGTAATCTATAGTTTATCCATTTTTCTGCAAATGACTTACTTCCATTCTTCTTTCCAGCTGCCTAGAAGTCCACCTTGTACATACATGCACCACATTCTCTTCATCTGTGCGTCTGCTGGTGGACAGCCGCACTGGTTCCATACTTGGTGATGGTGAATAGTGCCCCAGTAAATGTGAATATGCATCTGGAGCCTATGGAAGTCCTAATTTCAGTTGGCTGCTTTCCATCATGGCTGCCTGTAGAGAGCCTTATTGAAGTGCCATGCCACCTGGCAGAAACTTGACATCGACCAATGTGAAGTTCCTCTCCCAGCCTTTGAGCGGGAACTCCTATGTTAGCCATAATCCCCTCCACCTAGGGTGGAGTGCTCAGACCAAGGTGAAGCCCATTGTTCTTCAAGGACCTGCAGTTTCCTGAGAAACACTAGCCACCTGTGTAGCAACTGAACTGGTTCTGCTGAGAAGCTTCCAGCCATTGGGGGAACGGTTTGCTCCTGCCTATATATTTGGAGTTCTTCATTAAATTTTGAGAACTTGAATAGCAGGTGTTATCATGGTCTCCATCTCTTTTCACTGCCTTCCCATACATCCTCAGCTTCCCTTCCAGGTAACCCGTTCGGTGTAACTGTGGGCAGTTAACAGCTGTCCAAACAATATCCCATGAGAGAATGGGCTGCTGGACAGAAAATACTCCAGACTCCAAAGAGAGGCAATCCCACCCTTCTTTTGGCTAAAATGCTATTATCTTTTTTTTTCATTTGCAAAATTAATCTAATAGGCAGGCAGGAATCCGAGCTTGAAGTTGACTCTAGAGAAAAGATACAAAAGATTCCCATGCCACACCTATCAAGTAATAGACCTTGGGACAAAGAATCTTACCAGGCACAGTGAGTGACAGCATTGAGGGCTATACATCCAGGGTCCCATAGAGACTCTCTTTTATGTTTTAAAAATGTAGAATTATAGAGCCATAACAACCCCACACCACTCCACTCCCAAATTCTTCAGGCCTAGACCTGACTGTGCAACTTTCTCTGTAATAATAAAACAGACTATGGAGCCAACTGGAAACCATTCACCTTACCACCAGGAAGGGGCTAGTTAAACTGACTCAGCCAAATGTACATGTCTTCTTGGTATTGTCTCATGGTTTCAACAAAATTTTGGACTACCACATGCATAGTGGAGATGAGAGGAATTGGGTTCTGTCTTTCCTGGTTCATCAAAGGGTTAATAATTCCATTTTTCCTTAACCAATTTCTGTTTCCCAATTTCCTTTTGGAATACAAAGAAACTAAGACAATGGGTTATGAACCCAAGTTTCCAGAGTTAGCTGGACTAATTAACACTCTCACTGTCAGTATAGCAAGGTTCCTTCCCCCCAACCCCAAACTCACAGCTTGCTATTTTCTTCTTTTGTCCATTCCTTTTCTTTCTTTCTTTCTCTCCCTTCCCAACTCCCCTCTGTGGTCTTAGGGACTGAAGGCAGGGACCTGGCCCATCCTAGCATTCTCATATTCTAGGGTTACATATCACAAATCCTATCACTGAACTATAGTCACAGTTCATCATATACTTTTATTTTTAGTAAGGGTCTCACTAAGTTGACCAGGCTGAAGTTGAACTTGCTCTGTCGCCTGAGCTGGCCTTAACACTTCTGATTCCCCCTGTCATGGAGGAATATAGGCATACATGCGTACAGGAGTATAGGAGCAGAGGCCCGCACCATCATGCCTGCAAATGTTTTGTTTCCTTGATTACAGCCATTCTTGCCAGCATGAGAAGGAAAATCAGCAGGACTAGCATTTCCTTGGTGACTACGAATGTTGAAATTTTGTGTGTGTGCCTATTGACCATTTGTAGTTCTTTTGAAAAGTATTCATTTCTCCTTTTATGGATTCGGATTATTGCTTTTTGGGTGTTTGTTCTTTAGAATTCTTCCTAAATTCTAAATATTCATCTCCTGTTTGATGTGTGAACAAAAGTTCACAGAAAGCACCTCTATCTTCAAATCTACCTTTCCGCAAGGCTTATTGACTGATTGGAATTCTAATGATTGTAGAGAAGTTGGGGTGTTGTGAGTTCAAAGCCTAATTGCAATTTATATTTTGGGGCTGTTATTAGCACACTAGATAGCCATTTCTTGCCCACTCCAGTGTCAGGACCAACATCCTATAACTAAAATGTAAAAATCTTTTAGGACATATTAATAATACCCTAGTTTACACCAGGCTGAGTGCCATCAGACAGCCTCTGAGGCTTACCTAGAGTTGAGATTTTTCTGCTTACTTAATGTTTTCACTGATGTATTTGAAAGCATGTTGATTTATGACTTTGTTTGTTCTATTGCTATAAAAGAAAAAAAAAACCTTTTATCCAACAGTTACCTTAGTGGAATGTAGAAATTTGTGCTCAAGGACCATAGTCACTCATATCTAGCTACAGAAAAACAAACAAACAAATAAATAAAACCCTTTTCTCCCCTTGAGGTGAGAGTTGTGAATTTGCACTGACAGATGAATATCTGGCAAGGATTTTCTCCATCTTGAAGACTGTCTTGAGGAAGGAGGATAAGACAGAAGGGCAGGTGTTAAGATTAGCCTATGAAGGAAACCAAATGACAGAGAAAATGACAGGTCTCCCTACTAAAGCTGACCTGAAACAGTGTAACAGAGCACACATAGGAAAAGTTCCCATGATGTGAATGACCTAAAAGTCTGTTGTATTGGTATACAAAAGTCTCAATCCTTTGGGCAGCATTTCTCATGGAAAGTCTAGCCCTTCCTTAGTGCTTTTCCTTGAATAAACTTTCCTGTGACTACCCATATGAGTTGGTCTGTGATGCTTTGAGTATGCCTAGCCTAGAGAGTGGCACGATTTGGAGGTGTGGCCTTGCTGGAGTGGGCGTGGCCTTGTTGGAGTAGGTGTGCCACTGTGGGCTTAGGCTTTAAAAACCTTATTCTTGCCGCCTGGGGAAGCCAGTCTTCTCCTAACAGCCTTCCAATGAAGATGTAGAGCTCTCAGCTCTGCCTGCACCATGCCTGCCTGGATGCTACCATGCCCCTACCTTGACCAAACCTCTGAACCTATAAGCTAGCCCCAGTTAAATGTTGTCAAGGAGTTGCCTTGGTCACGGTGTCTGTTCCCAGCCATGAAACCCTAAAACATGGTCCAAATCCTTGTTCAGGGACATAAGAACCTGGGAATTCCAAAGGTGCTAATATCTGCTTGCAAGCCTCTTTACCTGTTGCTTTTGCTGAGCAGAAGCTGCTTAATCGGATGCAGTGCCACTTTTCGTCCTTGCTAGTGTTTCTGGGGCTAGAGTGGTCCTATCACACGGAAACACTGCCTATGCCTGTGCCTATAACTAGAGTGTTTTCTCCTGGTTTGCTGGATTGAAGCAATGGCTTCCTCACCATCCCCCCAGGGTCATAGTGACTTCTTGCTACTTTACCATTTCCTGTTGATCCCTCTGTTTGCCTCCCTTAGCCCAGTGAAAAGGTCATTGATCCATGATTCTGCTCATCTCTTGTAGGTCCGTTCCCCCTCGGACTGTGCTTGATCTATAGGCGTAGAAACAGAAACTGGAGTTTGTATTTCTTCAGAAACAGCATCTGTTTATGAGGCCTAAACATGTGGCAGGAAGATGTCTAGTGTTACCCTTGTGTCTGGAGTGCACACCACGGCTGCTTTTCTTTCCTGGTACCTGGCTCTTCATATTTTGTCATCCTGAGAGGCTCAGTTCTCTCTCTTTCTTCTTACACAGTAAAGTGATTTCCTGACTCATGGCCTGCTGTACTTGAGGCAAATGCTTTTCCTCTAATAGCTGTGGTTCAGAGACATATTCCACCTACACTTGTGGCTTAGGAAATTGTTAGAGGTCATTTGAGAGGGTGTTAATCCAGCTGAGATTGATTAGGGGTCAGTGCTAGCAACAGAAAATGAGTTCTGTACTTTCTCTGGGGTTTGATTGAATGTCTGCTGCCAGGTTTCCTTCCACTTGGATGAAGAGAATGACTAACTCCCTAGAGACACCCCAGTTTCCTGTTATTTCTTGGGGTAGCTCCAATCTTCTTTCTATCACAGAGAGGCAGCTAGTCACCTGGTAGGTTAAGGAGAGGTATGGAATCTTCTATTCTCTTCCTACAGAAATTGGCTTTCTTGTCTCCTTGAACAAGGTTAGCCTGGATGCTCTGCCTGTACATGAGGAAGACTGGTCTGCCTGCATTAAGACCTTCGGGAACAAGAGCACACTCCCCTTTCGTATCAGTTATGGACTTCTTCTTTGGAAAATACATTCTACATATCATGTCTCAGGCAGTGCTTTCACCCTGAGAAAACACATGGGTAAAGAATAAAAGCAATGCCTTTAGAGGACTCATGCACTAAGAAAGACACACACCTGTGCCTAAAGCCTTGGATAATGAGTGGTTTTTTTTGCAGAAGTGCAGCTAAAAGGGTTCCTGTGAGTGTGTCCTCAGGCAATGAAAAATAATATGAGTCCTGGCAGGGGACATGGGTTCTAGAACAAGGAAAGAAATGACAACCTGCAAGAAAAGTGTTGCAGAATTTAAGGCTTATAAGTTTGAGAAAATCTCTTAATGGGGATTTAAGAGAGATAATTGACCTTGAACTGGGTTCTTCATCTCATGGATAAGAGAGGTGTTCAGAGGAGTGCTAGAAGAGTGCTTTTTAACACAAAAATATAGCAGAGACTGCAAGTGCCCACAGCCCACTGTGCTCTGCTAGTTGATATATTATAAATAAGTGAGTGCCATAAGGATCACTCTGGGTAACTGTTTAGGAGGCCGATGTAAGAGTGTGGATGAGAGTTTCTTGAGGCTGAAGAAATGATTGTAGACACTCTCATATACCAGCTCACTTCACACACACACACACACACACACACACACACACACACACACACACACACACGTGAGGAAAACAAACATACCACATTACATTTTAAAAGTGCCATTTAAAGGGAATGATAATGGGTTTTGCTGACAGGCTACATGCAGTAATCTAAGATCAGGATTGGACGTGAGGAGAGTGTTTAGAGATGCAATTTTGGGATCATGTCTTGGAGATACTTGGGATTGATGCAAAAGATACTATCTAAGATTGATAGAGACAACAAAACTTGCTTAAAGGGGAGGCAATGATTAGATGTAGAATGGCTATTGATATAGCCCTGTTTAATAATAATGTGATTGCCTTTCATTTAAAATGAATTTCAAATGAAAATGCCTTATTCAAGAAATGCAAGGGTGGGTTAACACTGCAATATTCATTAAGTTATTTCATCAGAGAGGCACAGATATGGCTATACCCTTTGACCTGACTAAAATAACATATTTAAAACAGACGTTCTTGGAGAAATATTAAAGAGATAGTATTCATTTTATAACACTAGAATAAGCACTATTGAATTTCTGAAAAGCATACATACTACATTGGAAATATGACTAAATATGTGAGTATATGTATTTATCATGTTATTGAAGTGTCCATTAATAACAACAATAAAGCGAGCAGAATTAGGAGATAAGGATTACAAAGAAAAAGAGAAAATTATAGGTATTTGAAAATAAGCTAAGAAAATCATATATAGTAAACCTAAAAGATGTACAGAAAACTCACAGTCATAACTCTGTGTATGTAGTGAACTGGTAAATGTTCAAGGGCAGAAAGGACCTAGAAAATAAATTTTGTCCTTATGAGGGGCTGGAGAAAAGGCTCAGTGGGTAGGAGCATGTACTGTTGTTTCAGAGAACCTAGGTTTGGGTTCCCAGCATCCATATGGGTCACATCTCACTTTAATTCAAGTTCTTGGGGAATAGATGCCCTCTCCTGGCTTGATCCAAAGCCAGAAGAGGGCATCTATTCCCCAAGAAGTTGAATTAAAGTGCACACACACACACACACACACACACTCTTACACACACATATATATACACACACATTCATGTGCACATGCACACATTTTTTAAATGAATGAAATGATTAACATACATGACTAAATTAAACTTGAAAAATTTCTATTTACCATGATATCCTATGCAAATGTAAGTATTAAAAAGCCAATCCAGTCATTGGGAAGAGATACATGTAATGTTGGTCCCTGGAATCTATTAATGCCTACTTCAGACTAATGTGTTAAAGGCCAAGACTCAATGGGGAAAAATGACCAAAATATATGACAATAATTCACTAATGCTAAACCCCAGTGACCAATATGATAATAAAGAAAGATTATAGCTATGCTAATAGATAGATATAAATTAGCACTATAGCAACAAAAATGATTTCATACTAAACAGACCATCTAAGATCAACAAAAGGACAAAACAGTGTGAGTCCAGGATCTGTAATAGCAAGTTCACGTTAATCACAGTTGCTGAGAAAACAAGGAAGCAGCGTGTGACAGCACCAAAGAGGAGTAAGAGTTTCAAATTACCAACTCCATAGATTTGCACATATACTTATTTATAAAGTAGAGATAACAAGAACTATTTGATATGGGTAAGTAGGATAATACAAGGAAGAGCTTAGAGAGCTGATAGGTTGGATTAAGATATAGATGCTTATAGCCCTTGGTTTATCCATCCATCCAGGCACCATCTATGCATCCATGTACCCAGTCTTTGTCTCTGTCTCTCTGGATCTCTGTCTCCATGTCTCTGTGTCTCTGTCTCTCTCTTTCTCTCTCTGTGTGTGTGTCTCTCTCTCCAGCTCTCATTCTCCATTCACTCTCTCATCTTCCCCTACTCTCACCTACCAGCTCCCTGCTCTTGATCTCTGTCTTTTACCTTGGGACTTCCACTCACTGCTACTACTCTCCAACCCCTCTTTGGCCAGCATGGATGCTGTGCTATACTCTGCCTGTGACCTCAGACCTCTAACTGCTGCTCTTACCTGTGCCCCTACAACTTTCCCATGCTCTAGCCCAGGTTGTTCCTCTCTAGCCTTTCCATCCTTATAAAATATCTACAACCTGAGTTTCTTTTTCACTCCTTTTTCTCTTCTGAAGCTCTCTGGATTGCCTGCTGAATGTCTTGTCTCCTCATCTTTTAAGTATCTGCCTCCCAAGCTGCCTTTAATCTTTTTTTTTTTCAAACCTTCTTCTTGTGCCTGGTCTCTACAAAAAACTTCAAGGTCCTCCACACTTTGCATCCAATTTGTCAACACAATTCCAATCACAGGGATCTCTGGGAATAGAAAGAAAATAATAAACCTAATAAGATTTAGTGAGCAGGTATTATTGATCAAGTTTGAGCTGAGCATTTTCAGTGTTTAATTTCTCTTAATTTCAAGAGCTTCTTTCCTACTCCATGAAATATCATTACCTCCACATGGATTTTTTTCAGATTTTGATAATAAGGTCTATGTCATCAGCTACATGGCTACAAAGAGGTGGAACTCTCCTGAGGCATCTTTCTTGCAGGTAGAACAGTCTTTCTAAAACATACCAAATACAACACCTAGCTTCTTTGCATGATATATAATACTTGCTATCAGGGCCCCATCTACCTACCTATCTGTTCTTACATCCTTCTAGTGATGGTTGGGTCTTGGCTTTAGTTGGATCATACTCCTAAATAAATGTACACTATGGGTCCAGTTTTTTGGTTTTTTTCTTCTTCCCTTGGGGTGTCCCTTTTAGGGAAGGTGCACCCTAAAAGAGGAAGGATGGATCACAGCTAAGGTCCATGGTCCATGTTTTCCCTTGGAGTGTCTAGACCCTCCAGCTCCAACCCTGCTCCTGCCTGTGATTTCTACAAAGGAAAGGATAATGTGAAGTCCAAGATCGGCGGGTCCTCAGGATCCTGGTCTGGCCATGAATGGCAGGAGAAGGAGGTCTCTTCAGAAGATTTCAGTGTTAAAACTCTTATAAAAACAGCTCTCTTAGAAAAACAGCTCTCTTAGAAGATCGTCAATGAAATAGGTTGTCCCTTTATTTGGGGTAAAATTCCCACCTCGGAAAGTGGGAATGGGTTCTTCTTTTTTTATTTTTTATTATTTATTTATTTATTTATTTATTTATTTATTTATTTTGGGGGTATGGGTTCTTCTTAGGGTGAAGTGTCATTGGCTGAGTTCTAAAGTTTGGGGGATACATTATTTGCATGGAGAGGAGTTCTAGGAAGTTGAACCTGTAATTTCTCTGAGTATCATGCGACATTCCTCAGGTAGGCTGTGGGGTTTGGGGCTTTCCAGAAAAGGTAGAAAAGAGGAAGCCCTGCTGGGAAAAGGGGTCCTCCATTTTGCTAATAGTTCTGGAGAGATATAGGGACATGATATACTTTGAACTTAATTAGGAGGGTTTCCCAACAATATAGATCAGCTTCCCCACCCCTCCAACTCAGCTTTAGAGTTTCTGGAAGCTTCCACTGTGAAAAAAGTAACTTGTTACAACCAAGCTCACATACTTCTATAGATCACAATGCTGAGGGCCTTCCTCAGTGAGTATTTTCCCCAAATCCCTGCCCCACTCCACACAACCAAAGGGTTTGTGGTACTGGACATAAGCAATAAAATAGGGACGAGAGGGTTGTTGCCCTCACTCCCAGGCCTGAATAAGAAGCCCCCACAGAGTTGTAGTTTTGGTAGCAGTGTGTTTATAGATGCCAAAAAGGAAGACAGAGTGAATTCAGAACCAGCCAGATCTGGCTTCCAGTGCCAACCCTGCTCCTGCCTATGATTTCTACAAGTCACTTGACCACCAAGGTTTCTTCATCTGAAAATCAGGATTCCTTAATGTCTGCCTCTGGGGGATGTTGCAGGGTCTGAATAAGATAAATCTTACTAATCATAAGTGTTTAAAAGTTTAGCAGCACTCTGCACATGGAGCACGGTTAATAATGGCCTGTTGCAGGCCCTCCTGGGTCGCTGGCCCTCCTGGTGGTTGGCGAGGCGTGGGTGAATAATTGATGTGATTTGAGAACTGGAGAATAGAACACAATGAACCACCTTCTTGTCCCACACGATCTGAGCCCAGGTTGCTTGAAATTCTTTTCTGTGGCTGGAGGCATTGTTTTTCACCCTTGTTAACATGCAGGTACCCTCTGGGTAAACCCAGTCATCACTCAAAACATTCTGTAAGCTTTTGAAGATCTTGGCATTGTTAATCAATCTCTCTCCAGAGCTGGTTTAAGGGAAATTCAGATCCTAAGGCACAAAGGAGCTGAGATGGCTTAGGGTATTTTAAGTGCAGGTTGGGGAACAGGGACAAAACAATGGCCTGTAACTGAGATTCTGCACCTGTTTTGGGGGTGCTCATGCCAGCTGTTTATTGTAAGTCTTTCCCTCCATCTCTTTCACTCCCAACTCCCCATAAGGATGCAGCCAATCTGGAAGCTGTGTGATGGTCTATATGAAAATCCAAGACAGTGACTCAGTGCCTGCAACAGCATCACCTTGAAATGAAAATGGAGTTGGCCAAGAGATGCTGGCAGCTGCCACCCACTGCTTTGTGACACATCAGACACAAGCCTGGTTTTCATTTTCAGTCCTGAGATTACTTCTCCTCACCTCCCTGGGCTTCCAGCTCCCAATCCTCCTCTTATTGCCAGGTGGCAGATCTGCCTGGCAGGTGGCAGCCCTCCCCCCTCCTCTCCTTCCTCGCCTTCTTTCTCTGCCCAAGGATGAAGATATAAATCATGGTAGATTTTGTCTGCAGTGTACACCCAGGGCTTTAGCCCCTCCTCTTACTGAGCATAGGGAGAGGGTGGTGTGTGTTGATCTTCCCATTAATTCCTAAGCTTCCATACAAGATTCATTTTTAAGCCATTGCTTCTGATTACCCTGATCTGCCTGTCAGAGGCAAGTGTTCCTCTAACACAGCATGGTCCCTCCAGTAAGGAGCTAGCATTCCTTCACAGCAATGGTTCTGCAAAAAAGAACAAAGCCCACTTGTGGGAGAGCAGTGAGGCTGTTTATACAAAGCATTCCATAATGAGGATGGTCCAGCAAGGATGGCATGTATTTGGCAGGCAGGAAACTTGTAAAGAGACTTGCTCCAGGCATACTCTGGAAGCTCTCAGCATGGGGAAGCAGTAGGCAGCTGACCAGCAGCAGGGGATCCTATGCTATTGGTTTGGCAGCCACATTTAACTTTCCTAGTTAGAACTGAGCAGGAAATTGAGGCACACAGGAGGAGAGCTGGCAGACATCAATCAAGCCCTGACTGTGGGAAGATGATTGCTTCTAGGCTCTTCACCTTACTATTTATACAGGCTACAGCAAAAGTGTTCCTGTAGGAAAAAAGGTCCAAGTGATGTGGTTTGTCCATCATTTAGTCTCCTAGTTCCCAAGCTTGGCCACACGCTGCAACAGCCTGGGCTCAAAAACATGTTAGAGTCTAACACCAGGAGATTAGAACTTCATTGAACAAAAATCTTTTCTAGGCTTGGGGAGGCTTTAGTGTCCCCTCAGATTATCCCACTGGTAAGACTGGAAACTAAATCCTCCCAGCAATAGTTCTTAGACATTTTATGAATACGTTCACATCATAGCTACCCACAGCCTGTATAACGAAATCCACTGTTTGTAGAGCCTAAGAGCAGCAATGAACAATTCATGATGATTGAGGTCACTGCATTCCAGCCAAACTAGCAGTGACCACATCTGGCCACAGGGAGTTGTTTATTACTGGCCTTCCCCAAATTATTTAATTGCAGCAGTTCTTGGGGATATTTGTAAGCCACACAGACTCCTGGGCTCGTGTAGAGCCAAAGAAGCAGAGGTCTGCAGAGGGAAGTCCTCTGGGGCATATAGATATGCATGTCTTCTCTCCTGTAAGAGAAGACAAGATTCCTAAGGTGCAGGCTGTACTCTTGCATGATGCATCTCTGTGTTGGCTCAGGTTGTTCAATAAAAGTATATAGAAGGAAAAGGTAAATGCATTAGTTAATTTTCTCGCTTTTTAATAATCAAGTATTTGACAAGAAGCAGGGAGAAAGGATTAAGTCTTGCTTACAGTCCAGGGGTACAGGTCACCATGACAGCAGCAATAGTGGCCCTGTGGCTGCAAGAGTGTGAGGCTGCTTGCTCACATCTTGGGAGACTAGGAAACAGAAATAGGGCAGAACTGTCAGTCTTAAGGCACATTATTACTATCTACTATCTGCAGTGAGGCCCTGTTTCCTACAAGTTTCTCAACCTCCCCAACTGAAATGCCATGCACTGAGGATCAACCATTCAAACTCATGAACCTATGAAGACCAGTTCACATTCAAACTACAACAATATGGGACAAATGTGATTCAATAAGGGATAGTGCAATGGAAAAGGGGCATAGAGGCAAGGATAGCTTCTGGTCCATCCTAGTGCTGATACAATGATGCCTTAGTAAAGAAAGCCAGAAGGACGAGGTTTTGAGCAAGGAGAAACCTCATTTGTCAGTTTAGCTGATAGCATTTCAAATAACCCCAAGGGAGCTTTGGGGCAAAGACCACCCATGAAAGAAGGCCTGAACCTGTGACCCCATCCTGCCATAGGCCTTCTTGCCACTGTGGTATCAGGTGCCAACTTAGGTGAGGAGTGGAACTTGAAGAGTCTACAGTGTAGGGGGTGGTTCTGTTGCTAAGGTCCTGTTCCCTAATTGGTTCTTGATCAATAATAACAATATGAGCAACCAATGACTGAGGATGGGGAGGGGCATTTAGAGTTGTGCTGAAGGAATGCAGGGAGGATCAGGAATACTAGGGAAAAAGATGGAGGCAGTAGAGGTAGGAGATAAAGCCAACCAGCCATGTAAGTTTTTGGCTGGAGTGGCCAATGGCCACTCTATTCAATTATGTCTGGGGCTTCAGGGGGCGTGGTTAGGAGTGCCCAGTCATTGTGTTATCAAAAGCATTTTAAGATCAACTGATGTGTGTGTTGGTTCATCTCTGTGGATCCAAGGGAATCTGAGTAGGGGCTGGTAGCATGGCCCACCTGGAGTAGCAAAAACTACCTGCCTCTGTTTCAGGATTGGGAACAGCCTGGGCTACAGCACCCCATCTCCAGGAAGTGCAAGAGGCCAGCTGTGCACCTGGAGGCATGCTGGGAGGAGGCAGCATGCTCTGGTGAGTCCTGCCCTACAGAGAATAGGATCCAGTCCTGAGGCCTCTGGTGGGAGCCTTCCTGTCTCTGCCTCTGGATCTGGAACAACCTGGGCCACAGCACCCCATCTCCAGGAAGTGCAGGAGGCCTACTGTGCACCCGGAGGCCAGCTGGGAAGAGGCAGCTTGCACTGGTGAGTGCAGCATTGACAACAAGACCAACTAACACCAGTGAGAACTAGATGGCAAAAGGCAAACATAGGAACGTTACTAACAGAAATCAAGGCAATATGGCAGCATCTGAACCCAATTCTCCATTAACAGCATGTCCTGGATACCCCAACACACCAGAAAAACAAGATTTGGATTTAAAATCACTGGTCATGATGCTGTTACAGGATCACATGAAGGACATAAATAAATCTCTTAAAGAAATTCAGGAGAAAATGGATCAAAAGTTAGAAGCCCTTACAAGGGATACACAAAAATTTTTGAAAGAAATTCAGGAGAATACAGAAGCCAATAAGGAGGAAATGCAAAAATCACTTAAAGAAATTCAGGAGAACTTTGGTCAACAGGCTGAGGTCATGAAAGAGGAAACACAAAAATCTCTGAAAGAATTACAGGAAAACACAAACAAGTGAAGGAGCTAAGCAAAACCATCCAGGATCTAACATCAGAAGTAGAAACAACTAAGAAATCTCAAAGGGAGACAACATTGCAGATAAAAAACCTTGGGAAGAAATCAGGGGCCATAGATGCAAATATCAATAACAGAATACAAGAGATAGAAGAAAGAATCTCAGATGTTGAAGATACCATAGAAACCATAGACTCAACAGTTAAAGAAAATGCAAAATGCAAAAAGCGTGTAACCCAAAACATCCAGGAAAACCAGGACACAATGAGAAGACCAAACCTAAGGATTATAGGCATAGATGAGAGTGAAGATTTACAATTTAAAGGGCCAGAAAATATCTTCAATAAAATTATGGAAGAAAACTTCCATAACCTAAAGAGAGAGATGCATATGAATATACAAGAAGCCTATATAACTCCAAACAGACTGGACCAGAACAGAAATACTTCCCGTCACATAATAATCAAAACGCCAAATGTACTAAACAGAGAAAGAATATTAAAGGCAGTAAGAGAAAAAGGCCAAGTAACATATAAAGGAAGACCTATCAGAATCACACCAGACTTTTCACCAGAGACTATGAAAGCTAGAAGATCCTGGGTAGATCTCATGCAGACTCTAAGAGAACACAAATGCCAGCCCAAACTACTATACCCAGCAAAACTCTCAATCACCATAGATGGAGAAACTAAGATATTCCATGACAAAAACCAAGTTTACCCAATATCTTTCCACAAACCCAGCCCTACAAAGGATAATAGGAGGAAAACACCAATACAAGGAGGGAAACCTCACCCTGATATAAAGCAAGATAGTAACCTTCTTTCATCAAACACAAAGAAGTCAAATTATCACTATTTGCAGATGACAAGATAGTCTACTTAAATGATCCAAAAACCTCCACCAGAGAACTCCTACAGCTGATAAACAACTTCAGCAAAGTGGCTGGTTATAAAATCAACTCAAGCAAATCAGTTGCCTTCCTATACTCAAAGAATAAGCAGGCTGAAAAAGAAGTTAGGCAAATGAAACCCTTCACAATAGCCACAAACAATATAAAGTATCTTGGTATGACTCTAACCAAACAAGTGAAAGATCTATACGACAAGAACTTCAGGTCTCTGAAGAAGGAAATCGAAGAAGACCTCAGAAAATGGGAAAATCTTCCATGCTCATGGATTGGCAGGATTAATATAGTTAAAATGGCCATCTTTCCAAAAGCAATCTATAGATTCAAGGCAATCCCCATCAAAATCCCAACTTAGTTCTTCATAGAGTTAGAAAAAGCAATTCTCAAATTCATCTGGAATAACAAAAAACCCAGGATAGCTACAACTATTCTCAACAGTAAACGAACTGGGGGAATCATTATCCCAGACCTCAAGCAATACTACAGAGAAATAGTGTTAAAAACTGCATGGTATTGGCACAGGCAAGTGGACCAATGGAATAGAATTGAAGACCTTGAAATGAATCCACGCACTATGGTCACTTGATCTTCGACAAAGGAGCAGAAAACATCCAGTGGAAAAAAGATAGCCTTTTCAACAAAGGTTCAGCTGAAAGTCGGCATGCAGAAGAATGCTAATTGATCCATTCTTATCTCCTTGTACTAAACTCAACTCCAAGTAGATCATGGACCTCCACATGAAACCAGACACACTGAAACTAATAGAAAAGAAACTGGGGAAAACCCTTGAGGACATGGGCACAGGGGAAAAGTTCCTGAACAGAACTCCAATAGCTTGTACTCTAAGATCAAGAATTGACAAATGGGACCTCATAAAATTACAAAGTTTCTGTAAGGCAAAGGACACTGTCAAAAGGACAACACGGCAATCAACAAATTGGGAAAAAAAATCTTCACCAACCCTACATCTGATAGAGGGCTAATAGCCAATATATACAAAGAACTCAACAAGTTAGACCCCAGGGAACCAAATAACCCTATTAAAAATGGGGTACAGATCTAAACAAAGAATTTTCACCTGAAGAAATTTGGATGGCCGAGAGGCACCTTAAGAAGTGCTCAACATCATTAGTCATTAGGGAAATGCAAATCAAAACAACCCTGAGATTTTACCTTACACCAGTCAGAATGGCTAAGGTTAAAAACTCAGGAGACAGCAGGTGTTGGCGAGGATGTGGAGAAAGACGAACACTCCTCCACTGCTTTACAACCACTTTGGAAATCAGTCTGGCGGTTCCTCAGAAAACTGGACATGACACTCCCGGAGGACCCTGCTATACCTCTCCTGGGCATATACCCAAATGATTCCCCGGCATGCAATAAAGACACATGCTCAATTATGTTCATAGCAGCCTTATTTATAATTGCCAGAAGCTGGAAAGAACCCAGATTTCCCTCAGTGAGGAATGGATACAGAAAATGTGGTATATTTACACAATGGAATACTACCCAGCAATTAAAAACAATGAATTCATGAAATTTTTAGGCAAATGCTTGTATCTGGAAAATATCATCCTAAGTGAGGTAACCCAATCACAAAAGAATACACATGGAATGCAATCTCTTATAAGTGGTATTAATTAGTCCAGAAGCTCTGAATACCCAAGGCACAATTAGAATAAGAAATGACTCCCATGAAGAAGTAAGGAGAGGGTCCTGATCCTGGAAAGGATTGATCTAACATTGGAGGGGAATATAAGGACAGAGAAAAAGGAGAGAGGTGATTGGAGAATGGGTGGAGAGAAGAAGGTTTATGGGACATATGGGCAGAGGGGAACTGGGAAAGGGGAAATCATTCGTAATATAAACAAAGAATATAGAAAATAAAAATATATAATAAAAAAAACTACCTGCAACACGAAATGTGATAGCTACCAGCCAGTGGTAGAGGGAGGAGCAAGCTGCCCCTTCCCTATGGAGGTCTGGGAAATGTTCCTCCATGGCTGCCACAGGGAAGGATGACAGGGAAAGAGGTGTGAAGTAACAGAGAAATTAAGAGGTGAGCAGGGTAAGCCCGGATGGGGGTATATGCCTTTAATCCCAGCATGCAGGAGTCAGAGGCAGGTAGATCTTTTGAGTTTGAGGCCAGCCTGATCTACAGAGCTAGTTCCTGCACAGACAGTACTACACAGAGAAACGCTGTCTCAAAGGGAAGAGGGTAAAGAAGAGTGGGGTGAAGAAGAACAGGCATCACCCGGGAGCATGAACGTTTGTAGGAAGCCACTGTTGGATTTCTCAGGAGCCAAGGCTCATTCTTTCCTTCAAGAGTGAGAACTGTCATTTTTCTCTGCTCTGCTGTGCCCCTTGGGAAGTAGAAAGCAATCATTTTTACAGACGGATAATAACAGCAGGATATAACCCATAAACAAGACCTACTTTGGGGAAAAGTTTCATTTACCTTGTATTTAAACACAATGACGCTGGTGAATTGAGCTTGTCTCTTGTTTCTGTCATGTAACAGATTTTCCAACTTTCTCATGCCTTTGAGATGCAAACTTTGTTTTCAAGGTAAGAAAACTTAATTACAGAAGTAGAAGGTCTTGCCAAAGTCTATGCAGGCGGGTGAAGTGAAGAGCTGAATGCAATAAAATCTCTCTTTTTGGGATCAGCCTAGAATCCTTTCAAGGTTTCTGACATATCCTTATTTTTCCCTCCCTCTCGCAGTCTGACTTTCTTCACTCCAGTTGGCACAGGGAACAAGTATGCATGAAGATTTGTTTTAAAGGGACCTCCAAACAGTCTTAGACAGATGTGGGACCATGAAAGGCAGCCTGCTTTCTGGTTAAGCTAGGTTTGAAACCCCAGTGACCCCACAGGTGACCCTGCAAGAGACAGTAGGCATTTTGCCATGTTCCCCATAGCCCTGCACCTAGGTGGGGAATGAATCAAAACTCCTTTGTCCCTCCTTCCCAGCAGTCAGAGTCCAGAGCAGACGCAACATTAACCCACAGACAGAAGCTTAGACAGTTGGAGAAAGTGGCAAATGTATTTCTAATGCCAACGGAAAGGAAAATAATGAAAGCTACAGACAAAATAAAACCCAAGGTTCCAAATCAGTAAAAAAATAACCAGCAAAGTCAAAATGATAGGGGTTCCTTGGTGGGTAATCTTAAAACAAAACAATGATACAAAACAATCCTCCTGTCTGGATTTGTAACACCTTCTGGAATTTGTGGAAAATATGTGTTTTATCCTGTCTTTCAGGATGCCTCCTCCTGGGTGCTGTCTCTAGCTCTATTCCCTTTCTGTATACTCTGCTTCTTCCCTCTTCTTCCTTGCTTAGAATAGACTTAGATTCTTGCCATCCTAAAGCAGACATGTAGGCCCTCACTGGCCTTGGGATCAGCACATTGCAGCCTACAGTGCAGCTCTCAGAGAGATTCAGAAGGAGCCTGGAGGCACAGGCCTTCCATGTCCTAAGCAGGAGTGCTGTTCCACCGACCTGAACCTGTCCTGACCTTCTTCATAAGCGAGCCAAGGATCAGGTCTCACTCATGGCAAGAGGCCACTCAAGTGCATGATGTCAGGTCTGGGCTGGAAATGCCATCTTAGAGGCTTCAGCCCTTTGGGTTCTGACTCTGGATCAGAAGAACCCTGCTAAGTTTAAAACAACCCAGAACTGCAACCTGCCTGGAGAGCTGTGCTCAAGGGAGAATTGGTTGTCATTAAGTCACTGAGATGTAGTGATTGGTTGTCACTGCAGAAAAATCTGCTAAAGCCTTAATTATACAGAATTGACTTTGAGAACTTCCCGGCTCTTCTTTCTGATTAATTTTGCCCGTGTAACTTATATTGTATATAACAAGATACATACCAAGTTATATAAAATAATGACGTAGTTTTTACATTACGGGACTGTTTATTGTATAAGATCCAAGAGGGCTGTGGCTACTGGCTGTGTTGTCCCTGGCTATATACCCCAGAGTGGCAGCAGCAAGAACAATGTCAACAAGACAACAGTCCCTTAATAAGTGCTTGTTGAATTGATGAATGAGAAAGGCTGGTATAAGAGACTGGTTTGGGGAGTCCATGATGCCAAAGAGCACATCTCAGCCAGAAGGAAGACTTTATTGACAGTGGTTCTGATGAGGTAGGAACCTCAGAGATCATTTAGGAGGCTTTGTCTTCATTTGGGTAAGCCCTTCTTTTATGCAGTGGGCTTTTTGATTCTTCAAGTTACACTAAATAGTAGTTTGCATAGATTGCTTCAACACCATAGAAGGAACAATTTAACACATACTTAAAGCAATCACAGAGAGTAGGAAGGGGAAAGACTTGCAAAGAAACCCCACTAGATGCTCCTTAGAGGTAGGATCTTTAGTGGTATGTGGTACTTGAAAAGGAAACAGCAGACTGTGTGTCACCTAGACTGTGTGACATGAGTCACAGTGGGTGACTCACAGAAACAGATGTGTATTATGTGATCATAAATATGAGACTAATAATGACAGTTAAGTGTTTAAAGCTCAGTGCCAATAAAATTGGGTTTTTTGGAGACTGGAAGGAAAAAAATCTATTCCTAAGCCTTCTGGAAGCTTCTGGTAGTTGCTGCATTTTCTGGTGTTCTTTGGTTTATATATACAGAGCCATGATCGCTGCCCTTAACTCTTCTTGTATGTCTGTATCTCATGTTTCTTCTCTCTGTGTCTTGATCTCTTTCCCTGTTCTTATACAGATATGAATCAGACTGGATTAGGATCCATCCTTTGAACTCATCTTGACCTGATTCTATCTTCAAGGTGCCATCCTTCCAAATAAGTTCACATTTAAGGCACTGGAGATTAGGACTTCTGTGCATCTTTTGAGCTGACAAAATTAATTCACAACCGACTTGCCCTACCTAGAGCCTGAGTATGATTGGTGTTTCAGAAGGGAAAGGGAAGGGGGTAAAACATTGCCGGTAACCTAATGCTGGCCCCAGAGATGGGCAGGATTAGAGAGGAGCTGGGGGTGAGCATGGCAAATGAGGTATTGCAGGTGATGACTGGGCCAGCTGGGTAGAGACGCATTGTAATCAGGCATAGGAAATAGGTACTGCAGAGCCTAGTAGAGGTACAGGGAATGGAGGGGCTGATTAGGGATTAGAGAGATGGATGCTGGCTGAACCAGAGCAAGCTAGGTCTTGAAGGGAAGGGAATGCTTCCAATAGGGGAAGGAATAAAAGTGAAAGTTGTAGGTACAGCACTGTGGCTTAGAGGTGAAGCTGCCAGTGTCCACCGTAAGTACAGCTGAAGAATTGGTGCGGGCCCTGGAAGGGACATGATGGGGTTGGGGAGCAGGAAGCAGCTCTGAGAGCCTGTACTCTTATGGGACAAGGGAACTATTGATCGCCTTAGAAATTGTGGGTGACAGGCAATCAATCTGCTTTGCATTACACATAGACAAAGCTAGCTGCTATTGCAGCCTGGAGGTCAAAGCTCCTGTTTGAAATAGAAAGGGTAGCTTGAAAGCTGAAGTTATGAGAGAAGATGAGGCCCTGATCCAGGGGTTGTACAAATGGATAGGATGGGGCTGCACATAGAAATGCTTAAGCAAGTTGAGTGGCTGGTGAGCATGATGAAAAATGGAGGACCACTGAGCCCAGCAATTGGGGACAAAACAAGGAACAGATAGAGGAGCTATATCTAGGCCTGTCCCTGTGTGCTCTACACCTGCAGATCTCCAGTAGTGGTCAGTCACAGCCTCTTCATTTCAGAGCTATAAGTACTTATTAGAGCATCACTGCCTTTGACCATGATGCTTAGGTGCTTGAAGATGTCTGAGACACTTGAAGCTTCATAATTGTAGGGGTTGGCATGTGCCTGATACTTTAGGATAGCGGTCAAGAGCAGTGGACACTCTTTCAGAGGACCTGGGTTCAATCCCCACATCCACAGAGCAGCTTAAAGCCATTTGTAGTTCCAGTTCCAGGCGGTCTGATGCCTTTCTTCTGGTTTGTGCACATGTATGGTACACAAACATATATGCAGGCAAAACATCTACACACACAAAATAAAAATAAATGAATCTTATTTAAAAGTGACCTAGGGGATTACACAGCAATAGTTATAGGCTGTAGCAATGAGCCAAGGCTCTGTCTGTTAATAATTCACAATGTTTTGTTAGCATATTGTAATCCCATGACAAATTTCTTAAGAAACAACTTGTGCTGTTCTGAGGGTCAGTTTTCTATTCTTTTCTCTTTGTAAAAGAAAGCTAGAAGAGAGAGCAAAGATTTAACTTTATTTTCATTTTGAGAGAGCTTTTCATGTAGCCGGGATTGACTACAAACTGGCTTCTGCTAAGGATGATCGTGGATTTCTAACTCCAATGCCTTTACCTCTGGAGTGCTGAGATTACAGATCTGTGTACTACCACTTTGGTTGATGTGATGTTGGGGACCAACCCCAGAACTTCCTATATGCTGCCCTGCAGGAGGCCAGAGGTTGTTTCTAGGTGACCTCGTCCTTATGTTATGAGACAACACTCGCACCTGGAGCTCACCATGTCTGCTACTGGCCTTGAGTTCCTAGGGATTCTCTTATGTCTGCCTCACCCCCAGTGCTGGGATTATATGTGTATGCTACTGCTCCTAGATTTTACATGGTTCCAGGGACCTAATCTCACATTCTCAGGCTTGTAAAGAAAGTTCTTTATCCACTGAACCATTTCCCCAGCTCCTCAGCATGCGAGATAGCTGACCTGGGTTGGCCTTTGGGTCAGTCTTCAGAACAAAAGAGGAAGTAAGAAACAGAAAGCCTTACTTCAAGGACACCAGGGTTTAATTATCCTGGAACAGAATGTGGGCACAAGGTGGGCGGGCTGACAGGGATGAGCTGAAATCAATGCAGTGTCTGAGCTGAGACTATAGCTGCCTGCACATTGTTAGCAAACTCCAATTAGATTGGAAAGCTGGGTTGTATGTGGACAAAGCCTAGTTAGCATTCCAGGCAGGCTTCTAACAAGCTCTTTGGAAACAGTGCTAGCAAGTGACCACCTGGGCATGCGGCACTGTCTTGGAATGAAGAGACTGCTGTGCTGTAATCACAACCTTGCAGGACTCTTTCCAAAGGTGGGCTTGAACACCTAGTTCATTGTGTCCTTTAAAATGCTACTTTTAGAAGGCAGCCCCGGGATGGAATGTTCCTGGAGGCCACTGTCCTGCTAAAGCTCTAAATTCCTGGGTTCCCCTTCACTTGACCTCCTCTCGGAAGCTTTTCTAAGTGACTGTGGTGCCCACTCTTTTGCCCTTTCTCTGGAAGCTGATGAAATATGAAGTGTGCAGCTCAGAGTCCATCTTCAAGGGGGACATTTAATCAGGATGCTAGTTCCCGATTCTATTATAAGCTGCTAGGATTTGGTGGCAGAAGAGAGTGAGTCCTCTGAAGGCAATTGCCACTGCAGCTACCTAACACCTCTCAGGGATTTAATCAGGGCCAGGCCCCGGTCTAATCACTGCCTAACGCGAGCTCTCACCTAGAACACCCTCTGTGCAGGCAGGGACAGTTATATAACTGGTCCAGAGGCACCAAGCTCAGAAAAGATAAATTGCTCTGACACAAGCCAGCAACACGGGGGCCCTGTCCTTAAGCCCCCTATATCCTTGCAGTCTCACACTACCATAACCATCCTCACCATAAAATTTGACTTCCTCGTGTCTTTGAAGCTCCAGGTTGAATCAGGCATGCCATTCTGAGATGGGCAGTCATCTTATTTGGAGGTTTGACCAATTCCCCAAATCTCTGAGTAGGGGATAGCTCCAATCATGACATTGTGTAACAGGATCAGGAACCTAAAAGACTCTGTCTAAAGTAAGAACAGCAGAAGTCCTTCTATACGAACTGTAGTAGGGTCTGTTACCCTTGGTTGAGACATAGTCTGTGCCAAGAGGCTTTGATTGCAGAACATGCAAGGTGTGGTTGGAGCTATGATGTAGGGGCTGAACTGCCCATAGGGTCCCACTCCTTGAGAGAGAAAGGGATAGGTGAAAGGGAAGACCAAAGGTGATAGAATTTGGGTTCCAGTATCCTGCCCTTCCCATCTTCTGATATACACTGAGGAACCTGAAAATTCTTGATTGTACCTTGCCTGTGATTGCCTGCTCCTTAGTACAGGATTACTGTGTCATTTCTGTAATTCTGAGGTTGTGTTACTGAGAATGAGCCTCTTGAACTTGCCAAGAACCAGACGGGGGCCTCCAGATACATCCTCACCTCCTGTCTTGTGCATGTTGAGAGCTGGCCTGGGTCAGAGTTTGCAGAAAAATAAACCCAGGCTAGTAGAGGGTCATAGTAGAGAGAGGCTTGTGGGTGGGGGATGGGGTGTCTCAGTCTGAGCAGAGACTTCAAAGAAGAAAAGCAGAGTCAAAATCATCTGAAAAGGGAATCAGCTAGCAAGGCATCACCAGGCAGATATGATGTTGGGGGTTTGGGTAGAAATGGGAGAGAGAGTGGGAGAAAGAGAGAGAGAGAGAGAGAGAGAGAGAGAGAGAGAGAGAGAGAGAGAGAGAGAGAGAGAGAGAGAGAGAGAAAACCAGGTATTTGAGCTCACATCTTATTCTCCCTAGTGTAGGAAATGACTAAAATGATTTGTGCCATGGAGAGTTCCATTTATAAGTCAAGGAAAGAGAAATAAAATAAAAATATAAGCCAGCATAATAAAAGTCAGTAATCAGAGAGGCCCTTTGAAGCCAATGTTTCCATTGTAAGAGCAGAGATCCTTCCAATCTACATTATGAGTTTATCTCATTACATCATCTTTTCTAAGCTGGCATCAAGGGATCGGTGACAGGGTGACTTTAGGTCACTGGACACTGCACCTTTCCAACTGAACCTCTGGAATCAGGTGGGTGCAGCCAGGCAGTGTGACTGTTCATCATCACTGTCAACGTCCCTGGCTTTACAGTCACAATGAAAACATGTCTAGGGCAGGTCTATGAGGCTACGTCTAGAAAGGCTTATGTGAGGAGAGAAGACCCACACTGAATGTGAACTACACCATTCCAAGGGTTAGGGTCACAGACTGGATAAAAAGTGGGAAAGTGAACTGAGACTGGCATTTCTCTCTGCTCCCTGAATGCAAACGCAATATTTCTGCCTGCCTTCTGCTCTGCCACTGTATCTTCCTCACTGTGTCCCCTCTTAGACTGAAGCCCAAGAAAATCCTTCCCTCCTTAAGTGCTTCTTGTCAGGTATTTGTTGGCAGTGATGGGAAGAGCTTTAGAGTACAGGCAGGGTCCACACAAAGGGCTTGTCTGATGAACGTGCTCCCTGGGCCTCCCTCTGCAGGGAAGACTAGAGCAAGAAACATCAGGGAAAATCCAACCAACTTTATTAAGTCCTAACACCTTGCAGTTTTTGCTACAGAGGATTGTCAAGTAACAGAACATTGTGAACATGGTGGAAGCCTGCTCTGTAGCGCTGGTAACAGCAGACATCTGCAAATCACTGGTGTGATGTGCCAGGGGCTCTCCACGCATCTTGATCAGCACGCATCTTGATCTGTGTCCACACAATCACACCAGGCAGGCAATAACAGCACCTCTTTTTAGACAAGAAGAAAGCAAGGTGCACAGAAATTGCAGCCTTCAAGGCTGTTCTTGCTGGTGGAGCGGCTGCTCTCTGAAGCAGATGCAGAGCTTAGAATGAGCATGCTCTGTTGACTTCAGATGTGCCGCCCCTCTTGCATATGTCCAAACTGGATACCAAAGGGTGTCACACTGCACTTGCTTTGATTCAAATGCCTCACTCTCCTCTATGGGATTTCACCATGCAAATACATCTTGTCACGGTTCATTTATTTTTTAAACGTTGCCTGGCTTTTCAACAACAAATGCTTTCAACTTCTTAATTCCTCTGTTGATGTATGTTTGCATATATTCCTTTTTTTCTCTCTCTCACAGGTAGTACAAGCACACATCTTGTCTCCCTGTGAACAGGCTTCCTTATAGACATTTTAAAGTCAAATCATAATTCAATACAAGAACAGCAACAAAGAGCCTTGGGCGATGTTTCTGAACTGTGCCGAACACTAAGGGTTGGATTTAAAAATTTATATCCACACTGGCTGGAGTGCAGACCTCTGAGTTCATTAGCCTGTTTTGTGTTTTGTTTGCTTCTGTTTGATTTAGTTCACTCGCCAGGTGGTTCTGAGGCAAGGCTGCTTTCAAATCCACGAACTTCAGCCATAGCCCCCTACCCAGAGTCGCAGTGTTTTAACATTTTGTACTTTAGATCAAATTGTTTCATAAATAGTTTTCCCAGTTTATCTCCTAGCTGTAATCTGTGAAGCATTGGCACCCTTTTTGTCCTGATGCTGTAACACACACTCATTTTTTTCTCCTTGAATATACAGGCAGTTATGAAGTACCTGCTGTGAGTTCTGGGAATAGGACCTGTGTTCTCTGTAAAAGCAATCCATATTCTTACCCACCAGGCCATCTCTCTAGTCCCATATATTTTTAAAAACTGACTTTGATTGATAGTGTATATGAGCCCATTTTTTAGATTAATATTTTCATGGTGCTCTTGGGCTTACTGTATTTTTGCATTTAAACATTTATTTATTTATCTATTTATTTATTTATTTATTTATTTATTTATTTATTTATTTATTTATTTATTATACGTAAGTACACCGTAGCTGTCTTCAGACATCCTAGAAGAGGGCATCGGATCTCATTACAGATGGTTATGAGCCACCATATGGTTGCTGGGATTTGAACTCAGGACCTCTGGAAGAGCAGTCAGTGAGTGCTCTTAACCTCTGAGCCATCTCTCCAGCTCTATTTTTGCATTTTTAATGACAGTGAGTAAAAAATGGTACTGGGTTGCTTTTATACCAATCTGCTGGTCTCAAGTCTGTAAGGGAAGTGTTTTGTTCCGTCTGGAAAAAACATAACCATGCTTGGAGTTCTGTGTGCCTCCTCTCTAGCTGCTCCCCTTTAGGCATGTTCCTCATTCTTCCCCCACCTTGCTGTCTTTTAGACTAAAAGGATTACTATTTCCTTTCCTATCATGTTCACCATTGTCCCCTCATCGTTCTGTTCCACCTGTAGTCACACATCTGTCTCTGTTCTTCTAGAATTTGGGGCTTTGGTCTACTGTGGGTTGAAATGACAGAAACATGAAGGCAGTAACTGGGCAGGGTTCTATCGTCATGGAGGACATGATATAAGAAAGGATTTGTATCCAGTGCATTGTAGGTCAAATGTGTATTAGGAAAAGGAAGCTGAAAGGAAACACACAAAGATGTCAAGTGTAAACATTGAAGGTAAATGAATGCAACACATGCACACATGCATATACATACACACACACTCACACACGCACACACACACACACACACAGAGAGAGAGAGAGAGAGAGAGAGAGAGAGAGAGAGAGAGAGAGAGAGAATTTACTACCAGCTCACCAGAATGTCTATGGCTAAACATCAAAGGATGCTTTTCCAGCAGAAGAAAACAACCTCTACATGGACCTGTGATCATGTGGATGGAGCTAAGAGCCAATGTTTAATATAAATACAGATATTCTAGGCATAAGAACAACTACGTAGGATATGAGAGGGAGTAAACAGCTAGAGAAGAGAAGAACATAAATAATTCAGCATCATAGCTGGTCTTAGCTTTCTACAGGTAAGAGGAGTCTTGACTGGGGTGGTAATTATCCTAAGAGAAACCTCTTTCGAAACTCACCTGTGAACTCAGCAGAAGGTTATTGTGTATTATGTGTATTGTACATCAGGCATCAATAAAATTAGTTTAAAAAGGAAAAATGATATTCTGGGGAGATGGCTCAGTTGGTAAAGTACTTGCTACAAAAACATGAGGATCTCAGTTAAATCCTTAGCACCCATCTATTTTTAAAGAGCCACATGCTGCACTGTGCACCTCTAATCTCAGAGTTTGGAAGGAGGAGACAGGAGGATTCATGGGGCTCACTGATGAGCCAGTCTAACAGAGTGGGTGAGATCCAGTTTCAGTGAGAGACACTGGCTCATCAAGTAAGGTGGACGGGAATTAAAGACACCCTGCATCTACCCCTGCCCGCTGCATGAAGGTGAAGGGCTTTGTTCTGGAATGACCATGAATTTATGATTAATGTATTGAAGAACTGATCTAGTTTCAGTGGATAAGACCACCACCATAAAGAACTTACTGTTGTCAGTTCATTGGCAGTTCCTGGGAGAAAACTATGCCAGTCTCCATTTTGGGAGATATATAAAATGGAGATATATAAAATGTGTATGTGTGTGTGTGTGTGTGTGTGTGTGTGTGGTGTGCATTTATATATTTGAAAGTATGTATGCATATATGCATATTCTGTACGCACAGAGTCTTCATTTGTGTGTATTTGTTTCATGTTTCATATTCTTTATGATCAATTATGATCAACTTGCTTACAACAGAAGATTTCCTCAGCCTTTCCTGGGTAAGTGATTTTAATTGGTGTGCAGAAATGCTGTTGATTTTGGGGAGGTCAGAGCCTTGAAATGCCGACTTCTCCCAGCCGTATTCCCACTGCAGTAAAATACATGAGTTGAATTGTTGGAAATGAAAGATCCCTCACAACCTTGTAGTTCTATATTGTTCTTTTCTTAGGGCCCAATAAAACCTTCCAGAATGTCAAGGACACTTTAAGAATTATATTACATCATCAGAAAACCTTGCTATTTTGATTTAAAGCATGCCTTGTCCCTGTCTGGGTCATATGAGGGCAATTCCCTCTGCAATTTATTCTTATGGTCTGAGCAGGCATTGTCTGCAGAGATTTTTGGTTTTTTTTTTTTTAAATGAAAACAAAGTGCACTTGATTTTCATCTCAGGAAACACAAAATGTCCTGATGCATAATATGCGTAAGATACAGAAATGTGTGCCAGGAAAAGGAACATCTTCCTGAAATCCTATCTAAGAGGGAGGACTGGGCCAATTAATTTAATCTGTATCCCACTCTATTTTGTTGCTTTGATTATTTATACATTTTCTACAATCAGCAAACCTTTTATCCCAAGAGGCGGAATCACACTGAATGTCCTAGTCACCCTTGCTCAAGGCCTCCAGGGTCTTCTTATGGATTTGGGATGGAGTTCCAGAACCCAGCAGTTCTCTGGCCTCCCATCTTCCTGGTCCTTGCTTCACCTTCGCCAACATCCTTTATAGTTCCCAGCACAGGCCTTCCCTTCCCACCTCAGTGATCTTCTGCCTCATCCCTTCCCATCATTCCTCACGCTAAGACTGTTGTCTCCTTACCAGCCATACAATCATGAGCTTCTGACTTTGGCTCTTTCTGAGCCAGGATGCTCTGTCTTTAGTAAACTTACTTGCTTGTCACCAAGTCTGCTGTTGTCTTAGCCTGGTCTGACCATGGAGGCCAGTGGCACATCACTTCAGCTCTTGGCCTTTACTGTATTGCCTACAAAGTATTATGTAGAGACTAGTCTTAGATTTATAGATGCAATTATCTATTCTTATCATATTGGGCTGTCACCCCTTTGTAGATAAAAAGATGTTTAGGTGTTATCCCCTGCCTCTGCTGACTTCCATGATACGATACACTTTCAAAAGTGAGTGATCCTTCATGCAGTCTTGGGGGTTAGCCCATAGCACTTGTTACATGGCTTTTCCTGGGGAGCTATAAGGGAACATCTTTTTAGCTCACATTAAGCAAAAGAGATCAAAGGATAATTTTATCCAAGTCCATCTTGGTGAACCAGGAAGTATTTTCAGGGTTAATTACAGAAGCATGGGTGGGAGGGGAGGTTACAGATAATAGCACAGATGACCCAAAGACTGTGTTGCCTTAAAGTCCCACCCCCAACAGGGGTGGGTGTTGATTCAGGAAAATATATCCCTGGCATTCTCAGCCCAGCCGACCTTCTACCTAGTATAAACTGTAGAATCCAAGATCACCAGGATCTATGTGTAAGAGGAACCAGTGGATAGAATCCCAGGAGGGTTTGTTGATTCCCCCTCCTTCTATGAGGGGATGTATATTGGGCCATTATTTCACTCCCCAAATAGTTCTCATAGGCAGTTATTGTGCTTATTTCATTGCCATGACCACATGGATCACAGCAATCTTAGTTCCTTGTTGGCAATGCTCATGTCATGTTTGGGAGAATATTGATTTATACCACACCTGCTCCTTAGAGCGGCTCTGGGCATTTGTCAAGAAGGCACAGGCACTCTGTAGGGAAACCAGGGACTTGGCAGACCATGGAATCATATTTGTAAGTTCTGGTGACTTTGGAGAAAGGTTGTCATATCCATACACTTCTAGAATTTGAAGACCGTGTCTAATTGATTTCAGGGCCACAGCAAGAAATTATCTGAAAAATTTTCAGCAAACCCTTGAGGTATGTTTTACCAAACATGTTTAGATCTCCATCCTGAAAATGACAAGAGCTGCTAAGGGTCCCAATGTGGTATACACTCATTCCTTGACAGCTTGTGGGGTAGAGGGTGCTGACAGGGATAAGCTGGTATGACTCACCAAACTGCCTACAAAGGTCACCTGGCATCTGTCTGTCATCAGGACCAGTTTCTGAAGTGCAATGCTTCTTAGAAATGATCCTCTTTCCTCTCCTACTTTGTATATATGATTTGAGAAATGTCTTGGAGGGCAGTGCAGAAAAGATGAAGAGACTGTTTGAGGATAAAAATCCTACTAAACCATGACTCTATCTCATGCTACTGGTGTGCCACTAAGCCTGAGACTGGGCCCTTTTCAGTTTGTTTCCTGATTTGAAAAACAGGAAGAATTGATGAATTGATCCAGGCTTCTGTTACCAGTGATCCCAGGCTGGACCTGGAATTTCCATGGTCTTAGCATTTAGCATATTGTTCAAATAACTGAAGATACACAGAGATTCTCAGGTACCAAGGAATTTGAAACAGAAGCAAAACAACAGTGTAGCTCAGACACCTTGCAGGTGAGCAGCTAGCCACATAGGCTGGACTTGAGAGGTCATTGTTGTTTGATGTTTCCTTTTATGGGGTTAAGAGGAAGAGAGTTAGATATTAACTAACTAAGAGAGTTAGTTAGGGACCTAGCATGGATATGGATGGCTTTGTGTTTTGACTGTCAGACTAAGGTTATGAAAGCCTTTTTCTTCACTGTGTGTGTCCTTTCCCATAATGCAATGGTTCTCAACCTTCCTAATACTGTGACTCTTTAATATAGTTCCTCATGTTGTGAAGACGCCCCCTCCCAACCATAAAATTATTTTTGTTGTTACTTCATAACTGTAATTTTGTTACTGCTATGAATTATAATGTAAATATCTGATGTGCAGGACAGCCTTAGTTGACCTCTTGAAAGGGTTGGGTCATTCAACTCCCACCCACAGGTTGAGAACCACTACCCTATGAATCTGATGCTAATTGTGCATACAGGAGTTAAGATGGAAAGCAGGAATGTTCCCCCAAAAGATCATGTTGAGGGCATAATCTTCCTTATTGTACATGGGTCTCAAACCAGTTCTGGCTAGATCAACTTTGTCCCCTGTGACCAGATATGGTTGTCTGAATGGAGGGTAGTGATGGGGCAACCTTCCAAGAAGGTTGTTATGGACAAATAATGTATTTTATTATTTGAAGTGGGAGTGGGAGGGTTCCAGGTCATACAGAATGCTCTTAGGAAAGAGATGTGTGTGGCTCAAGTCCAGCAGAATCACCGGTGCTAAACATTCCCCTACACCTGCCTGTCTCAGCTCCTCCGAAGGATTTTGTGAGAAGATTAGTGGGCAGGAACTGTCAGCATAGTGTAGCCAGAACACACTGGGCACTGGCATTCACTATCACTCAAGACTTCTGTTATTTTGTATTTTATTTTACTTTTTGAGACAAGGCTGCAAGCTGACCTAGAACTCACTGTATAGCTCAGGCTTTAAAATTTTCAGCTGTTGGGTTGCAGCTTCCTGAGTACTGTCAAGCTGGGCTTCTGCTGTGGCTTCAGTTTGTGTTTCCATGACAACTAGACTACAAGATGGGCCTTTTCATATGCTCATCTGACATTTGTATCCATTGTTTTGTCAAGAGTCTGATCAAATGTTTCGCCCATTTCTAAGTGGGGTCCTTTGCCTTCTTATTGATTTGAAGGAACTCTTTGTATATCCTGTATTCAATTTCTTTATTAGACACATTTTGAGTATTTTTCCAGATATGTTATTGATCTCAATATGTTGATGTTGTGGTTGATAAGTTTATTATTTTAATGATATTCAATGCATACTTTGAGTCAATGTGTCCTATTTAAAATTGTTCTAACTTGTCTTAAAGTTTGTATCCTTCTAGAATCATTAAATTTGGCTTGGGATAACACTGTAGTATCACATAAAGAAAGAATAGATTTCTTTCATGTATTAGGCTATACTTCCTGTTGATTATTAAAAAGCTCTTTCTCTGACCATCACACTGACAAATAACAAATTATCCATCATGCCATCCCTCCCTTTGTCCCATTCATCTGTCTTCTTCCATTGGAAGTTTCAGTTTAGCAATTGTGAAACTCAAGACTTTTGACCTTAATTTTTTCCATGGCTACTTTAGAGATTTTGCATCTTAATATGTCTTTAGAAATAAGTTACCCCATGCCAACAATAAACTTACTATTATTGATGAGGCAGATGAATAGGTACACAGAGGCACTCCAGGTGTCTGAAGGTGCCCTGTAATACTTCATATATTAAAGAGCACAGCCCAAGATGGACATTTAAGATGCTAATGGAATATGCGAGACACAACTCCTATGAAGTAGGCTGGGAAAATGTCTCTGTTAGTAAAATGCCACTGCACAAACAAGAGGGTCTACGTTTACCCAAGAACCCAGGTGAAAATAAATAGGGTTGTTGGTACACAGTCGTAGTCCATTGCTCAGGAGTCAGCGACATGGGGATCCTTGGGACCAACCAGTTCAGCCGAACTGGTGCTCTCCGCCCCAGTGATAGACTCTGCCTCAGAAGAACCAAGCAGATGACTCCTGATAATGAAACTTGAGTTTGACTTCTAGCCTGTATATCACATGTATGCATGCACATATGTATCTATCTACACCCTGATGTTTTCTCTTCTATACAATTTGTACACATAAAAAGAAGCAAAGTGGGCTGGAGGTTTAGCTCAGTGGTTAGGAGTGCTAAATGCTCTTCCAGAGGTCCTGAGTTCAAGTCCCAGCAACCATATGGTGGCTCACAATCATCTGTAGTGGGATCTGATGCCCTCTTCAGGTGTGTCTGAAGATGGCTACAGTGAACTCATACACATACAATAAATAAGTAAACCTTAAAGAAAAAAATTAAAGCATAGGTAAATTGCAGGTGAATAGAGCCATGTGAAAAAAAAAAAAGCCCACGTGTACAAAAAGCCAAAAAGCTCATGGTGTACACATGAGCTCTGTGGTGGTTTGAATAAGGATGGCCCCCAGAGGCTTACAGATTTAAATGTTCGGCAGTGGCACTATTTGAAAAGACTAGGAGGCATGGTCTTGGAGAAAGTGAGTCAGTAGAGGTGAACTTTGAGATTTCAAAAGCTCAAGCCAGGCCCAGTAGCTCTGTCTTCCTGCTGCTTGTGGATCCAAAATAGAACTCTCAGGTACTTCTCAAGCACTGCCTGCATGCCTTTACACTTCCTGCCCTACTGATAATGTAGTAAACCTCTGGAAGCCCCAATTAAATAATTTCCTTTACAAGAATTGCATGGTCGGCCATCTTTTCTTGGGTAACTGAGTGGGCAGGTACAGCCAGGAGCATGGGGAACACAGGAGCAGCAGGGCAGCTGGGACAGAGTCAGTCAAGTCTCTACCTGCACCCAGGAGCTGGGCAGTGCCACAGCACTCTGTGCCAGGGGAGAGCTGGTTACTTAGGGGTGCTGAGACAGACTTGCAGGCACACAGGAGGGATAAGCACCAGCCAGAGACAACAGGACTAACACCAGAGACAACCAGATGGCAAAAGGCAAATGTAGGAATCTTACCAACAGAAATCAAGGCAACATGGCACCATCCGAACCCAGTTCACCCACAACAAGTCCTGGATACCCCAATACACCGGAAAGCAAGATTTAGATTTAAAATCATAGCTCATGATGCTGATAGAGGGCTTGAAGAAGGGCACAAATAACTCCTTTAAAGAATTACAGGAGAACACAGGTAGACAGGAAGACACCCTTAAAGCATTACAGGAAAGCAACCAAACAGGTGAAAGAATTGAACAAAACCATCCAGGATCTAAAAATAGAGGAATAGATAACAATAAAGTTTCTTTAGTGTAGAAACAATAAAGAAATCACAAAGGGAAACAACTTTGGACATAGAAAACCTAGGAAAGAAGTCAGGAGTCATGGATGCAAGCATCAACAACAAAATACAAGAGATAAAAGAGAGAATCTCAGCTGCAGAAGATATCATAGAAATCATTGACACAACAGTCAAAGAAAATGCAAAATGCAAAAAGCTCCTGACCCAAAACATCCAGGAAATCCAGGACAAAATGAAAAGACCAAACCTAAGGTTTTAGGAGGGGTAATGCTGAAAGGGGTGCCATTTGAAATGTAAATAAAGCAAATACCTAATTTTTTAACAAAAAGAATTGCATGGTCATGGTGTTTCTTCACTACAATAGAATGCTGACTAAAATAATCTCAAAAGCCTGTGCTTCAGTTCTTTGTACAGTGGGGTCTCTGAGCTACTAAACTCTCTTTTCAAGTGATCTTTTCTTGATTAGCAGTCATTGCTTCTGCTTCTGCTGTGACTATGTGTATATGCTCCATCCTGTTTTGAGATATAAGAACTTAGAACCCCTACAGAGGTGCCTCCAAGATTACCCAATATTAGTGGTATTAAATACTAACAACAAATATTCATTGGAAATCTCAGTCTACGCTGGGCCTGATGCTCAGCCTTCAAGAGCCCTTGTCACACCAAATCTGTAGTACAATCTTAGGAAAAAGGAAGGCTAGTGCATGTTTACAGAACACGTGGTAGGAAGTCACCATAATGTTCAGGTTGTAAACTGTTTTCTGTCCCCAACTCCAGCAGTCTTAACCCAATTCAAGGATGCCTCTGAAGATCATAACTTTTCCATGAGTGGTCTGACCAGGACATTGTAAACCCTGGCTTGATCCTTGGCTTCCAACAAAATTGTTCTGAAGGCTATCTCCTTTCTAGATCTCTCTGGAGCTTGGCAGATCCCTCTTTGGACCAGCAGCATACATCCATATTTCTGGTCAAGCTTGCTTGCTTTCTTCCTTTCTTCCTTTCCTTCTTTTAAAAGGTTTTTTATTGAAATTTATTCATTGTGTAGTATTGGGATATACACACAATTTCAAATGTCTTATGTTTTTGACAATATTCAACATCCCCATCTTCTTCATTTTCTATTTCTCCCTTTTAGCAGTCATTGCCTCTTTCCCTCTAATATTTCTGTTTTCATCTCTCTCTCTCTCTCTCTCTCTCTCTCTCTCTCTCTCTCTCTCTCTCTCACACACACACACACACACACACACACAAATACACACACATGACAATCTCCAGTTGCATTATTTTCTAGTGAATAACTTTTACTAGTTGAATAATACTCTTTTGTGTATAGAGACCACATTTTTTTGGGTCAAGTCATCTGTTGGTTGTACATAACAAACATGGATTTGCAGGAAGTTTTGGACACCTATGGAATACAAAGTGATGTTTAGGTTACCGTGTATAATTATTCAATGACCAAATCAGGGTAATACACATGCACCACCTTAAACATCACAAAGATATATATCCACAACAATAAAAATAAGTGGGATACTGTTGTCCTCACCAACATGGGTGAGCCTGGGGGATATCATGTCAAGTACCATGAGGCAGGCATAAAAAGATGCACATCAAACTGCTGCTTTACTCCCCTTCCCTGATAAACTTCTTGTTTCTAAATTATCTCAGTTTTCCACAGCTCAGAAAAAGGACACACATCTAGATTTCATCTTGGGCTCACCTTTCCCAGGCCTGGAAACTTGGGTGCTGTGTGGAGTTTGCCATGTTATCATATAGATCTTGAAATGCCTGCCATATGCTAGGCCTGTTCTAGGTCCTGGATAGATGGGGAAATGGTAGATGACTGAACTCTGCCTCAGGAAGATTATGCCATAAACCATTTGACTGTGTCAAGTGCAAATAATTGAACATAAATATGCCAGTTGTTTCTGAGAGCAGCGTAGACAAATGAAGGCCAGGGAGGAGCTACTGTCAGGGTGGGCTGCATTTTAACAGGGATGATGATAAAGTCTTCACTAGTGTCTTATCTCAGCAGGGACTGGAAGACTCAGAGATCAGGCTTCAGTGGGGAAGTGTGATGGGCCATGGAAATTCAGCTGCTGGGGGAGGGAGAGGCAGAGGCCATGGCTGTAGGAGTTGGCAGGCAGAGTTGTAAGAGGGGAAAGGCCTGAGGTGGATTTACATGTAGATTACAAGCTCCCTTTGAGAGGGAAGGGATGGTCAGGAGCCATGGTCTATGTCCTAACAGGAGAACACCCAGAGTTAAATGGGATACTAAAGCTGTGGGGAAGCTGTAACTAACCCAGACACATGGGTGGCTAACCAGCTGAATGAGAGTCACTCTTGTATCCAATGAGGGCATTTGGGGCTGCCCTCTAGAGCAGAAGTCCCAGTGGAAGGAAAATGAGTCAAAAGGACTCTCACTGACTTCTCAGACCCGACACAGGACAACTAGGTACTCCTACATTCTTCTTGGTGGAAGTAGTGATGGGTGTCCCCTACTGGTAGGGGACTGAAGGCATAGCTTCTTTAGGACTCAGGAAGAAGTGGAGAACTGGATATGCAGAGACTCCTGCATGCTCCTGGGTGAATAATGCACACCAAGGGCCTGGGACAGTGCCTTCCCCTCTACTCCATGCTCCCTCTTATTTGTCTCCATACATGTGTTCTTCTTGGCTTCCTGTCCTATGTGGTCCTGGTCCCCCTTTTCCCCTGCTAGCCCCAGAATAGCCTATCTAGAAATAAGGGAGAATAAATCTGTATGCCTGCAGTATGTCCAGCACGTGCCTAGATTATGTACAGCATGTGTCCCTGGTGTGCCCAACAGTTTGCAGGTACGAAGGCCATTTGAACATTTTGTCACCCACCATTCTGTCAGATCTGTGGCACAGCCTTAAAGGACAGTGAGGATGGCCTGGTGTCCCTTGGCTCACAGTGCTATGACTGCTCCATCCAGGGTAGCTAATCAGAGGACATAGGTTGATCAAGTTTACCAAATGAATATTTATGAATAAGGTAGGACTCACCCATAGACTTGTGGTTTATATAAAATTTGGTGCTAGAATAAAAGTTTTTTTTTAACGGGGACCAGGAAGGTGACTTAGTTGGTAAGGTGCTTGTTTAAGCATGAGGTCCTGAGTTTAAATTCTCAGTACCAAGGCAAAAGCCAGTTGAGGTGAACATATCAGTGCCAATCCCAGTGCGTGAAAACAGAAGCAGGAGGATCCTTGGGACCGTATAGCCAAATTGACAAATCCTAGTTTCGGTGATAGACCCTGGCTCGAAAAATAATGAGAATAGTGACTAATATCTAACATTATCCTCTGCTCCTTCTCTCTCTGTCTCTCTCCCTCTTTCTCTTCTCTCCTCTCTCCTCTCTCTCCACACCACAGTCATGTAAACACACACACACACACACATACACACACACACACACACACACACACACACACACACCAAACAAACAAAAATAATCACACTAAATTTTAAACAAAGATAAACTTTAAGATTGACTTAATTGAACTGGGCCCCAGACACTCTACCTTTCAGCAATGTCTGTTGTTTATTCTTTACACTATCCCAGTAATATGAGTTTGGGATCACGATTCCTATTCCAAGATGAGGAAAGAGAGGTACAGGGAATCTGTCCACTGCCAAAGATTACAAAACAATCTTCCAGGATCAGAGTCTGGCCTGACTCCAGAGCCTTGTGCCAGGGCCTCAGTGTGTCAATCATTTTTCCTATAAAACTCCACTCAGCTTCTAGTACAGCACAGTACAGCAGTCTCTCAGACTGGTAGGAATGTATGCTGGTTTATTTTCCAGCCACAGTGACAAATGCCTGACAGAAGCACCTTAAGGAGGAAAAATTTATTTGTAGTCATGGTTTCCAAGGTTTCTTTCATATTCATTCAGCCCTGCCCACATTGGCAGAATATCATGTCATTGGTAGCCTGTGGCAGAGGCCCTTCAATTCTTGGCCATCAGGAAAAGAAAAGCAGGGGGAGGGGATGGACTAGGGACCTAGTATAAACTTCAAACACATGCCTTTACTCTAATAACACATTTCCTCCATCATGGTCCAGCTACCCAAAACTTCCATGAACTGCCTAAATATGTCACATGTTAAACACCAGGCCTTCAAAAGATGAGGTCACGGGAGACGATCCCCGTTTTCCAGTTGCAGATGGCTTTTCCAACAGGTAAAAGATGAGGATTGCTGTACACATTAACTGCAGACTGCCATATCACTATAGGTTCTTGCTACATCACTATACCATGAGCTTGTGTGGTTAAGACCCACCATGGAGGTATGGCATCTACTCAGTGTGGATGGCCATTACCTGGGAGAAATGCCAAGTGACAGGGCCAAGGCTTTACCTCACAGGGCTCTTCATGCTCAAGCCAGGTTTCTCTTCATAGAGCCATTCTGAAGTAGGCTACAGAGTTGAACAGAACAAGTCATGTTTATTTGTGAATGAAAAACCCAGGCCTGCAGAAGCTTTCAAGGCAACTTACAGCCTAAGCTCTAGAACAAAGGGATAGTCACCATGGTTTGGGGCCAATTTTAGCTACCAGCTTAGTGATTTACCCTCATGGATAGGTAAAAGGGCTGAAGACTCAAAGTTGTGGTATTTCCTTATCCTATCTCCAAGACACCCCCAGGGGAAGGAGAGCTCCCCTAAGCTCTAGAACATAGGGATAGTCACTCTCATGAACATGCAGATGACTAAATGGTATCCGTGGCAAGGTATGGAACGGTGGGAAGCCTGCCTGCTGTGTTGGAAGAGCTGAAGACAGAGTTTGGAGGTATCCTAAAGGCTCTTCCCTACAGCTTCTTGGGTCATTATTTCTTTGCTGCCATTGGGGAAGCAGCAGTGACCATATCCAACTTCCGGTCTCCTTTTCACATTCTTTTCTCCCAAGAGATCAGTATGGAAGAGGGAATGAGGAAACTGTAAGAACCAGAGACAGTGGAAACTACAAAATGGTATTTTTTGGATAGAACATGGCAGCTATATATATGAACTAACAGAAGTCTCGGGTCAGGCAGACGACTTGCAGGAGACCATGCCAGACACGTTAGCAGGGGCAGGAAGGTTGACATGAAGTCCCACCCAGGCTCTTGGTGTTTGATAGCTGCTGAGAGAGGGAGAGTCAGTTTTCTTTAAGGGTATGGCTCCCTATAGGTTGATCATGTTCCTACAGATGGCTATACACAATATTATTTGAGCGGCATAAATTAGACTCCATGGATATGAGAGGTAAACACAACGTTGGGTGGGTAAGGAAGGAGCTTGGATTTGGGAGGAGCTAGAGTGAATATTATCAAGATACACTGATTAAAAATTTCAAAGTACTAATAAAATACAATGATAATTTTTAAAAGATAGGCAGATCTACTTCATTATAGGTTTTGGGCCTTCTAATTTTTTTCTCTTTTTTGAGCCCTTGGTCTTGTCAATTTGATCACCTTTGGGGGGCCTTTCTGTAAATTTGATTGGTAAATAAAGATGTCAGAAGCCAATAGTTGGAGAGAAGTAAGAGGCAGGGTTTAAGTTTTCCAAGTTCGGGACAACAAGGAAAAAGGAAGAAGAGTGAGGCCATGTCTGAAGAGTGTGCAGGACAGGGAAGCAGAGCCGCCATGGAGAGGGGCTGGGACAGTGTGGCCCAGAGGGCCACTCAGTTGGGTCAGGAGAACTGAGATGGAACATAGAACTCAATAAGTACTAACTTGAAATTATTGGTGGGAGATGGATTCTAGCAACATGGCGGCTAGACAGTTGTCCAACTATTATGATCAAGGTATATTAAAATATAAAGGGCAGGATTTATTAAATATTAATACTACAAAATCTTCCTTGCATGGATGGGGTTCTACCTTTCTTGGAGGCAAAACTGGAGCCTTCAGAGCCCTACACTGCATTTTATGCCCCGCCCCCAAGGGTTCCTATCAAGCTCCTACATTTTTCTATCAGTGTACAGTTGGTTACTGATTTTGGTACTTTTTTTTTTTTTTAAGCAAAATCCGGGAGGTCACAGCCAAATCTTCTCACCTTGCAGGACCCAGGACTCTGTGTGGAAGCAACATCTGACTTACTTCTCTTCCTCCCTTCCCTGCATGCCTGTTGTGAAGGTTACGTGAGATGACGCCGATGAAGATACGCAGAAAATGAAAGAGAGAACCATTGATTTCCACCCCTGAGCCTCCATCCTTTAGTTTGAAGGTCCTTGTTTCCCACCTCTGGGCCACACTTCACCCAGGCCATATGCAGGTATCCCAATAACACCGGAGGATAAAAGAAATTCCCCACTGTGTGCTCATATTCAGAGCTTCCTTTTATACACAAATTTGATGAACAAATTTTCAAATGATTTTAAAATACTTTTTCAAAAATGATAAATGAAAACTGATTCATTAGGGTTAAAACTGCCAAAATGCTTCTCAATGAACAACGGATTGTATAGTGGCTTGGCCTGATGCTCCTTGTATTCTAAACGAATTTGGTTCCCCAAACTGGCTGTCCCAGAGACTAGGAGAGAGTCTGCATGTAGCCGCTGGCTAAGCTAATTGTGACTGGTAAATAGAGATGACAACAGCTAATAGCTGGGCAGACAGAGGCGGGATTTAGGTTTCCAGGGCTTGGGACTATGAAGAAGAAGAAGGAGGAGGAGAAGGAAGAGGGGGGAGGAGGAAAAGGAGGAGGAGGAGGAGGAAGAGGGGGGAGGAGGAAAAGGAGGAGGAGGAGGATGGGGGAGGAGGAGGAGAGGGGAGAGGAGGAGGAGGGGGAAGGAGGAAGAGGAGGAAGAGGCGGGGAGGAGGAGGAGAAGGGAGAGGAGGAAGAGGAGGGGGAAGGGGAGGGGAAGGAGGGGAAGGGGAGGCAGATGGAGGGGAAGGGGAGGAGGAGGGAGGAGGAGGGGGAGGCAAATGGAGGAGAAGGAGGGAGGAGGAAGAGGGGAGGAGAGGAGGAGAAGGAGGAGGGGGGAGGAGAGGGGAGGAGGAAGAGGGGAATAGGAGGAGAAGGAGGAGGAGGGGAGGGGGAGGAGGAAGAGGGGGGAGAGGAGGAGGTGGTGGTGGTGGTGGTGGTACAGGAGAGGAGGAAGGAGAAGCCACCATGGGTTAAAGGTCAAGAGAACATGGCCCTGAGGGCTGCCCAATTGGAGTTAAGAGCAGCCCAGATAGACTATAGTAAACAATAATAACTTGGAGTTACTTGTGGGAAAGTAGATGTTAACAGCATGAGGGATATGTATCTGCCTTCTTGTGTTGCTTAAGGCGTATCTGGAAACTCAATGAACAAGGTGGGGTAGAAGCCCTGGGACAGGATTTAAATAATTTACTACTACAGTATTGTGCATAATACTATTTTTTCCCTTGCGTGTTCTTTAGACACTAACCTGGAGGTAGACAGAGGTCCATGCTCCTTCCTGCCCTCACTCACAGGGCTTTGCAGGAGCCCTAAGGAGCCACATGAGGAAGAAACATTCCATCTTCCAGGTCTCCTATTTATCTGTCTCTGATTGCTCCCAACCCAGCCTCACGCCTGCCTCTGCAGAATTCCATGAATGACACCAAGTGAGGCAAAGTAAAAATAGAGGCCGGGAAAAGGAGAGGAGGTGCTGGGATTCTGCACCATTTTAAGGCTACCATGCAGATTCAACTTGGGAGAAAAATAGTGCTTCTCTGCATTCCTGGCTTCTTGCATTTCCATACTCCTCACCTTCCCACGGTAGCAGGAGCCTTGGTGGATCCCAGTCCCAGGCTCAGGATGACAGGATAGAGAACCTGATAGGCCGCTGGGTGTAGGTGGGACTCACATCCCTTACCTTTCACACAGATCCCTCTGCTTTTAGTGGGCAGAGACGATCCCAGAGGCCTAAAGAAGTCCCTTAGACTTCCCAAGGCCACCCTCTTGTAGGTGATAGACCTTGGGCTAGGAGATGCAGAGGCCATTTGTTGAGTTCTGTGAAATGATGAGGGGGCCACCCATCCCACAACTTTGCTCAAGATCGGCTGGGAAGAACACACATGCTTTTTTTTTCTGTGTTGTCGGTAATCTGTGCTTTCGTTTGCTGGTGTCGTTTTTTCATTTTTAGCTTAACACTTATTTCGTGTTTGCGCATGTGCGATGTGTGTCCCAGGAATCAAGCTCACATCATGAAGCTCGTCAGCAAGCGCCTTGACTCACTGAGTTATCCAATCAGCCTCATTTGCGTTCTTGTTTACTCTCTTCCCTAGATATAAACTGAATAGCTCCTTTTTCTGCTCAGTACCAACCCAGGCTGTCCTTCATTCAAAGCTCTGCCCAATTGCTTTCCATATTCCAAACTCTTTCCTATTCTTTTAGGGATTAAAAATCCTCCTCTTTGTTCAGTATTTCGCCCTCCTCCTCCCCAGTGTCTCAGCACACATTTCTCCTTCCTCCCCATCACACCTGTGCTGCTCAGTGGATAGGACATAAAGGACGAGTGAGCCGTGGTCTTGTCTGTTCATGGTGGCCGGTTCCAGACAGCCTTAAGAATTCAGAGCCTCACTGCTCAGGATGGTTCCAGGATGGGAGTAGTAAAGCAAGAGCAAGTCTTCCGCAATTAGATTTTTGGACACTTCAAAGTCCCTTTCATCAGTGTGAACAATGGCATAGACTTTGTGATGTCCATGGTGACACTGAGGAGAGTGAGTGCCTATCACAGTCTCCATATCTATAATCAGTGGTTTGTAGCAAAGTCTCCCACGTCGGTGTCTCCATGTGTGTTCAAAGCACTGACAGTTCAAAGGGTGCTTTCGCATTTCCCCTCTCCCGCTGGAATTACTGGACCTTGCAAGCTGTCAGATGTTAGCACACCTGTTCCATACACAGTAAAAGCCAAGACCAGGGAAGTACAGGCATTCGCTTCGGTGGTAGAAGGCTAACAGGGGTCTGTATAGTCAGGATTCTCTGATAAATATTAACCATCACAGGACCAGGGTGATGACATTCATTCATTCATTCATTCATTCATTCATTCATTCATTCTGTTAGCTTTCTGAGCCTTTTCTGGTCTTCATTCTCCCCCAAACTCATTCAACACTTCACCTGTGATAAGAGCAAAAACACCATGACCCACAGTTTTTAGAAGCACATTCAGCCCTTATCTTCCAGCACCCCTTACCTCCTGGGAAGCTGCCCTTTGTTCAAGCGTTGAGATTCATTCCCCTCTGTTCTGGTTCTCTTCCCACTCTAATCTCCTGGTCACATTTAAAGAGATCTTTTTCCTGAATGGGCTTGCTATTCTCTGTCTTCCTCAAAGGATGGAACTCTTTAGGGCTGTCTGCTGGGCCAGCACACATTCATTCTGTGCAGCTGTCCCATGTCCCATGTCCCCCTCTCATCCTCTTCACGGCTTCCCCGTTCCCCCCACACTGGGCTGTATCTCTAGCCACTGATATCCCCATCTCTGGTGTAGCCGACGGGGCATCAGTGCTAAAGTGTGGCAAATGTGAACGAGAAGGACCAGCTGCTATCCCTTTCCCTCTATCTGTCCTCTGTTTGGTTCTAAGGTTTCCTTGGGCATGCATGGGGAGGGCCCTTCACTGAACAACATGTTCCAATGGGGTTTCTAAGCTCCTGAGTGCTAGGATCACCAGTACTACAGATGTGTTCAAGAGCTCTGTTGCTTTCCATGAATTTTCATGTGTGGATCCTCACATCCTTTCCTAGGTACAAATACCTCATATCTCATTCTGCTCCTTATAGCATTCAAAATTGCTTGACTTGATATGAGCCTCTCAAGGGTCCACTGACACAGTGAACTTGGTCATTATTAAATGGAAAAGAAGGATCATAAATGTTTATAGTCTCATGAGACAGACAACAGTATGTGTGTATGTATGTATGTATGTATGTATGTATGTATGTATGTATGTATGAAGAATCTTATCTGTGTATCTCCATCACATAGCCTGAAGGGATCTAGAGCATGTGAGATATCCCCCAGAATAAGACATTATCAACTACATACTGATGGCAGGAGGCTGAATTGATCTGTCAAGGTAGCATGTGCATCAGACATAGAAGGGGGACCCCTGCATTCTGTATGATAGATGTTAAACCAATGAAGTTTGAGGAGGCCTGTCTTGATTAAGTTGTACATTCTGAATATCCCTAAATCAAGGTTTTTGAACATTTTGGCCTACACATAGCCATGTAAATTGGCTATGAAGCTTTTTCACCGAGGGATATTTAGTAGGAGTTCTGGTTTCTACCCTTTTAAGCTGGAGGTGACCATCCCTGAGACAAGACAATTCAGGTTCTGTACTGGATGATTTTGTATGGCAACTTGACACAGGCTGGAGTTATTACAGAAGAAGGAGCTTCAGTTGAGGAAATGCCTCCATGAGATCCAGCTGTAAGGCATTTTTTCAATTAGTGATCAAGGATGGGAGGGCCCATTATGGATGGTGTCATCCCTGGGCTGGTAGTCATGGGTTCTATAAGAAAGCAAACTGAGCAAGCAAGGGGAAGCAAGCCAGTCAGAAACATCCCTCCATGGCCTCTGCATCAGCTCCTGCTTCCTGACCTGCTTGAATCCAGTCCTGACTTCCTTTGGTGATGAAGAACAACATGGAAGTATAAGCTGAATAAACCCTTTTCTCCCCAATTTGCTTCTTGGTCATGATGTTTGTGCAGGAATAGAAACCCTAAGACAGGTTTTGTTCTAGTGTCACACATTCCTTGAGGCTGGTAAGTGATTATCCTTAATCAACTACAATGATATAGTTCTGTGGCCCAGGAGGTAGAACTGAGGAGAAGGGAACCAAAAATTATGCTAAGGCAGCACTGTTTACTACCAGCACTAGTCCTGGAAATCAGATGGTATGTGCTTTTGGGATCCTGGTTTCTAAAGGCGGGATGCTTATACCAGGAGAAAGTCTAGGAGCAGTGGATTGAAACCATAAGCACTGATCACAGGGCCATAGTGATGGTTTTGCAAACTATAGTCACTCAGGGGTATATGCTTAGAGGAGTCTGTGCTATATGGAATGCTTTGATGCCAACATTTTGAAATGCATGAAGAAGGCTTATCAAGGAACCTGTCCTTCTACTTTGTAGGGAACTCCATCTTTTATGTAGCTAAACTCACTGTCCAATATACTCAGGCCAATAGAGTTCCCTATCCTTTTCCCTCACATTTCTGATTTGGACTTACAATGTGGAAGGGGATCTTATTTTACAGTTTGCTGTGAGACAGCACACAATGACCTTTGGGAGAAAGAAGAAACTTGGACATTCACAGAACTTTAAAAATTCATATCATTGGTAGAAAAACAGGGACAGAAGGGAGTGAGTTGTTTAAAGTCACCCAGCAGAGACAGGTAAGTTCTTTAGGCCTCTCAGTGGCAATGTTTGTTTTTGAATCCACTCAATAACATAGTGTCAACAGCATGACACTGAGGCACTAGACATTTATCATCTGATAGGTGTGGCCAACAGAGAATGGCCAAGACATGGGGAGGCAAGCATGTGGTTAGCTATAGATGGGCATGATACATGCCCTGGGATAAGTCAAATTCGGAGGCAGCTGGCTCAAACCTGGATGGACTTTGGATAGTCAATTTGACCTCTTGGACCTTAGTTGATCTCACTGAAACAACTTTGCCAAATGCAAGGTGCTCTAGGTTCTTACCTAGAAGAGTTGCTAGGATTTAAGGATACAGAGTGGACAGAGAAAGCTTGGCAAAGAGATGCACTGTTAGAAGTAAGATCATGGTATATAGGGAATTAAGATGGCTGGGGCTTAGTCAATGTTCCTGTTTTAATATAAATGACCCTCTTTCAAAATGTTATGGATGAGTTCATGGAACCTACTTCTTGGAGCACATTCTGCCATCTCAGTACCTTTGAGGCTCTGCTTCTTTCCTGAAGCCAATGTGATTTCTTCCAAGAGGTTTCACTGCTTTAGTTTGGTAAAGGATCCTAGGGGTTTGTAGAAGAGGAGGGTAGAGTAGAGTTGGCAGTCTGCCTTCAGGTTAGCTTCATTGAACTCCACTGCTCTGAGGTCATGCCTTGCATGTCTGTCTCCACTAGATAGTTTCCATTTGGCCCAAAACTTTTCCTCAGCTTCTCCCGGTCAGTCAACGGCTCTATTATAAAGATGTCTGAGGTCTGGCAGGGAGAACACCTCCTTTTCAGGTCATTTGTCCACCGTGGCTTCATTTAATTAACTGAGCAGCTGTGCAGACTTGATAGGAGAGGGTCAGAAATCACAGGTTATTCACGGAGCTTAAAGGAAGAAATGGAACCAGCAGCTCAGTTTCATGGCTGCCTCCTCCCTTGCTCTGACAATCAGGATAAGCACTCCACAGGCCTAGGTCTTGCTGTGCCCCTTCTTGTCTTACTCATAACGTCCTTGGACGATACTACCACAAACCCTAGGGCTGGATGGTTTCAGACTCTGTCTTCCAAATAGTTGCTCATTCGTTTAGGAGTTGCCTTTTCTTTCTAGACTTCTTTTTTTCCAGATCTGCTGGACAGAAGCAATAGGGCTCTGTGAAAAACCTCTCGCCTATCACCACCTTCAGGACTCAGCCCAGGAGAGACCACTGAGCCACACAGACTGCACCTTGATGCTGGGCAACCTGACTTGTGAACATTACTTCTTCAGTGGGCAGAAAAGGTGGGCATGCTCCAAAAACAAACCGAAGAATGAAGAGGGAGTCCAGGCATACTGTCATGTCACTCTCAGCTTTGCTAAGGAGTCCAATGATAGAGTCATACCTAGCCAAATCAGGGTGGAAGATATACGGAGCCAGGCCTAAAAAGGGCATGAGCTGGCTTCCTTCATATCCTAAAGAAGGTAATCACTCAGGTTTCAAGGAAGAAATTGTGATTGACAACTGCCAATATTTTGCAAATTCCTAAGAGTGAAAATGTTATATAACAAATATGTTTGACATTAGAAATGAAGAGGGCTTTAACATTGTGGACTGAAATGTCAGCAATGCTGAAAACAGACACAATATCTCTTTCCTGTCCCCTCTAACATACATGAGTTATTAGGTTTTAAACACAAGGCTATTGGGTAGAAATAGAAGAGGGTATTGTCTCTTTAAAATACTCACACTTTGGGCAACATCCAATATACTTGGTCAACCAAAATGATAAAGGATCAGTATAACATCGAAAGTTAAAGAGGGATGTGGCACAAATGCAGGGCTGGGAGGATGTCTCCATGGCTAGTGCATTTGCTACTTAAGCCTGAGGACTGCACTTCGACCCAGAAACCTACATGAGTACTACGTAGAAGTGGAGACCCATCTGTAATTACTATCTCAGGAAGTGGACATAGGGGATGCCCCAGAGCAAGCTAGCTGGCAAGACCAGGTCTCTCATTGAATCACAGAGATATGGGTTTGGTCAAGAGACTCTACCTCAGTGAATACGATGAAAGAGAACCAAGAACGAGAGAGCAATGGAGGATGGTTCCAGATATCAATCTCTGTCTTCCATGTGTACACATGAAAGTGCCGCCTCACACGCCTGTGCATATACACATGGAAAGAAGCATGTCATACACACAAATGCTAAGACATCCATAGCAGGCTAATACAAATGGACCATATCAAAGAGCTTTAAAATCAGGACAAAAGCAAGATGATTCCTAGAAAAACAAGATTTGGGTTTCTCTTTAAGAGTATACATCCTTTACCCTTTAAATGACTTATAAATACAAGTTAGTATGAGGTTCACAATAATAATTTCTGTAGGTTTCTACAACTTAAGCATATGAGGTTTTTTTTTTTTTAAAAAGCAAATTTGATACAGGAATTTTCTTTTCTCTTTTTTTCCCACTTAAAGGAAATACTTCATAGTTTCTCTTTGCCAGACCCCATTTTCCCTGCATCACTGTTTTGCCATTAGTATATAAAATAAGGGTTCCTGGAACATAAGAACCATGATGCCACAATTGTCAGTCCAGTAACTGAAAGCATTGTTAAGCGACTAACAGAAGTGGGTACAATATGACTATGCAGAGGATGATTTGCACCCAGAGCAAGACAAATGGAAATGCACAGCTTTCCACTTAAAATGTAAGGGGGATTTTTATTGTTTCTGGGGGATTTTTATTTGTTGTTTTGGGACTGGAGATCACAACATGTAACTGAAACCAGATCAGGTGTCAACTGTAATTCCAGATTTATACAACCGCTTCAGTAGATTGCAATTCATTTCCTTACCATCTTAATATCCGATCTTTACAGCGGCATTATGAGAAGGAAAAATTCAAGCCCCACAACTCATTGATGAAAGGCAAACTTATTTTTTTTAATGTATTATCTGTGGTTAAGCTAAAGCTATACAGGGGGCAGAGGAAAATGAAGACATTTATCAGAGATGCTCAGGGTTACAGGTAGGTGAGCTTTATTGCCTTCAGAATTCTGCTCCATGGATGCAGAGAAGTCTAAGTTCCTATAAACTGCAAATGAGACCTTGAACAGTGTCTAGGCTTCTGTTGTTGATTCTGGACTTGGCTACTTTTCTCAAGGCTTCATTTTAGCTCGCAGAGTGTCTGTTTCTTTACCACAGGAAAGGTATGGGAATAGGAGCCATCCACAGTCAGGAAGCAGAGAGAGATGAATGTTGTTACTTAGCTTGCTTCTTCTTATTCAGTCTGGGTCCCCAGTTCATGGATGGTGTTGCCCATCCTCGAAGAGGGTCTTCTCTCCTCTGCTAGACCTCTCTGGAAAGTCACAGACATGCCAGTAGTGTGTCTCCTAAGTGATTCCATATCTAGGCAGCTGGACAATAAAGATGAACCTGGGCATTTCTCCCCCAGCCCAGTTGAGAATGGGTTAATTATCAACTTGTCCTGGTTGGTCTGTCCTGCTTCTGTGCCGGAACTAGAAGCTCCATCCTGAGGTTGCCTCGGTGCCAAGTGAACAGGACACACCATGATAAAATAAACAGGGACAATAGAACAGTCTGCAGTTTCCTGTTCAGTTTCTCCAACAAGCACAGATGAAATCTTAGGAAAATTCAGCTTGGTTATTACAGTCAGTGACTGCTGAAGACAAAGGCTGGAAGACTCATAGGACAGACCTCCAACAAGGGCCCATTCCATCAATACCTTCTCTAGCAGGAGCCCACAGTGGGTGGGCTATCTTACATCTCACTACTGCCTGTCACAGAGACCCACAGAAACATGTGTCTACATGGGTGTTACAGTCCTGTTGTATATAAAAAAAGCAAAAAAAGCTTTTAAGCAGACTCAAAGGCAAAAGGAGGATCATGTAAATGAGTTAATTCATAAGAAATAATTCATAAGGATTATGAATTATTAGTTGTTAACTCATTAACACTAATGGGTTAATTAATAAAAATAATAAAGTATCAATATCATGGGTTTCGTGAACCTTGTACTCTTGATTAATGAGGTGACTCTTAGTTTTACTGAGGATCTCTGCAATGTTAACAATAAGCCCCATTTCTTGAAGCTGTGGTGTGGGCTCCCTCCCTCCTGAAGTTTCCCCAGAGCTTCCCCTCTGTAATTGTTAATTCAATTTATGCAAAATGTCTCTGGAGATTTCCTCACTCCCCCCACAGGAATGCAGTGTATACATTTATAGCCAGATGCTTAACATACAAAACAAACACAGAGATGGCAAGTGGGCAACTTGACACCGAAGCAAGAGGAATGGCCAAGAGAGATGGATAGGTCAGGTGGATGGACAGAGGAAGGCATCTCCAGCAGCATGCTGCCTGTCCACAGGCCCAAGGGCTGGCCATGTTTAGGGAGTGAGAAACTGACTGGACAGGCTGACAAGAAAACAGTGGTGAGCTAACTGCTGGGTGGCAACCTTGGAAATAAAGGCAACCTTAACCTGGGGACTAACTACAGACTCAGCAGTCTCGTGGAGCTGACCACCATTTCTAGTAGAAGCCATTGAGGCTTGTGGACCAAAGACACCACTGAGACACAACACCTTTCAAGGACAGATTATGTAATGTGTGTGAAGCTTCTCCACCATCTACCATGGCTCCTGAATTGAAGGCCTGGTGGCTCATGCAGCAGTATTCAGAGCTGGACCTTTTGGGAAGAGATTGCTTAGATGAGAAAGGCCCCGACCTCACGGAAACATTTACCCATTGAATGATTCATAGTTTAAAGGACTATTGGGAGGAAGTGGGAACTTTAGGAGGTGAGCAACTGTTGGAGCTATCCACTGGAAATAAAAATAAAAATTTAAGAGTTTTATTTTGTCCCTGGCCCCTTCCCCTCTGTTTCTACTTTCTTTGAAACTTTAGAAAGGGAGATCTGGTGAACCAAGTATACCTCACCACAGGAAACAAGAAAACAACAGAGCCAAGTGACCATAGGCTGACCCTCTGAAACAGGGAGTCAAAATAGACATGTACTCTTTTAAGATGATTTTCTCAGGGGTTTCGTTACAGTAGAAGGAAAATGAATTACTGACACACTGTGTTACTCTAAACTTCAGACATTGGTGCTTTTACACCCAGTGTAGACAAGAGCACAGGCCTCTGAAAGAAGTCACGTGATCCTCTTGAAGTGGTGGAGATGATGGGGTAGGGCCAGGTTCAGCCAGGTTCCCAAGTACCTCTGTTTATTTATCTGGATCATTCTCTGAAGTTGTTTTTGATGTTCTTGGTTGCTTGACTTTGGGCTTTCTGATTTGTAAACTCCGGTTTCTCCCCAAACCACATGATTGTGTTGTTATGTCGCTCAGTGTGCAGAAACTCACTTTCTAAGGGTCCATTAATAAACAAATCAAAACTGTCTGCATCTCTGTAGAGAGATCCTTGTCTAGAACAGTGTCATTGTATGTCCACTGCTAGTGGTCACAAGAGGTTATGGAGGCTTAAGAGATGGAAATGCTAGTTACCTTAACTTTACCATTTCACACTGTGCATTTATCAAATAGCCACCCTATACGCTGGAAATATGTACAATCAAATTTTAAAATAGTTAAGTTACCTGGTGAAATGGCTCAGTGGGTAAAGGTGACTGTTGTCAACTCTGATCACCCAAGTTCAATCCCCAGACCCATATAGTAGAAGCAGACAACTTACAGCTCCAAGTTGTCCTCTGCCCTCCAGGTTATGGCACGGTCACCACTGGATACAAAATAAACATTTAAAAATACTAAGGTAGTAAAATATTTTATGTTTTTTTATCTATTTTGTAGTTTATAAGCCGAGGAAGTTTTATGGTTAGCCAATGGGGGTGTAGTGAAAGACTAAGCCATTAAGAGCAGGTAGTGTTTGACAGTGAGATATAGTGGTCATAAGATCAAGGTCTCCAAGCTCATAAGATCTCTTTATGGTTCAATATCCAACCATCCTCAGGAAAAAAAATGGAGGAGAATCATAGGTGTGCATTTAGGTGTCTTTCAGGTTCAAGTAGGACCCTTGGCACTCGGAGCTGTCAAAATGTGCTAGTTCATCCTTTTAGAGCCAAGCCTGTTCTCCCACAGATGCTGTACCTGCCCACAGGATTCCAGGCAACAAAACAGCCCTGTCACTTGCTCATCTCAGAGGATTAGAAGTTTCAGAATCTGTTCTGTTTACAGAAAAAGAATGGGTTTATGACTGCCTTGGAAATTTATTGTGCTGGCCAAGGCAGAGCGTGCATCCTGATTAGAAGGCCAGGCCTTGAAGAGAGCATCTTCCCCTTCAGTTCTATGTGTATTTTTCAATATCTTCATGGCTTCACTGAGCTTTGCTGTTTTATATCATGTTGTGCTTAGTTTCCTCTCACTTTTTATCATTAACCTCATTTGACTTATCTCATATTCTTTGCTGTTCCTTTCTAGTTGTTTCTGATAGGAATTCAAATTCAGTTATGCTGAATGTGGGAGGTAAAAACAGGAGAATTAGGAGTTCTAAGGTAGCCTGGGATATATGAAAGCTTGTTTCAAAGAAGGAGGTGGAGGAAGAGGAGGACAAGGATGAGGAAGAAGAGAAAAGGAGAAGGAGAGAATAAAGAGGAGGGAAGGAGAAAGAGGAGAAGGAGCAAGAGAAGGAGGAGGAGGAGAAGAAGGAGCAAAGATAACAAGAATAAAATGTCTTTCCTCATCTTTTCCTGACCAAATTTGAAATGTTTTATTCTTGTATGTTTTGAGTTTTCTCTTTATTAAGAATCTCAGCATAGTTTCATAAATACTTGTAAATATATAGTAAGTAGCTAGGGCCAATTTGGAATGTATGTACACTGTAGGTCACACACAGCAAATGATTCCAGGGTACCTGAGAGAAGGTGAAGTTTTATGTTACTGCCTACATTTGTTGCAAACAAGTTAGCTGTGGAGCTTAGATCTTCTGTGCAATTATTGGGCTTTGGTTGCTGAGTCTATTTTCAAATATTGAGAAAGTTATCTTAAGATATCCCTTGGTGTGCGGCCTCAGACAATTACATAAATGCATTCTTAAAGTAGATTCTGCACTGACTGGTTTATTTCAGTCTATCAATTTTTGCTTTATATATTTTCAAACTGGGACATTGTGTGCATACAGATGTATACCTGCTGGACTTGTTCCTGCATAGCTGTCAAATCACTCTTTTAGAATGATAATGTAGCTGCTGATACATCTTGATTTAAAGGTTACTTTCCTGGTGTGTGAACAGATACTTCATGTAGACAGATGATAGAAACATTTCAATTTCCCATTGAGTTAGAGGAGATCAGCTTTCTGACATCAGCTCTCAAATTGTTATTACCTAAGCAAATAACATTGTTACTAGCTCTTAATTTTCCTTCTTTGTTATCCACGCTTTTTGACACTTTAGGCAGCTGTCAACTTCCCATAGGGCCTATGGGAAGATACCCATAGGTATCTATTAGATGCCACAAAAGGCCTCTGTAAACCAACCATCTTGGATGACCCCATAACCCCTCTGGCTCTGAGAAGATGCCCTTGCCTGTCTTCTTACTTTTGTTCCTGCATAGGTACCACAGAGACAGGTTCCATGGCAGCATCTTTTATGCCAGTACAATGCTCACAGAACAACTGCCACTTGATTCTCATAGATGCCAGAGTCACCTGTCATCAGTGGTTGATGTTGTGTTAGTGAAGCTGCCTTGCTTCAAGGTAGCAGGTGAACATAGGTGTGATTTTTTTTCTGATTTCATGCAACTAATTTTAATATCATCAATCCAGTAGCCCCTTCTTTCCTTGGATACATCCCATTTGTCTACCTCCTTCCATTCCTCTATAATCTTTCTTCCTCTCTGCCTCCTCTTTCTTTCCTTTCTCCTCTTCCCATCCTCCTCTTTCTTTCTTCTCTTCCTCTTCCTACTTTCCTCCAATTTTCTCTACTCTCTCACTTTACTGTCTTTGTCATTTTCCTTAATTTTATTTATAGGTCATTGTTAGTTCAAATTTCCAAGACAAAGTCCCAGCAGGTATTAGGATTAGACTTTTGAACATCAACACTGATCCTCAGACTCTAGGAGCTCCTCACCAGTGAATCTCACCCTTCCTTCCTTGTATTCCATTTCAATTCTTTCAATCCCCAGAGCTTCCAAGCTCCACCCAACAATCCTATCCCTCATTCCCATTGCTTGCCTGGAATTGACAGGGGTGAGGAGAGTATGGAACTTGAGAGGGTCAGAGTCTCTTGTAACTTATAGAAGAGATCTTATCAGATGGTCAGATGTATGCTTCCTCTGAGAGTTTTACAGGGTCCCTTTGGTAGCAAGTTCACAGGACTGTGCTGAAGTTCAAATCTAAAAGATTTGACTTTTTGACTGACCAGATGCTTTGAATCTCTTGTTTGTAGTCTTATATCCAACTTTTAATGGTCCCTAGATAAATGTAGAATGAATGGATAAGCTCACAGTGACTGTTATTGGTATTGGGGTAATCTTTCTCTTCCTTAAGGAGAAAACATTTCTTCTTGGAGAGAGGAAAGAAATGAGGTAGGCACAGGGAGTTGATTCTTTGAATGTTTTTGATGCTGAACATTTACTTCCATAATTTTGAGCTGTATTACATATAGTTAGCAGATTGTTACCCTCTATGTGAATGGCTTCCCATTTTGTCAGTTATTGGCTCCCCAGAAACCTTCCCAGATATCCAGTGAACATCTGGACAGAGATTTGATTCCTTTCACTGGGACTGATTATTTTCAAAATGACATACACAGAGCATACTTCAAAATTTCAATGGTTCTGTGTGGAGAAGGAATGAGCAGTTATTCTAGATATGTGGGGCATTTGTGTTAGCTGGGCCAAATGCAATGAACTAGGGTGAATTTTCAGGGCTAGGTAGAGGAACAAGTTCGAGGCCAATAACTTAGCAGGTCACATTAGGCTGGACAGAATCTCAACAATCACTCACTGGCCTAATACTCCCCTATGATAGGAAGTAGGAGGTCTGGAGTAAGCTCTAGAAAAGCAAGTTATCCAGGAGCCAACTGCTCATCTTCAATCTCAACCTTAAATTCCCAGACATCAGAGCTACTTAATTGTATATAGCCATCTTCAAACTCTCTTGATCTGAAAATGACTTGATAATTTTCTACTTATTCTACAGGCCCAAACAATAAATTCATTTCCAAGAGCTTCCCAGAGGCATAGCCCATTGGAATCATTGGTGTCTTTGACATTTCTTGTTCCTCATTAAAAATATGACCTCCCCTGGTTCTGGAAAGACTTAGTGCAAGAGTATAGGGGAATTCCAGAACAGGGAAGTGGGAAGGGGTAGATGGAGGAATGGGGGGAGGGAATAGGGCTTATGGGACTGGCGGGGAGTGGGGACCCAGAAAAGGGGAAATCATTTGAAATGTAAATAAAAAATATATTAAAAAAAATAATAATAATAAAAAAGGGGGAAAAATGACCTCATGTTGAAGAGTGATTTAGTATTCATTGACTTATTCACTCACTCAGCATGTGTTCCAGGGCTGTTAAAAGCCTGGTGTTGACCTAGGCACAGAAGTGTCAAGGGTCCTGGAATAGAAAGAAAAGAGCAGCATTAAGACACAGCTCTCAACTCAAAGAGGATAAGAGTTTATCCTGTAGCCACATTTGAAAAACCAAAACAACAACAACAAAAACAGACTGTGTACTTTCCTAAATGAAAACTTCCAGTGTGGTTACAGTTCCATGACATTTTATAGTAACAGGACCAAATGAGGCAAAAGTCAAGTCACTTTTCAAGAAATATGGGGAGGAGTATCAGGAGGTAACAATAGAATAATGAAATCCCTGCTATAGACTTCAGATGCTATCTGAGGATATTCTTGGCTTTTGAGTTGGTGGAAGTTAGTGGTCTGTTAACTTAATGCTCTTCAAAATTATTCACATGAGAGCCACAAAATGTTAGGTCAGAAACAGAGGCAGGCAACAAATGGCTACTAAAGAAGCTATCAATAGCCTAAGCTGAATGGGCTCTGAACTGTAACATTGTAGCTCTCCACAATTTTAGAAGCCCCTGCCAGCCAATCAGCCTTATAGACTCTTTAACACTGAAATAGCTGTCTTCTAGAAACTTGAGTTAATACTCTTAGGGGAATTGTTTGTGCTCAGAACAATTCCTGACACATAGGCTGTACTTGGTGGGATAGAATAAAGCTATGGTATTTGCATTCCTGTGTCCTCAGCATAGTATTTGGCACCAAGGGGATGCTGTATTATTCTTTGATCATCGTCTTTGTTCCCCTTGTGTCCCCAACAGTATGGGCCTGGCCACAGGAAGTCACAGGTTCAAGAAGTATCAGAAAGCCAGGAAGTTTATGGAGCTGTCTGTGTGGGTACAGATCTAGGCTTTCCTTAGAGCATGGGACAGTGAAAGACTGGAGCATGTGGAATCTCAGGATTTGAGTTCAATTTGTAGGGTTTTGCGCATACCTTGGGACCAATCATGCCAGACCTCATTTTTCTTATCTGTAATATGATAGCTACCTAGTCAGGTGTTGTTATAATTAAAGATTTCATTGAGCAGAAGAAATATGAAATATTGTACAAATGAGTTCTATTTTCAAGTTAGTCTCAACTTAAATTGCTTTAAAAAAAATTGCAGTGGTTCTCAGAGTTTTCCTTGGCTGTCCAGATATGCTAACACCCCAATGTAACCTCATTGGGCCATCTCAAGTATTTATTGGAGCATTTTACAGAGCGAGAACATCTGATACATAGAGGCACTACACTAAAAGTGGTATGTGCTCTTGCTGCTGTTGGCACAATGATTTCCATTGTTTTATAACCCAAAGACCAGCTGCTAAATGGCCCCAGGAGCTTATCTCAGAATTCTCAATTTTTTCAGTAGCTTCCATGCTAGGCTCAGCCAGGCCCATTCTCCTGTGACTTTTGTGAGTTTTAAAGAGCAAGCCCTGAAAGTAGACAAGCCCTTTTCATCCTTGCTCATTAGGGTGATGGATGGGGAGACAAGTTTGTGTTGCTTTGCAGGATAGATGATACCTTTGGTTTTAATTAACCATGCTGGGATTTGAGGGGTACAGATTTTCTTTTTTCAATTTTCCAAAGGTATACTGCTCACTCAGTCTCCAACCGACCGAGTTCTTAAGGACCAGTGCAAGAGTCAAAGATGCACACGCTGCTTCTCATTTTCTGTCCTTCTTTCCAGGAGATGGAACAAAGGCAGGGTGTAGGTTGAGAACCTCAGTAGGGCAGCCTTCTCAAGTCCTTTCCTAGGAAAGGGGGCTCCTCATTCCTTGGGCAATTTTTATCCTGAATAATCAAATTCAAAATGAATAATCTTCCATTTTACCACACAGATCTCCAGCACTCCTTGGGTCCAAGAACGTTATGTAGCCTGTTTCACAACACCTGGTCTCTGGGAATTATGGGATTTCATAAGCAATGTCTTGTGAGAATACATTGTTGGGTTCTCAGTCATATCTATCTTCCTGTATTATGGGAACATGGGAAGGTTGGAACTTCACACATCTTCCTTTCCAGGATTTGGTTGGATTTTGATGTGATAGTAGTAGGCTATGACTATCCCTGACTCAGTTATCTCAATTCAACAGCTACTCCACAGTCACCTTGTCTGTTTCTGAGCATGGGGCAAGTGGAAACATCTAATCCTGATTTTGCATCCAGGGAGCATCTAGTTTGGATGAGTGGGTAATGATGGACATAGCATGGTTATATATAAGCAACTCAAGAGAGGGTCAGCCATCAGAGAAGATGCCAAACAGAGAATTTAAGATACAGCCAAGTAGGTTTCAGGGAACTTCTAAGTGTGTGTTAGGTGGGGTAGGGAGGGGCAAAGGCATTCCAAACAAACAGAGCAGCAACTACAAAGGAATGTAAAAGTAGAAAAGTGCCATTTGTATAAAGATAAATGTGATGTGTATATATCTATATCTATATCTATATCTATATCTATATCTATATCTATATCTATATCTATATCTATATCTATATCTATCTCCTCACTCAGAGTAACTGAATGTGTTCTAATAATCATTTGCTGAAATCAACAAAAGTAGCGGTTGAAAGAAATTTTATAAAATGACTTTCCATCAGGAGTGGTTTATATAACATTGGAATGTTGCTTGATAACAATGATGTTTGTAGCACTATTTCTGGTTAGTTGCTCTGTTTAGTCTTCCTTTAAAAGAACAATGTAATTAATCCCTTGTAAAACTCTGTTAAAGATTTATGTGAAGCATGTCTCATTCCTTCTCTAGAGACGGCTTCAGTGAGATAGCTCGTTTAATGGGGGTGGGGTGGAGCACTGGCAACTTAAAACTTTGGAGGTGGGGGAGGGGATTTTATTTAGGGGTGAGTGTATATCACAGGCCAGGGCCAGGGAGCTGGAGATAACTCATTTACATTAGGAAGAATTCCAGATGTTGCTGGCCATGACCTTATAAGGGGAGAGGAAATGTAATCTGGCTACCAGGATACAGGATTTCCTCTGAAGTGTGTGACTGGGGCAAATGTTGGGGTACAGGGCTACTTGCCTCAGGAGCACAGACCCCAGGGCAAGGGGTGGGCATCATACCATCATGTTGCTGAAAGTATGGCTCGGTGTGGCCCACAGATTGAGATCCTATACTGGCACCCAAGCTCTGTTTCTCTTAGCTCTGTGAATCTTAGAGACTGAAGTCTAGGAACACACTTGGAATTTGCTATCTGTCAAAAATGTCCCAAAAATGTCCCCAAAATGCCCTGCTCTTCTGAGAGCAAGGCCTCCAAGACCCTGAAGTTTGGGGTGTCTGTCATGGAAGAACTCTGGCAAGGAGAAGTGAGGGGATAGAAGATTCCAGCTTAGCCTTTTCTCGAGCTTTCGGTTGTAATGCCTCTCATAAACACAGAGGACATTCTACTGCTACAATCGAATCAGAGAAAACGTAAAAGTTCTTAAATCTTGTAGTTAAAAGCTGTGGACATCACGCTCACACCCAGAGGAAGGAGTGTTGATGCTCAACTTAGAACTCCTCATTGGGTCGCACACCTATATTCTACCAGCTGAAGGTTTCCCAATGTCCCCTCCGACATCATATCCTTGTAGGGAGGATAAGCCCTTCCACAGGGCCCACCCTCCAGGGCAGAGTCAGGCTCTTGTCTGAAGAAAACAGGAAGAAGGCTGGAAGATGCCTCAGCTGTCAAGAGCACATGCTGTTGGTGTAGAGGGTCTGGTTTCTGTTGCTCTCATCCGCGTGGCAGCTCACAGTCATCTATAACTCCAGTTCCAGGAGATTCAATGCCTTCTCCTTGCTTCCATGGACACCAGATAGACATGTGGTGTATATGTACAAGCGGTCTGGCAAAGCACATTCAAACACAAAAAATTCAAGTAAATAACACATTTTAAAGAAAGCAAGAAGAACAGCTCTGTAGAGACTGCCTGTACGTGGGACCGGGCTCAGTATCTCCCCTCTTTGAACTTACTTTCCTTGAAGCCTTTAAGGTGTCTCCTGAGTTTCATGCCAAGGAAAAGCCGCATAATTCCAAATCAAAGCTTCATTGCCTCTGGGTTTCTTTTAGGGAACCTGCCTTCAAGCAGACTTCCTCCTGATGTGAAACTCACGAGTCTCTTCATGCTCATCTTTCTCCTTCATGCCCTATCCTGTAGAGAATCTTAGAAGTGTTCCAGAACTTAAAGGGACCTCAGAGATGGACTCAACCAGTTCAGGAAACATGAGTACCTGGAACTCACACCACCTCTTTGTTGTACATTGGCAGACCTCACTAAACTGTCTATTTAAACATACCATTGCCGGTATCTATTGACAACCAATCTGTGTCAGTCTGCCAGACAAAAGCTGAAGCACATATAGCCACTGCCTGCTGGCTTCTGGAAGCATCATCAATGACTCGTTTGAGGATAGAGGCAAAGGAGGGAAAGTGGGGATTGGTTCCTTTGTTGCTGCCTGGTGTTAGCTCTCCATTGATGCCTGTGTTCACAGCATTGCCATTCCAGCTTTGAAGTCATCTTTCCACACTGATTCTTTCATTTTCTTAAAGGTGTCCATGTCTTCTTCATTCCCATTGTACCTGTTGCTGCTGTCTCTCTTCCTCTCTATGAAGAGTGCCCAAAATTCCACGTTAGTAGGTTTGCTTCCTGCCAGACACTCTAATTGCTTTAGCTGACAAGTTGACTGAGATTGATTACTACTGGCTTCCTGTACTGGTGTTTTTAGAAAGAATTCTGTGATCTATTGGTGATGTCTGCCACTGTGCAGCTGGCAAGGGGTCTCGGAAGTGACATACTTTGGCTTTTTCTAAACTAGATGATTCCATCTCTGAGCTTACTTTCAGCTCTAGGAAGTTTCCAGTTCACTCATAAACAAGGTGATAAAAGTCTCCTGATCAGAAAATCCTAGTGCAAAATAATAGAATTAATGATTGGTCCATGGGTTGATACTTTTGGTCAGATAAACCATCAAAGGTGCTCTGGGAAATTCTCTCCTCTGTTGCCAGTTAATCTTGAATTTGTTGCCTGGGGCAGTGGTAACAGTAGACACCAAGGCTGAAAGATGTAGGGGAGGGGTGTGGGAAAGTAGGGCAGAGTATCTGGACAGCAGTGGAAATGAGGCAAATATAGGAGGAAGTGGAGAGTCTCGGAACTTGGGAGGGTTGAGCTCAGGGCAAAAGAGGAGACAACTGACATGATCGATCCAGCAGATGCTCCCCAAAGTCAAGAGCTCGGAGATGAGTTGGATATGAGCCCAGTGCAGACATCTCTCTTCTGTCCATTATTCCACAGTACTGAGAGGCTCCCTGAAGTCCTGTATGCTAGGTGTTTTATAACCCGTGAAAGATGGTGGCAGAAAAATCCTTGGAAAGATGTTAGCCAAGATGAGTCCAGCACTTGGATTCCTCCAGACTGTTTGCAAAGAGTCAAGGGAAACAAGTTCATCTGAGCAAAAAAGAAATTTTTTTTAAATCTTTTTAAAAAAATTTTTTTAATGTATGACTGCTCTGCATGTGTCTATCTATCTATCTATCTATCTATCTATCTATCTATCTATCTATCTATCTATCTATATACCTGACTAAAGAGGGCATCATATTCCCCTATAGATGGTTGTGATCCACCATGTGGTTGCTGGAAATTGAACTCATAACCTCTGGAAGAGCAGCCAGTGCTCTTAACCACTGAGCCATCTCACCAGCCCCTATCATCTATATTATAACTAGAGAATGAACCAATCAGAAACTACGAATCTGCCTCCAAGTAGGTTCTTTCCCTTTTAACTGATCAAAGACAGTCATTGGCTTGCATCTGTGCATGCCTTCTAATCTTTCCTCCTTTTGGTCCTCTTCACAGAGGGCTGAACCTTTAATCTTAGCCATTGGTAATTGAGGTCAGGCTTAATTGCAATCAGAGCAACAGTAGATGAATGAAATCTGGCACCCTGATTCTTGCTTAGTCACCCTCAGAGTCTGAACCCAGTAACCAGAAAGGAGACAGTCACATTTCTGTCTCCTGCCTTGCAAGCCTTGACTCTGATCCTCTTATGAAAAAGCCCCAGATAATACTCTTTTCTCCTGTCATATGTATGTATGTATATAGATATAGATATATAGATAGAAATAGAGATAGAGTCAGAGAGAAAGAGAGACAGAGAGACAGATGGAGACAGAGAGAAAGATTAGAGCTGGCAGGAGCTTTTAAAACCTTAAAGCCCACCGCCAGTGACACACCACACCAACAAGGCCACACCTAGTCCTTTCCAAACAGTTCCACTAACCAAGTACTCAACATTCAAACAAATGAGCCCATGTAAGACATTCTCATTCAAACTACCACACCTCCTAATCTGCCTGACCAGACCTTGAAAAGCCCCTGTAGAATTTTCATCTGCCAGCTGCAAACTCTGGGCTGTGTGCCATGTATCCAATCCCCAGTCCTGGTGAAGCCTTTCTCCCTGGAACCTTTAGGCCATCTAGGAGGGTTGGTGTTTTCACAGCTCTAACAGCAACCCAGGTACCCCTACTCAGTAATGACTCATCCTTTGCTAGGTGGGATGGCAGAGTTCTGGGTGGCTTCTTGATTGTTCTGGTCTCTTTATAACTCTGTATTTCTATTCACCCTTCAAAACCACAGAAACTGGTCTTTTTCTGGCAGGAAGAATAACTGTTTTGCCCTCCCCTACACCTCCTTCTGCAGCCCACAATGTCTCATGCCATAAGGCCTTACTCTCCCCATTTGTTCTTAAGATGTGTCTCTAGCACATTCTACTCCCACATGCCTAGCAGAGGGCTTACTCCCAGTAGGGACTCTTTGGAAGTTCACCAACATACACACAGTGGAGTGAATGAACACATGTTTTTGAGTCATTTCTTCTGCAAACAACTGGAGAGTAGCCCCCTTCCCCTTCTGCCTAAGCCTAGCATGGTGTGTCATGATCTACATATTCATCCCATCCCTCTGAGAAAATGATAAATACATAATGATATCATTTTGTCTTCCTCACTCTGCTCCCTTATGAGGTGGTCATAGAGTTACAATAATCAGAAGCTTTCCAGCATCCAGACACTAAAGGGTGCACCTGCTCCCATTATTGAAAGCAAATGAGCCAGTAATGAATCCCCAATTAACAATAAGGAAAATTGATTGAGCCTTTTTTTTTCTTCCTCTGCTTTGTTTAGTGTTCCCTGTAAACAAGGCTATGTGGCTGGCATTCAAGAGAACGGAAAATTGAATTTAAAGTCATTTAAAACTCGCCATGATTAATGTCATGTCAGGCAAGCAATGAAAAAGCAATTCTGCTCTTCAGCTAGTACAAGTTACCTTCCCTGATACATACGAATATGCCATCAAGACCCCTTCTCCATTAAAGAGATAGAGAGTATCTCCCCATCTCTCCACACCCGGATGAAATATTCACACAGAATATACTTAGTGTGAACATCACATCAGATGCCTACAAGTGTGTCATGTCCTTGTGGGAGGCTTCAAGGGAACACATCCAGGAGTATCCACAACCTGCCTGTCAGAACCAACTAGCAACACGATCTTAATTTGATTGCTTTCCTTTGATCTTAAAAGGGTGACATTAACTGTAGGGATTTGAATAAAAAGATCCCCCATAGACTTATTTCTTTGAACCCTTGGTTTCTAGTTGGTTCCAGCACTGTTTGGGAAGGTTAGGTGGTACAGCCTTGTTGAGGGACTGTCACTCTGGATGGGCTTTGGAATTACAAGCCTCCCACCATCTCAGATCACTAGCTCTGCTTCAGCCTTCTCCTACAAGATGTGTTCTCTCAAATTCCTGCTCTTGCCTGCCATTTGCTGTGCCTGCTTAACTTGATGGCGTCTTATCCCCTTGGATACTGTAAACTAAAATAACTGTTTCCTAAATTGCCTTGGTCAGTGTGTTTTATCACAGCAACAGAAAAGTAAATACTATGAAAATACTATTCACAAACTTGTTAGCAATTGATGGGATGCTAAACCCAAGACAGTGTAGACTAGTGGCACCTGTAGAGACCATTTGGAGTATGGCTTTAGGCCACTCTTACAACAATGATGGTGCAGTTAGGGTGCCTGACCCCTCCAACACTTTGAGGTTTGAAAGGGGGAGAAGTCGCAACCCTGCCTCAGAGAGTCCTGCATTTATGCAATGACTCAATTCTTTATCTACAACTTCCCAGGTTATAGGGTTACTTATGGGCAAAGCCTGCTGGGTACATGCCATTTTCTGTCAATATATAAGTCTGAATGAACTTTTGTCACCTTCAGGTGAGGGTTTACAGCAAGCAATGCAGGCAATGCTGACTTACATTGGGAAGTGATGAGCCTGGAAGGATTCTCTCCTACAGACACTCTTACCCATTAGTCTTAAGGTTATCTATTCTATGAGTTCCGTATTCTGTACAATAGAATCGTATTGGCTAGTTTTATGTCAGCTTGATACAAGCTAGAATCATCAGAGAGAAGGGGATCTCACCTGACAAAAATGCCTGCATAAAAGTGGGTTGCAGGTAATACTATAGGGCAAAGATTCTCAACATTCCTAAGTCTGTGGCCCAAGTGGTGGGCTACAGGTGGTGACTTGATCCCTACAGTTTCACATGTGCTGACTTGAACTCTAACATTGTTTTGTTGCTGCTTACTAATTGTAACTTTACTACTGTTGTGAATTGTCATGTAAATTACAATTCAATTGCGATGTAAATTACAAATTACCATCCTGAGAGGTAGGATATCTGATATGTCACCCCTAAAGGAGTTGCCACTCACAGGTTGGGAACCACTGCTCTAGGACATTTTCTTAAATAGTGATTGATGAAGGAGGGCCCATCCTGTTGTAGATGATGTCCTCCTGGTCTGGATGGTTCTGGATTCTATTAGAAAGCAGGCAGAGCAAGTCAGTAAATAGTACTCCTTCATGAGATCTGCATCATGTCCTGCCTCTAAGTTGCTGCCTGCTTGGGTTCCTGTCTTGACTTCTTCCAATAATTAATATTCATGTGAAAATGCCAAATACTCCCCTTCCTCCTCAATTTGCTTTTGCTTGTTTTGGTTCATCATGGAAAAAGCATCCCTATCTAGATCAAAGGTTGAGATTAAACATGGCTCCACAGGTAGTAGTATATCAAACATCTTTTATCATCATCTCTTAGATTGCTACAATTGCACGGAAATGGTGGCTGTGCTCCAAATCTGGTCTCTTCAGTTGGCAGAATTAGAACAGTTGTTTTATTCAACCCAACTCTGATAGCAGGTTCCTCTGCTCACCTCCTTCAGTGGCTCTCCATCTTTGCACAGCAATGTACGTCTAGTTGACTCCACTCTGTATGATTTCTTGTCTGTTTCTGCTCAGTTGGCTCTAGGACCTCTGGCTTCCTTTTGTGCTCAGCACAAGCTGTACTCACAGCTACTTTCAGGGGAAGCCTGTGTAAGACCTGAAAAAACCGAGGGTGCCCTAGCACCCCACGCCTCAGAAGGCGACATCCATATCACTCGCGAGAATTGGTCTTGATGCAATAAGCAAGAGGATTTTCATTCCAGAACTCTGGGTTCTACAGCTGTACACCACACAGGGGTAGAGGACTGTGGACCCTGAGTGAAGAATTGCGACAGCTTTTATAGGTTTACAACAAAGCCCATGAATCACAAACCAATCATTCCTTGGCATCAAGAGCCCGCAAAGTGCGAGCCAATTGATTTGTACCACTCCATAGTTTTTAGACCAATCAGTTTAAATTATTGGAGCCCGTGCTCTGTGGACCAATTTCCTATTTTCTTGGAGGTCTATAGCTGAGTGAACTCCTGGATGGGGGTAATGGTGTAAGCAGTTTACAGAAGTAAGATAAGCAGATAATTAGCTCATTTCCAGTTACCTTATGGGGCCAGGATCACCTATTCAAGGCCTTTTTGCCTAGCTCTTAACAAAGGGCAGGCTCTGGAATGTGACCTTTTATCTAGTTTCTAACAAAGAGCACAAAGAGCAGGCTCTGGAATATGAAGTGTTTGGGGCTCCTTAGAAGGCTGGAGTTAGAACTTCTTTGGAGCGAGTTAGCATTTTAAACTTCTGACTTCTTGGGGTCATTAGAGACTTAGGCTGTATTTTCTATCCTTTCACCTGAACCTTTCTTTGGTTGGATGCATGGATGTGGCCTCCATTTGAGGATACAGCACAGTAACTATGTTCTGAAGAGTGGAGCCTGATGAGTGCATTGAAAGGAAGGGGCAGAGGAAATGATCCCAGCATGACCTAGACCATCAGAACACCAACAGGGATCTTACCATAGTCTATTAATTGTTCCCTGTAGCACTCGTTTTTTTAGAGAGACCTTCATCGTCTCCTATCATAACCTGTGCATACTATGCATGGGATGTGCAAATGTATGTTTATCTTATCCTGAGAATAAACATGTTGAGAGGAACAATTTCATGATAATTCCAAACTGGACATTGAAAACCCAATGTCCACTCACAGCAGACTGCATAAGTAAACAGATTGCAAACTCACACTAATAATAAACGAGCTACAACTACAGACAGCATGATGCGTGACTACAACACAATTCCAAGGAAAAAGCCAAACTAACAGAATGAACAGTTTGTGACTCGATATGTACAATTGAAAATATGCAAGAATCATCTCTGGTCTTTGGAATTACATGGGTTACTAGGCTCCGCCCAACAGTTACCTAGCAACAACTAGGTACTAGGCTGGCTTGCTATAAAAGGACTGTTTGCTCTCTCTCTCTCTCTCTCTCTCTCTCTCTCTCTCTCTCTCTCTCTCTCTGTCCTCCCTCCCTCCCTCCCCCCTCTCCACTCTGTACTCTCCCCCTCTCTCCATGTGTTCCTTGTTGCCTCTTCCTTCCTTTTTTCCTTCCTTCCCTCCTTCCTTCCTTCCTTCCTTTCTTCCTTCCTTCCTTCCTTCCTTCCTTCCTTCCTTCCTTCCTTCCTTCCTTCCTTCCTTTCTTTCTTTCTTTCTCTCCCTAGCTGTCTCCTTTCTTTCTCATGCCGCAAATAAACTTCATTTTGCACTATACCCATTGTATGGCTGGTACCTGGAGGGTGGGTGACGCCTCAGCATGTTCCTGTTAAGGCACCCCTCCCGCCCCATCACAGCATTACAAAACATATTAATGGGTACTCAAGCAATGGCAGCGATGGGAAGGAAGGACTCTTCTTTATGTGGCGGTCTGTTTATGTGGGTATCAGTAATACAAGTGTGTTTGGTTTGAAGTAATTCATTGAATTGCACACTGTTGTTTTATATGTAGTTTGTACTCTGAGAATATGTATAAAAGTAACTTTCATGCTTTATAAAATTATCAGGAGTTCTCCTCTCCCCTACTTAAACCTTAGCATTCAAGTGGCCTATTGCACCTCATAAAAACGCCTTACTGTATGTAAAGGGACATTTGAACACAATGGCTGGGTCTTGCCTGTTTTGCAGGGCACTGGCCATTCATCCCTGCAAGGAGACCTCATTACACAGGCAGCATGGGAAAGATCTACTGTTTTTTTTTTTTTTTAATTTTTAAAAGTTTATATAACAATAGTTTATGACCTTGAAACAACACTTTCTTCCCACTAATTTATTTACTTATTCACTTTACATCCCCCTCCTCCCAGTCCCCTCACACAGCCCCTCCCCTTTCCCTTCTCCCCTGAGAAGGGGGTGATCCCCCCCTGGGTACCAACCTATCTTTCCCAAAGAGGCCTATCTTGGAACACACATTGCCTGGGTTTAATTCCAGTTCAACCATGTGCCAGCTGTCAGATTATCAACCTTTCTAGACCTCAGTTTACCAGTTGTGAAGTTCAATCTGTTAGAGTTATGATGATACTTGAAATGCGATAACATCTGTAAAGTACAGTGAAGAAGAAAACTGTCAGTTTATAGGATATAATTAATCACCAGTTGACTTGTTGTCATTTCCTTGGATACATCATGTTCTTTTTGTCCCCAAAGGAGTTTCTATATTCTATCTTCTTTCCTTTGGGTGTCTCCCTTCATATCAACAAAACAATGCAAAGCAACCCCAAATCATGTGGCAGAGGAGTTCCACGTAGACAAGTCTTTCGCAAGCTCTAAGCAACTCAATCAAGGTCACAGTGACAAATCAGAATTTACACTTGACCCCAAGCCTGGGTTTTACTCTGTGTTCACATATTTCTTTTTTAAAGAGAAGCCGAGTCTAATTGATTTTTCTAAGTTTTCTTGTGGTGTCAAACCATAGGACAGAATAGCTTCTGATGAATTGAAGAACTTTCTGGAGCTGACAGGGCTCCACAGTAAACCTTCACTTTGGTTTAGGGAACAATATGTAACCTCTCAAAGTAAGAGAACAAGTGTACTGCAACTTGGGTAGAGGAGTTTCTTCTGTACAGAATGGCTAACTGCCAGGTGGTTAGGATAGACAAAGGAGACCTGAGTCGGCTGAGCTGTGGGGAAGACTCCCTGAAGAGCTGGGGACCCTGGCTTAACTGGGGAGACAGTGTGAACCTAATAACCCTGGAAGGTGTGGTTAAGGACAGGACTGCATATCAACCAGTCTGGCTGGAGTCAAGTATTTATCCAACATTTGGTTTGAAAAGTGGGGATGTCCGGTTCTGGAGAAGGGTGGAGGCTGGAAAAGAGGTTGACTCGATTGCTGGTTTATATTTTCTGTTGTTTATCGTGTGTGTGTGTGTGTGTGTGTGTGTGTGTGTGTATGTGTGTATGTGTGCGTGCGTGTGTGCACATGCGTGCATCTGCTCTGCTCTCTCTGTCTGTCTGTCTCTCAACCTGTCTGTGCGATAAGCCTGCCTAGCAGTAGCTCTACTCCCTCTAACAGGTCCTTTAGTGCCCAGTGCCATGACGTCACTGCAAACACTGGATCTCTAGAACTTAGTTGTCTTGCAAACCTGAAATGAACAAGTTCCCTTCTCCCTCTGGCTTCTGGCAGTTGCCATTCTATCCTGTCTGTTATAAGCTGCCTGACTTAGGTCCTTTATACACAGGTATGAGGCCATCCATCTTCCTTCCAATCTTGCCAATGGTTTTCTAAATATATAACCAAAACCATAGGCAATAAAACTAAAATAGAGAAGGGAGCTATTGCAGACCCAACCTCTTCTGCACTGATGGGAAATGATTATGAGAATGAAAAGGTGAAGCTCAGGAGTGGGAGGAAACATCTGTAGAGCATCTATCTGAAAAGGGTTAATTTCCAGCAGAGGTAAGGAAGGTCTCTGACTAACATAAAAAAAAAAAGAATAATGTTGAAACAAAGCCCTTAATAGCCAGTTTTTACAACAAGCATAGGGTCAGAATAGGTTCTTCTCAAAATGTATGTGACCTAGGATGCTTCTCTGATCATCAGGCAATGCAAATCAAAACTATAACCTAAAACCTATGAGAGGATCACACACAAAACTAGGACACAGGTTGACAAGGAGGTAGAGCAATTTAGACATGTGGACACCATTAGTAGCTTATAAAATAGTGAAGCTACTGCGAAAATGGTATAGAATTTTCTTTAAAAGTTAAGATACAGCTATTGCATGATCTAGCATTTCAACTTTGGGCTATATATTCACTAGAATTGAAACTGGAGTCTCAGAGGCCTGGAGAGAGGGCTCAGTGGCTAAGAGGAAGCAATAATGCTTTTGCAGAGGTCCTGAGTTGGGTTCCTAGGACCCATGTTGGGTGGCACACAATCACCTGCAACTTCAGCAACTCCTCTCTCCTTGATGGGGCTCTTGTTCCTGTGCACACATGCCCCACATATACACGGAATCAAAAGTAAAAATCAAATCTTGAAAGCAGGATCTTAGGTGTCTGCATCCTCATGTCCAGTGTGGGATGATTGAAGACACTCATGGAGTCTTCATGGAGACTGCAGATAAATGGATCAAACAATTATGACATATATACAATATGTATTCATATGCAGATATGTATAATATACAGGTATATTGGAAGTGGAATCTCTGGAGCCTGGAGAGAGGGTTCAGAGCTTAAGAGGAAGTAATCCTTTTGCATTACTTTTCATTATTTTTCATTATATATATATATATATATATATATATATATATACACACAATTTTGCTTCAAAAAAAGAATTCTCTAATTTGCATCAATGCAGATGGATCTGACAAACAATTATACTCAACACAATAAGCTGGTCTCTGAAGGCCCAATGCTGTAACTCTTTTGTGTTTAAATGAAATTCACCGCAGGCTGTTTACAAAGTCGGATGGTAGATCTGAGAGAATGGCTATGAACAGGACAAAAGCTGCTTCTGTTCATCCTGCAATTGAGCCTGAGACAAACCAGGGCAAAATCATGCACCAGGCACAATGACTGATGACACTACCATAGGCTGGGCATACAGTGCTTTGCACTAATCTATTGTTTGTGAAAGAATATTTGTTAGTTCTTTGAGAATGCCATATAATCTATTTTGAACATATTAACTCCCTCCCCAAAGTTCTCCAGATTGATACTTTCCTTTCTCCCCACTCAACTTTCTATTCATGTTCTCTCTCTCTCTCTCTCTCTCTCTCTCTCTCAAGTCCATTTTGTGTTACCCAATCATTCTTTAGTGTCGGGCTTACCCTGGAAGATGGTCAATATATCAGGTGTCACATCATTGAAGAAAACTGATTATTATTATTTTTTTAGCAGCTATCAAATACCAATAGCTCTTCAGCTGGGAATGGGACTTTGTGCCTAGCTCTCCCATCATGCTGGGATTTTTTTCTGGCTTGAGCTTACATAAGTCTTGTGCGTGCTGTCATAACTGCTGTGAGATCATATAACAAACTAAGTTGTATCCAGAAAACAGTGGGATTTTTGTTTGTTTGTTTGTTTTTGTAGTTATCTACTGCCCCTAAATCTACAATCTTTCTGTTCCCCTTTCCTTGAAAGTTCCTAAACATTGGGTGTGATGGTCATAAATAAGAAAATGACACCTAATGAAGTACTGCTATATTCATAGATGAGTGCATCAGTTAACCCTCATCATGGGAATTCCTCCTTCCAGAAGATCATAATTAACATAGAGACCCACAATTGGTCAGTGTGCAGAGAATAAAAAACTGAAGTTCTCGGCCTTTTATAGGACAGCTATGCTGTACATGATGCTGTTTTTACCCTTTATCCCAGTTTTAGGGAATTAGGTTGCATTAGTGGTCAAGTGAATCGAATTTGGGACTTGATTTGCTCGCATTACCTCTTTCAACTATCATTTACTGACATCTCCAGCTGCTGAGTTTGTTAATGGGCACATTCTTTCCCACAAGCCTCTCCAGAACCTGGGCAAGGATGTAGGGATTTCTGTGGCAGGTGCATCCCTTCAAGCAGCATCATTCTTTGGATGTGATGCTGGCTGGCAAGATCTGAGATTTGGATCTGAGGTTAAACAAAAGAACCAGAAGAGTTTTACATCCATTTGAGGTACCCAATCCAGAGCTGGAAAACAGGATCATGCCAATCCCTAGAATGAATTAGAAGTTCACTGCCTTTTCTGTCCAAATAATGGCTTCAAGTGAGGATGTGGAGGACTTAGAGCAAACCACAGAAAATTTGAAGAACTTCCTGTGTGCTGGCCTAAGACCAATTTTGCATCTGTAGCAGTGAAGGCAATGTGGGGCTGAGGAAGGAGCATCAAATATAGAAACTGAAAGTTAGCATGTACAGACACAAACCCATTCATGTTCTGGCACTCTGCCTTGTCATGAGGGCGTGCTGCCACCATGATGGGTGAAACATTGGTTTTTTACAATCCGTGTAGCACAGACAACTAGATAGCCATTTGGAAAGCCAGTGACCTTGCATTGTATCCTCCTTGAAGAAGAGTTAAGCTTACGTGTAAGAGAAGTATTAAAGCTTTCACAAGAAATCAAAACATTGACTTTTGACACTGATGGAGGTCACGACACCACACAGTAAGTGTTAACCGGAATGACATAGATACAATAGATATTATTTAAGTTATATGCACGGGCACATATATATATAAATGTATATAACCACACATATCCAAACTTTAACTCTCAGCCACATTCTCGTAGTTAAGGCTCAACAGATGAATGGAAGAAGAGTGGCCACACAATGTAGCTCCTGATAGCTCTCACTACGATTCTTTTTGATTCACCTGTCAGACCTCTGCCACGGGTCACCCTGGGCAAAGGTGAAGCAATGCTTGGTGACATTGTGGTTTTGCTCAGTGTGGGTTGTCAGGTTTCCCAAGCTTCTAGAAACTACCTTTCTTATAAAGTGCTCTAACCCTAAACATATGCTAATGCCAGGGAAGGGTAAGGAGATCCTGAAGGGTGTGTCAAGGTCTCTCAGCTTCCTTCCAAATAATAATAATAATAATAATAATAAATAATAATAATAATAATAAAACCGAAGAGGGTCATTTTCTAATAGGGAGCTAAAGTGGGCCAAGGATGCAGCTTTGTGATGCCGATTTGTTCACAACAAAGCTGTGGGAGCCTTCTAATAACTGAGGTCTCAGGTTTTTAGGAGAGTTGCCTTGCTTAGGCCTTTCACAGTTTCTTGAGCTCAATTGTTCTGACTCTTAGGTCTTGGACTTGAACGTCTCAGTTACCTAAGATGAGAGTGCCGTTGACTTCAGGGTAGCCTTTCTAGCATACAGCTGGCTTTCAGCTGCTGCTTTCTGCTTCCAGCTGTTTACTGTCTTTGTGTAGAATGCCTTTGTCACCCAACAGCAGCCTCTTTGTAATCTCAAATGACAGATGTGTCGTGTGCTCTAACACTCTACCTTCTTCCATTTTAATGTCCTCTGTGTTTCACTCTGTCCACCCTTGGTAGCATCAGGCAAAGGCTGTGCTTATAGAAGCAGATGCCAGAGGTTTGGTGTCATGATGTTTATAGGGGATTGCCATATATGAATGGAAGGGGAAGGCAAACAAGCGTAGACAAAGAGGCAGCTCGATTACAATAAATATCCATAGAGCCCTGGTGGACCAGCGGGAGCCCTGCACTGAATGTTCATCAGTGTTTTGAGAGTAGACTGGACTGTTGGTGTCTTAATGTTTTCCTGTTTCTGGATTCATAGGGTCTTCAGAAGGCCATGACTTCAGATATAGCCTCTCTCTGCTGCTGAAGTGAATATTGAAGAAGCTGAAATCCAGAGGCTGCTTGTTGGCTATGCTTCCTGATGGTAGCTATGAAGGCCTCCTATTGCCACGCCTGGGCTGCGTGTCAGTGTTCAGAAGTGGAATATATGCCTAGGGTCGGTCCATGAAGTGGAGCATGGACCCGTGATGGATGGACCCGTGTAAAAAGGCTGTCTTTTACTGAGTTGTCTCCCAGAACAGACTGTAATAATGTCTTTGCAGAAAGGGTAGCAGACACTTGTTTCAAGCCCTGTGAGTTCTGGGCTCTGTGTTTAGGAAGGTGGGAAGTCTGGGGGTGGGGGGGGGGGACATCAAGAGCATTCAGAAAGTTCTTTTCATCTTTCCTCCCTCTCTTCCTCTTTAATCTTTTCTATACTTGTCCTTTCTTCTTTCTCCTACTCCCTGCCAACACCAAGAAATGGAGTTGAGAGATCACAGGATGAAGGCTAGGAAGGATCTAGAGTGACAGATTAATAAGAAATGAGAGAAATGAGGAGAGAAAAACCATCGTGATCTCTACAGTGTTTCCCAACTAGCCACTCCCTGGCTACTCCGAATGGCTGGCTGCACGGACTCTTTGAAGACAGGTGGATTAGAACACCTCATCCGGAACCAGGCGGTGGTGGCCCACGCCTGTAATCCCAGCACTCTGGGAGGCAGAGGCAGGCGGATTTCTGAGTTCGAGGCCAGCCTGGTCTACAGAGTGAGCTCCAGGACAGCCAGGGCTATATATAGAGAAACCCTGTCTCGAAAAAACCAAATCCCCCCCCCCAAAAAAGAATGTCTCATCCGAATCCTGTCACTGACAGCATGTAGACAGCATGTGGACAGCATGTAGGACAGGTACTCACCACCTGAACACTGTAGCTCCAGGGCTTGGTGTGCTGGCCTACCAGAAAGCTGGTAGCAGCCTAGGCTTTTGGGGTGGACAGCCTGTATGTGGCTTTGAGTCCTAATGCGTCCAGTCCAGAGGAGCTGTCTGGAATTCAGCTTGAAATCTTTTTGTGGAAATGTCAAAGTCAGAGATGGCAGGCATGGCTGTTGACTCTGCTCTTGGCCTGGACCCACGTGATGCCCGAGGGGGACTCAGATGAGGTGGGTAGCAGAGCGGGAGGTTAGGAGCAAAATGAGCCAAGAAGACAGCAAGTTCACCACAGCTGCTGAGTATGCTCGTCCTGGACTGACTTTAAAAGTCTCTTCATAAGAGTTGTGGTGTGAGAGCTACTCACCCTGCTTTTTTCTTTTTTTTAAGATTTATTTAATTTGTATATATGAGTTCACTGTAGCTGTTTTCAGACACCCCAGAAGAGGGCATCGGATCCCATTACAGATGGCTGTGAGCCACCACGTGGTTGCTGGGAATTGAACTCAGGACCTCTGGAAGAACAGTCTGTGCTCTTAACCACTGAGCCATCTCACCAGCCCCTCACCCTGCCTTTATGTCAAAGGATACCTATTTCCCTGTCTACTTGGCAGGCACTACTACAGCACTGTAAGATGACATTATAAAGCCCTAAACACATACATATCTGTCAACCAGGCAGATTTTAGAGCCAGATCTAAGTGATTTTATGCAAATGGCTGGAATCTAGGCACCCGGAGAGACACCATTGTAAAGCCTGCCGCCCTGTTGATCTAGTTCTCTTTTCTGTTGATGTGATAAAGCACTGACTGAAAGCAACTTGGGCTTTAGAAAACTTTTATTTCAGCATATACTTCCAAGTCACAGTGCATCCTTAGGGAAATCAGGACAGAAACTGAAGCAGAAACCCCAGAGGAAGGCTGCTTCCCAGCTGGTTCCCTGGCTGGTGCTCAGCTAGCTTTCGTTTATAGTGAGGACCCACCTGCCTAGGGACGCTATCACCCACACTGGGCCCAGGTCCTCCTACATCAATTCTTTAAATCAAGATGATTTCTCATAGACATGGCCACAGGCCAGTCTGATCTGGAAAATTCTTCAGTTGATGTTTCTTCCTCCTGGGGCTCTATGTTGTGTGAAGTTGACAGCAAGATCAATCAGTACACCCTTGGGAAAGTACCTGGTAGAGAATATCAGGTGGATTTTTGCTTTACAGAGGCTTGGAATTAAGCAGCTCACACATTTGTCTTCTCAAGGCATCTTTCCTGGACACAATGGCATCTCTGTCACCATTACCACCACCAGAAGCAATAACAACAACCACCACCACTGCCACCGCCACCCTCCTCCACCACCACCAACCAACACCATCACCACCATCACCATCACTACTACCACCACCATCACTAAGTGGTCATTATGCAGAGCAGATGAAGAATACATCAAAACACCAATGATATTTCTGAGTGCAGTACCCTAAGTCATGAAGGCAAGCTGAGGCCAGGAAGCTCTTACCACAGAGGAGCTCACAGCAATGGGGAGACAGACATCATCTCCACTCCTGCTCTAGATCACGAATGGGCAAGAAAGACACTATTGAACTTTATGTGTAAGGTGGAGACCAAAGAGGCAAGGACGTGAGCAATTTATTGGTCAAGGAGGATTCCAGCACTAAGGCAATGAGGGCAAAACCTATGATAACATGGAAAGATGCTAGGTTTATGGCTACTCTCCAGACAGTGATAATGATGTTGGATTTGAAGGTGACCATGAAGATGTTGCCAATGATGGCACTGTGAACACAGGGAAGTCATCATACACCAAGAGTGTACCATTCACTACAGTTGTCTTTACAACTCCATAATACAATCACAAGTGTTATAAGTTTGTCAATTTTATTGATTGGGGAATTGAAGCCCAGAAAGGTGAAACCATTATTCAAGGCTGTTACATGGGACAGTGGAAAAAGGAAAGACCCTTGCTGCAGACAAAGTGAGACATGAACCACAATAGCAGAGAACGATTCCCCTGGCAAGACACAATTCTCAAACCCAGCAGGCAGTGGCCTCTCAGGGACTTGTGTAATGGAGGTAGACCCCTCACTGCTCCCTACACACACACACACACACACACACACACACACACACACACACAACCTTGCAAGTTAGATGCTAAGAAAGCAGCTAGACTTAGTGATGGTTAAAATTCCCTTGGTTCCTGTTCTTGGGATCTATGATAATGTTTCAATGTCTTCAATCGAATTTCCTGGACCTTTTTGCATAAAGCCAAGATTGGGGTTAATCTGCCATCAGGTATGGGGCAGTCATTTGCATGGTCTCTAAGGGGAAAAAGCAAGATTTACAAAGTCAAATCTAATTAAGACACACAGACTTTCGTAAGGAAACAGTGATTCTGCATCACAATGAAAGGATAAACACAGCCCAGAATAGAGAACTGCTAATTGTTCACCACAGCTGGGAATGCCAGTCTCCCTTTGATACTAAGCTCATTGTCTATGCCTACAAATTTCCCAAATTCTTCCCAAGTGGCACGGCAGAAGGATAAATAAGAACCATTTTCTTAATCCTTCTGGAATGAAAAGGAGTCCCAGTCCTCTGAATTTTGACTTCGTCCAGACTCCTGTCTAACACATTTGTTGCCTCAGGGTCTCCACAGGGAACTGGGTTTACTTGGGAGGACAGCAGTCTGCTTGGAAAATCACTGACAGATTAATTACACCAGCATCATATTAGCAGCATCAGAGCCCACCAAGACTTCTCCAAAACCACTGACTTCACCAGGAGAAAGGATGGAGAGGCACAGCTCATCCCTTCTACCTGCACATTGGGTTATCATTCCCCCCCCCCCCCCCCGCCCTCCTCCCACAGCGTATATAGGCTGGTCCCTGAACCCATGGTCATTGAGTTGGGCTAGCAGTGCCTGTAACTCATTACATTTTAGATGGTTCTCTGTGTAGCACACTGTTATTTCAAGCACTGGCCCTCTGTTCTCACTGTAGTCTTGGACTTGTGATCTCCATGATGACCACTCAGCTTCTCCCAAAGCTTTCTGTAAGTTTCCAGTATTAAAGCCACACCAGCGATCTGGAATCCAAGACTGATCTGAGTCCTACTGGTGGTTCCTATTTCTTCCCCTTCCTCGGCTCCCACACACTTTCCTCCCTCCAGTGCCTCAGCCCATTGTCTAGACTTGCAGTCTCCAGTTATTCTGCCTGAATAGCCCTGATCTTGAACTCTAGGTCTCCCCTGTAATATCTCCTGACATCACTAGCTAATAAATAGCCGTGGTGGCTAAGGGGGCCCTATCCTTCATTGCTGAACTACTTCTTAACTGATAGATTCAGAGAGACAGGAAATCATTGCCTTTAGCTCTGTGTCCATTCATGATTCCAACAAGCTTCAATGGATGGCCACAGAGATGGTCTGAGTTAAACTGAATGGGTTACAGAACAAACTCCAAAGTCATTAACCTGAGGACAGGACAGGTAGGGAGAAAGGAAGGGGTTAATAGACATTGGAGGGAGGAAGAAAAGAAAGGGTGTGTGGGGACAGAGTAACCAGAGTATATTAAATACATATGTGAAATTGTCAAATTAATCAATAAATTAAAAAAAAAAGAAACATGTTTTGGTGCCCTGTGTGTGGCAGGGCTCCATTAATCATGATGTATTGTGTGGCTTTCTGCCTCTAGCCCTGGCTTTCTCCTCTAATATGCTCCCTTTTCAGCTGTTCACTAGACATTTCTCTTTCCTATAAGGAGGGGATTTTTGTTTGTTTGTTTGTTTTATACAAGGGAGGGAGCTCATCCTTGGTGATTTTCATATAGCAGTGACTGTATCAGCCATTTGCCTATTCTCTTTCATGTATCTTTTATGCATTCCCATTGGAAACAAAGTAGAGAACCTGGAGATGTACGCTGTCCCCTGACCTCCATTTTCTGGACCACAGCTCTGTCTGCCTTTCTGAGGAGGCCTGCAGGATTCCAGGAATATTTAGGTTAGACCCCTGACCCACTAATCTGCTGCCTGCTGGGTCCACTTGGGATACAGCCAGCAGAGATGAACTACCTGTTTTCCTCTGACCTCCACCCACTGAACCATGGTTCTGCTTTCCTATCCAGGGAGGTGTGCAGGAGGCCAGGAATACTCAAGTCCATCTGGGACAAATCAGCAGAGGTGAACAAGCTAGAACAGCCATTCTAATATCTAATAAAATAGACTTTCAACCAAAATTAATTAAAAGAGATAGGGAAGGACACTTCATACTCATCAAAGGAAAAATTTAGCAAGATGATATCTCAATTCTGAACATCTCTGCCCCAAGTACAAGGGCACCCATGTTTGTAAAAGAAACATTGCTAAAGCTTGAATCAAACCCCACACATTGATAGTTCAACACACCAGCCTCACCAATTGACAACTCATTGAAATAGAAACTAAGAGAAATAATGAAACTAACCCACATTATGAATCAAATGAACCTAACAGATACATTTTACCCAAACATAAAAGGATATACCTTCTTCTTAGTACCTCATGGAACCTTCTCCAAAATTGACCATAGACTTAGTCACAAAGCAAGCTTCAACAGATACAACACAATTGAAATTACACCTTGCATCTTATCAGACCATCATGGATTGAAGCTGGAATTCAACAACAGAAACAACAGAAAGTCTACAAAATTCATGGAAACTGAACAACTCCCTACTCAATGATCACTGGGTCAGGGGAGAAATAAAGAAAGAAATTAAAGACTTTGTAGAATTCAATGAAAATGAAGGCACAACATAGAGCAGTGCTAAGAGGAAAGTTCATAACTTAAGTGCCTTCATAGGAAATTGTAGAGACCTCATACCAGTAACTAGTAAAAGCACACTGGAAAGATTTAGAATAAAAAGAATCAAATACACCCAAAAGGAGTAGATGAAAGGAAATAATCAAACTCAGGGCTGAAATCAATAAATTAGAAACAAAAAAAAATACAAAGAATCAACAGAACCAAGAGCTGGTTCTTTGAGAAAATCAACAAGATATACACACCGTTAGTCAAACTAACTAACACGGAGAGAGGCAGTATCGAAATGAACAAAATCAGAAATGAAAAGGGAAACATAACAACAAACACTGAGGAAATCCAAAGAACCAATAGGTCTTACTTCTCAAGCCTATACTGCTCAAAATTGGGAAATCTAAACAAAATGGACTATTTTATCGATAGATACCATTTATCAAAGTTAAACCAAGATCAGGTAAACAATTTAAATAATCCTATAACAGGTAAAGAAATAGAAGGGGTCATTATAATTCTCCCAACCAAGAAAGCCCTGGGCCAGATGGTTTTAGCATAGATTTCTACCAGATTTTCAAAGAAGAGATAATATCAATATTCCTCAAACTATTCCACAAAATAGAAACAGAAGGAACATTACCAAACTCATTCTATGAGGCCACAGTCACCCTGATACCTAAACCACACAAAGTCTCAAAAAAGAAAGAGAATTTCAGACCAATTTCCCTTAGAATGTTGATGCAAAAATTCTCAATAAAACACTCAAAAACCAAGAACACATCAAAAACATTGTCCACCATGGTCAAGTAGGATTCATCCCAGGGATGCAGAGATGGTTCATTATATGCAAACCCATCAATGTAATCATCCCTTGATGTTCGAAATCTTGGAGAGATTAGGGATACAAGGCACATGCATAAACACAATAAAGGCAATATACAGCAAGCAAATGGTCAACATCAAATGGGATGAAACTTAAAGCAATGCCACTAAACTCAGAGATAAGACTAGGGTGTCGGCTCTCTCTGTATCTATTCAATATAGTACTTGAAGTTCCAGCAAGAGCAATGAGACAATTAAAGCAGATCAAAGGGATACAAATTAGAAAGGAAGAAGTCAAAGTATCACTTATTCACAGGTAATAGTATATATAAACAACCCAGAAATTCTACCAGGTAACCCTTGCAACTAATAAACACCTTCAGCAAAGTGGCTGGATGCAAAATTAACTAAAACTCAAATTACCAGCAAATGAGAAATGGGATGAGAAAGAAATTAGAAAAACAACACCCTTCAAAATAGCCACAAATAATTTAAAATATCTTGGTGTAACTCTAAACAAGAAAATGAAAGATCTATATGACAAGATCGTCAAGTCTCTGAAGAAAGCAAATGAAGAATATATCAGAAGATGGAAAAATCTCCCATGCTCATGGAATAGTAAGAGTAATATAGTAAAAATGGTCATTCTACCAAAAGCAATCTACAGATACAATTCCTTTCAAAATTCCCACAAAATTCTTTACAGACCTTGATTAAGCAGTTCTCAATTTCATATGGAAAACAGGGGGAGTGAAGAAGGCATATGGGACTTTTGTGGAGTGGGGAGCCAGTGAAAGGCAAATCATTTAAAATGTAAATAAAAAATATACCGAATAAAAAATTAAAAAATAAAAAAACCAAAAAAGCAGGATAGCTAAAACAATCTTGTACAGTAAAAGAACCTCTGGAGGTATCACCATCCCTGATTTCAAGTTGTACTACAGAGCAAAAATATGCATTGTACTGGTATCAAAATTTGATCAATGGAATCAAATTGAAGACCCAGAAATGAGCCCACAAATCTGTAGACACTTGATTTTTGATGAAGAAGCCAAAACCATACATTGGGGGGGAAAGCATCTTCAACAAATGATGCTGCTCTAACTTGTTGTCTGCATGTAGAAGAATATAAATAGCTCCTTATTTATTACTCTGCATGAAACTCAAGTCCAAGTGGATCAAAGACCTTAACATAAAGCCAGATACACTAACTTAATTCTAGTAGAAGAGAAAGTGGGGAACTGCCTTGAACGCATTGGCACAGGAGACAACTTCCTGAACAGAACACCAACAGCTCAGACATTAAGATGAACAACTAATAAATGGAACCTTATGAAACTTAAAAGCTTCTGTAAGGCAAAGGACACCATTAATAGGACAAAATGGCTGCCTATGGAATGGGAAAAGATCTTTACCAAACTTACATCTGACAAATGAGTAATATCTAAAATATATAAAGAACTCAAGAAATTCGACACCAACAAATCAGTGCTAAACAGAGAATTTTCAACAGAGAATTTTTGAGTCGTCCCTCAAAACTGAAGGGATAAAGAAGATGTGGAACATTTATCGAGTGGAATACTACTTAAGCTATTAAAATCAAAGACATCATGAAATTCGCAGGCAAATAGATGGAACTAGAAAACAACCAGAGTGAGGTAACTCATACCTAGAAGTATATGCATTGTATGTGCTCTCATAAGTGGATATTAGACATAAAATAAAGATTACTCACACTACAGTCCAGATATAAAGAAGCTAAGTATCGAGCTAAGAGAAGATGCTTTAGTCTCACTCAGAGAGGAAATAAATTAGATATTAGAGGTGGATGAAAGGAGGGATCTGAGTGGGAGAGAGGATTGGGAAGGGAACTGAGTGGAGATCAGGTGTGGAGAGAATGGCACAGGGTTGCAGGGTTGGGGAGAGGGCTGGGAGAGAGAATGGAAATTGGTGGGGTTGCATCTCTGGGATGTGCCGGAGACCTGGGACTGGAGAGGTGTTCCCCGAGTTTATGAGATTGATCTTAGTTGAGACTCCGATCGAGTGGGGACATGGAGACTGAAGAGACTGTCTCCTGTAGCCAGGTGGGACTTCCAGTTGGAGGGAGGTAGACTCCAACCCGCACACAAAATCTTTACCCAAAAAATTATCCTGCCTACAAGACATGCAGTAATAAAAATGAAGCAGAGATTGAGGGAATGGCCAACCAATGACTGCCCAACTTGAGACTTATCCCATGGGAGGGAGCCAACCCCTGACACTATTAATGATACTCTGCTATGCTTGCAGACAGGAGTCTAGCATATCTGTCTTCTGAGAGGCCTCATCCAGCAGCGGATGGAAATAGATGCAGAGACCCACAGCCAAACATTGGGCAGATCTTGGGTAATCATGTGGAAAAGTCAGGAGAAAGATTGAGGGAGCTGGAGTAGTTGAGGTCATCACAAGAAAACCTACATAGAAAATTAGCCTGGGCCCATAGGGACTCACAGAGACTGAACCAACCAAAGAATATGCATGGGCTGGACCTAGGCCCCCTACACATTTGTAGCAGATAAACAGTTTGCTCTTCCTGTGAGTCCCCTAACCATTAAAGTGGGGATTGTCTCTGACTCTATTACCTACCTTTAGACGCTGTTCTTTACCTTTAGAACCTCTAGCTGGGCTGCCTTGTCTGGTCTCAGTGGGAGAAGATGTGCTTAGTTCTGCTTTGAATTGATGTGCAAGGGCAGATTGGTACCCATGGGCACTTCATCTTCTCTGAGGAAAAGGGGTGGTGGTAATGGGAAGAGGAAGGTTGTCAAGGTGGGACTAGGAGGAAAGGTGGGTGGGTGCTGCTATAAGAATGTAAAGTGAATAAATAAATTATTGAAAACTAAGGTATAGAAAGACAAAAAGGAAAGAAAAGAAGAATAGAAAAGAAAGAAAAGAAAAGAAGAAAAGAAAAGAAAAGAAAAGAAAAGAAAAGAAAAGAAAAGAAAGCAGAGGATTCATTTTTGATTGTGAAGACAAAGGGGCTCAGTGGTGGAAGTTACCTTTCTGAACCTTCGAAGCAGTTGATGGTAAAATGGAATTTACAAAAGCAGGTCAAGCTGACATGAAAGCCTGAGCTTAGTCTAGCTCTTGCTAATGAACTGGCTTGTAGTTTTGTAGTGTTCTCTCTTCCTGGGCAGATCCATGGTCACACATATTGTAGACACAAGAAAATGCTAGCTGAAGTAACTAGGCAGTGAGTGAGCCATTAGCAGGTGATTAATAGGGATCCTACAGGATGTGGTTCAGATGAGGGACAGATCCTGAAAGCTAAAATGCTTTCCAAGACATCCTGTAGAAACAGGGGGCCTTGAAGGAAAGGGATTTGTGCAAAGCATTTTCATATTCATGTGCTATGCTCCATCACAGCTCAGTGCTGGCTCTGAGCTTTGAGCTTTGATTTCTCTATTAAAATGAGGGGTTGTTTTCAAATGAAAGTTACAAGCTCAATCATACAAAGGGATTAGTAGGATTGCAACCAGGACAGAAGGAACCTCAACTGAGGGACTTTGTCTTGACAGAATTACAGGGAGAAGGCTAAAGAGTAGTGGTCCACCTTCTCCAACTTCTACAATAGAACAATAGTGCTCCTTCCTTGAGAGGGTTAGGGTTCCTCTATTACCTCCGTCCCCTGACCCTCACAGTCCTCATTGCTCCAGTGACTCTTTGATGCTGATATTTGGATGCTCAGCTCGCTAGCTCTAAACTCACTTGTGAGGGGAGGTCAGTGCTACCTGCGTGGTTGTATTTGTCTCTTTCTTTTTCTGATAATCCTTCCAGACTGGGAGGTTACTCTTCATGTTTGCACATATTCTGAGTAGCTGGCTTGAAATGCTTGCTCAGATCTGTACATCATTTTACAATACTTATTCCCAAACAGGCAGGATGGGGAAACTCTATGGAGATACATTGTGACAGCTGGTGGCATCCTGTTGTGTTGTCACTCCATTTCCCATGATTTTGCAACAGGCTAGCACCCAGAAGGAAGCTGTGGCCACCACCTTCCAGCTGCTGTGAGCTTCTGCCACATCCCTTCCAAGATGGAACATGTACCTGGGATGCAGGATAAGACAGCATAGTACACATGTTGGGTATGAGTCTAAAGGGCAATCTTTTCTATCTCTACTTCCATTTTCCCATCAGTAAAATGATATGACTGCTCTTAACCTACAAAATGATCCCAAGAACACATGGATATGAATTAAGAGGAAACTGTACAGAGCTTCATGTATGATATGACTGATCTTAACCTACAAAATGATCCCAAGAACATATGAATATGGATTAAGAGGAAACTGTACAGAGCTTCACATATAAGGCAAATCCTCTGTGTGTGTGTGTGTGTGTCTGTGTGTTTGCATGCGCACACATGTATGCTTATAGATATGAGTTCAGGTGCTAGTGGAAGCCAAAAAAGGGTATTTCGCCTGGAGCTAGAGTTGGTTACAGTTGTAAGCACCCCAAAGGCAATTCCTAAAGGTTTTAATATGTATTTTTGAAACCATAGCAAGAACTATGGTTTGCTGTTCCATGGTGAGAACTGGAATTTCCATTTGACTTTTTTTTTTATTGACATAGATTCTGGTGACAGTCTTCCCCAAGTAGGTACTACCAGAATGTGATGAGGTTTGTTGGCTTCATTGCCAGCTCAGAAACCAGTCATCACTTTATTCTGTCTGAATGTCTGGCTCCTGGCAAGCCAATAGTATCCCAGTGTAGTATTCCACAAATGAGGTGGAAAATTTCTCCTTTCTTTGAGTCCATGGTTCTCTGGAGTCTGAGTTGACTCTACCTTGCTCATTGTATTGGCTGGTTTTGTGTGTCAACTTGACACAGGTTGGAGTTATCACAGAGAAAGGAGCTTCAGTTGGGGAAGTGACTCCATGAGATCCAGATGTGGGGCATTTTCTCAATTAATGATCAAGGGGGGAGGGCCCCTTGTGGGTGGTACCATCTCTGGGCTGGTATTCTTGGGTTCTATAAGAAAGCAGGCTGAGAAAGCCAGGGGAAGCAAGTCAGTAAGGAACATCTCTCCATGGCCTCTGCATCAGCTCCTGCTTCCTAATCTGCTTGTGTTCCAGTCCTGACTTCCTTTTGTGATGAACAGCAATGCAGAACTGTAAGCTGAATAAACCTTTTCCTCCTCAACTTGCTTCTTGGTCATGATGTTTGTGCAGGAATAGAAACCCTGACTAAGACACTCATAATATTAGCTGTCACCACATAAGCAGACATATGGTAGGGGTTTACTGGCTTGTGGATCTTGCAACCTTGCTACCATGTGACAAGCTTGAGTTAGCACGCTGGGTGATAAGACATGATTTAACCTTTGCTTCCCTAATTGGCTTCCAGCTGGCTTGAAATGAAGAGTCACTGATTGGCAAATAACTGGTCACATGAACCACTCTAACAAGAACGCTTTGCTGAGTCCATCCCTAACAGGACTGTATGGTATCTATAAATTAAACACTGGTTAATTTTAGGGCATAAAGTTAGACATTATTACATAGTTAAAGATAGGTCAATAGTCAGTGGAAGAGGTATACAGGGTTTGAGAGTCTGATCTCTTTACTCAGATCCTAGATCTACCAAAATGTCAGATGCTAAGGCTTTGGACATGTAGTCATCCACAGTAATCTGCCTCTTGTATATTCTGTGTAGCATGGCCTGAACTCTAAGGCATGGAAAGACACTCTTGCCAAGTGAGAGGCCTCTAGGTATCCCTGGTCCGAGGTTAATCCTGAGGACTTTGAATGTACAGGGCTTGAAAGGCCAAGTCCTTGTAGGAAATACCTTCCTGCCCAGGGACAGAGGTGAGAATTTGCCCTTTGTTGGGAGCAGAGTACCTAAGACAGAGTGGTTGGCCCATGGCTCAGAACTAGTAGGCAATGTGAAGGCTTAGGATGTGCATGGGACAGGATCACAGGATACTGTATCTATGAATGTCATAGATATTTCCATTTAGGCCAGAGATAGGAAAAAAAAAAAAGCCCTTAGACACAGATTTTCCCAAAGCTCCTCTGGTCTCTTTATCTGTGGCCTTCATCTCTAGCATCCGTACAGGCAAGGCAAGTCATTCACAACATAGGTAGTAAGGACCAAAGAAGAAATACTGGAATAGTAAGGGGGGTGGGGGCTGAGATATGATGCAAGCCTGCTGTGAACTGGGAACCAATCAAGCTGTCTCAAAAGAATGAGCTTAACGTGAATACATTCAGAACTAAAAGAAATCTGAGTTTTCTCATTTCAAACTTACAGCCAGGCTTGGTGGCACAAACCCATAGTCTCAGCTCAAGCAGGGGGTGGGGGTTGGGTGGTTGGGATGGGGGTTGGGGGGCAGACCACAAGTTCAAGGCCACCTGAGCTTCAGAACAGACTGAGTTCAAGACAAGTCTGGAAACCTTATTGAGACCCTGTCTCAGAATAACAAAGTAAAAGAGGCCTGGGGAAATAAGGTCAGTATTAAGGTTCTTCCCTGGATTGGGCAAGACCCTGGTTTCAATCTCCAGTATTGCACACAAACACGGAAAAAGGAAGTGACAATATGTTTTTGATTCATTTCAGGCATTGCAATGTGATTTTAAGAGTATAACATAAAGGCCCAAATGAAAAAGAAGAGAGGTCTTGGGAGAATGAACAAGACATTAAAATAAGGAAACCAGGCTGGAGAGGTTTTCATATATAAATGAGTGCCGGCCCACTTGCCCATGGAAAAACCATCAGGAGAGATGGAATGGGCACATAGCAACGGCAAAAGCAGCTCCGTGGAAACTCAGCGCCATTGGAGCCTTCCTTGTGCCTTATAAGATATCCCCCAGATATATACAGGGTAGCCCTCTGGATCTGCACACATTGCCACTTTGTTATGTTGTATCTTCATTATCTTGTAGAACTGAGGTCACTTAAATTTCTATAATGATCCCTGCTATTATTATCTAGGGCCTCAGTGATCCTAGGCTGTGGTCCTAACACAGAATAGATAGATAGATAGATAGATAGATAGATAGATAGATAGATAGATAGATAGATAGATAGATAGATGATAGATAGATAGATAGATAGATAGATAGATAGATAGATGGATCAATAGCGGATAAATGAGTTTGGAAATAATCATTTTATTTGCAAGACAAGTCAGGACACTTTCAGCACCCAGGAGCAAACCCTGTATGGTGAGTTAGGCAAACTTTCCTCACCTGTGACAGCAGCAACCAAGTGAAATTGTACATTCACTTACACTTACTCAAAAATTTAAAAAGAAATTAAACTTCGCTTCAGAAAACAGCATCAAAATCATGACAAGAAAATAGAATGAGAGATAGTGTTTACTTCTGCTGGGTAAAGGAGAGGAAGCTATGTTGGCTAGTAGCACCTGATAGACCTCTCTGGAGACAGTGGACATGCTAGGGCTCTGAGTTCCTGACCTACAGGTATGTACTTCCTATACTGCAACAGGTGATATCATCTGTCGCTACCCCGGCAGCAAAAGGTAGCAATCTGATCATCCTCATTCAGAGGGAACTGAACTCCAGATGCTGAGACTTCCTGATGTTTAGAGGAGATGCTTCAGGGGTCAATGGCCAATCTTCCCTTGCATGTGAAGCCTGGCTCTGAGGCAGACATCTTCTGTTTTCATAAAGGAGGTGACACTGAGACATGGATCCGGGCCCCCAACTGTATGGCTTTCTGAGGTTTTCAGTCTTGCAGGAGATTGAGGGTGTGGTAAATTAGTAAAACAGAGAGAAGGGGGGTGTTGTGTGTCAGACTAGGAGTAGGGGTCCTGGAAGAGGTCATGGGGGACGAAGGTGAAAAACAGATAAACTGAGTGCCAGTGGCCCTTGGCATTGGTGAAGAAAGAGCCTCCAGGCCTGGGCCTTTATATCATGACCTATTTGGTTGTTTACAAATGAGGATTTCATTTTCAACTTCCTATAGCAAATGTTCAAATGTTTCTGGATTAGTACATACTACAAGCTCCTTCCAACATCATTTTCCCACCTTGGGCAAAAAGGGGTTTGTTCTCCAGTGTAGAGAGCTGTATTGGGGTGACATGCCACCTGGCAGGAACTTGACATTGACCAAGGTGAGGTTCTTTTCCCAGCTTTTGAGCGGGAATTACTGTGCTAGCCACTACCCCTCCACCTAGGGTAGCATACTCAGACCTAGGTGAAGACTATTGTTCTCCAAGGACCTGCAGTTTCCTGAGAGGCACTAGCCACCTGACACTAGCCACCTGTGGAGCAAGCAAACCAGTACTTCTCTTTGAGAGTTTCCAGCCTTGGGGTTAGGTGGGGGTGAGGGGGAGGGTCCCCACCCTGCCTATATATATTTGGAGACCCCCATTAAACTTTGAGCCTTGATCAGGAAATTTGTCTTGGCTTCATGTTTCTCTCGCCACCACGTTCTATCCCCAGCTTTCCTTCCAGGTAACCTGGTAAGCTGTTCAATGTAACTGAGGGCAGTTACACTTCAGGGCTACTAGTTGCTGACTAGGGATTGGCGGGGCTCACACTAATACTATATGTTTAACATCATCTCTGGGAAAAGGGTAATTTGTGGCATGTGCTGATTTCCATGGGTTTAATGCATTCTTTCCCTTTATCCATGGGAGGTTCATTTCAAGAACTACAATGATGTCTGAGCCACATACAGTGCTGAGTCCTATAGATGTGCACCATTTCCACACATAGATCCTTAGAATGGAGTCTAATTTATCAATTAAAGCAAAATACTCAAAATAACTGATAAAATAGAGCAATTATAATGATATACTATCCCCAAAGCTAAGTAGTATGCAGTCTTTCTGCATCTCTTTCTGTACTGTCTCTCTGTATACTTTGTCTCATTCTCTCTGTTTATATCCTTGATAACTTTGTATTCTGAGATGCAGCAATACAGCTAGGATGACAAATTTTTCTTCCTTAGTTGTATTGATACATGATTCAGTCTTATAGACCTCAGCTACTTAGGCCTAGGATTTTTGTTTTCTGTATAAAATCAAGAATTCTCAAGTTTTTCTTCAAGGAAACCCTTCATAGTTTCTCTTTAACAATCAAATGACTTACATCATAATTTTCAGATTCAGGTGGTCAATAAAGTAAAATAAGGACCAGTTGAACATGAGCAGGCTGTGCCGCATCTATGGTTCTGGTAACCAAGATGGCTATCAGTTAACTAATAGGTGGGTAATACATATTGGTGTGAACAGAGTGGGCATTGGATGGCCCATGTCCTGGGCACGAAGGTGTATGATTTTATGAAAGTACTCAGAACAGCTTGTGACTAAAAACTTGTGAATCAATCCTATCTGGGTTTTCCATTTCATACATTTGGGCACCTTGGAATGTGGTAAAAAGAAACGGTGATGTGGGAAGCAATTATATTGCCATCATGCCAGATCCAAACTCCTGGTGCAGAATCTGGATGTGAATTCTACCAGCAAGGTAGGAACCTTGCTGTGACAGTATTAGGGATATGAGCAGGTCCTGTGGCCCCAAGGATTCGCATGTGGCACCTCTAGCCAGTACAGCTGGCTCAGTTGCACAGGTTCCTCACCCCAATCAAGTGACTCTTCCTGCTCATGGTGTTTATCAAGAGCCCCATTCTCTTCCAGCAAAAGTGAATGATGAGAAGCCAGCCAGCTTCACATAATTTATCAAAATGATTGATACTGCCCAGCCAGAGGTCCAGAGTAAAGGATGCTTACACAGCACATGGAGGATAAAGAGTGATCTGTAATATAGAGAGATGGGTGCAATTTCAGAAGATCTATTTTCCTCTTTAGCAGAAGGATAGGTAGCACTGCTCCAAAGCCAGTCTCTCTCTCTCTCTCTCTCTCTCTCTCTCTCTTTCTCTCTCTCTATCTATCTATCTATCTTTCCCCGTCTCTGTGTGTGTCTGTCTTTCTCTTCCTTCCTCCTTACCTCTCAACATGATTTGGATGTTCTTGCTTTTCTCACTCTTATTCTAGACTTCTATTATGAGACAGCAGGGCCACAAAGGAGCCTTGCCTCATCCCCCACCCCAGGCTCCTTCCTGCCATTCCACCTCCCAGGTGATGTATTGACCTCTGGGTAGAAGCCCTGTTGTTGACAGTATCAGGGATCTAAGCAGATCGTATGGTCCCTAGGATTCTTTTCTGTAGAGTGGAGACATCATTTGCCTTATCTCATCACTTTGAGATATGACAAGTCCATAGTTTGTGCCAGTAGCATGGAGGCTTCACTCCTCTTTTTTACCAGCTGTCCCACTTTGAAACCCATATTCTGCAATTCATTGTTCCCATTGCTATACAGTGAAATGTCGATATTAGCTTATTGATCATATGCATACAGCTAAAATGTTCAGGGGGAAGTGTACATCAGTATTAAGGGCCTGATTACCATCTCACCAACTAACCTAGGTGTTAAGAATTTATCACAGAGCCATACATATGGACAGAACAGTTGCCACAGAAATATTTCCAAGAAAGAAATATTGAAATAATATCAAACTATTTGGAAATAAACTAAAATGTTAAGCTGCTTAACAATAGATTGTAGCACTGTGAGGGGTTCCTAAGGCAATGGAAAATACTTCAAGTTGCATAAACTAAGTAAGAAGGCAGATATATGAAGCCCAGTGTAGCCATTTCAAACAACTTAGATGTGAGTTGAATTGGACAGATACCTCCAGTTGACAGAAGAGGAATTTGCAGAACACTGTGTAGTCTGTTCTTGTTTTAGAACCCAGACCATATCTCTTTTCTTTTCAGGGTCTGTGTTTGAGTACCATCAAACACACTGTAATGTTGGTAATGCAGCAAAGGAGATTCTTGGTGCTAACTTCTGGAGAATGGTATTAGCTGACTTGTTCTCTAATTTATCTTTTTCATTCAATGAAATGCACTAGACAAATTTACACGAAAACAAGCACACTCTGCATTCCGGTCCTAATGACTGCCTAATACATCATTATGTGCAGTTTTCATTACTTGTGTTGATATTTAGGTTACGGGCAATTTTTCACAATTACAGATAGTGCCGAGATGAACATCCTGTGTGTATGTCTCTGTCTGTTAGAGCTGTATTACTAGATGCTAGCAGAATTGAGAGGTTTTTCATGCTCATACACTTGACATTTTGCTTCTTGATTAATTTCGAATCCTGAGACCGCCCTGCCACTTAACCAGTTGTGGGCTGGTGGCTTAGATAATTCCTGTAATCTCCTACAGTAGGAGCCCATCCTGAGGGGTCTGTGTGAAGACAAAAATATGAATAAAATTGGTAAAGTCAAAGTTTACAGAGGTTGACCAAGAGCCCACCAAGGACAGGAAGATCCTGGTAAAAGGAACCCTTTGCAGGGGGCTCTGAACCTCTCATAAGAATTGGGGATAGGACATCCTGGGTCTGGGAGGCAGACAGGGTGAAGAGTGCCATGTGCTCCTCCTGCCAGCTAAGCAGAGACCCCCCCTTCTCATTCTGAACATCCTCAGCAACCACAGGAATCACATCCTCACATCATGGGCATGGGTTTTCTACTTATGAAACAGAAGAACCCAGTTTCCACAGTCAACAGCGGCAGGAGCTAGACTAGTGGAAGTTGTACCACAGCCAGACTGTTCCTTCTGCAGAGGTCTCAGAAACATTAATCTCTAGACCAGTGGTTCTCAACCCTCCTAATGCTGTGACCCCTCAATATAGGTCCTTACGTTGTGGTGACCCCCCAGCCATAAAATTATTTTTGTTGCTACTTAACTGCTATCTTGCTACTGTTATGAATCATAATGTAAATATGTGATATGCAGTATGGTCTTATTAAAGGGGTCGTGACCCATAGGATAAGAACCGCTTCTCTAGGTTATTGGGTCCAGGGGCTGCAGAGGGTTATGGCTGTCAGCTAACATGGCTGATGTAGTTGGTAAAAGTCCATTTTCCACCGTTGTAGCAGACATCAGTGCCTTGATGATTTTATTTCTAGAGGAAACATGTTTATTAGCTAAGGGTTCTGCAAGTTGGGAAGTCTGAGGTCTAGAAGGCCTAGGAGCAGGGGCATGGTAGGAGTACAGTGAGTGATATGGGGTTGGATGGGGGCAAGTAGGAAAAGAACTGAGGGATGAGAGTGCATGGGCTTTGGTTGTCTGGTGAAGGGAGCTTGGGAGAATTTCTTACAGTACTGCTGAAGCCTCATATACATGTTGACTGGGTCATTCTGTGGAGGCTTGTTCAGGATCTCTGCAAGTAATCTTTCACTTGGGACACTCCTCATCTTACCTACCATCAAAGCAAAGACAGAAAATAGGACCTTAGCTCCCTGTGGAAAATACTTATTCAGTTGTTCTTCCCCACACCTTCTCTGAACATCATGGTGGGAACTGCTCTAGAGCCTGGTTAGGCCACATTAGTATAAATAGCCATGTAGTGCTGTCCTTGGCGGGCAGTACATGAGACTCAGTGTGCTCGATAACCGACCATTTATTCTAGATTATGAGAGCCTGGACTTCAGAAGTAAAGAGGCGTAGTACTTGGCTTTGTTTTGCTAGGCACAGATCGTTTCTTCAAAGATCAGTGCATAATCTTATGGGAGGAGACAAATGGATTCTAAGCAAATATATCATTTTTATGAACATTTTTCTCTGCTCTTACAGTGAAAAACTGTAGGAAAGAAGATTCTGTCACCATAAATCATTGGGATATGTGGTTTTGAAGGTCTTAAAAGGTCACCATAGGACTGGGGAGATGGCTCAGTCATTAATAGCATGTACGGCTCTTGCAGAAGACCCAGGTTTGGTCATGAGCACCCACACTGGGAGGCTCACGATCATCTGTAACTCCAGTGGATTCAATGCCCTTATCTAGTCCTCAGGCATTGGCAGGTATGGGATAAAAATATATATACCCAGGCTAGCAAATACACATAAAATAAAATCCCAGTGTTCTCTATACAGTTCTGATTGTTCAAAGTCAGAGCAATTATTTGTTGAAGCCCCAACATGAAGTTTACCAGGGAATCCAGGGAGGTGGTAGAGATAACTCCAGGTAACTGAGAAGGGTGAAGGTAAGGAAATTAGCCTTTCTCCAAAGGCTAATTATATAGTGGCCTGCTGGAAGATTGGCTAACCTCTGTAAATTAGTCTTTCACCAAATTTTGTCTTTAACCTTTATCTAGTGATTGCCCTAGTGTGTATGCATAAAAGTCAGAGGGCACCTTTTAGAGTTAACACGCTTCTTCTATCTTGTGGGTTCTGTGACAACCTCTAGTTGTATGTAAACACACATGTGTTTATCACTTCATGTGTATTTTGTCTTTTCCTTTGATAAGATTTTCAGACTCCAAAGAATAGAAGTCCTACCCATCCACTCTGGAGCCCTGGAAGCGTTCCTATTAACAAGGTGCATTATCTCTCTTTTCTCAGCGGTAAACTCATTAAGCCTTTCATGCCATTTCCATTAGTTAATATTGTTTTAAACCCCATTGATTTTTTTTCCATTCTCTTTCATCACTGCATGTCTTTTCCTGTAGCAGCCCCACCCGCGACTACATTTGAATGGTTTAGCAGATTCCCTGGAAGGAAAGCTGGGGATAGGGAAACAGGAGAAACATGGAACCAAGATAAGATTTCCTGCTCAAGGCTCAAAGTTTATTTGGGGCTCTGAGAATTTAAGGTTTGGGGGCGAGACCCTTTCCCCCAAGGTTAGAGAGACTGCTCAGCCTGGTAGTCTCCACTGCTCCACAATGCTCAGTGGGTAGCCTGCTTAATTCAGGAAACTGTCGATCTGGAAGAACAATAGACTTCACCTTAGTCCCAGTGCTCCGCCCCAGGTGGTGGGAGGCTTGTGGCTAGCACTGAGGTCTGGAAACTCCCGCTCAGAGAGCTGGGGGGTGGGGGTGGGGTGGGAGGGCACATTTTTCTATTAGATTTGGAAGGCCCTGTTTTAGTTGAGCTTCTCATTAAATTTCCAGTTCCTCACCCTTGAAACAGCTTTAGCCCCCAGTGCCTTTTTTTTTTGTTTGTTTGGTCATGGAACTTTCTCTCACAAGCAGAAGGCGTGTGAAGGGACAAGGAACAAGGAACCAACACCCAGCCTCAGCACTCACTGACATTCATCTTTCAGTCTCATCTTCCTCTCCTTTGGTAGTTGGGGAGAGAGGGGTGCAATAGAGAATAAATTCCAGGCATTGCTTCTCCAGGCTACACTCAGTCCCCTGCATTTCAAAACTCAGATTTCCTGTTAGAATCACTTCCTAGCCTTTTCCCCCAGAGAATAACAGCCTACTCTGGGAGCTGTTTGTTGTGGACCCCGGGCTATGATTCATCCTCAGAAGTACTTTGTGTGCTCTCCTTGGCTGTGTGGATATACACTGAGCCTAGAGTTAAGATTGAACGAGAATGGATAAAGCATAAAGAACAAGAATGGACCTCTAGATCTAGAGTGTCCAGCCATAAAACTGCTGTGGACTCTCTGCTGCTTGTCACTGTTTCTTGTTGTCACTTAGAGCCCTACTTCCTCCTTAGAGTATACTTCCTCCTTGTAATGGGCCTCTATGTGCCCATTCAGAGACAGATGTCAAGTGTATGTGTTTTCTTTATTGCTCTAATATAACCATAAACTAAGTGATTTAAAGCAACTCAGATGCTGTAATACAAAGGTAAGGTGCTACAGGCCTGTGGTCTTTCTTGAAGAGCCAAAGAAGGGCCTATCCATCTTTTTTCTATGGTGGAGAAGGTACCCAAGTTCCTTCTCTTCTCTTTCAAGTCGGCAGTGTAGCATTTTAACTGCTCTGACCCTTGCTTTTATCATCTGTCTTCATCTTACGATCACTCTTCCACTTCTCCCTGATTGCACAAAGATCCGGTGTGACTCCATTGGTTATTAAGACAATCTACAAGTCTCTTCTCAACTCACGATTCTCATTCCCACTTCACATCCCTATGTTGTTTTAGGGAACATGCTTCCGGGGTCAGACTTGAGTATCTTTGGTGGAGCATCATTCTACCTATCATTCTGTCAGACACAACTCCCCCTGAGTGTGCTTCCTTCCATATAGCCCTCCATGGAGCATGACAATGCTCGATCATTGTGATCTCTCTTCTAGTTTGGGTCACTCAGTTTTCCTGGGATAATAGTTTAGAGTTATCCAACACTTACTAACTCTTCCCATTCATTCTCCCACCCTAAACTCTTTGGGATTCACCCAACTCCATCTTACCTAACTACTGCTTTCTAGGAATGTGTTAGCCTTGATGGATCATCTACTTTAAGGTTGATCCCAGGGCTCCCTCTACCTTAATTGCATCACAGCATTCAAGCCCTTAGAAATTATTGATTCTAGTCATGTTTTGCTCATGGTCTCTTTACTCAGATTTCTACTTCTGAACATTTTGCAAGTAAAGTTCATGTTTATCTACTTCTTAACTCTGTTCCTGGTACCTAGCACTCTGAAGCCCTTTGCATGAGTTCAATATTTGTTTATTGCTGTGGTCTTAGTGTTTAACCCTCATCCCTGAAATGACAGTTTTTGAAGGTGGAGCCTCAGGGGGGAATCTTCTGTAGCAAAAGTAACTAGGTACTTGGTAAATTCACAAAGACAAGAAATGTGTTTTTTACTATTATAAAATCCAGGAAGTTCAATATCACTGTGGCTACTGGCTTTGTAGCTGTTGAAGTTGCTTATCTCTAAGATAAGGGAAGAAACACCGAACTTGTCTGTGGTGGAAGGCAGAAGAGAGAGAGGAAGTGGTCAAATTTATTCTGTCCTTCTATACTGTTGGTATCAGGACCTCTGAGACCTGTGACATCATATGGGTGACAGCGTGACCTATACACTTGTTGCCAGTGCAACGGTCACCATGTTCCCAGAATCTATTGGGCTCACCTTTACTTGTGACCACATCACCATCCCTGTAAATAAAAGAGTGGCACCTCCCTCCTCTCTCTCTTTCTCTCTTCTGTTTCCACTGCCACCTTTGCCATTTCCCTCAATAAACCCCACATTGAACTGTTTGGCCTGGTGTGGTCTCTCTGCTGCTGTTGCAGCCATTCGCTGACCCTGTTGCTGCCACTGCATTTGCCTGTGAGTCCTAACATTGGTGCTGAAATAGCAGGCCACAACTGAGAGAGGGAAAGGGGAAAGATAATAGACTAACCCAAGGGTGAGACATGTGAAGGTAAAACCAGACCTGGCCTGGAATTTTCAGCCACTAGAAAGAAATGAGGGTCAGTGAAAAACTGAATGTCTCCCATTCTCAAGGACAACACAGGGGTAGCTCCAAGCTCAAGAAATACCTAGGACCATGCAGTCAGTCGCTCTGACCAGTGGAGGGTGGGGTGTGGGGGTGGGGAGCTTACTGGTCTGGGGATAGTGAGCATGGTTGTGGCTGAAATGCCATGCAAACCTGCAGAGTTTCTGGATCTGAGTCACAAGTCACCAATGCTGTGATCATAAAAAGAGAAAGAGGCTAGAGAGTGTGGTATACCACAGTGTGGGGGAAGTGGGTGCCGCAGCGGGCCCAAGCCAAAGCACCCCTTCTCCCAAGGGGCCAGCCAGACACACACACTGGCATAGTATTGAATAGTTTATTCAGGGCATGAGATAGGAGTTAAGGGGTAGTAGAGCCAGAGAAAGGTAGAGAAAGGGAGAGAGTAGAGAAGCAGAGGCCGACCATGACCACATGGAGGGTGGGGCTGGGGGGGGGAGAGATAAGAGGTAAGAGCTAAGAGAGGAGGAGGCAAGCAGCCCTCTTTATAAAGTAGGCCAGGCCTACCTGGCTGTTGCCAGGTAACAGTGGGGAAGGGCATACCTGGCTATTGCCAGGTAATTGTGGGGTAGAGCTTAAACAGAATCCTAACATATACTAGCATTCATGTATTTCTGGGCACATTCTTCATGACTTAAATGCTGCTCTGAAAGCCTCACTTCCCAGTGCTGCTATATTGAGGCCATAGACTCAGTGTGAGTTATGGAGGGAGCACAAGCATTCTACCTTTGTAGGAAGTGTATAAGTCAGGATAGCATTGAACTCATGAATGACAATGCTGACTTTATATAAAAGGACTAGAGAATAAGTATGTCGGTAGGTATTCTGTCTCTACTAGTAAACACTCAGGATAATAGAATTTATTTTGGCTTCATGGAAGTTCTAATCTGTGATGGGTTGCTTCCATTGCTTTTGTGTCCATGGAGAAGCAATGCATTATGTATGGTAGAAGCATGTGACAGAGGAAAACTTCTTGATAATACCCATGATGCACATTCAAAAGGCAAAGGAGGAGGGTGGGATCCTCCTCCTATCCTTTCATGATCTGAGATTTCCCAATCCCTTCTTGAACAGTGCCTGGGCTGGGAACCAAGTTATCAGTATGTAGGCCATTGAAGGACACACATACAAACCACACAGTTAGCCCTGTTCAATAGGTAAGGACATAGGACAGCTGCATTCATGTAGAGAGATGCTGCCACCTCTACCTGCTGGCTCCACAATCATTCACTCTCTGGTCCACAACCATGTTCTACTGTTTGCAAGATGCCTAGTTTGTAGGCTAAGTGTTGAATTACTGAATATTGGTTTGTTTTTATGTGCTGTGGCGTTTTAGGTCCCGTATGGAAATTATTTAATCCCATCTCAGGTCTTCTACCCTGCCTTTGACCATTTAGTTTCCAGATAAAAGACATACAACCTTTATATTTACAATAAGCCTTAAACAGCACAAGAGCTGGGCCACATGCCTGTAAAGGGAAGGCGAGCTCCTGAGTACTTTCAGAAGAAGGCTGCCTGGCTGGGGGCTGAGGGAGGAGGTCCTTGCTCAGAATGTGGGCTGTTCTGGGGTGGGCCTCTGTGTACCTGTAGAGGAAGCCTGGCTGGGCAGGAGAGTCTTTGGTCTGTTCTGGTGTCTGGAGACACTGAGGCCTATTCTATTGCTCCTACACAGCGGGTTTTGATATTAAGAAACAGTCCGTGGTTTCAAAGCTTTGTTATAGAGAAGTAGAAAAAGAGATAGAGAAGTAAAGAGAGAAAGAAAAGATAGAGTGAGATCTGGCCATGACTATGTAGAAAGAGGGGAGAAGAATGAGGAGAGAGGGGGACGGGGGACAAGAGACAAGAGTGAGCATAAGGGCAAGAGAGACAAGGCAAGAGAGCTAGGAGGGGCCTGGTATCCCCTTTTATAGTGGGCTGGATTACCTGGCTGTTGCCAGGTAACTGTGGAGTGGAGAAAACCTGGCTGTAGCCAGGTGACTGTGGAGGTGGAGTACAGCCAGAACACTAGGGGCCTGGCCTACATGTGACTGACAGCCACTGGATTATGGAGTTGAGGTGTCAGGAGCCTGAGTATCTGGGAACATGGCTCATTGGTTCCATCCCTTGCAGAATATTCTACTAGGTCTCCGGAGTAAGCCTCACTCAGCCAGGCCACAGACTGCCTTTCACAGTTCCACAGATATCTATCCTCTATGCTATCAGAATATTCTTTCTTATCAATAAACCTGAATTATTACATACTATGTTTTATCTGGGCTGCTCTTCACTTCCAGTTGGCCAGCAGTCAGGGCCATATTCTCTTGAATTCACCTAACCGATGGCAGCTTCTCTCTCCTCCATTTACCTCATGGTTCTCTTGACCCCAGGCCAAGGAAACCTAAACTCCACCTGTCTCTTTTACCTAGATATTGGCTGTTGGCATCTTTGTTTATCAGTCAGAAGTAACGTGGGGGAAGAGTCAAATATGTCACACTTAACATTGCAATAGCAAGACCAAACCTCAACATCTTGATGGTTTACATCTATAAAAAGGCTGCTGTGAGAAGTTGTCCAATTCATCAATTCATCCTTAGGTACAAGTTCTCAAGCAGGTATCATCTCTAGTACCTTACAGATAAAGACACACCAAAGCAGGTAACTCTATGAAAGATACAGTGTTGTGGGTGGGGCTACTGGGTTCCATGATGGGCAGAGGAGTCCTATTGATGAGGACTAGTGACCAGAAAACCTGTCTGTCTATCCAGCCACTTCAAGGGGCATATGATTTGATCCATGCTTGACCAGAGGAAGGCAGGCTTTGAACTATTCTACATTCTCTTATGTAGAGAAACACACAGGTCTACCAACAGACCAAAACAATAGCTTTTAAAAAAATGATGCAGAAAATCTGGATGGACACTCTCTCTCTTTCTCTTTCTCTCTCTCTCATAAATGCATGCACACACACACACACACACACACACACACACACACACACACACACAGCTCCACATACCCCTGTAGATCTGTAATGATTTGTAGCTTGTCCAGACTGCCTAAGGCTTTCCTTAAGACTTGTTTTCATTAGGTCTATTTTTTTCTTGCTATTACCACTATTTTAAAGTTGTTTAAGATCTTTACCTTTACAACCTGGAGGAAACACTAGGCACATAAATATTTTCTGCAGCTTTAAGACCATGCAGTTTAAGTTTATATGTACATCTAATCACATGCTTCTACATACATACATATATATATATGTATGTAGATGCATGTATATATATATATGTATATGTATGTAGAAGCATGTGTAGGTAGAAGTATATATATATATATATATATATATATATATATATATATATATATATATGACTGATTTTTCCTCTGGGGACAGCTGAGGAAGATAGGAGAGAGTCGTATCTTGGCAGGAAGGGACAGATGGCTGCTCTTCTGTTTTTCTCCTAAGTTCAGACAGATGTTCACACCATCCAGGTGAGAGCTTCCAGGCATAGGCTCCCCAGGGGCTTCCTACCTCAGCCTCCTGTCTCACCAGCTCTCATCAGGGAAAGACAAATAAACAAAGCCAGTGTCTCCTAGGACCTCTGGATATTTTCAGACCCAAGCCCCCACCATTTCTGTAGAACAATCGGTGCTGCAAAGAGAATAAATCAGGTTGGAAGGTTCCCAATTGTAAATAGCCTCAGGCCTCCACAAGCCTGTGTCTTCTGTTAGCCTCTAGCTGCTCTCCTAGAAAATGAGGGTTGGAGAAGTCTAGATCTGAACCTTGTCATCTCCATATTCTTGTTTCCATGGCAGCAACAGCACAGGAATGCTGAGGGGATCTGAACCCCTCATAGAAACACTGACAAGAACAGCGTCAGTCAATTGAAGTGGGCCAGGATGGAGGAATAAAGCCTATGCAGTCGGAAAGTGTGTTTGTGGGAGTCTTTGGTCTCTGAGTGAGAAGCCACCTTTTTGGTGCAGAGGACTTTAGAGTAAGGACACAACTCTGTGTATCCTATAGAGGACTTTCTAAGCTATGCATGAACTTATGAATCCTTCATCTGTGCCCTGGTCCCCAATCCAGCCTTAGCCCCACTCCCAGATCTGTGCTCAAGTCCTTTTCTCTGCTAATGGCTCAGAGGAATCTCAACTACGGGTTTTTCCTCCCCCTTTCCAAACCTTCCTTTAAAGTCTCATCTTTATGTTAACTTTTGCGCCTTCATCAGTTTTATGCCTCCTCAGAGAGACCTGTGCTAGTCCTTGAATTTGAGTGTTCTCACAAATGTCTATGACCTGTTCCTAGCTTTAATTCTTGCACAAACTCCTTACATAATTTGATGCCCATTGTGGAGAGCCTCCCTCATTGTCCTATTTTCATCTCTCCCCTAACTCTCAATGTCAGCTTCACTCCTCAGAATGACTACCACACAGGAGCATAATAATTTTTTGTGCTACTATTGGGGTATGGACCAAACTGGTATCAGCAAGCCCTTACTCATGTGAACCCTCACAGATACTGGTATGCAGGCCAATGTGTTGTGAGTGTCAGGGTGATACATTACTACAGCCTGTCCTGTCCCATCATGTACTTGCTGAGGGTAAGAACTATCATCTTTGCTTGAGTTCCTAGACCTGTCACAGATCTGCATGGGATAGGTTCTTGGTAAACATAGGTAGAATAAATGCCAAGTCTGGCATGGCTTTGGCATGGGTAGAATGACATGGTTCCTGCCCCTGGAACAGGTCCATCAAGCATGGGACCCCAAGAGTGATGATGGTTTCTATGGGCATATGGCTTGTTTTTATATTCATGTACATATTTTCATATTCCTCCTATGAGGAATGGCCTCCCTATTAACATCAATGACTCCATAATAATTAGAAACAGCAGGAGACCAGGAGTTGAGGGTGTGGCTATGTCTTTAGTAAAATGGTAAAGGCTAGGACCTTAAAGACAGCCCTTAAAGCTGTGGGAAAGAACTCTAAAAACATGAGTTTGAATTTCCCAACTATGTAAAATATAAGGATGCAATATGAGTCACATAAGCCACTTCACAGATCTAAAGGAGCAGAGGCTTCTGCTCCATGAACCAACTTGTCAGAAAGATACTAAAGATGGAGAGAAAGAGATTTAGGGAGTGGTGATCATAGGAGATCCCACCCAGCTAAATTCTTTGTTTATGCTTTCAAGGGCAGGAGGATTTCTGAGTTGAGGGTGAGCCTGGGACAGAGCAAGATTAGGCTTGGACATGGTAGAAATGGTAATTTCAGGGTCAGATTCCTCGAACCTAGTTTATTGTCTGTGCTTAATAGAGGCAGGCATAGCTCTGAATTCTTTTGCAATGTTATTAAAAAATGTGCTTGCTGTCTTCCAAGAATCAAGGGGTTTCGGTGAAAGGATGGGAAAATCATAATTCATGGGATAATCAAAAGAGAACCTAGAGTAAAGATTGAATTGATATGTAAATAAAAACTGGGCTTTGATCTGTAAGAGATGAGATCTGCAAAGGACTTTTAGAATAGCAAGTGAGAACTGCTTGGAAAAGTGTTTCTAGCAGGAGAGAGAGAGAGAGAGAGAGAGAGAGAGAGAGAGAGAGAGAGAGAGAGAGAGCAGGCTGGAAAAGCTGTCTGGAGCAGAGTACACATAGGCTGCCAGCCTGGAGCCATGAATTGACTTCAAGTTGTTTGTTTCTTCCTCTCTCAAACACCTCTTCCCCCAACCCCCGCCCCCCAAACCAAGGCTGGTCCTTGGCAAATGAATTAGCATAACATAGTGGCTAGTAAAGGGAGAGGGGAAACTGAGGTCAGAGGGAGGAATCCCTCGTTACAGCAGTAGAGTTTGCTATTATGAATCTACTCCGATGTGGGAGTGGGAAAAGAAAAAAATGAAAAGAAATCTAATTTCAGAAACTTCACGGAGAGTAGGGTGTTCCGGGCGGGGCGGTTCACGTTCTCTGAGAACATCAAATATTGTATGTGGTTAATTTTAAGGACTCATGCTCTATCTGTGGTGTGTTATGCTGAGTGAACTCCTAAGTAAGGCAAGAGCTTGCAAACAGGCAAGGCAGGTTCCTTTTCTTATGCTGATGTGAGGGTCTGTCCACTGAAGATGCCACAACTATTGCTCTTTGGATCTGGGCCACTATAAAAAGGAATGCCTGACCTATCTGTGCCCCTTACATGCAGAGGAGAGACAGAGGCCAGTTCCCTGCCTGACAAATGGGGTTGAGGAGCGACTGAAATTGTGAGTCTCTGGCTTAGACAAAGAGAACACCCCATCAGAGCCCCCTCCCCCTCTGCTGACTCCTTATTTTTCTAGTGGGAGGGTAAAACAAGAACTGTATTTTCCTCCAGTTTTATTTATTTTTTAAATTTAAAACTTCTCAGGAAAAAAAATCTATTAAAAACAACATCAGTGTAAAAACCTCTAGCCATCTACTCATGCTTGTCAAGACTTTTAATTAATCAATTTATTTTTTAATTAAAACAAGCATTCAGCACAGAGCTCAACCTGGCCTCAAATCTGCAACTCCCCCCCTGCTATTGCGTCCTCAGTGCTGGGACAACAGCCTGTCAGACCCAGGTCTTTCACTTTCAAGTGATTTATAGAAAAAAAAGGAATTTAAAAAAATTAAGCTGACAAAATAAAACTTTCTTGCTTATGCAATAGGCAGGAGTCCATTATGGAAAGTCTGGTAGTAAAATGGTGAGACCCACAAGGAGAAAGCTAGGTGCTAGTCAGCAGGAATGCCTGTGCTATCTGAGTTTAAAAATATCACTCGTCCAGACATCAGTGAAAAACTTGCAAAGCTGAGTGGATGGCTTTTTATGTGTCCGTAAATGTCTCTTAAATCTTTGAGCTGGAAACAGGCTCTCTGTGTCGTTGTTTAACGTCAGCGCCTCAAGCTCAAGGTTAGACTGAATTATACTCCCTTCTGACTAAGCGCATTTTCTTTCCTACCATAGCTTCTCATGAAGGCTGGGGCTGTGTCTCCCCTTGGGCTTATGGAAGAAGCAGTACCATCACTGGTGCATAGATAAGCAAGGCAGGGTACATCTGCCCAACAGGCACAACCTGTCAAGGAAAGAGGATGGGTCAAACCCCAAATAGTTAATTGAACAAAGGGGGCCTGAAACAAAGACTTCGGAGTAGAGTACTTTGGAATTCTGTGTATATGAAACTAAGGGAAATGAAGCTGACCTGTTGTCTGAACTGAAAGAGTAGGAGGGGAGCAACCAAAGCCCCCAAAGACTGAAACTCTTGCTAGATATCTCCATTAGGGTGATTAGTTACGCATATGTATAGGTAAAATGGCTATATCTTATTGTATGTAAAACCATGACTAAAAAAAAGTTTGAAAAGCCCAGAATTAAACATTAGTGATTCCCTCTCTTTCAACTCATTCTGAGTGTCTGCAGTTTGGGACTCCTGTAACCTTCTCCATTGCACTCCAAGTTTAGCATCATGTTGAAAAGAATTTCTTTTCTCCTGTGGATATTCAAAGCTTTCCTCAGAAAGTGAAGGATGCTCCCCTGCTCCCCCCCCTCCGCCCCCATCTTCAAACATGAAATGTCCTACTGAGTTAGAGATGTTAAACAGCTTTGGAGGGCATTGGGAGAGTTTTTTTTTTTTAATATAGTGCCAAAATTTAAATGTTAGGAGGTTTCACAGAAGCCAGACCTTCTACCTTTTGACACCATCAGAGTATCAGTATTGCAGTTTCTCTTTTCCCAAAGGGAAGGCCTGTTGGAGCCGAGTGTCCTCTTACTTCAGTGGAGACCGAGCAGTCTTTTTTGAATACACAACACTGCAGCAAATGCCCCATTGTATTCTCAGCTGTGCTACAACAGGCAGTAGAGTTTGTCACCTCTAGATCAGACAGTCTAGGATGCAGCTCTCTCTATCTGGTGATGAAACACTGTGGAGGAGAGGCTCCAGAAAGCATGGGGGAAAGGAAGCCTGTAAGATATGCAGGTCATTATTTAGGGAGCAGAGTCATGGCTCTTTGGACTAAGCTGTGGTAGGAAAGAAAGGCTGCTACGTTGGTGTTTTATTTCCTTGTCCCTATCATCATGGATATTATAAGGCTGATGTAAGATAGGAACCCTTCCCAAAATGATGATGGAGTGCTCCAAGGAAGACTTACTGGGAAGGAAGGGACAGAATAGGATCAGGACAAAGCTAGCATGTTTTAGCCCACAGTGATCTTCAGTCCAAGCTTCAGGCATGTGATTGGAGCACATTATCAATCTCAGCTATGGAAAGAGGTATGTGTTCAAACTACTGGATCAATGAGCCTTGGGCTATGTGCTACTTAGTGCGCTGGGACATGAGGCATGACCTTAAGATCTTTCCAATACAGATAGATATCAACAAGGCACCGCTGTATGAAAGGGATAGAACTCTGGACATCTGGAGAATGAATACCAAGCTTTGGTCTCGGTTGGGCAATAGCTATCATTGCTACCATTCTCAACACAGAAGAAGTTCAGTAGCTGAGGTTTGTTGACAGTTTGCTTTAGTTCAATAGGTTGAAAATTAACAAGCAGAGGTGTATGGGGTTGAAGGGATTACCTCATAAAGAAAAGGATACCTATACCTGAGTATCAAAGAGAAGTTGTGTGGCAATGTGGAGAGCTCTTCAGGAGAGCAAACCTCATCTCGGAGGTTGGGTAGACCAGATATCCTTTCAGAATTCTATTCATGTTAGAGGGAGGTTGCTTCTGCCTTCTTCTCCATCTTAATCCCTTCTCTCCTTTTAGTGATTTTTGTTTAAATAAAAACATAATTACACCAGTTCCCATTCCCTCTTCTACCTTCTCCTTTCTCTCATGCCCATCCATCTCCCTTCCAAATTCATATTCTCCTCTCCTCTTTGTTACACACACACACACACACACACACACATACACACACACACACACTGAATATATAAATAAATAAGCATGTATTCGACCTGCTGAGTTTGTTCAGTGCTGCCTGCATGTATATATTTTTAAGGCTGACCACTCAGTATTGGATAACCAATTAGGAGGCTCATCCCTGGGGAAGAGTAATTATCTCTCTCACTAGTTATTAATTGATTGTAGCTCTTCATCAAGGGATGGAGGGGCCTCATGAGATTTCCCCCTGCCACTTTGGGATGTCAAAGTATTGTTGTTGGACTTGTTTAGGTCTTATTTAGACAGCCATGCAGTTCAGAATTCATGAACAGATTTTCCCTGTCATAGAAGGTACCGCCTCACAGCAGACTTCCTGCTCTTCTGGAAGTCCCATACTTGTATAATATCCCACACTTGTATAATAATCTCCACATGCATGACCAGGGGTGAGAAAGCTAACTTGAGTGCTATAGGTTCTATTCCTAGGAAAGTCTTGAGATTGAAGTTTTAAGAGAACCAAAGTATAATTTCTCTAGGGAATAAATACTGACAAGTCATTGGAGAAAGTGCCATGAAAATAATCACAGGTCAAGTAACAAAACAAAGATGGCAAGACTAAAAAAACCAAACATTATAGAAATTAATTTGAAAGTAATGTCCTGGTGATATTACTTGACGAAAAGTCAGCAGCCAGGACCAAATTGCTAAATTTGAATAAAACATCAAGAGAAACATCTGAGGGATGGACCAGCCTCCATCAAGTCTGTGAAGGTGTGTATCATCAATTCTATAGTTTAGAGAATATAATATTTACCCAATAAGTTTTGTTTTTGTTAGTTGATCCTCAGAGCATTCCAGGATCCCACATAGAGGCAGGCTATACCTGTAGCTGTTACCTCTCAATCTCTCTTGGTCTAATGGGCCGGACAGCAACGCTTTCAGCCATGTATGTTATTTCCTATGTTCTACAGCCATTGCTATTGTTCTTCCTGGGCCAGAGTTTTTGTCTTCTTATGGTTGTTGTCCCCACCTTGCTTATGAAAGTTTATACTCATGGTTGCTGTGATTGAATACTTCTCTTACTTGTTTTGCAGTATAACTGAATGTCTTTTCTGTCATTCTCCTCTTAGAGGACATCCATTGAGGTGCTCCCCAATAGCACTGGGACCTCTATCACCATTCCCTTCATCCTGGTTGGGTAAGGTGGGCTGTCTTCTAAACTAGTGACATCTCTAGACTCAAATTATATACATATCATTCTACCTCTGAAAGAAAGCTGGTGTCTGACTTGACATTTCCACTTCACTGAAGGAATCTTACTCTTTTAATCTCTAAGGAGCATCATGGAGAAGTGTGGGTTCTTCATTAGCATACGTTCCAGATCAGGAGAATGTATCCTTGTGATGACCACTTCTTATTAAATAGTCAGGACCTTTCACACCCAGGTCACAATACTCACTTCCTATTGTTGCAAGTCAGATCTTGGGGGATGCAGCCTCTTGCTTCCTGCCAGTCTCAGTTAGTTTCCAGCTGCATCACACTGTGGATTAATCCTACTGATTGTCTGAGAAGCACCTGGAGAGTGACGTGCTTTATATTGCAGTCTAGAGATTTCTGAACCATCTTTAATCCTCTAGTAGGAAGAATTGTGCAACACATCAGGCAACACAAAGATTTAGAGCAATTTTGAGATTAAAGATTTTCAATGCATTAACTGATTTTTTACATCTCGTATCATATTGTAGGTCTTCCCCATCTTAATGCTGGCCCTGAGCTTCTGCAAACTTTCCAAGGTCAACAAGCAAGACTCGTCGGAAGTCACACTGCTTTTATAATTAGGTCCTGTGCTCAATCCTTAATTTTATCCTCAAGGCTACAGGAGCAGAGAGTCTATATTTGTACTGGGGAGGAAGCCCCTGGCCTTCAAGCTTGGCATTTAATTACTGACTAATTACCTGTAGTTTTGGCTTATAGATACCTGCACAAATACCTCATCTCTCAATGACACCAGAACCCCTAAATAGGGCCACATAGGCTCAGACTTGCCTTCCCCCACACCCCTGGCAGATTCTCACCTCAACTTTGCCTCTATGTTTCTGCATTGTCTTCTGACTCTTTGTGTTTTGGACTTTACTTATAAGGAAAACTATGCCAGCCTAGGCAGCAGTATAACTCAGCACAGCATATAAAAGTAATGCCAACTCATGTAGATTTATGAATCGACAGGATGCTGAGTGCAAGTGACAGAAACCAATTAAAACTGGGTTAATAGTCTCCTCTCCCTGTTTCATCCTGTGTTTCCACAACACACACCACATTGCCACTGAAATCCCACTATGATTCTTGGTTAGGAATCTGAAGGATGAAGCTTCCTGTTGTTCCTCTCAGTCTTGGGTTTACTCTCTAGGCTCCCTCACTCCTAAAGGTGGGAGGATGGCTGGCCACTTGCATTTCCAGGGTTACCAACAATGAATCATCTCTCTTTGTAAAGTTATCAGATATTTCTGGTTGGCTCAGCTTTGAATTATGAAATCCTAGTATATAAGGAGTGTAGGGTCAGATTCACTTAAAAAAATAAATTAAAAAAAATCCAAAATAAAAAATAAGTGGGTTTATAGCTCCAGATTTCTACACTCTAGAGCTAGGGGAGAAGTTGTGGTGTGTCACTTTCAAAAGGAAGACAGGTTATAACCTGCAAAGGTGAAAGATGATTTTGTGAGCCATCTCAAAAGCTCTTCTATTCTAGTTTGAAGGCAGCTTAATAAAAGCAGTCTGCATACATATCACATGCCCCACTGTTGGCTCACAACATACTTTAAAATCCAAAAGGACTCAAAGTCGCCCAGAGTAGGGTATTATATGCTTGTCACAGATGGAAAAAGCAAAGGTCAGAGCTGAAGTATAAATCCTGTGGATACTGAGCATTTACACAAGATTATTCTGAATGGAGATGTGCTGTGAACATAAAGTGCATGCTGACTTCAAAGACTTAGTACACCTATTAACAGGCTTTGTGTTAAGTACGTGCTCATATAAAATAGACTGGATGCGTTGAATCAAAATATACTGCTAAAACTATACTCTACATGCTTTTTACTTTTAAAATATGACCTCTAGAAAGCCTATAGACACATGTGTCATGTATCTACTTTTATTTTTATTGGATGACTTCTGAGAATAGAAATAGCTCTCCTGGATGTCCACATCTTCTAAATGACAGATAGGTATGGAATCCAGGTGTATGAGCTTCCTAAGGCTGCCCCAGTGAAGCACTGCAAACTGAGTAGTTTTGAGAACATCATCTTGTCTTAACCTCAGGGGCCGGAACTATAGTATGTTCTGGGTTTAGGTTAAGGCTATGATAGGGCTAGCCCCTTATGGGGCTCATCAGGCCAAAAAACAATGCGTAAGAGACTTGGGAGGCATGCAGGAATTCTTCAGCAGAGTAAGGTGGTGGGGAGTCCATCTCCTGTGAACAGTGGGACCTCTAAGTTCCCCAGAGTTTTCTATGGTCTTAGTCCTTTTCTCCGGCTACAACAACAATGATACAATGATGACGATGACGATGACGATGACAACGACAACAACTACAACAACAACAACAACAAAATCCTATAAGCTTGGTTAGCTTATCAATATGAGAAATTTATTTCACACAGCTCTGGAGGCTAGAAGGTCCAAGATGAAGGCACCAGAAGGTTAGGGGTCTGGTGAGAGCAATTTTCTAAATCTAAGATGGCACCTTCTGGTCATGTCTTCACAGAGTGGATAGAAGGAAGGTTGCTGTTTAGAGTCTCTTTCAGCCTTTGTTTTATTTATTTATTTTTATCCTCAGTGTATCAGTGTTCTGCCTGTCTGCCTGTCTGTGTGACGGTGTTTGATCTTCTGGAACTGGAGTTACAGATAGGTATAAGCTGCCATCTGAGTGCTGGCCCTTAACTGCTGAGCCATCTCTCCAGTCTCTATCTTAAAGGATACTAATCTCATTCATGACAACCATGTTTTTATGACATACTCTGCTCCCAAAGCCACTTCTTAGTGATGTCACCTGAGGGTTAGGAATTTCACACTTAAGTCTTGGGTCCTTATGTCTATTATGTCCCTTGTAGGGGCCTGTGGGCCTGTCATGCACAGGAATTTGGATCCCTACAGTTTTTTGAGAATATCTATCTTAACTATACATCTTAAAATTGGTTGATTAACCTTTAAGACTCAATTATTTGGCTATACTCAGCTTCCAAAAAGCGTTTTATTTTTCTGGGAAAAAAAATACAATGCCCTGGTGATTGCTCATTTCCTCCTTGACCATTTCCTGATATAAATCCATCTCTACGCTTGCTATGTGACAGAAAGGCTGCTGGGTTGTTGCTATTTTAGGTAAGACATCGATGTATGATGGAACCCTGGGATATAGATGATGTATCATTACTGACTCAGACATCATTGGTGACGCACACTCAGCCGGTGACGAACAAGCTGCAAAAATGTCCAAGGCAGCTTAATCCTGTGGCGAATTCACTTGTACTTTTTCAGAATGAAAATAGACTTTATAGCTCAAAAACCCTATTTCTCAGTTTTAGCTGCTCATCTGGGTCCATTCATCAGTAAGACCGTGGGAGGGAGGAAGGGAGGGGGGAAGGGAGGGAGGACCCAGAGGGGATGAGATCAAACAAGCATATGGCTGCCCTTCTCTCCTAGGGGGGACTATGCCGCCGATTAAATAGAAATAGTGTGCCTGTTCAGCATGGGCACCTATTCTGTCTCTCTAACCCTTTCCCCTGATCCTTCCCAGAATGGAAAATAGTGGGAGGGTTGAACTATCTTTTGGGTTGAGGCAAAAAGTGTTGAACAGAAGAGCCCAGAGACTCTTAGCTGGCTTCCCTTCCTCTTCTGTCCCTACACTAGCCCATTTTTATTCTTTCACTAATGACTCCCAAGTCCCCTTGTACAGGGCTCTGGAGATGGCTCAGTGGCTAGAGTGCTTGCCAGGAAGATGGAAGGATCTGACTTTCAGTCTGCAGAACCTATGTAAAACTGAGTGTGGTGGCACAGGGGACACAGTGCTCAAACACAAGAGCCTACGGGAAGCATTTTACACTCAAATCAGCACAGCTGGCTACTGTAACCATGATGACCCCTGCAAAACTACTGGGAATGTCATAGACATTCTCCATTGGTGCTAGGAGGACACAGCTGTAGAGGCTTTATTCCATTGTGGGTGGCTCTGCAAATGGGTGTGGGTTTTCACTTTGTCTCATGATAGCTTCCTTGACCTGGTAATCTTTCTGAAATAGTACATCCTTTCCAGAAGGTGGGTTACAAAAGATCACTGTCTCCAACATGCCTAGTTCCTGGAATGCAGCTAATTCTGTTCCATAATCTTGTTCTCTCAAGAATGCATTATAAATGTAATCATGTAGTAGCAAGTCTTTAAGGGTACCTTTAAAATACTTTTTAATTAAAAAAACCTTTATGTGTGTATAATAGTGTGTGTGTGTGTGTGTATGTGTGTGTGTGTGTATTAATGTCTGTAAATGTGGGCACTTGTATACCATAGCACATAGGTGGAGGTCAACGGACAACCTCTGGTAATAGGTTTCTTTGCTAACTGCTTGCAATGCTAAGCTAGGAGGCTGCCCAAGCCTCCATGAATTCTTTTGTCTTGGTGTCATATCTCACTGTAAGTATGCTGTGATTACAGACACGTGCACTTCCTAGTCCAGATTGATGTCAGTTCTTGGGACACAAATTCAGGCCTTGAGCTTTCACAACAAGCTCTTCACCCTTTGAACTACCTCCTTTGCCCCGAGAGTGGCTTTTATGATCTAGCAGAATCCATCTAAGATGTTGCAAGTACCAATAGCTTTAAAAATAACTTTCAGTGGATTGAAAAGGCTGGTTTCATCTGAGAAGATTTTATTTCCAGTTTTAGGATATCACAAACAATTCTATGAACATGCATGTTCATAATTTTTTTGAGTGGATTTAAGTTTCTGTTTCTCTGAGATACATGTCTCAGACTGTATTGTCAGGTCATGTGTAGCAGGTCTCTACCAACTACAGTGGCTGGCCTTTCTCTTTCCCTGTTGGTAGTCTATGAAAGATGTAACTTCTCTACATCTCTTCCAGCATTCAGTTCTGTAATTCCTTTAAAGCTGTCTAGGCCATGTGGGGCGCTATCTCACCATTTTTTTTCTATTTGTTAGTGATGGTAGAAGTTTCTCGTGAACTTATGTGCCATCTGTAGTTCCTCTTTGGTAAGATAGTTCTCTATAGTTTTTGCTTGCTTCCTAATTGGGTTGCTTGTTTGTTTTCCCATCCAGTTTTGAGAGTACTTACAAGCTTTACATAGGAATCCATTGTCAAAATGTGTGAGTTGTGGATTACCGTTATCTCAGTTGGCAGCATGTATCTATTCATCTGTTTACTGGGTCTTTTGAAGAACAAAAGCTTTTAATTTTGATAAAGTCCAATAGATCAATTTGTTCTTTTATGGTTTTTGATGTTAGTGTCACATGTAGAAACGCCTTTTTAGGTTCCTCACTAAGGATGATCCTTCTTCAGAATATGAGCTCATCGGGCAGAGATAGAGATGAGGTCATCATTTCCTTTAGAGCATCTGTCTGAAATAGAGCTGCATGTAGTGTTGCTGGGCTGCTCTTCACCCGGCCCTTTGGTTGAAGACCAGCTTTTGTTTTAGTTGTTTATTTGTTTTTCTGGCTTGATTCACTAGAGTCTCTACATCTCCAGTTTCTCTAAGATTCCTTTCAGGATATTAAGAAGTGAAAAGATACAGCCATTTATGCTTACAGGGTCCTTAAGTGCTGATGGTCTCAGCTGGTCCTCTTTAAACTATCCAAATATACTCTTCAGAGGTGTCCCTTATCATTGGAGGAAAAACAGAAAGCCATGTTTTCTGTCCTGCTGGAGTTGGAAGTCCCCAGGAAATATTTTGTCATTCAAATGCCTCAAGATGCAAAGCTTGGGAGAAAGTCATTGCTTTTTTAAAAAAATATTTCATTTATTTCCATTCCAAATGTTACCCCCTTTCCTGGTTCTTCCAACCCCACCCTCCTTCACCTCTGAGAAGGTGCCCCTCCCATCATTCTCCTTCTCTGGGGCATCAAATCTTTACAGGATTAGGGACATCCTTTCTCACTGGGGCCACATAAGACAGTGCTCTGCTACATATGTATGTGGTGGGGGGCCTTGGGCCAGCTCGTGTATGCTCTTTGGTTGGTGGCTTAGTCTCTGGGAACTCCCTGAGGTCCAGTTAGTTGACACAGTTGGTCTTCCTATGCGGTTGCCATCTCAGTCAGTTCCTTTAATCCTTGCCCTAACATTTCCATAGGGGTCCCTGACCTCAGCCCAATGCTCGGCGGTATCTACATCTGTCTGTCAGCTGCTGTTAGAGCCTCAGAGGACAGCCATGCTAGGCTCCTGCCTGCAAGCACTGCATAGCATCAGTAATAGTATCGGGTTTGGTGCCCATCCGTGGGATGAATAACAAGTTGGGCAGGTTACTGGTGAGCCATTCCTTCAGTCTCTGCTCCATTTTTGCCCCTGCATTTTTTTGTAGACAGGAATAATTCTGAGTCAAAAAATTGAAGGTGGATTGGTGTCCCCATCCTTCTACTGGGGGCCCTGTCTAGGTGGGCTCTTCAGGTTCCATCTCCTTACTGTTGGGCATTTCGGCTATGGTCACACACATTGAGTCCTAGGTACCTCTCACATCCCAGGTCTCTGGGACATTCTAGAAGTTCTCCCCATCACTATCCCCCACTCCCAGGTGCTGCATATTTCTATTCATTCTCCTGGCCCTCTGGGCTTCTCTCTGCCATCCCCGTATCTGGTCCTGGCTTCCTTTCCCTCTTCCTCCCCTCTCCTATTCTGGTCACTTTCTCCCTCTGCCTCCCTTATTATTTTGTTTCCCCTTCTAAGTGGGAACGAATCTTCCTCACTTGGGCCTTCCTTCTTGCTAACTTCTTATGGTATGTGGGGTATATCATGAATATTCTGTAATTTTTGGCTAATGATATCAATGAGTACAAACAATGCATGACCTTTGGGACCTGGGTTGCCTTACTTTGATAAATGGGACCTCTTCAAATGGAAAAGTTGCTTCTGCAAGGCAAAGGACACTGTCAATAGGATAGAACAGCAATCTACAGGTTGGGAAAAGATCTTCACTAACTCTACATTCAGTAGAGAGCTAATGTCCAAAATATTAAAAGAACTCAAAAAGTTAGACTTCAAAAAAACCAAATAACCCAATTAAAAATGGGGTACAGAGCTAAACTGAATTCTCAACAGAGGAATCTAGAATGGCCAAGAAGCACTTAAAGAAATGTTCATCATCCTTAGTTATCAGGAAGGTACAAATCAAAATGACCCTGAGAGTCTACCTTATACCAATCAGAATGTCTAAGATCAAAAACTCTAGTGACAACACATGCTGGTGAGGATGTGGAGAAAGGGGAATACTCCTTCAATGCTGGTGGGATTGCAAACTTTTACAACCACTTTGGAAAGCATTCTGGCAGTTCCTCAGAAAACTGGAAATTGCTCTACCTGAAGACCCAGTTATACTACTCCTGAGCTTACATCCAAAAGATAAACCACCACATCACAAGGACACGTGCTCCAATATGTTCATAGCAGACTTACTCATAATAGCCACAAATTGAAAGCAACTCAGATGTCCCTCAAAGAATGAATACAGATAATGTGGTTCATTTATACAGTGCAATGCTATTTATCTATTAAAATGAGGACATCATGAATTTTGCAGACAAATGAATGCGACTAGAAAAATATCATCCTGAGTGAGGTAACATTGCTTTTTTAAAATTTTTATTAAGTGCTATTAGTAGAGAAAAGATACAAGAGACAGCCATCTAATAAAAGAAATAGGGTTTGTTTCCAGTTCTCTGGATGTGAATCTAGTATACATCTACCCCTGGTAGTATACAGGCTGTGAACACTCAATGGTCCTTAGCTGTCAAATGGAGATCAAAGTAGCAGAATTTTCCCCCAATTAATTTAAATATTAATACAACAAGAAGCCTATGGGTGGAAAGTTGAAAAGAAAGGTAGGCTGAGAATTTTAGAGATGAGGAGAGAGAAGGGAAGGAGAAGAAGAGATAAGAGGGGACCTATAGGAGAGGAAGAGCAGTCAGAACCACACAGTCCTGGGAACCATAAGTATTGGGGATTCTTAGATGATTAAATATTAGGTGGGGTGCATTTGCCCCATCTAGCTGTGTAGCTTATATTTATTTCAATTGAGTTTTGAGTTCATTGCATTGCATGGGCATTTTGTGGGCTGAGAACTTACTAATATAAATCTGATCGATATATTACAAGCCTTTAGAGTTTTGATTTTACTGAGCTACTGAGACTTTTGATTGCTAATGGATAGGAATGGATTGATGGCTGGGAATGTGAGCAGAAACCACGGCAAGAGAAATGTGAGATGGGTGATCACTGCATGGGGTTAGCCATGGAGGGTGTCAAGATCCCTGAGGCAAGAGAGTAGCTGGCGCTAGCGTGGGATGGTGCATTTTTTAATTTTTCATACTACAGATCATGATGGTGTCTCCCTCAGAGCACACTGAAGCATTAACTTTGGAGGCTTCATATCAGTCAACAAACATAAAATGAGCATTTCAACTTCTAGAGAGACACTGAATAAATATTAGCTATTTTCAAAACAAAACGGACAAGTTGATCAATGGAATCAAATCGGAGACCCAGAAATGAACCCACAAACCTATAGATACTTGATTTTTGACAAAGAAGCCAAAACCGTACAATGGGGAAAAATTGTCTTCAACAAATGATGTTGATCTAACTGGTTATCTACATGTAGAAGAATACAAATAGATCCATATTTATCACCCTATACAAAACTTAAGTCCAAGAAGATCAAAGACTCAAAGTAAGACCAGATATACTAAATCTAATAGAAGAGAAACTAGGAAATAGCCTTGAACACATTGGCACAGGAGACAACTTCCTGAACAGAATACCCACAGCTCAGGCACTAAGATGAAAAATTAATAAATGGAACCTCATGAAACTGAAAAGCTTCTGTAAGACAAAAGACACCATCAAAAGGACAAAATGGCAACCTATAGAATGTGCAAAAATCTTTACCAAGCCTAATTAGAGGGCTAATAATGCAAAATATATAAAGAACTCATGAAGCTAGACACCAACAACCCAAATAACCCAATTAAAAATGGGGTTTAGATAAAAACATAGAATTTTCAACAGAGGAATCTCTAATGACTGAGAAGTACTTAAAGAAATGTTCCACATCTTTAGTCATTAGGGAAATACCTTTTCTTAATTAGTAATTGATGGGGGAGGGCTGAGTCCATTGTGAGGGTGGCATTCCTGGCCTTGTGGTCCAGGGTTCTATAAGAAAGCAGGCTGTGCTAGAGATTAAGCAGCACCCCTCCACTATGCTGTTAATGGATTGAGCCTCTGAAACTGTAACCGAGCCCCCAGTTAAATTAGTCTTCAATTAAATGCTTTCTTTTATACAAGTTACCTTGGTCATAGGGATTCACCCATGGATTAGAGCAGAGCCTTCATCATGTAATCATCTATAGATGTTTTCACAGACACACCTAGTGATATAGTTCGCTAACCTTCTATGTGTGTAACTCTTGCATTAGTTCATCTTGCAATACTTTGCTGGTCTTCACTGATGGTGCAATTGCATTAGTTCACATTCTGACATTTTGCTTGTTTTTGCTGATGACGCTCTTGTATCGGTTTGCCTTGCAACACTTTATTGGTCTTCGCTGATCATTGCTGGTCATGACTTTGCAGAGTAAAAAGCAACCAAAGAACTTCTTGTGGTATTCTGGCTGCTTCTTGCCACGTCTGCAGACTCATACCAATTTAGTGGAGTTTTCTGGGTCGAGCTGCTGCTACTGATTTCATGTTTGAAAACACCCTGAGGAAGTGCTTCTAAACATGTCCACACCCACTGTTTCCTATTAATCATTCTTCTCCTCTACCTTTGGTCAGTGGGCTTGAAGGGAGGTTGAAGTATTTAAGAACCCTTATTAAAATGGATTTTAAAGCCTTATCTTCCTTATCCATCTCCTTGGCCTACTTCTTAGGCTCTCTCAGAGGCTTTATTTTACCACCTTCCCGGCCCAACATGGTGCCTCCAGCCCCTTCACCAGCCCCTGATCCTAAATCGGCCAAGGAGATGGATGAGGAAGAGAAGGCTTTCAAGCAGAAACAGAAGGAGGAACAGAAGAAACTTGAAGAGCTAAAAGCCAAGGCTTCAGGGAAGGGCCTCCTGGCCACAGATGGAATCAAGAAATCTGGCAAAGAGTAAGCTGTGGTGAAGAGTAAGCTGGCAAAGAGTTACATCTGAGGTGATGGCGACCTCCTCTTCCATTCCTATTTAATCATCTGGATTCCCTGCCATAGCATCTTCGCCACTACAGCTAGAATGAAATGTTATCCTGTAACCTGTCAAACATCTGGATTCCCTGTCATAACATCTTTGTCACCTAATAGCTAGAATGAAGTGTTATCCTGGAGCCTGTTGTTGAACATTGTAATAATATTTTGTAAACAAAAACAAAACAAAAGCAATGAATAAAGTTAATAATGCAAAAAAAATGGAGTTTAAAAAACCTAAGCCTGTAATACCTCACAGATCAATCTTAGGGAGGCATTTTGTCAATTAAGAGTCCCTCTTTCCAGATGTGTCCATTTTTTGTGTCAAGTTGACAAGTCACCGAGCACAAGGCAACTTCATCCCTGGAGAAGACTAAGTTTCTCTTTCTTAACAGCCATTAATTGTCTTTAGCTCTTCATCTAGGGGTGAGAACACACACACACACACACACACACACACACACACACACACACACACACGCACACGCACACGCACACGCACACGCACACGCACAGGCATACACACACAGGCATGCAGGAAAGGGGAGAACTTCTATTCAGCCATAAAGAAAAATGAGATTATGTGATCTGTAGGAAAATGGATAAAACTGGAGACCATTAAAAACACCATTATTGTATGTATGTTTTCAGAGCTGTTTGGCACTGGACAGCCTGTTGGTATGTGCTTCCCTGGGGAGGCTGCCTCTAGAACTGCCAGCTTCATTGCTTGTTTGCAGTTCTTTGTATAAAGTTGAGGTTTCATGGACTTTCCCCTGTGTAGTTTGGCAAGTTCCCATTGGAGTCTCCCTTGTTCAGCTCAAGTTTGGCCAGTCATGTTAAGACTTTGAGGGTCTAACTTCTGACATTACTAGGAGACATAATCTCAAAGCAAATTCCCTGATCCTATGGCTCTTCCAATCTTTCAGACTCTCTTCTGCAATATTCTATGAGCTTTAGGCACAGGAATGTTTTGCAGATGTATCTGTCCATCAGGACTGGGCTCCACAACTCAGCATATTGATTGGTTGTGGTTTTCTGTAATTATCTCCATCTGTTTGTTGCAAAGAGAAATTTCCTCGATGAGGGGTGAAGACTACACTTATCTGTGAGTATAAGCAGAAACATTTGTAGATTGTTGTTAGGGATGATGCTGACTTAATAAAATAGTGGTTGTAGGTTCTCCTCCAATACCCATGACTTTATAAGTACCAAGTTATATTAGCTAGGTTCCAAGTATCAGATATGGTATCCCTTTGGTTTTGTTGGATTTAAGACCTGCTCAAGAGCCATTGGTTACTGTCAAAATATGCCACTACTGTGCTGTAGGGTTGTGGGGCCATGCTAGTCATTGATATGGTGCACAGGTATCATAGCTACCTGGGAGTGTTGGGTGCCTCTCTCCTTTGGAAACTTGCATGGCATCTTTTGGTCCCATGAAATCTAGTGTTTAGGAAGGGGGCATTCAAGTCAATAAATGCAATAATAATTGATGAAAAAAGTGAATTTGAAGGAGAATGAGAAGGGCTATATGAGAAGGTTGGGAAGGAAGAAAGAGAAGGGAAAACATTGTTATTAAAATATAATCCTGCCCAAAAAAGCCAAAAAAGAAAAAACAATCCAGATTTAGGAAGATATGTGTTATCTCATATGAAAAATCTAGGTTTTATATAAAGATATATACACATAAATGCATGAAGTAGGGGGTCTTTGAGAAGATAGTAAAGGCTAGTTGGGGGGGTAGGGTGGTCTTAGTACATGATGATATACTTGAATAGAAATGCCATGATGAGAATTCATTATCTAGTATAATTATTATACACTAATAAAAATAGAATCTGGAAAAGGCTGTGCTTCGCTCCTGCTCATGTCAGGCAGATCTGAGGCCCGTTTTCTCTTTTGTGGCTCTCCACTAATTACATACACTGTTGGCTATTTATAGCCTTGAAGACAAGAAATGGATGGGATTAAGAGGGAGAGTGTCAAGTCACTGGGTGGTCCCTGAAGTTAGTGAGGATGTGATTCTAATATGGAGTCCCAGATGGTCAAAGATCCCAGAGGCAGCTACAGAGAGCGACAAAACCAAGTCTTGAGTGTGTCTACACCTCATCCCACTAGATGCTATGTCTTACCACTGTTGCAAGCAATGCGATTGCTGTCAGTCCCTGAGCTTTTCTTTAATTATACTTTACATAGTGCCAGGCAGCACGCTCCTTCTAGACAATGCTGTAGCACCGCCTTCCCTGACAGGCTTCAGGCATGCTTTAGATATAGCGTGTCTGGATGAGATAACACATGAGGATGAAGGAAACTTAGATTATGAAAAAATGCCCTTCTTAACTACCACCTGCAGGCATCCCCAAAGAGCCATGGGGGGCATGGATCCTCTCATACCTGGATCATCAGCATCCTTATCAGTGTGTTACTGAGTGCAGAATACATATTTGCAATGAGTAAATGAATATTTGAACAAAGCAAGTGAATTCTCAAAGTGGCATTCAAATTATAGTCTAAAAAACCCGGAAGTGAGGCTTGGGATCAGGGGGTCTCTGAATACATCCGAGAGGCTCAAAGGTTGAGTAAACTCAGTGTTGCATCCTGTGTGTAGCCACTGATTTTGGCATCCTGCTAACATCCCAGACCCTTCTTTTGCCCCTCAGTTCCTCACTGCTGGGAGCAGGATAGAAATCTTGGGTAGCCACTGCAAACATTACTTCCCATTCTCCCCTCCCAATGCCTATGTGGGCTAGGTGTCCTCATAAAAGCAGAGGAATTGGGCTGTGTGTCTGAGGAAGCTGAGTCATCCCTTCCCTCCTCCACCTCCTCTCCTGCCCACTTGGAACAGCATTTGTCTCCCTGAGGTCAGCGGCATTCATCAGAGGCTGCCACTGCAAGGTGTTGGATGAGCATCAGTTATTTCCTGTCTGGTCCCCAGGCGACCTCCAGGCATCCGCCCCCAGATTCTGCTCTTCTTCCTGAAATCCCACCTAGGTTCTCCTACCTCTAGACCAAGGTTCCAAATGCACCTAAAATTTAGAATCCTTCCATCTGTCAGATGTATTATTTACAATGCAGACCCTCCACTGTTTAATTCATGGATATTTCTCATAGACATATGAAGAAAATCTCCCTGTTAAGTGACTAGGGTGCCTGATTCACTATAAGGTCCAGGGGGTACCTTCTGAACCTTCGTCCTGTTTTCCTGCTTTTTCACCATTAGTAAGCTATCCAGGCACATCAGAAGTGGAGGCACAGAAAGAGTACAGGTTGCGAATTACTCACAGCTCTCAGAAAGTACACTTGTGAAACCCTGAGGTCTGTACTACCATACCCATGTGCTTCCATACCTACTCCTTTGTCTACCTTTACAATATACCCCTTTTTCATTTGGTAACTGAAAACAATCATCCCTTCATAGTAAACGGCTTGTCTCAGGCTGCATCAGGGATGGGAATGCGGCAATTGGTCAAAATGCAGAGAATGGCTGTGGGTTGCCGAGCCCCAACTGAAACATCTATAGCATAACTTCCTACACTTAGGGCTTAGAACATACAGCAGAAGAAGGGGGAAGAATTGTAAGAGCCAAAGGACCAGGATATCTGCTATGAGATTATATCTTCTATATATGACAGAGAAGTTGTGACCTAATACACACACACACACACACACACACACTCCTTAACAAGACCTAGGAAATGATACTGGTCAATCTACTGATATGGTTGGGTCAGAGGCATCATTAGATGAAAAGCTACAGGCAATTAATGGATGCTGAGAGAGAGGGAGAATCAGTGTTCTCCAGAAAAGAGCCCTCTGACAGGTTATCAGGTAGGACTGTAAGTGATGTATATTTTATATTATATATATATACATAACATTGTAAAATGTAGTACTTATAAACTACAAAATAAACTCAAAATAAATAAAATTATAAACTGAAAGGAAAAGTGGGCAGCATATGACCCTGCACATTTTCTAACAACTGCTTTCCCTTATGTCTCATAGCTAAAGGAGGAAAACTATCAGAGAATGAGATACAATTCAGGGTCTTGTCTTGGTTTTCTGGGAAGAGCATTTCTGGTGGTAGAAATCCCCAGCTATCGGATGGAAATCAGTTTCTAGTCAGGCAGGCACTCCTATACTAAACCAGGAGGTCTTCAACAACAACAACAATAACAACAACAACAACAACAATCACAACAACAAACGGAAGGAAACCTGTACCTATATCCTTTCATCAGCATTAACACTGGATTCTGAGGAAGATCCACCAAGGACAAACACTTCAACCTCAACATAGTATTTCCAAAGCCCAGAGTAACCTCATCTAGTCCCCCCTGGGTACACTGAGAAAGTCATGCCCTGCAAATTAACCTCAATGATAGAGTATTTGCTTAGCACATGTCCCTCAATCCCCAGTATTAGGTGATGAGGTAAACATCTTAAACACAATTGCAAAAACTTATCTCATCAACCTAGTGTATGTGGAGTGAAGGCCACTCCAATGTCTCAATTTCCCCTGGTGACTGCAGATAGGGGAAACCCTGTGATAGCTAAGGTTTACCTCTTGCTTCTCAAAATGTTCCTGTCATGATGTATTATTTTTCTAAGACCATCATATTCATGGATATGAGAACTAAAGCCATTAATTCTAAGAGTCGTTCTGGCTGTGTATCCATGAGAAGCAGGGCTCTGTATTCATAAGGAAAGGCAGAGCTGAGAGATCATGGGAAGCCGGACTGTAGCTTGAATTTGAAATTTAGATAAAGAGCTGGCCCTGGAATTCAGAATTTAAAACATCTTCCTTGGTGGATGGAGGGAGGGAACTGGGTAGGAGAGGGGATCGCAAGGGACCAAGGGTGGGGATGAAGTGTGAAGGGAGCAAGGTTGGGGGGTAGTAGAGGGAGAGGGCTGGAAGAGAGAACAGAAATGTGTGTGGGTGCATCTTTGGGATGAGACTCAGTATGGGGGAGGCTCCAGGGAGTCTATGGGGGTGACCCTAGCTGAGACTCCTACCATCTGGGTATATGTAGCCACTTACTGTAGTCAGGTGGGACTTCCAGTGGAGGGGGGGAGACACCAACCCATCCACAAAACCTGCAACCCCCAAATTTGTCCTGCCTACAAGATGCACAGGGATAGAGATGGAGCGGAGATTGAGGAAATGGCCAACTAATGACTGGCCCAACGTAAGACTCGTCTCATGAGAGGCAGTCAAACCCTGATACTGTTAATGATTTACTCTGCTATGCTTGCAGACAGGAGCCTAGCATAACTGTCTTCTGAGAGGCTTCATTCAGCAGCTGATGAAAACATGAAGAGACCCACAGCCAAACATTAGGCAGAGCTTAAGGAGTCTTGTGGAAGACTGAGGAGTAAGGCTTGAGGGGGCCAAGGACACCACAGAAGACCTGGATTCTTCAGAGCTCCCAGAGTCTGAATCACTAACAAAAGAGCATACCTGGGCTGGACGTAGGCTCCCCTGCACATATATAGCACATGTGCAGCTTGATCTTCATGCTCTAATAATGAGCCAGGGCTGTCCCTGACTCTGTGTCTGCCCATCGACTCCCTTCCTCTAGCTGGACTGCCTTTGTCTGGCTTCAGTGGGAAAGGATCCCCTTAGTCCTGCCGTGATCTGGTGTGCCAGGGTGGGTTGGTACATGGGGGAGGTGTGGCTTCCCTCTCTCTGAGAAGGGGAGTTTGTAATGAAGAAAGGGGTATTGTGAGGGTGGGACTGGGAGGGGGGGCTTTGATCAGGATGTAAAGTGAATAAATAAATACATTAACAAAAATAAAATAAAAGTAAATGAAATAAAATACCTTCCTTGTATCCTTACATCATAAGCACACAATTTTCCCCGCCAGATGAAGCAACAAAGTAGGACTGGAAGGCAAAAATGAATTATTCTCTTTAAGCCACAGGATTCTGATCTAAGGAAGTCTAGCCGCGCTCTCTTTTACAGGGGAGAAGTCAGGAGGACGAAAGACTCTGTCACAGTAAATTTAGGGCACGGCTGTTGTTTTGACTCACTCCATTGATTTTTGCTCAATTCAGAAACTTTTTACGTCTTACAGAATACAAGAACATGAATTTCGGTGGATTAAAATCTCATTTGCGGTCCTTTGTCAACCACATTGGAAATTAGCTTTCAAATGAGCACATCATTAACTATCAACACATTTTATCTAATGAAAAGGCGCAATCGGTGTGGATCAATTTAGCTTATGGTACTTTTTCTGGAGAAGACAGTTGCCATAAACAAGAATCTTATCTTCACAGAGAATAAAGGTGGCTGCCTGGATTGCCCCAGGCACACTCCATCACCGCCCTTTCAAAGACTAATAGCAATTCTAACGACATTGCTGAGTTAGGATGGCGGCTCTCCACGCTCATTCTTTTGGAATACTGATCGTACGAGAGCTCTTTTTCATGCCGTGGAAGATGATTTCGTGATCTGATTTTTGCAGCTCTGTGAAACCTCACCAACAGCTCATTAGTTAGAATTATCACTGTCTCTCCCAACCTGAAATACCTTCTTGCTCTTCCTTATCATTGGGTCAACAACCACTCATCATTTTCAGTCACTGCTGGCGTATCATCTCTTCAGGTCCCTTGCCTGTGATCTGTATAGAATTGAATCTTGCTGAGTGGAGCAAGAGGCATCAGCTTCTAGTCCCTTGGTTGAAATGTCATGTCCCAGGAAGGTCTGTGGATTTCCATATCTCAGCTTCTCAGAATGAGGTATGACTTAGAAATGGGGCCTTCACAGGAGTCAAGTTAAAAAGAAAACCTTTGGGCCTTCTTCCAGCATGGCTAATGTCATCACGTGACAGGAGATTTGACTGGAGTGAGACATACAGGGGTAGAAGAGGAGTGTAGAGACCCCCTGCTCTTAACTCCAGGAACATCTAGGCTACCAGAAGCTAACTGAGTCCAATGGACACTTTCCCTTAGAATTGACTTGAATATAGTGAATTTGTTTTTCCAGGTACAGGATATTCAGGGGCAACTTAAAACTTCTGCACAAGCATTGTTTCTATTTAGGCTCTTTCCCATCAGGATCCATGTTGCTACAAAATCATGTAGACTTGTTATTCTATCCTCCCTGGCATTCTGAGTTGTTCACAGGAAATGCTAGTGCAATGTCTAATGTCAACCAAGCCTGTGCTCCAGCTGCATATGATGAGGTTATTGTTAGAAGCATTCAGATTGTCCTGAGATATGATACACCAGAGCTTCTCATTGCCTCTTTAATACCTCAAGTGGCTTCTGTGACAGCCTCTCCCCATATGTACCCCTTCCCTCATGACTTTTACCTTAGGCAATGCCCTCCTACCCACACATAACTAGCTTTTTGCAACTAGACTACCACAGCATGTGTGTTGGCATGTCCCTTGTCAGGGCTAAGAGTCCTCATTGCCATCCAAGTGGGAATTGACCTCTTATTTCAAGCCCCATCTTAGTTTATGATACGTAGCCACCCTGGTACTAATGCCTTGGATGGGTTTCTTGGGGGGCAGGGAAAAGCATGGGGATTATTGAGAAGAAACCTTTAGGATGAAAATGAGGGCAGGTGAAACTGGAAGGGGACACAGCTGAGAAGGAATCTAAAAGGACTGCTGATTATACACTGAATACCCTAAAGAGCCTGGAGCTGGAGACTTATGTAGAATATGGCATCTGAGCTTGGGAGCTAAGACAATGAGAAACCTGTCTTCTACCACATCCCTTTATGTCTGGTCTATGTTGTCATCCATCCAGATGCTTTCTCAGTCCCCAGCAGAACAGTGAGGGTTTTGGTTTCATTCTTATCCTTATTAAAGTCTTTAGGTTCATTTTTAGCCTTTATACAGTCTTCCCCCAACTTAATACAAGGGAAATTCTGAAATATGATTTTAGGATCAGTCTCTCCAAACTTGCAGGATTGCTTTCCATCACAATCACTTGTTGGGTGAATTTTCCTCAGTCATCTAATGATATTCCAAAGCTGAAATGAGAACAACTTGTCTTCACCTTAAACAGAGCAGCAAGCCAGAAGGTGATTACAGAAATGTCTAGCTTGAAGAACCAATGAGTTTGTTGGAGTTACATGCAGGAAGATGGTGGTAGCTTTCTTACAGGAGTGCACATGGGTCACTGGCAAGTTAACCCATTGAGGACTACCCCTAGAAACTGTTGTCTCCACATCTCTTATAGGTCAGGGATTCATGAGTCTGTTCTTCCTCCTATGGGAGCAAAGTTAGTGTACCTAAGCTTGAAGATACTGTGGTTGATTACAGCTGCCCTAATTCCAAGACAGTGGTAGCCACCCCATGCCTAGAGGACAGAGACACACAGTGTGGGTCTTTCTCCTCTGTAGAGTGTTTATTCTCTTCCCCTGACAAGGCTTTTGGACTGAAATTCAAACATTAAACATGATTTTGCTAAACTCATTCTCATTGCTTTCCTATAGCATCCACAACCTTCCTTATCCACCTGGTGAATTCTTAGACTTTCCTCAAAGTCCAACTCAAATATTCCACCATATCATGAGAACCCAATCACCCAATATCATGACTACTCTAGTACCTAAGATATGCAAAAGCTCCATCCACAGAAACATTTGCTGAATGTGTGCAGTATTGGCTATATGCAAGCAAGCTGTGAAGAGGTTCCTATGAAAGTTATTTGGCAAATGAATGGAAACCGAACTCTTTCTTATTCAGGATATGTTTGTGTCAGCTGGCCACTCAAGTGGAGTACCAAAGTCTTCTGTTCTCTCCAAGATCCTGGGATCTTAGCAATATATACTAAGGCCAGGATATTACCATGAACATATGAAATGGCAACCTTCTCTGTACTGCCCTAAGAAAAAGGGATATCCTAGAGCTACTCTCATTATAATTTATCATCAGAAAACTTTCTACAGAAATGAGAGATGGAGATCTCACCTTGCCAACTCAACCACCAGCAGTAAGAGGTACAGCTTGTAGCTGTCAAGCACTTGGGAACATCTAGAGTTAGTTGTTTTCAGTGAGCTACGGGAATAAATCTGGCCTAGATCAGAAAGACAGTATCTTCCTGTTATAGGAGAAAAATATCAAGTAGGGAAATGTAGATAAACAAATCTTTCTCCATGCCCGGCTGCTCAGCAGGAAACTACCTGGCCAGGCATTTGTATAATCCTAGGAAGCTGCCAAGCCTCTATTTCTCTCCTGTCAAGGGCCTGCTTGTAGGACAAGTGACTTGTATGCTTGCTTTCATTGCTGTCTTGTCTTTTCTTGAACTCTTGCTTTGTAGCTGAAGTGTGATAAATGACAAGGCTTGCACAGCAGTAGAGACAGCTCTGTGTGTTTATTGCTGCTCTCTAGCATGATGGAAGAGTCTGGTCAAGATGCTGTTGTGGACCAGACCCCTGATGTATGGGAGTTCAGGTGTGAGAACCTTAGATGGCAGGGGAGTCCATCTCTGTAGAACCAGTACTTGTGTAGCTGAAAGGATTATATTAGAAGGAACATGAGCAGCCGCCACAGACATTTCTTTTAAATCTCTTGTTCACAGGTGCCTTATCATGGCACCAAACATCTATCCCACCCTGTACCAACTTGTTTCTCACCCTGAAAATGCAGTCCTGGAAAGTCAAGGAGGGTAAGAGCATGTTTTTCCTTTTTGTTCTCATTAATAAACTAAAGCTGAAGCATGTCTTAAACCGACACACATAAAGAAAGTGGGGATAGGGATGGGGTAGATGGACCTATGTTTTATACAGCATTTCGTTGCTTCCATAGGAAAGTTCACACACACAAATGAGTGAAAGAAAGTATTTCATGCTGAGCGCAGTAGGTTCCAGTGAATTGTCTTTCCAAGAAAAGGTTATACAGACAGTCTTGGTTGAACTCAGAGGGTAACAAGATAACAAGTCAAGAATATGGAAAGGAGCTTGTAGGGAACAAAGGAAGTCACAGAAGTAGGCATTTGTATAATCATGAGAGGAAACAGAATGCATTACATACATGTGTGGAATGGTTAAAGAAGGGACTTCATTAATAAAAATACAAATCATGATATTTTACCAATGCTCTATATTTTAAATTGGCATTACTTATCCATAGTACCCAGAATAATCTATAGATTTAATACATTCTTATCAAGTTATCAATATCATCCTTCCCAGAACTAGCAAAGTTATAAATTTTACATAGAAACACCCCCTCACAACATACACTCCCTCTTACATACGCACACATACACACACAGTACTAATGGTCTTCACTGAAAACAACAAAAAGAAGAAGGCATACTACTTGATTTTAAAGTGTGCTCCAAAGCTGTTATAATCAAAACAGCCCACTAATAGCATAAAATCAGTCAGATAGCTCAACAGAAGAAAAATCAGATATAAACCTTTGTATGTCTAGGCAACTGGGATGCTCAAATGTATTGTGAGTCCACTGGAGAGAAGTCTTTTGTATAACTACTATACAGATTATGGGTATCTACATAGAGAAGATTAAACTAGACCACAATGTTCTACTGGTTATAACATCTATTCAAAATGTGTTAAAATATCAAATATAACAATAGAAATTATGAAAATATTAGAAGAAATATAGAGATAATGAACTGGACACTAGAATAGGCAAAGTTTTTCTGGTTTTGTTGTTTGTTTTCTTTATAGGCAGGGAACAAGATTCCAAAACATAAGAAACTAAAGCAAAAATAGATGACTAGAATTCTGTGAAATAGGAAAAGAAACAACCAGAGTGAAGAAATACATTACAGAGTGAAAAAGATTTGTCAACTATACAACTGATATCTAGTCCTTCCCACCCACTGACATCATCAAATCCAATTGCTACTGCTTATGCACTCTTAGATGTGTGGTCTTCAACTGGAACTTAAGAAAACCCACCCCCACCCTCCATCAGCTTTCACTTGCCACAATCTTCCTATTGAGGGGTTAGGACTTGCTTGGTCCAAGAATAAACTAAAGCAGAGTGCTAAGGTGATGCTCATATTCCCATGTCCACTGTTGGGTTGTCCATACTAGCCAAAGAGAGCCAAACCAAGTGCTCATCAATGGAGAAACAACAGTTAGTAGCTGACACACCCTGGAGTCCTATCTAACCACAAAATGTGTATATGAAATGCTTTCCATGGAAGGAACTGGAGATCACTGTCAAATGAGATCAGAGATACATGGAAAAACAAGGTTCCATATATCACTCACATGGACACTTGGAAATGTTTCTAGAAACTCCGACAAGAACCTTAGAGGAATTAGAATACAATAGTGGCTCTCAAGGATTTGGGAGAGGACAGAAAAATCACCCTGGAGATGTAGATCAACAGATGCCAAATTATTTAGTAGTTCTGTTTGCTACTGCATGGTAGGGCAACCACCCAAATGAAATTATGTACCATATATCTACTATATCCATCACCATTGGGTATTGTGCATTATAAAGATAAAACTTCATGAGAATAAATTTAGTTTGACCTGCTCACTCAGACCTGGCTCACAAAAGGATATCTTCAAAATAGCATTCATCCTTTTTCCCTTGCCTCCTCATGGCTAAACCCATGGCTCGCCACTACTTGTCTGTGTGAGAACTTGAACACAGCCACGTGGCCATTAGGCCAGATGGATTGTCCCTGGATGCCTAGTTTCTTCGTTTACTGTCCTTCCAACTGCTCCTGGTCATTGCCTATACTCTTGTTACCATAGCTGCGGTTCTCAAAAGGACGTAGCCAGTTGAAATGAGGCATTTTCTCCAGCTCGACCACTTTCTTCATGCTTGCTTTCTGATTCCCGATCAGGGTTTCCCTTCTCCTTGAAGCCCTCCTCTACCTTCATAGCTGTATAAAGAACCAACCAAGCTTATGGGCCCATATTCTGAAATCTCTGCTTTCCACAAGCTCATTGGCAGAAAAAGCAGAGATTTTTGCCTATTGATTATTGGGATTGGAACACAATAGATCTCTAGTGTGTATCCCCCCTCCAATACCCCCCCCCCAAATTCTGGTCTTCTGTTTCCACTTGTTTTCTTTCTCTTTCCAACTTGATTTTTAGCAAAGAGTGTCCCAATTAACGAAGAGGAAATGCTGTAGACATGAATAGGGTGGACTGGGGACCCTGGACCAGCTTGTACCTGGGACACTCAGCAGAAACACACTTTAGAGCAAATTACAAAGATGGGACTAGAAGAGCACAGTAGGTACTGGAAATGGAGGAGGGCCTGCAGCAGCTAGCAGCTAAGCCTCACCCCCCTGTGCCTCTCTCGGTGACTTTGAAGCTTGAGCGAGATGCTATCCCTGGCTTTCTGCATTAAACAATTGCTTCTTTATCATGCAGCGTCTCACATTATAGTCCACTTACCTTGGGAACATTTTTCATTTTCCTTCCCAGTTCTTTATTTATTTCAGGCACTTCATCTTTTTCTCGGTGCCCTCTGCTGCCATCTAGTTAATTGCTTGTTGTTCAAAGTTTTTCATGTTGAAGTTTACTCTTCCTATTTTCTTCCTGGGGATTATAGCTGTCCTCCCTCCCCAACCCCCAAGGCTGTAAAAACAAGTAGAAATATAGCTTGTTTTTTTTCTTACTTACCTCACCCTTCACTTCTAGCAAAGAGCAAGAAGGGAATCCCACCCACGATGAGTGCTTCATTTGTTCCTCTGGCCCTCTCTGGAGCTGTGGAAGGCGGCATTTTCTTCTCTGCCTGTGCATCAGGGCTGGGAGCATGTTCACACCCTAAGGTTGAGGAAAATAAACTCAGCACCTGCTTCATTTATTTTTTGGGGGGGGTTGTCAGGGAGGGGCTTTGAAGATACCAAAGTTACTGAACTTGAGGTCCTACCAGGAAATGGAACAGTCCAAAGACAGTAATTCTCAAAACAGTAGCTCAGGATCATTTGCAGAATATCAGATCTCTCCCCTGAGAGAGTCTACCACCTCTCCAGGGACTGTAGTCCTGTTTCTGGAAGCTTCTTTGGTACTGAATCCTTCTCCCCATGCCTTGAAGTGGCAAATATCCTGGCCATTTTATCCTGCTCAGTTCAAATCTCTCATCCTGCCAACCATACTGCAATCATAACTTCCCTACTACTGCTGGAAATTAAAATGCATGTGTTGTCCCATGTCTAAGCTCCTCTTGTAACAAAATTCTGCCAATCCCACAACAGTGTCAAGGATTCTTGTCTTGTTATAAGTATCCCCTACCTTATCTAATAGTCACTCAGATCTATTTGGTGAACAGGGAAGTGAAAGATAGTCATGTTGGACACTATTTAGTATTAGAAAACTCCTTAATGTAAGAGTGATGAGGATATCAAAAATATTGAAGTAATAGTCGTACTTTGACCCATTTGCTACTAAGATAGATAGAGATCTCATGCCATCTCATGGAAGCCTTTTTAATCCTGTGTCCTTTGCTATCATTAGGATTTCCATCTTGTAGCAGAGGGGAATGAAGCTCAGAAAAGTCCAGAAACTTGTTCCAGTTAACCAAGCTAAGCAGTGATGGGTAGGGAATATGTAACCTAAGCCCTACCCCAGGGCTCAAATCCTTCACAGCTTTTCCTAGCCTGCCATGTTGAGTCTACCTACATCTAGTTCTGAGCTTTAGACAGACACCTAACAAGAAACAGCCAAGAGACACCCAACAAGGTTCAACTTGACAAAGCTCTTCACAGAAGAAAACTCCCCTGCCACCCCCAAAGTAATGTCTAAAAAGTCTAAGGTCCAAACATCAGAAAAAAGTTCTGTTGGAGAAGAAGGGCTCTAGAGTGAAGGCAAGTGAACCCCAGTTCTCTCTGAGGGTAGCCTGCTCACCCCTGCCCCAAAGAGGCTCGAGCTGGGAAGGGAACTGCCACAACCTGTAGTGACAAATGGTGTTTTCCGCACATCAGGCAGCAATGGTGTCATAATGGAGAGTCAGCTCTGACCTGCTCCTTGATGTTCTATGCTTTGTGAATAGCATTTGATTCTCCCCGCAGCTCTGTGAGGAAGAAGCCTGCTCCTGGTCACCATGGCACAGCTCCGAGAAGTTACATAACAAGGCCATGGCACCCAGCTCCTGGGAGACAGTGCTCACATCCAGCCCCTGCCAGCCCCCAAGCCTCCAGTGCTTCAGTCTCTCCACTCTCCCAGAGCACATTATGTCCTCCTCGATTAAATTTTTTCAAAATTACCTTTCATTTTATGCAGAACTGTTAGTCCAGTTCTTTTTCATGTTCCTCTGGTTAATATAAAATAATGACCCTAAAATTTGCCAAACAATAGAGAAAAAAAATCCAAATGAATTTTTTTTTTTTTTTAAAGCACAAGAAAAGGAGTTGAAGGAACAACACAGGTTTAGGACAAACTCCTTTGGGAGCCTGGCCTTGACCCTTATGACTTGGAACACTGAGGTCCAGCACTGACCTGGCTTCTCAGAAAAGTGAAAGCGGTGTATCTTTGACCTTGTTTATATCCTGTACCAAGTATGCAGTTTGAAAGCATCGATTCCACATTCTTAAAATCCACATACCTTTCCCACCTGGCAAAAGGAGAGAGGCAAGTTCCAATTGGAAAGGGCTTTAGGGCATTTTTCATTCTGAGTTTTCTTCCTCAGCAAGGATCATTTCTGACAGTTTTGCTTTACAGGAAACTTGACAGGGGCTGAAGGGGTCACGGTGATGTTTACCCAGGACTTGGTAAATACAAGAAGTGATGACTCATCTGCCAAAGAGCCAAGAGAGGCCCTGCCCCCATCTGCAAAACTTTAGTTGGCCCCCCTTGTCTCTGCACCACTTGTAAGGCTTTTTTTTTTTTTTGGTGGTAGCTGTTCTGCCTTCTACTCCTAGAATTTTTCATAAGGTACATCATGCCATCATGCAGTCACATAGTGAATAACTTACCAAGTGTGAGGCTTGCACTCAGAAGAATGTGTGTGGGACACATCTATGTTGAATGGACATAGCTCCTTGTTAAGCCTGAGCTGATACCTGTTTGTGGCAAGGAGTGTGCATATATATATATATATTCACTTGTAAGATATTTGTATTATCTTTATGCTGTTGTGATGGATGGTCATTATAAACATTCGCCTGTGCTCATTCTTGTGAGCCTGAGCAAATATATATCAAGATTTCTGCGTTTTGTAAATATATGTTTAACTTTATCAAAGGCTGACAGACCACTTTGTTCCAAAATTGCTTTAGCATTTTGTATGCCTACCGGTGGTGGTGATGAGTGATAGTTTTGTGGGATCATGTTGCAGCATCTCATCATGGTTTTAATTTGCATTTTCTTAGTGACCTTCCAGGTCAACAAGTGTCTCTTACATGCCTATGTGACATCCATATATCTTTGGGTGAATCCCACTTGGTAGGTTAGCATCATTTTATGCTGTTTGTGTAGCTAATATCTATTTGCTATGAATTTCCTGAAAAATTCAGCATTTATGCTTGAGAGAGACTGTATTCTTGCAAAAGCTGTTCTACTTTTTGTACTAGGGTAATGAGGGCCTTGTCCAATTCTGTAGGGAACTACCTGCCTCTTCTGCTCCTTGGAAGGGTTTGTGCAGATTTTATAACACATTTTTTTCTTAAATGTTGGGTAAACTCCACCAGGGAAAACTGCTGAGTTGATATTTTTCTTCTCTGCAAGGGATTCACTAATTCAATTTTATCTGATCCATCGAGGACTATTCGAATTATTTAGTTCTCCATCAGTGAGTTGGAGCTTATGCCTTCCAAGGATTTGGTCCAAGTCGTCTATGATCAAATTGATGTTCACAGAATGTCACTGTTGTCTTGTCACCTCTTAACAACCCTGCTGGTAGATGCTCTCATGCCTGACATTGGCAACTCGTGTCTTCGTGTTTTGTTTCACTCTTCTTGGTTAAGGGTTGATTAATTTTATTGAACTTTTAAAATAAACTTTATTTCTCTATTGCTTTTCTGTTTTACTTTTATTATTCGGGGCATATTTTTTTATTACTTCCTTTCTCTCACTTATTCAAATTTAGTTTGCTCCTTTTCTAATTTCTTTTTTTTTTATTCAATATATTTTTTATCTACATTTCAAATGATTTCCCCTTTTCTGGCCCCCCCCACTTCCCGAATGTTCCATAAGCCCCCTTCCCTTCCCCTGTTATCCCACCCACCCCTTCCCACTTCCCTTTTCTGGTTTTGCCCTATACTGCTACACTGAGTCTTTCCAGAACAAGGGGCCACTCCTCCGTTCTTCTCGTACCTCATTTGATGTGTGGATTATGTTTTGGGAATTCCAGTTTTCTAGGTTAATATCCACTTATTAGTGAGTGCATTACATGATTGATCTTTTAAGATTGGGTTACCTCACTTAGTATGATGTTCTCCAGCTCCATCCATTTGATGGCTGAGCTAAGAATTTCATGAATTCATTGTTTCTAATGGCTGAATAGTACTCCATTGTGTCAATATACCACATTTTTTGCATCCATTCTTCTGTTGAGGGATACCTAGGTTCTTTCCAGCTTCTGGCTATTATAAAGAGGGCTGTTATGAATATAGTGGAGCATGTATCCTTATTACATGCTGGGGAATCCTCTGAGTATATGCCCAGGAGTTGTATAGCAGGATCTTCCGGAAGTGAGGTGCCCAGTTTTCTGAGGAACTGACAGACTGATTTTCAGAGTGGTTGTACCAATTTGCAACCCCACCAGCAGTGGAGGAGTGTTCCTCTTTCTCCACATCCTCGCCAACACATGCTGTTTCCTGAATTTTTAATCTTAGCCATTCTGACTGGTGTAAAGTGAAATCTCAGGGTTGTTTTGATTTGCATTTTCCTAATGACTAATGAAGTTGAACATTTTTAAAGATGCTTCTTCTATATCTGAAGTTCTTCAGGTGAGAATTCTTTGTTTAACTCTGTACCCCATTTTTGAATAGGGTTATTTGGTTTTCTGGGGTCTAACTTCTTGAGTTCTTTGTTTATATTGGATATTAGCCCTCTCTCTGATGTAGGGTTGGTGAAGATCTTTTCCCAATTTGTTGGTTGCCGATTTGTCCTTTTGATGGTGTCCTTTCCCTTACAGAAATTTTGTAATTTTATGAGGTCCCATTTGTCAATTCTTGATCTTAGAGCAGAAGCTATTGGTGATCTGTTCAGAAACTTTCCCCCTGTACCAATGTCCTCAAGGGTTTTCCCCACTTTCTTTTCTATTAGCTTCAGAGTGTCTGGCTTTATGTGTAGGTCCTTAATCCATTTGGAGTTGAGCTTAGTAAAAGGAGAGAAGGATGGATCAATTCACATTCTTCTGCATGCTGACCTCCAGTTGAACCAGCACCATTTGTTGAAAAGGCTATCTTTTTTCCATTGGATGTTTTCAGCCCCTTTGTGGAGGATCAAGTGGCCATAGGTGTGTGGGTTCATTTCTGGATCTTCAATCCTGTTCCATTGATCTGCCTGCCTGTCACTGTACCAATACCACGCAGTTTCTAACACTATTGCTCTGTAGTATTGCTTGAGGTCAAGGATACTGATTCCCCCAGAATTTCTTTTGTTGTTGAGAATAGTTTCAGCTATCCTGGGTTTTTTGTTATTCCAGATGAATTTGAGAATTGCTCTTTCTAACTCTATGAAGAATTGAGTTGGGATTTTGATGGGTATTGCATTGAATCTGTATATTGCTTTTGGCAAAATGGCCATTTTAACTATATTAATCCTGCCGATCCATGAGCATGGGAGGTTTTTCCATTTTTTGAGGTCTTCTTCCATTTCCTTCTTCAGAGTCTTGAAGTTCTTGTCATACAGATCTTTCACATGTTTCGTAAGAGTCACCCCAAGGTACTTTATACTGTTTGTGGTTATTGTGAAGGGTGTCATTTCCCTAATTTCTTTCTCAGCTTGCTTATCCTTTGAGTATAGAAAGGCTACTGGTTTTCTTGAGTTGATTTTATAACCTGCCACTTTGCTGAAGTTGTTTATCAGCTGTAGGAGTTCACTAGTGGAGTTTTTGGGTCACTTAGGTAGACTATCATATCATCTGCAAATAATGATAGTCTGACTTCTTCCTTTTCAGTTTGTATCCCTTTGACCTCCTTATGTTGTCTAATTGCCCGAGCTAGTACCTCAAGTACAATATTGAAAAGATAAGGAGAAAGGGGCAGCCCTGTCTAGTCCCTGATTTTAGTGGGATTGCTTCAAGATTCTCTCTATTTAGTTTGATGCTGGCTACCGGTTTGCTGTATATTGCTTTTACTATGTTTAGGTATGGGCCTTGAATTCCCGTTCTTTCCAAGACTTTAATCATGAAGGGATGCTGAATTTTGTCAAATGCTTTTTCAACATCCAATGAAATAACCATGTGGTTTTTTTCTTTGAGTTTGCTTATGTAGTAGATTGCATTGATGGATTTCCATATATTGAACCAACCCTGCATCCCTGGGATAAAGCCTACTTGATCATGGTGGATAATCGTTTTTATGTCTTCTTGGATTCGGTTGGCAAAAATTTTATCGAGTATTTTTGCATCAATGTTCATAAGGGAAATTGGTCTGAAGTTCTTTGTTGGATCTTTGTGTGACTTTGGTATCAGTGTAATTGTGGCTTCGTAGAAGGAATTGGGTAGTGTTCCTTCTGTTTCTATTTGTGGAATATTTTGAAGAGTATTGGTGTTAGGTCTTCTTTGAAGGTCTGATAGAATTCTGCACTGAAACCATCTGGTCCTGTGCTTTTTTTGGTTAGAAGACTTTCTATGACCCCTTCTATTTCTTTAGGGGTTATGGGACTGTTTAGATGATCTATTTGGTCCTGATTTAATTTTGGTATTTGGTATCTGTCTAGGAAATTGTCCATTTTCTTCAGATTCTCCAGTTGTGTTGAGTATAGGCTTTTGTAGTAGGATCTGATGATTTTTTGGATTTCCTCAGTTTCTGTTGTTATACCCCCCTTTTCATTTCTAATTTTGTTAATTTGAATACTTTCTCTGTGCCCTTCTTCTCTAACATATGCATTTGATGCTTAATATTTCACTTTGATAGCTTCTAATGCTGCATTAAGTATGTCTTGGGTAATTGCATTCCTTTTAAGTTTAGCTTAAGAAACTTTGTTTTATTTATTTGTTTATTTCTTGTACCGAGTATGCATTTGAAAGCATCAATTACACATTCTTAAAATCCACATACCTTTCCCACCTGGCAAAAGGTGAGAGACAAATTTCTACTGGAAAGGGCTTTAGAGCATTTTCTTTCTGAGTTTTCTTTCTCAATAAAGCTCACTTCTGACTTAAGCTTCCCTTTAGATATCCTTTTCTGGATGGTCTCAATACTTGCCCTTTTTTTATATGCCAGGTTTTGGGTTAGCTTGTTTTTGGTCTTGCCCCTATGTGATGTTCTCCTGGGCTTCTAGGACCCATGTATATGTCTCTGTCACACATTTCAGAATATTTTTAATTCGTTCTTTCAAAAATCTACCTTTGGGGGATTAAATTTCAGTGAGTTTGTAAGTAATCAAAAGAGTGTCCTCCTAATTGGAAACATTATTGGGCATACTGTCCCCAGACCTCAGGGCAGGTAGAGAAAATAAACAGAACCCTATGAGAGACCTTAACTAAACTGACCTTGGAGACTGGCTCAGGCTGGGTGGTACCCCTCCCGTTGGCCCTTTTCTGAGCCCAGAACAGCCCCTGCCATTTTAACCTGAGCCCTTTTGAGATCCTCTTTGGTACCCCAACACCTTTGTTGTCTACTGGGCCCTCCCAGGAGATATCCCACAACATGAGATTTGGCCCAAACTGTCTGCCTTAAATGTTCCAGGGATGGCAGAGACTCCTCACTGCTTCCAGACTGGTGACTGGATCTATGTAAGAAGGCTTGAGGGACAGTTGCTGGAACTCTGATGGAAGGGACCCATCTTGGTGCTGCTAGCCACTCCCACAGCCCTCAAGGTGGGTGGTGTTGCAGCCTGGGTGCATGCTTCCCGAGTAAAACCTACAGATGCCCCACTCTCCAGAGACCCCCACTGGACGTTACAGAAGATAGACAATCTGCTCAAGCTCAAGATCACTCGACCTTGATCATGACTGCCTGGTGGTACCTTTGGATTCTGTTTTTTCCCCCTCAATCCTATGTTCCAGTCTGCCAAACCTGTTACAGCACTCACTGTCTCCTTTCTGTTGGAGTTAGAGATGGGCGAGGCAGCCACCAGGACTTCCACTCTGGTCTTACAAGGGGAAAATCATGACAGTCTGAGGGCAGCCATTGATTTAGATATAGAGAGAATAGACACTTCCAGCAGGCACTGACTTTATTATCAGAAGTAGTGCTGCAGAATAGGAGGGCTGTGTGCTGCCTTAGCTGAGGAGTGTTGCTTTTATATAGACCATTCCGGGGTTGTTATCTCTGTTAGGATCTCTCATTGTTCTCCAGCTATAGTTGACTTTTGGCCCCTACATTTTAAAGCACTTGGTCACTATTGTTAACAAACACTTAGGTATAGTACAACTAATGACCTTAAACCAGAGATACAAAGAACCAGAAACAGAAGATCAGGAGTATGAGCTATCTGAATACCAGCAGTTGCTTCAGGATTGAAGCATGCACAAAGAAAAGAGGGAAATGAAAGGGTTAGCTCAGGGACTTTGGAAAGGTCATAGAACACTGGCCCCTTCCAGAAGGGAGAGGCTAAATTACATTCCTTAGACCACAGAGAGGTCCCTGAAGCTAGAGGAGACCCAGAGACCATTGGCCACCTACCTCAATCCCTAACAACCAGTTAGTGTAAAGGTAACACTTTTCTTTCAATCACATTGTGTCTAATGGCAGTTGCCCTGAGGACTGTATAAAGGCCCTCAAAGCCCGCTGCACATGGTCATTCTCTCCCCATGTGCAGGGTGACCCTAGCATGCTGGATCAAATAAAAAGATCCTCTTGCTTTTGGCATTGGAAAAAAAAAAGAGTGTCCTGTGAAACTTCTGGTCTGACCTTTAATACACATACTACTCTCAATATTTTTAATTTTCACCATCAATAAGGAAAACAGAACACACTATTGTGGCCTTTAACTTTCAAAGTATCTTAAAGTGCTTTTAAACTTAAATTTATTTTATATTCAAACACAAAAATTGTATTTACATTATTTCTACCACTTTCTATCTCCTTCAAACTCCTCTCATGTGCCCCCACCCCATTCTCTTCCAAATTCATGACCTCATTCTTCTTGTTCCACACATACCCCTTTTGAGTCCATTTCGTGTTGCTTGTATGTACACATACTTAGACCTGACCATTACATAGCTTAGGCTTGAGACAGTGAGTGATTATTGGACAGCCTGAGGAAGGAAGGGCTTTGTGCTCAAGGCAATTTTCATGTTTCCTTGTATTTGTCTCCAGTGATAGATTTTTTTTTGGCCCCTCTTTCATGGTCTCCAAATGAATGTATGTCCAGTAAATAAAAGACTGTAAAGGGTAGGATACCTGAATTAGCTTCAAAAGTAGTATTTCCTTGATATTTTCATGGATACACATCATTGCAATTTGGTTATGTTTCCTCCCACCTTTTGATATTGACCTCTACTCTATGAATATATGCATGCACACATACATAAACCCACACAAACATGTACTACACATGTGTAAAGTAATGCTCTGTAGATGAACATTTCTCTATAGCTCTTCACTACTTTGTCACCCCCTCCCCATTCTGATCATCAAGGGAGATTGGTCTGGGTCATTTTTAAATGTTTGTTTGTTCTAACTCCCACTCAAGCACCAGAATTCTTCTTGACCCTTCTATGATGTCCTATTGATATTTGTAAATGACAAACATAGGTCATGTCATGACTTCTGTCATAAGTGTTTCCCCATGAGTCTTATACTGACATAGGTCCTGACTGTGCTTTAAGAAACATGTTGGGTAGAAGCCTTACCCTATTTTCTCCAGTGATGAGAGAGCGTTCCATTCCAGGTCTGTGCATGTCAGTTCTTAGCTCTCCCTATAGGTGTTTATCCCTCAGACACAGGAACAGCAGCTTACTCTGTAACCTTAGTTCTCTGTCAAGTCTGTGACAAGTCATTCCTTTTCTGTTTGCATAAACCTTTTCTCATTGTGGGGATGGAATACTTCTACATATCTCTACTGAAAGCATAAGACCCTAGTTAAATGTCATTTGTATTCCTCCTGTACACGCTTCACAGAGTACCTCACTTCTGTGGCCTGAGGTCTTTCATCGGTTTTTATAACTGCATCATTACCTATTCTGCCATTGCAGGTCCTTGAAGAGGTATATGTTAAGAATGGACATTTTAGATTTACGGGGAAGAAATGTTCATGGAGAATGACGAGGGGGAATTAAACACATAGATGGAGTCTGCAGACAGCACAGAGGCAGGAAGAACAACAGGAACATGAGTCCTGCTCAAGCAAATGTGGGGTCCCATCCTTGTATTGGACAAACATGAGCTGATACTTGACACTGTTCAGTCATATGCGGGAAAGAGCAAGGATCTCCAGCCACAGGGAGTTAGAGCGGTGACATTCGATGGTATATACACTGCATACTTCATGTCCCCAGGTGAAGACATTTTCACCTCTTCCTCCAGCCATACCAATTAGACTTAGCCCAGCATCCCTGACCTCTATCTTCCACTCTTCTGCATTAACCCTTCCTCCATTTCTTCTAACTTTCTGTTTGTAGATCATTATCTGCCCTGTTCACTCTGTAGGTAAGTCAATTACTGTGTTATTCATCTTTTTTTTGCATTTTTAATCACCAGATTTTAAGCTCATTATTCAGTCCAATTGTCTGATGTTTCATAATTTGTCATGTGCTTCCTTAGAGACAATAATTAGAGCTCTCTTAAACTCCTTGACTGAGGGTTCCACTGCCTAAGCCTCGGTCTGTTCCTGTTCCCTTTGTTATCATTTCCAGCTGTTTCCTGACATACCTGAAGATGTTTAAAATGAATGTTCAAAGCTGGAATAGTGCGGAATGAAGATGCTGCCTTTTACTGGCAGTGAGATGAAAGCAACCTTAACTAATCAGGAACTAAGATTTTTCTGCAGCGCCTACAAAGCTGTTTCTCCCTTAGATTCATCTCCCTGTATGCCATTGCTATTTGCCTAGTGATTAACTAGAAAATCTCATTTTGCCTGTTAACTCTAAGAATTACCTTCCCAGTCCCTTGGCATTGTGCTTATCTTTACTTTTCAGTGGCTTTGGTTGACAGTCTTAGCTGTTGTCCTGCTTAATACTGAGGCTTCTTAGAGAAATCAGACAAGTGTTGGAGCCACTTCTCTAGTCCTTGGTTAGCTTCTGCAGGACCTCGAATCATTATTTAGCTGTCTAGACAATCTCAGACTTCAATTTTTTATCTTCTCTCTCCTGCCTTATGTGATTTCTGTCTGCAAGCCTCTCAGCCCTTCACCAGTGGCCTTTTGCCAGCTCCTCAGTCAGGATTCATGCTCCTAACCCTAAAGTATTGTCTCAAATGCATTGCAGACAAATTGGACATGGAATGTGGGCTTTTTCTTCTTTTCTCTTGGTCTTGCTGCCTTTCCAGAACCCCAGTGGCTGTGACAGAAATCTGGTGCCTTCACACAGATGCATCACCATCTTCTCAGGCTCCTGTGTGTTCTTTATGGTTCACTTCCCATCCCAGTGGGGTGTAAAATCCACAGGGAAGAATTTGATTCAAAATGTGATGGGTTTGGTACACCTGAGAAGTATAGATGATCATTTTTGAGACTCTATAAGCAGCTGGCAGGCAAGTGAGCTGTAGTTGACTCCAAAGCATAACAGATCAAGGGACTAGGGGCCTGGAGAGATGGCTCAGTGGTTAAGAGCAAGGAGTGCTCTTCCAAAGGTCCTGAGTTCAAGTCCCAGCAATCACATGGTGGCTCACAACCAGCCACAATGAGATCTGATGCCCTCTTCTGGGGTGTCTGACAGCTACAGTGTACTTACTTGCATATAATGAATGAATAAATCTTTAGAAAAGAAAAAAAAGAACAAGGCACTAGAAGTGGAAGCTGAGTGGAAGAATAAATAGTAGAGAATGACATTGGTGAAAATGCTTGGCAGTAGCTAGTCTTTTTCTACTTTGTGGGTCCTTTTTTCTTCCACCTTTCTCTACCCCTACCCCTTTCCCCCACGTTTCCAACTCCTTAACATCAGATAAGATAGGAAAAAGGATATAGAGGAAAGGAAAGAGAGTCCCAAATAAAGTCAGGGGTTGGAAAGGGGGCAACGTTATCATTAGACTATTTCCTGCTGATTAGGGGCATCCAGTTCTTTGAGGCGAGTTTGATCTTCACTATCAGGATATATAATTTCTTCTTGTTCCTTCTTCTTTTCCAATGACTACTTAATGAACTATGACCAGCAGCAACCAACAAACATCAACCAACCAATAACCCATACCATCTCTTGAGGACCTATATACCCTTGGACAAGTCCCCAGAATTCCAAATATCACACAATCACAGAAACTATCTACAGCTGGCAATATCATTTCCTTGCTAAAGCATGAGGCAAATCATAGTTAACTGCTGTAGACAATTTGAAGCATCCCCATTTCCCACATCTGAGATTAAAATGAAAACATATTCTTATAATCTCTCTCTCTCTCTCTCTCTCTCTCTCTCTCTCTCTGTGTGTGTGTGTGTGTGTGTGTTTTAAAGAAACCAAAATTCTTATTACACTTGGCTGCCCATATCAGGGGAAACTTGAATGAAGAACTAGAGAATTGTATCACTGCTACAAGAAGAAGCTACCTGAGGAATTTGGGAATGTTGGGGATTGAGTTCTGAGAGGTTTTCTTTGAGCAGACAGCTCTGGTAGTGAGCATGTAGTGGCTTCAGGTGGGAGAGACAGAGACATCCATCAGTCAGGAGGCCAACTAGGAGCAAAAGTAGTAGGACAAGTGTTGGGAGAGATGTGTGTGGAAGGCTGTACATTAGAACTGGCTGGAAGGGACGTGGAAGAGATCCCCGGGGAATCCAAATGGGTCCTCATGATTCAAACTGCATCTTTTCTACTAAGCCTACGAGTTACCAGTTGTATGTCCCTTGAGGCATATGTAACTTATTCTAAGTGCTGCCTGTATTTGTGACCAAATGTGACACTTTAGAAGGGACAGAGACTTACCAGGAATACTGTTCCCCTTTCACACCATTAGAATGATCGGCATCTGCTTTCCTCTAGTGCATGAGGTCAAGTCTGCAGGCCATTGTCTCTTTGGCACAGCCAGCTCACCAGAAAGATGGGCAGCGAGTCTCATCAGGGAGTGTTTGCACTGATTAATTCACCAGCATCAGGGGCTGACAGCTTGAAAAGATGATTTCAAAAGCCTCTAGGGATGGCTGCTTTGTAGGGGATGCTCACGTTAGCTAATCACACGATAGAAGGTACGTGCACTAAAGTCTCCTTATTAGATTTCAGGGGGAAGCAGATGGCTGCTGGGTTGTTCATACTATGGTCTTCCATGGTTAGACCTGTCAGAGCCTGCAGCAATACCTGCAGCCTGGAAACAAATCCATGCAAGTTTAATTCCTAACTCCAGAAAAGGACAAGTGCTATATAGAAAATATTGACCCGCACAAGTGTTTGTTAGGTGCCACTTGTGAAAGAACCCAGAAGCAAGGGAAATGAGCTTTAGCGAGGTGAGTCAGAGATATAGCCATTTGCCTCAACAAATAATGAACCAACATGCTCTGATTTTAAATTATTTTTGTTAACACAATTAATGATAAGCAGAATTCAGACAATATATTCACCTTACAAAGTAGATGGATAGCAGTCTATAGAGAAAGAATGAGAGAGAGACAGATATATACAGAGAGAAAGACACACAGAAATAGACAGGCACAAATACAAGAGACAGACACAGAGAGGCAGACATACATACACTAAGACAGTCAGATAGACAGACAGACACACAGAGACAGACAGACAGAAAAAGACAGAGAAAGATACCAAGAGAAGGGAAGAGATTGTGAGAGAGATGTACACCTAGAGAGGGAGAGAGTGAAAAGGAGGGAGGAGGAGAGGTGGGGGGAGAGCAAACTGTAGAAAAATGTAAGATTTTAACATTTAGCTCATGGTGATAGTTGGCATTTGAGTTTCCCATTTATTTCATAAACACGTCGTGTTTTCATGCTCACATATGCGCGCACCACGTGGGAAGAGCTGCCGTGAGATCTGAGACATCAGTGCCTGAAAAAGACTTTTCAGACAGGACAGAAGCAAGACTATTTCTTGCTCTTGGGTCCCAGATTAAAAAAAAAAAAAAAACAAAAAAAACAAAAACCAAAAAAACTTTGCTTTTGAGTTTAGGTCATTCAAAATGAAGACCAATCAGCTACTGAACCCTGAGTTAGAGCACAAATCATCTTCTCAATCATTAATGTCCAGAGAGGAACAGGTTATTGTGAGGATGTGCTAATGGGACTCCTGGATGCACTGAGCCCTGCCTGTATGGCCTTCAATTTCCCCGCCCTGCTTTTTCCTCGACTTAGTGGTTGTAGTGTGGGACAGGCTCTTTCCTTAAGATGCACATGGCTGCCTCTACTACTTGTGTATTTCCTTCCTATTTTCTTTACTCTTGGGACCAACTCTGCAATCATCTCAGTTTGGCCTTGTTACCACATTCAAGGCACAGAAACCCACCAATATGGTGTTACCTCTGCACCCCTGTACCCAAGGAAGACCCTATTCAAGTTTTCAGTACATGATTCCTGGTACTTTTAGCCCAGGCCCCACTGCTGTTCTCCCTTGCCCTTTAGTAATCTCTTCAAAGCCAGATTTAAACCTCAGCTCTGTAGGGTCTTTTTAGTTGATGATTCGGGGTGAGTCACACTTCACTCTGGGCCTCTGCCAAATTTCCTATTTCCTCAGCTTGGAGGGGGGCACTTTGTGTTTCATTCTTGTTCAACCTCTTCATCTTTACCGAGATGAACAAATGATCTCTCCACCCCCAGTCCAGCCCCTCGGTGGCCTCATTGATTGTTCTTGTCCACCCTCAGCCCAGGCAGGGAGGGGGCAGGCAGTGATGACTCATGGAGGGGACTTGTAATGAGCTCCTTTGCTGGATGCTTCTCCAGCCTAGTTGCTATGCACTGGAGAAATTCACCAGGATGGCATCTGATACCGAAAGGAATTGCTACGATTTTTGTTTTCTGTTAACAACCTGTATTTTGCTAATTAGAGTTGTGATTGTCCTATGTGAAACTGACACAAGGTATGAGGACCCATGATCTCTAATTCTTCCACCAATGCTCCCAAGATATTAGTGTGACTGCCTTTCAAGGACCAGGATATTGCAGATTAGAAAGTCAGCAGAGGGCTGTGTTGCTTTCTGTTGTGTGTACTGTCACTGGAGACTATGCCAAGGCCTGTGGTATGTGCTGATACTGGAGACCATGTGCAAGTTTATGATCTGTGTTTTCATTTATGGTAAAGGGCAAGGAAGCTACCTTTACCGTGGTATTCATGATTACAGATTCAGTTAAGAGGGACACAGAAGGCCTATATGACAACCCCATACCCTCTCTAAAGTAACAGCCTAGACAGAAAGCAATCAAAAAGAACTCTTTTTTGTTTGTGATTAAGATGCTAAAGTGAAACTCTCCACAATTAATGGTTCTGGTAGGGGGGGGGTGTGGGGAAGGAATCAGTTTTCTTTAAGGGAGTTTGATCAGGCTCCAGTGAGTACATGATAATATAAATTGGGCTTCCTTTTTTTTCTTCATTTTTTCTTGGGGGTGTGTGTGATGTCATAGGAATAGAGGGGCAGAAGACTAGGACATAGGTAGGATAGGATTCATGATGAGAAATTCTCAATGATCTATAAAAATATTATAAAATGGGAAATTAGAGATTCGTAGATGATGTGCCTCCATGCTGCCCACACAGCAAAGCAGCTGATGGTTGTTAATGTGAGAGGAAGCCAGAAAGCCCATCGAGGCGAGTTATTGCTTTCCAAGTGAAAACAAACCCAAGATTTAGAAATTTAGAAAGAAAGTGAGTGGCAAGTAAAATCTCAAGGTGGGACAGCAGGATGAGGATTCGGTTTTCCGCTCACTGCAGAGCCAAAGTGCAATCTAGAGCCTTCTGCTAGAGTGGGTCTTCCTTTTCTCTCCAGGTATATGTGCTTAGAATCCCCAAGAAGCTATCCCAGGAAACTGGCCCCTCTGTGTTTAGTGTTCACAGACACAGGACTCCCAGGGGAAATCTGACTCAACATTTTGATGCAGACAAGATCACACTTCTCCAAAGTCCCCTGCAGTCATAGCTGGGGAACCAGTAGAGAAGAGGCAGTAAGTCTGGATCAAGCTGGTGAGAAGGCTCTGCTCTTTCAAGAGTCTTTTTTTATTATTTCAAACATGACATTATGGATCATCCTATTAGTTTTGACCACTTTCCTTTCTCTCATTGGACACCATTTGGAGTTACTTTCCATCCTCAATAATGCCAGCTTGACCTTGGTATGAGATATACATATTTAGAGACTTGCAGGATACAATAGGTGAATATTTGAGGCATATCATGAGCATATCAGCCAGACTTCTAATTTCCACATACTGACTGTAGACTCAAGAAGCAGAAGGCGTCTAGATTCTGCAGTGAGATCAGACTCTAGTGTCAAATAGACTTGACAACAAATGCTGGCTTCCTATTCAGGTTCAGAGTTACTTGTTTTGAAGCCCAGTTCCTTTCCCACAGGACAGAAGTGTGGTTGGCACCACTGTGAATGTAGAAAGGATGGTAAGCCCAGGGCCCAGCACACAGCCAGCCCTGTGTCATGGTAGCTCTGCCTGATGTTGCTCTACTGATTTCAGTGTTCAATCTCAGAAGGATGTTGAAAGCCTGGTTATAGAAAACAAGCTCAGGTGGACACTGGGGTCATACGTCTGATGGGTGGCTGAGTCACTCAGCCGAGGAGTACAGTGGAGGGTGGGTTCTGATGGACTATAAAACCTGTGAGTGGGAAGAGACGTGGGCTGGTTTTGTTTTTCTAAATTGCGCTGTTTCCACCAAGTTCTGTTTCCATGAATCCTTAGAGACCTTTCAGAGCGGGGAGGCAGCTGAAGAGCCAAGCAGCCATCTCTTCCGGCCACACAGTGCCCTCTGGTGGCCGGGAGCCTGTGCATTGGCTGCTTCTGCATAGAGGGGGATGCAGGCCAGCTTTCTAATCTCTGGGCTATTTCGCTTCACCGTGGGGAGCTCTGGGAGAAAAGAGCAGGGACACAGCAAACAGAACAGGACAGAGCTGACTTGTAAGATTAGCTGCAGTTCCTTGCCTTTTCTCAGAGCCGTGTTAAGATAAAAGAGGAAAGGGTGAATGGCGAAGTACCTCTAGAATTTTCTGATCTGCATCTGCATTTTAGAAAGCAACCATTCTCGGCTACATGAATTTTCTAGAATTCAAAAAAGATTGTGGCTATTGTTCTTTTCATAGGCGTTAGCTAGCTGCTAAAAGTGGAAGCTCACGAATATCTACCATCTCTGCTTTATTCCCTAGCTCAAAAGACCCAGAGCGGGAGAAACAGCAAAGCAAGAAAATAATGATTTCAGTTGCTGCACTGACATTGAATGTTTAAAATTTTAAGACCTTTTAGTTGATGCACAGTAATTGTGCACATTATGGGGTATTGTGCGATGTTTTATACATGTGGGCAGAGTCTAATAAATCAGGGTAATTAGCATATCCACCTCTAGCAGTCATCGTTTCTTTGTGGAGAGAACATTAAACATTTTTCTCGTTTGAGCTATTTTGTATTCCTCTAAACTAGTCATGCAGCGTTCTCATTACTATTCAAGGCTTGCTTTGTGGGTAGCAAAGGAGTTAATAGTTCCAATAACCACACCCAATCCCCAGGGCACATCAAGGACTGAATTGCATAAAGCAGAGTGAGTCCTCAGGGGCAAACAGGAAACTGTAGAGATTCAGTTTACCTCAAAAAAGACAGGAAAGTATACTGAGGGTATATGGTCTGATGGTACTGTACTCTGCCAAATAATTTTAAGCAAATAATGTACACATGCATTTAGAAGTAATAAAACCACAGGCAGAAATTATTAAGGACTTTTCAAAGAACACAAAAGATGAAAGTAGGGTAGTGGTAAGTAGAACTACCAGCCAGATGGATGATTAGGCAGCTATTTAAAATTAGAATAGGAGGCATCATGGTGGAGACAGGCAATTGTAAGACAAACCCATGAGCAGAGTACAAAATTGCAGGTGCTCACACCTAAAGACTACATGCACATCGCTGACTGTACCAATTTATAAAGATAACATTGAATTAGGACTGTCCCATCTTATGCTGACACAAAAATGAAGATTTATTTTATAAAGATCTCTATACATTTTAAAGATTATTTTTTCACTGTAATAAAATGCAAAAGCTCAAGCTTATTCTCAGCTGTGAAGTATGAAGTTAAGGTGAGGCATAGCTTCAGAAGGCCTGTTTTGGGGGGGGGGGGCAGGTGTTTGTGCTCAGGCCTGAATTGGTGATAGGGCTCCTGGAGATTACTAGTTAGGGAAGCTTTAGTTGTTCGTTCCTCACTGAAAATGAAGCAGCCAGGGCCTTAGGGGTGTTTGTGCCTCCAAAGTAGTTAGGCTTACTGTATCCCTCTTGCTGTTGGCCCAAGTTAACCCTTTTGGACAGTGTCCCAACAGCACCCACCTGAAAAGCACCCTGTGAGGATAATATAGGCTAAAACTTTAGAAAAAAAATTTTGGGTAAGTTCATGGAGACAGCTGCTTCTATCACTCGCATCACGGCAGTTCCTTTAATGCAAGAGGCTACAAGATGCCCCAGGAAACTTGAATGTTAGAACAGAAGTTCTTTGTGGCTCACTGGGAAGATGAGAGGCAAGCATATAGCCTCAGAACAGATTTAAAAGAAAAGAAACAAAAAGCAACACACTCCCCACCCATATTTGGATGGGTGCTGGTATTACTGACAAGTCAGTTTTTTTCCCCCTCCAGCATCTCTACCATAGGCACAAGACAGTAAATATGATTTCACACGGTCTTTATACTCTCACTTCATACCTGTGACACTGAGAAGAAAAATCCAGCAAGCAAATAAACATAGCCTACTGAGTCTGCCGACTTGGCAGCAGTCCGTACCGGAAACTGCATAACCATGAGTCTGTTGTCTTTTATCATTTGCTTCACTCTTCACAAGGTCCATAAAGCTAGCAGAGGACGAGTGGAAAATGTACCCTGAGCTGTGCTCTGTCCCCAGAGAACTTCTTTCTTGTGGCTTCTCAGAATGCTCTAAAGCAGAACGGCAGCATCACCGTGCAGCGTGCATGGTGTATGAGTCTTCCACAGCCGAGGGCAGACATTTTAACAGGAAGACATATAAATGGCTCACCAAGCAAATGAGAAAGCAGTAGGGGAAAGGCCACACAAGGCCCAAATCAACTAATGTTGTGCAGGCAATAGATACTGTCAACCAGCTGAGGATATATGCCACTGTCCCTCAGATCTCAAGACAAGTATGGCTCTGAATAGGTTTACTCTAAATTCAAATGTGATTGCTAATATTGTTAACCTAAGAGACAAGCCTTTGGTTAAGTCTTACTGGATTTGGGTTTGGGCTTACTGGAGTGGGAAGACCTACCCTGGATGTGGATCCTACTATCCCCATGGTCTGAGGTCCTAGACTATACAGGAGAAAGTTAGCTAAGTAAGAGCATTCATCTCTCTCTCTCTCTCTCTCTCTCTCTCTCTCTCTCTCTCTCTCTCTCTCTCTCTCTTTCTCTCTCTCTCTCTCTCTGCTTTCTAACTGTAGATATAATATGATCACCGGCCTCCTGCCTTTCCCACCTTGTTGGGAATAACCAATCCCTTGCTTCTGTCAGGTGTTTCACCACTTTGGAGAGAAGAGTGATACACCAAGTCCGAAGCGGCTGAAGTTTCCTTGTCTGATTCCCAAGGATCATTTATTATCTCTAAGTCAGAGGGAAAGTGGCATCATGCTTACCATCCGTGGGTATTGCTGCCAGTGACCTAGTAAACTTTCAGAAGCTGACAGGTTCAAGGGAAACACTGGCATCAGCTGAAAGACAGTGACCCAAGAAGCACTGGTCACCCTCTTTGCTTCCGTTGCCCACAATGGTCGGAGGTTTTCACTTGACCCAGGGTACCAGGTGCCTTTATTTCAACTGATGTGGTTGTATCAGAAAAACAAAAGCCATTGATATTCCAGAAGCAACCTTAATTGCACTGGTATTTCTGGAATATGCCCAGTGTGTCAGACTTCTGCAAGATGCTGCATAGAATCGTGAAGGTAAGTTTTTCTTTTCTTTAGTTACCATGATAAAAACCATAACTCTATGCATCAGGTTAAGAAGTGTTTAAGGAGGGTACTACTCTTGCAAAGGACTAGAGTTTAGTCCCTAGCATCTACCCTGGATGGCTTACAACTCCCTGCCTCTCCAGCTTCACGGACTCTAACAACTCCATATGTTCTTTGGCACCAGAACTCACATGAACATATAGTTCCAATACACAGATTAAAATAAAAATAATTTTAATGGAAAGAGGATGTAACAGGTCCTCTCCTCTCCCACCATGGGTCTAGTGCAGGAAACACAGGAACTGGCGAACTGGAATTCAAAGAATAAAGGGATGTGAAGGCCTCAACATCTGTTGTCTTCTGTGGAACCTGTTTTGTGTCCAAGGCAAGGACATTTAAACCATTTGTGGAGGTAGGAATCAAATCCCAGTGGCTTCTGGAAAGAGATTCTAGATCTCTAAATTTACCTTAGGGGTTTTGATGTTAGCATTGCTAATTTTGGGTGCTGGGTAATTCTTTGTTGGGGCTGCCCCAGATGCTTCAAGGTGTTAAGCAGCATCCCTGGCACCTACCAATGTATTTTTTTTTCATGGGATTGACCCCAATCACAGGGTGGATAATTACTCTGTGCTATTCATTCTTAGTTTTGAAACCACTGAGTTCCAAACATTGCCTGGAGTGCAAGGTAAAACTCATCTCTCCCCCTACTTCCTTTAAGAAGCTGCCCAATGACTTTAGCTCAGTGAATGTGGGGGTGCAGGACATCATAGAAAACACAAGGCCCTTGTGTGAGCAGTGAGTAGTCTGCAAGGCTTTAGAGGGAAAGCTTTTTCAGAGGTCATCTCACTAATGTGTGGTGGAGTAGGACGCAGGAATGGTGGTGCCATTACTCCACCCAAGTTCTAATTGGGAAGAAGGCTTCTGTTTAGCCACTCGCTGTTCTGCCTAACAGTCACAGCGATGCCGCAGGTATTCCTGCAGGCTCATCTTGGAGAGGTGCCATCTATGATGTCACTGTCTCCTCTTAGAATGAGAGCAGCCTGAAAGCAAAGGGACTTTGTACCTAGGTTATGTCTCTCATGTTTCCTATTGTGAAGCTCTATTTGAAATTGAGATTCAAATACATGTTGGAGCCAGAACTGAATAGTGAAAGTCGTCTGACCCATAACTGCACTAGACTGCAGGGGGAATAAATGTGCTAATTCATAAAAATCTTTCTTAAAGACTCTCTGTGTCTTAAGTGACTGTGTGGGCTCCACACACTGGAAGAGAAATTATAATTACATATGAAGTAACTGGTGTGGAATGGACAGTGGACACACAGTCAAGCTTACTCACTCTAATACAATGGAGATACCACCAGTGACAGGTCAAGGCTCTGAAAGCCATAAATAATTGGTCAGCCAAAACTTGTTCATTTACTGGCCAAGGAATTATCTCTTACTCTACTTAGTAAGCTATTATATTACCACATGACATTATAGATTTTCCACAGGGTAACTTGCTACAGCATATTGATGGCTCTAGTTCCCAAACAGCAATTCTGATGATGTCTAGGCTGCAGGTCTTGGGATCTCAAACCTTTTTAATGAATAGCATGACATCCATGTCTAAAGATATTATGTGTGTACTGATAGATACCTTTTCAAAGTTTACATACACTTCACCCTCAATCTTGGTTGCTCATGGCTCGTTTAATCAGTGCCCCATCTCCTATTCTTAGCCTGTGCATTAATGCACATTATTCATGGTTATCGAGTTGGATAACTGTGGTTGAGTGCCTTCTATTTTTACAGTAATTAAAGGGTTTAAAGGAAAATAAATTTAGCTGCTTATGTGCCCTCAAATAGCCTCTTAGGCTGGGAATGAAATGCCAAGACAAGTGAGCCTTTGGCCCTGTCCATGGTGCTGAAACAGAGTTTGCATTCATGGGATTTTATAGCCTCAGACAGAGCTGAGAGATCTCTCTCTGCATTTCCCCCACCTTTGTCTGACATTCGCATGACAACTTGACTTGGTCAGAGATAAAAAAGAATTGTACTAAGACCTTAGAACACACATTGGGTTCTAGCAGTTTATCTTCAAAACCAGTGAAAAGCATGTAAAGAACAGAGATGACAGATGACCCAGAAGTGCCAGGATTAAAGCCAGCACAAATGCACTATCCATTAAAAACCCCTCCCAAAAGGCCCCTTTGCTTCTGTTGCACATAGTGTTGGGTCAGGAATGAAGGATACTCTTAATCTGAATGATAAGCATAGTAAGAAAGAGTAACCTTAATTTGAATTATAAACATGGTAGGGAAGGGTACCCTTAAATCTGAATTATAAGCACAATAGGTTTGCCCAAAAATATCTGGGAAATTCCTAAGATGAAGATTCAACTTGGCATCCTCATCTATAAATTTTCCATAAAAGCATCAGACATCAGGCAAAGATTTCCTAATAGAATAGGGTAAATAACATGTAATAACACTCCAGAAACATTAATTGTAACCCCACCCATGACCACCTACCTCTCCAGAGATGATACTGCTCAGCAGGATAAGCCTTCATATATCAATCAAGACTTGACTACCCACCAAAGTTCCATCTCCCAAGAGGACAATAGTCTGTGTCAAGTTAGCAAAGCTAACCAGCACATTCACCATCAGTGGTGTGCTTTCTTTACATAGCAGTTACCATGTGGAGAATGTTACGCTCTGTACAAAGTCCCTTTCACATAGCTTACTTGAATCTTTCAATATGTAAAGAGTATGAGTGTTTAAGACCTACATGCAATCCATAAATAGCTTTGCTCATGAGTTTTCAATCATGAGACCTGGCACTTAACTAAGAGACCAAGTCTTCACACGGTTATTTTCTCTGCTCCCATGTAGGAGGTGTCTATGTATATAAGCAGTAGCTGGAACTCCAGATATTTAGAAGTGGTGCAGGTGGTTCTCTTTGGATGTGAGCTCTCTATATTTAAGAGGGATTTTCCAGGAGACTACCAGCTTCTTGAAGGCAAACATAGCAGAAACAGGGCATGTAGAAAACGTCATATGTTTCCTGTTCTGGTTGGTAGTAGAGCAATTTCAGTAGAGCAGAACCTACTTACTTACTGAAGAGACAGAATGCATAGAAAAATGTGGCCCATTTTGTAATAGCTCCCTGATAGAGGAGTCGAAGAACAGAACAGGGACTGTAAGAGAAAGAGGGCTTCACAGCTCTGCTGGAGGCCAGTGGCAGGCTAAAAGGAATCTCAGCCCGTAGTTACATGCTTGGGACCGGCTGTGAATCTGAGCACAGCTGTTCTCTGGTAAGAGCAGTTTTCCTCCCCCCACCCCACCCATGACAGATCAGAAGAAAACGGGCTTTTGATTTTCCGTGCTTAAGTCCTAGTGAATCCAGGCCTGGGAGAGCTTCTTCTTCTGGCTCTGTTTTTGGAGAATGCAATTAGATATGAGCAGGAATCAGCCTTAAGGCATAAAGGATTCTTTTAAGAGTCTAGAAGCAACAGTCTATGGTCATTTGTGTAGGTCCTTTTAAAAAACAATTAAATATATTCTTCATTTACATTTCAAATGTTATGCACTTTCCCAGTTCCCCCCTCCCAGAAAACCCCTAACCCATCCTTCCCCCAAACCATCTGCCTCCAAGAAGATGCCCCTCTGCCCAAGCCACTCCCACCTACCTCGCTATTTCTTCATGCTGGGGCATCTACAGAGCCTTCATAGGACCAGGGACCTCTCTTCCCACCAATGCCCAAGAAAGCATTCCTCTGCCACAATTGTGGCTAGAACCATGTGTATCCCTTGGTTGATGGATTAGTCCCTGGCAGCCCTGGGGGGTCTGGTTGGCTGACATAGTCATTCTTACCATGGGCCTGCAAACCTCCTCAGCTCTCCCAGTCCTCCTTCCAACTCCTCCATTGGGGACCCTGTGCTCAGTCTACTGGTTAGCTGCTAGCATCTGCCTCTGTATTTGTAAGGTTCTGGGAGGGGTCCTCAGGAGACATCCATAATAGGCTCTTTTCAGCAAGCACTTCTTGTCATTCATAATAGTGTCGGGTTTGGTGACTGTATAGGATGAATCCTCAGGTAGGACAGTCTCTGGGTGGCCTTTCCTTCAGTCTTTGCACCACACTTTGTCTCTATAATTGCTCCTGTGAGTATTTTGTTCCCTTTATCAGAAAAGCCAAAGCACCCACACTTTGGTCTTCCTTCTTCTTGAGCTTCTTATGGTCTGTGAGTCGTATCTTGTTTATTCTGAGGTTTTTGGCTAATATCCACTTATCAGTGAGTGCATTCCATGCATGTTCTTTGTGATTGGGTTTCTTCACTCAGGATTACACACTTTCTAGTCCCATCCATTTGCCAAGGAATTTCAATAATTCTTTGCTTTTAATAGCTGAGTAGTACTCCATTGTGTAAATATACCACATTTTCTGTATCCATTCCTCTGTTGAAGGACATCTAGGTTCTTTCCAGGTTCTGGCTATTATAAATAAGGTTCCTATGAACATAGTGGAACATGTGTCCTTATTACATGTTGGAGCATCTTCTGGGTGTCCAGGAGTGGTATAGCTGGGTCCTTAGGTAGTACTATATACATTTTTCTGAGGAACTGCCAAGCTGATTTGCAGAGTGATTGCACCAGATTGTAATCGACCAAAAGTGGAGGAGTGTTCCTCTTTCTCCACACCCTTACCAGTACTGCTGTCCATTGAGTTTTTCATCTTAGCCATTCTGACTGTGTGAGGTGGAATCTCAGTGTTGTTTTGGTTTGCATTTCCCTAATAACTAAGAATGCTGAACATTTCTTTAGGATCTTCACAACCATTTGAATTTCCTCAGTTAAGAATCCTTTGTTTAGCTCAGTACCCCATTTTTTAATAGGGTTATTTGACTCTCTGGAGTCTAACTTCTTCTATTCTTTGTATACATTGGATATTAGCCCTCTATCAGGTGTAGGATTGGTAAAGATCTTTTCCCAATCTGTTGGTTGCTGTTTTGACCTATTGACAGTATCCTTTGCCTTACAGAAGTTTTGCAGTTTTATAAGGTCCCATTTGTCAATTCTTGTTCTTAGAGCATAAGTTATTGGTGTTCTGTTCAGAAGTTATTGGTGTTGTGCCCATGTGTTCAGGGCTCTTCCCCACTTTCTCCTCTATAAGCTTCAGTGTATCTGGTTTTATGTGGAGGTCCTTGATCCACTTGGACCTGAGCTTTGTACAAGGAGATAAGAATGGGTTAATTTGAACTTTTCTAAATGCTTACCTCCAGTTGATCCAGCACCATTTTATTCTCAACAACAAAAGTAATTCTGGGGGAATCACTATCCCTGACTTCAAGCAATACTACAGAGCAAAAGTGTTAAAAACTGCATGGTATTGGTACAGTGACAGGCAGGTAGATCAGTGGAATAGGATTGAAGATCTAGAAATGAACCCACACACCTATGGCCACTTGATCCTCCACAAAGGGGCTGAAAACATCTATTGGAAATAAGATAGCATTTTCAACAAATGATGCTGGTTCAACTGGAGGTTAGCATGCAGAAGAATGAGAATTGATCAATCCTTATCTCCTTGTACTAAGCTCAACTCCAAATGGATCAAGGACCTCCACATAAAGCCAGACACTCTGAAGCTAATAGAAAAGAAACTGGGAAGAAGACCCTTGAGGACATTGGTACGGGGGAAAGTTCCTGAACAGAATACCAATAGCTTATGCTCTAAGATCAAGAATTGACAAATGGGACCTCATAAAATTACAAAGTTTCTGTAAGGCAAAGGACACAATCAAAAGGACAAATCGGCAACCAACAAATTGGGAAAAGATTGTCACCAACCCTACATCCGACAGAGGGCTAATATCCAATATATACAAAGAACTCAAGAAGTTAGACCCCAGAAAACCAAATAACCCTATTCAAAAATGGTGTACAGAGCTAAACAAAGAATTTTCACCTGAAGAACTTCGGATGGCTGAGAAGCATCTTAAAAAGTGCTCAACATCATTAGTCATTAGGGAAATACAAATCAAAACAACCCTGAGATTTCACCTTACACCAGTCAGAATGGCTAAGATTAAAAACTCAGGAGACAGCAGGTGTTGGTGAGGATGTGGAGAAAGAGGAACACTCCTCCACTGCTGGTAGGGTTGCAAATTGGTACAACCACTCTGGAAATCAGTCTGGCGGTTCCTCAGAAAACTGGGCATGTCACTTCCGGAGGATCCTGCTATAACACTCCTGGGCATATACCCAGAGGATTCCCCAGCATGTAATAAGGATACATGTTCTACTATGTTCATAGCAGCCCTATTTATAATTGCCAGAAGTTGGAAAGAACCCAGGTATCCCTCAACAGAAGAGTGGATGCAAAAAATGTGATATATATACACAATGGAGTACTATTCAGCCATTAGAAACAATGAATTCATGAAATTCTTAGGCAAATGGATGGAGCTGGAGAACATCATACTAAGTGAGGTAACCCAGACTCAAAAGATGAATCATGGTATGCACTCACTAATAAGTGGATATTAACCTAGAAAACTGGAATACCCAAAACATAATCCACACATCAAATGAGGAACAAGAAGAACGGAGGAGTGGCCCCTTGTTCTGGAAAGACTCAGTGAAGCAGTATAGAACAAAATCAGAACAGGGAAGTGGGAAGGGTTGGGTGGGAAAACAGGGGGAGGGAAGGGGACTGATGGGACTTTCGAGGAGTGGGGGTCCAGAAAAGGGGAAATCATTTGAAATGTAAATAAATATATCAATAAATTAAAAAAAATGGAATAAAAAAGAGCTCTCCGGTGAAATTTTTGGGGTCATTTAAGTCTGTGATCCTATCATCTGCAAATAATGATATTTTGGCTTCTTCCTCCCCAATTTGTATACCTTTGACCTTCTTTTGTACCCTTTGATTGGAAATCACCATCTTTAGAGGCGTGATTTCCATTGTACTGCTTCTTCTACTGCTTCTATTGTATTGTACCATCCTTGGGGTCTGAGATCCTTAGAGCAGCAATATATGTCACTGATTAAAACAGGCAGCACATTTACATTAATTTTATGCTGAGCATGCTTGGCTACAAGTATAACCTCAGTACATGTCACATCTCCTGCACTTTGGTGGTGAAGATACAGTGATACAATTTGCTTTATTTGGCTACCAGATAAACCCATATCTCCTCAAACTTAAGGACTAAGAGGCAATAGACACACAATTAAGTTCTGGAAGAACAATTAAAAGAAGCTTCTGCCATGAATATTGGAATCAATAAAATATGGAGAAGCTCCTGGCTCACTATATATCTGAGTGGTCTTTGATAGGTCACCTGATGCCTTCCACTCCTACAGCAGGATTTAGAGTATCTCATTTGTTGTTTGTTTATAAAATCAGTGGTAAAGCACCTGTGGTGGGTGGTTTGGGTGAAAAATGCCCACCACAGGTACCTATCAAGTGGTCACTGGTTGATGGTGTGCTCTTTGGGGAGCTGTAGCTTTGCTGGTGAAATATGTCATTGGTGGGTGGGCTTTTTAGGTTGTATAACCTTGTCATACTTTCTGTTCTTTCTCCACTTCCTGGGGGTACGAATGAAAATGTAATGAGTCAGATTGCTTTTACTGCCATGCCTTTATCATCATGGATTAACCCTTAAATAAAGTCCTTCTTAAGTGGCCTTTGGTAATGGCATTCTGTCATGCAAGAGGAAAGTAACAAATACTGTGTCCAGGACCCCCAAAGTAATAGACACATGCCGTAAGGGTAATGAAAATTCTTTCTAGAATGTACCATGGAACTTTACTATTTCAACAAGCACTGGAAACAAGGGCAATAGTTCAAATAGCTCTTGGTTTTAAGCCTCTGTAATACATGAAATGTTCTAGCAGAGTCTAAGAAAGTTTTCATCTGACCAAATATTAGCTATGATTGAGGCAGCAGGATGGGTTATCTTCCACTTACGAAGTAGGCCCCATCTATAAGCACTTATTGGCCTTTGTAGACACTTCAAGAAAATTCTTCTAACCACACCTCCAGTTTTCCTCAATGTTTCTGAATTAAGAAACTTTTATCATGACTATTTTATTTCAAGTAATATATCTATACATTAGATGCTTGATAACCATAGGATAACCAGTGGTATCCTTTCCTTTCCACAGTACACACACCCATATATTATTGGTTTTAATATTTCTATATATCTCACATTTACATAGAAAATGAAATACAAAGCACAATTATTATCTAAGTCTATCCTTTCCCATCCCATTTTCTCCATCATGTGTTTTTTATATTGCTATAGAGATTTCCCTAACTCATTTATGAACAATATCCACTCCACTAAATGTGGACAACATAACTTATGCCAATGTCCTTGTTATTAAAGATCTTTTCAATATTTTCATATTAAAAATAATGTTTCAGAGAATATATTCTACATAGAAGTTATCTTCCTTTCTCAGATATAGAATTATGTCCTTGGGCTCAGTTCCCAGATGTAAATTATTGAGTTAGAGAACATGAATATTTCTGTAACTATATTGCCAAATCGCTTTCCAAAATATCCATTACAATTAAGAAATAGAAAGAGGTGGACACCCAATGCATCAGCAATATTGTATATTGGTGGACTTTTTTCCTTTAGACATTGAGTTTCAGTGAGAAAAAAGATTTTTATTGTACTCAGTTTTAAGAGAAAGTTTTCTCATTTATGTATCATTACTTCCTAGTGATGATATATAAATAGCCTAAACTCTGTTTGCATGTGAAGGATCATTATGTGGGAGTAGCCAAAATCAATGACTTGGACACAGAAGTCTGACTACACATGGTTGAAATTAGTGCAAAGCATACTGCTTACCTTAGAACTAGATACACATATGAAGGATCAGAAGAAACCAAAGGTACTGGGGTTGGGAAAGGTGGCCTGTGGCATGACCATAGGGGAGGCAGAGAGCTCAGCAGCACAGCAGTCATTACAGGAGGTAGCAGCTGAATCCTGAACTTGGCTAGTGGTCCACAAGGAAAGTAGGCAGAGATTAGCACCTCCCATGGCATGACGTATATATGATGACAGTTCAAGAAATCTGCCCACCCCTTTCTATCAGGTTTCAGAAGGAATTTGCACTATGCTTACAGATCTTGTTTATGTAACTACGATATTTTGAAGTATACAGTCTGAGCATCATGGAGCTGATGGTCATGTTAAAGATAACCCAGTTAAAGCTCTATGTTTTAGAGAAGGAAGAACGAAGGGCCACAGAATTCTGATGCATAGTGCCATGGCATTAGAAGCGACATCACCACTTGGATAGCCAAAGCCTTCCATTCCTCAGTTGAAGCTTTTCCTTCTGTAGCTCATGGGATCATGATGCACTAGACTTCCCACATGACATCTATCTCTTCATCAGATTGGTTTTCCTGCCCTTCTCTGTCAACCCCATTATTACCAATTTATCCTCAGGGTCTAACATTCCTAGGAAATCAGACTGTCTTCTCCAGGAGTGGAAAAGTACAGAATATAATATGCAGAATAGTGGTCCAATTATGGTCCATAGAGTGGGAGTTTGGATCAGCTTAACAGCACGTAGATGGTTTCAGTTGTGACACCCCCTACCTTTATCTTGCAACCCTCATCTGTACAGCATATGCTGGTTGTGTAGCTATCCCTGTCTGCTTCCTGGCGTTTTCATCTTCACTGGAAAAGCAGCAAATCCTTGCCTGTGTGTCAAGCTCTTGCTTTAGGTACAGCAAGGAAAGCCATGGTCTTCTTGGTTCAGTTGATCCTGAATTCTGAGGGACCGAATAGATGGGGAGGTAGATCAGGGACCACCAGTCATGCAGTATGATGAATGAGAACTCTAATTCCAAGTGTGACTTTATCCTAATGAAATAGCATTAAGTGCATCTGTGCTGGTTAGTTTTTGTTAACTTGACAAACGTAGACATACATGGGAAGAGGGAATCTCAAGGTAAATTAGGGCCATCAGATTATCCTGTGGCCATTGTGTGGAAAAGTTGTTGTTGTTTTTTTTTTTTAATTAACCGCTGATGTGTTTATGTGTGCAGGGGGCAGAGGGATCCAAACCCACTGTGGGCAGTGCATTATCAGGGCAAGTGATACTAAATAGTATGACTGTACAGCTGAGCAAACCAGACAACAATATTCCTCCATGTTCTCTGCTTTGGTCCCTACTATGTCCCATCTTGATGGACTGTAAGCTATAAAATGAAATAAACCCTTTCTTCTTCTACCCTCCAAAGTGGGTTTTGGTCACAGTGTTTATCACAGTTATAAATACTAGGCTTCTAGTCTGTCAAAGAAAAAAACGTTTCCTCTGAAACAATTTTGATGGTTGGTGAATAGTCAGTTTTATAAGGAACAAGGTTCTCTGAAGTGCTTAGCATCCAGTTTGTTAAAAGCCCAGTAATAGGACATTCTGAGAGATGCTGAGAACCTTGCTTTCAGGAGTTCACAAGACTTCCAGCCTGACCACTCAATTTCCTGAGTTGTGGTTTAGACTATCTACTCAATATCTTTAGTTCTATACCTCAAAATCAGGAGTAATAATGCCTCTGAGAAACATTCTAAGGATTCAATTAAATGAATGTGAAAATAAATAATATAGCTGGCACCTGGTCGATACTCCATAAATATTTAACACAGTCCAGCTTGAGTTTGGAAGAGGCTGTGCTTGTGATCATCCTGCTGACATGAGCAATTTTACTTTTTCCCTTTTGATTCTAACTCTGCTTGTCTTCTTCAGAAGGACAGTTACCCTTTACTGACAGCAACGTTAAATTTTGCAAAGGAATTCAAATAAGACTTGGATTCACTTCTATTATATACCTTTTGGTGCTAAGAAAATGAATTTGTCTACCCAACTATATATAGTATATATGTATGATGTGCAGGAAAACAGATACTGGGTAAACCACTTTACCACTGAGCCACACCTCAGTCTCATTTTAAAGAAACATCTCCTGATCAAAGATCCTTTTATGTAAACCTTGAAGATGGAATTTTCAGAGACTGCCTCTCTTCAGCTAGGGAATTCCTATCTTTATAATTAACAACTTATCACTAAACTTAAGACCTCCGATTATGGATTCTTAATCTTTGGTATGTTTGTATTGTTTTAAGTGAGGATGGGAAAACATTGTGATGTCACCATTACAGACCATAGCCATGGTTTGTTTCATTGCATTTTGAGAGGAATACCTGTTAGAATAGTTTTAATCACTACAGCTACTGATAAAAAAAATCTGCATTTTTATTACTGAGCCACCAGATATCAGCATAAAGTTTGCTTAATTAATTTAAAAAATGTTTGCTTATCTTTGATACTGTAATCCTATTTGTATAAACTCTGAGGACAAGACTGTATCATACTGACCCTGGGGGACCTTATTGAATTGACTAATTCTGTAGATTCTGAACAATTGGTCACTGTATACTTTGAATGAGGCCTACATCCTTGTGTTGGGAGTAATCTATCAAGTTCATGCATGTAGACTGAGTCCGTGTCTGCTGAGTCCTACAGGAGAAAATTGAACCAGATGTGGTATGCTTAGTCTATCAGGATGAATGACATAGAATGTCAAATTGAGATTGAAGAAACTCTTGAGAATAATGCATCAGAAGTTACATTTAAGAGACTTCTGATTAGATCGGGTAGCCTGAAGGCAATCAAACCAGGTGTTGTCTACACTATATATTGTTGGTTCAGGAGTTTCCTTCTCTTATGCTTCATCCTGACCAGAAACTCTGAAAGCATTTAACTCCCATTTTCCAAGTTAGTATAGCTTGTAGATGCCAGGCAACTTGTCCAAGAGCATGGAACTTTTGTAATTGGATGGGATTTTTGACCACAATTAGTCTCAATTGCAATTGCTCTTCCAAGCAAACTGTTTTGCTTTTCAATTTTCGTTGGCAGATGTCAAACTGGAATATGGGAACAGGTCAATGTAGGCAGGAAAAGCATAATGCGTTTTGCTTTTGGATACTGCAGGCTTTTGAAATCCAGCATATGGGCCTTAGGTTAGTGCCTGCTGGCCCCAAGGCAAGGCTGGAGAGATTGCCCCTGGGCATTTAGGCACAAGGGAGCCTGGTATTTGGAAATAGGAATGGCCAAAAGTTGCATTATGATAAAAATCACGGGAGTGGGAAGGTTGGTTTGGAGAATGCAGCAATGATTTATTCAAAACAGAATGAGGCCTAGAGAAGAGACTATTTTGCCATGGTAGAGAAGCAGGGTGAGTCTGGGTTAAGCTAGCTCAGTCTTAGGAGAGACATGCTCCATAATTTCTAGTATGTTAGTGGCTGTTATACAGTCATTAATTCCCTTGCCATGAATTTACATACAGAGAAGACAAGCAAAGACTCTCACCTGTGTGTGCCTGCTGTGTGGACTCTCACCTGCATGATGAGCATGCAAGATGTGTGATGCTCATTTATAGGCAAGATGCTCACTTACATACATGACACTCATATGTACACACATCACTTCGATCATGCAGATGCACAATGCATGTGTGCTTGCATATACAGGATGCATGATGGTCATAGCATGCTACCTCAACAAATATTGCTATCAATGCTAAAGTATATCAACACTTCAGAAACATGGACAAATGCAGACATATGAAGCATCAATGGAGAAATAGGATGGTGGGTAGTTTGTGCTCTCTACTGGCAAAAGAAGATGAAACTAATAGATATATGGTTTCCCAGCTGATGGAATATGCTAGAACTTTCACTCAATCTGCCTTGGAAACTGAGGCTCAGAGGGGTTAATTTGTTAGCCACATAGCTACTAAGGATCCCAGATGTCATTTGTATAAAACAACTTATTTTTCATAATTTGCAGTCAAAATGAACATAATGCAGACAAACTAGTTCCAGAAATTGTAGGAATTCAAAGTATGAGGATTCTGATTAATCTGCTACAATGTTCTTCATTAATCATGTTAGTGGAGTCAGTAACAAATCTTTGTGGGCAGAACATCTATTCTGTTTTAATTGCTTAGATTAAAAAATACCAAGGGCGTCAGTAAGGCACAGGTATGGGCTTGTCTGGAAGTGTATCCCCAAAGAGGATCAACTGAGAAGGAAGATTCCCCCTCATCACGTTGGTGGCAGCATCCCATGGGTGGGGTCAGAGGAAAGAGGGAAATAAATTGACTGCCAGCATCCATCTATCTTCACTTCCTGGTCTGAAATGTGATCTAACAGATCCTGTGTACCCACTGTTACAAACCAAGCTGCTGACACCCTCACCACATCTTCACCACAAGGACCATTAAGCTGTGAACCAAAATAAATCTTCTCTCAAGTTAACTTATCTAGCTGTTTTATCAAAGCCAATGAAAGGAACTAATGCAAGCAATTAGCCTGTCAGCCACAGGTTTCACAAAGCTATGGTGCAGTTACATTGTCCCTTAAACCTATCAATACTGACTTCCCAAGTAAAATAAGTTGTTTATGGTGTAAAGAGCTGTAGGTGACAACCAGGGCCATTTACATGCTGTAGAAATGATTCAGGAGGCAAAAAATACTGCCTACTGGCTATTAAAATTGGTTTAAGAAACTTTACTCTTATCTTAGACTCTAGATTGCATAATTACATCTCATGCATTGCTTAGTTTCCTATTTTGTGGAGATTCAGATGAACTTATAGCTCTGTGCATGCTGAAACAAGTGCTCTACTGCTGAGATATATAACTCTAAGCTTCTGTGTTTATTTTGTTATTCAAGTATTATTTAGCAAGCATTCATAATATCCACACCCTCATTGTCTTTCATTAAATGCAATACATCATTAAAATACCTCACTCAGTTCAACACAACAATTTGAAATAATTGTTTTTGAGCAATGGTTTCAATTCTTCTTCCCACCTGGGAGTTATTATGTTAATCTGTCAGATATGTCAGAAATGATTTAAACTATTGATACACATTTAACTGTGTAGAATTTTACAAATCAGACATCTAATGCCTGAGTTATTTCTTTTGATCTGTACTGGATCCTAGAAAGGCTAGTAAGTTTTTTTCAGTTCTGGATATAAATGAGGAAAGAGACATTATCTCCTTCTTGTCATGTCCTGCTCCTCTAGTTTCTCTCCACTTCTTGATAGTCTAGGAATTTTTGCAAACATGGCTGATCTGAATATTTACTCTAAAACCCCACCAGTCTCTTAGTGACTGAAGACAGTGAACTTCATCTCACACCGAATACATTTTAGGATATTTTAATGAGGAGTAAAAGGGGATTAGGCAATGAAAAGTTCTGAACCCCAATCAAATTGCACATGAAATTAATTGCATGTACACCCACAGGGAAAAGAACCCTGAATTTCCAAGCAATCAATATTCAGGGGAGCACAGAGAAAGCAGACATAATAAATAGTGTACTCAGCATTACACTGGAGCTTGGGGGCATGCAGATCGATGTTTGAAGACAACTTATTTTCCTGCAGATTCCATGTCCTGGTTAGTTTATGACAAGTTGACCCAAACTAGAGTCACCTGAGAGGGCAGAACCGCAACAGAGGAATTGCCTCCATCATGCTGGCCTATGTGCCTATCTTGGGGGTATTTTTCTTAATTGACAATTGATGTCAGAGGGCCTATCTATGGTGGGTGTGCCACCCCAGGTCAAGTGGCCCTGGAGCATACAGGAAGGCATGCTGAGTAAGCCATAAAGAACAAATCAGTAAAGCAGCAGCCCTCCACGTCTTTGCTTCATCTCTCCTGCCACCATGCCCCTTGATAACATACTGTGATGTGGAAGGGTGGAAGTGGAAGCTAAATAAGTCCTTTGTTCTCCTAAATTATTTTTTAATCATGATGCTATAGTGTTTGATCACAGCAAAATCAAACAAATAAAAAAAACCCACAAGATACCCCCAAACAACAACAAAACAAAACAAAGCAAAGCAAAACCAAACCAAACCAAACCAAACCAAACCAAACCAAACTAAACCAAACCAAACCAAACCAAACCAAACCAAACCAAACCAAACCAAAAAACCAACCAGACAAATCAATCAAACAAACAAAACCAACTAGGCTATGACTGTACTTTAGGAAAGACTTCAGGCCATATGTGGTGGTTTGGTGTTTGTTTGTTTTTTTTCCCTGAGTGCTGGGATTACCAGTGTGCATCACCACCGCCCGGCATATGTGGTGGTTTGAATATTCTTGGCCCAGGGAGTTGGATAAAGTGTGTCACTGGAGGGTGGGCTTTGAGAGACCATCCTTCCAGCTGCCTGGAAGTTAGTCTTTTCCTGTTTGTTTTTGGAAGAAGATGTAGAACTCTTAGTTCCTCCAGCACGTCTGCCTGGATGCTGCCATACTTTCTGCCATGATGATAATGGACTGAATGTTTTACTTTGTAAAAATTGCCTTGATCATAGTGTCTCTTCATAGCAATGGAAACCCTAAGTAAGACACTATACCATCAGAAAAGAAACCCTCTATCCCTTCCTTATAAGGTCATCTCATTCCTCCATTATTCCTGTAATCTCAATGATAATCTTTAGAATAGATACAATCTCTACTAGGAGACCTTGAATATGTTTTGGAATGAGACCTAGAAATCTAACTCTTCTTTCTAGAATATGATCTTGATCTTGATCTAGAACTAGACTGTAATCTATACCATGTGAAAAGTTTGGATATGCTTATAAAAATCACTGCAAACAAGAACTCAACACTGGGCTAAGGTCACATGGCTCTTAGAGGCATTCTAAATTCAAACTTACCCAGAGCTCTGGACACATCATTGTTTGGAGAGAAAGTGTTGAGGTTGTATACATGATAAAAGCTTAGAGTTCATTGTTACTGGGAAAGACCCATAAATAAATCCTGGGTGAAAGCTGCAGGGTTCAATGTTCTGGTCACAGCAATATAACTAGTCTTTGGAGTAAATCAAAGGTCTGCATGGTAATTTGTCTAGCTCTCTAGCTAATAACTATAGTGGACACTTATGGTTTCTTTGGAAAGGTAGTTGTGTTAAAGAGCATTTTGCTGAAGTAGACACAGGTGAAAGGATGTTTTGCTAAAGCAAGCACAAAGGATATGTGATGAAGGATTCTTCACTAACAGCACAAATGTATTGCTTTGCCTTACATTGCCTTGTTAAGCTCTATTAGTCGTAACTCCATAGACAGACACACATCCTAAAACTTCTGGTGATGTTCTGGAGGCTTCTTGCCACTTCCTCAGACTCAGGTTAATTGTCAGAGTGATGTCAACTAATACAAACTCACGTGGGGTTTTGCTAATACGGATTCATGTGCTGAGGCAAGACCCATGGAGGACTCCTTTTGTTTGCAGGGAGTATAAATAGGATTTAAATGGACAGTGATGGAGGCTTCCTTGCATAGCTAGCTTTGCAACACTTCTTAGCCATGCATCCTTGCTGATCTTCACTTCCTTGAGAGGCACAGCAAAGAACTTCTCCTGGCATCCTTGGTGGTCCTGAAGCCTCTTGATGACTCTTTCCGATTTGGTTGAGGCCTGGCTGTGTCTGCTAGGTGGTGCCACTGCTTCTGGTTCATGTTTTCTACTGTGACAATACTGAACTGGCCTGCTGGTAGATTCATAAAATACATGTTTAAGTGGATGGAGCTGCAGCTGCTGAGTCCTGTGGACTGAACTGCTGATTTCCTGACAACACAGATGGAATTTGCTCCAAAGAACATTTTTTAAACAGGTCCATTTCTCTCATCGTAATAACCTTTCTTTTCCACTACTTTCAGTGGATGGTAGGTTAGAAGGGAGGATAAAGCATTAAGAACTGTTTGAAAAATATCAAAGACTACAGATAATGATTGATATACAGTCCAGATAAGTAATTTTATGTTTTTCATTAAAGGCATCCTTGTCTTCTGAAAAAAAAAAATAGAAAAGAAAAGAAAAGAAACCCTCAAACCCCATCCCTTAAGGTGACAAAGGAGGAATCTGAGTGGCAATCATATGTTAACACCCAGTGTGGCTTACAACACTCACAGGAAGGACACTGTCATACTCAAGCTCATTCCCAGCAAACACTTTAAAAAGCCATTTTTTCCCTCTGATTTCCTCCAGGCAGTCAGGGAATGCATTATAAATAAACAAGTAGTCTACATGCCCCAAAACCTCAGCTTATGGATAAAACTGGAGAAACCTTCCTGATGCCCATTTTCTTCCCATTCTATATCTGTGGGAGCCATCATTCTTTCTCCTTGAATTTATTCTCAGTGTGACATTTTGTGGTACTGCTTTTAAAATGGCCATGATACATCTGAAAACTTGTCAGGATTTTAATGTCTTCCACCCATTGTAGACAGATCAGAATGATGGAAATCCAAAATTGAGTCTGTACTAAATTCATGGGTCAGAGCAGGTCTGCTGTTTAGGATGGATATCTGTTTAAATACAATCTTCACTTCCCTCATTTCTTGCCATTCACTATGCCCTGTTATTTGGGAAACAATTGCATCAATAAAATGATGACAGAGATAAATGCATGGGCTTGATGGGCCCTTTTTTTTTTCCTGGAAGATTGTAAGTCTTTGTTAACTCCTCCTTTGATAATAAAAAAGAATCTCAGTGGTCACAAAAATATGAAATAATTTAGCTTTGAAATATATATATATATATATATATATATATATATATCCAATCTCCTTTATATTTATAGGTGTCTTAGAGTTACTATTGCTGTGTTAAAACACCATAACTGAAGTCATGGGGAGGAAAAGGTTTATTTGGCTTATATTTCCACATCACTGTTCATCATTGAAGGTAGTTAGGATAGGAACTTAAACAGGGCAGAAAGGTAGAGGCAGAAGCTAGCACAGAGAGTGTGGAAGGGTTCTATTTACTAGCCTGTTCCATCAGGCTTGCTCAGCCTACTTTCTTTTTCTTAATTTACTTTCTATATTCTTTGTTTACATTCTAAAAGCTTTCCCCTTTCCCAGTTCCCCTCCCATATGTCCCATAAATCCTCTTCTCTCCATCCATTCTCCTATCTTTCCCCCTCCCTTGTCTCTGTCCTGGTACTCCCCTAAAATGCTGGATCAAGCCTTTCCAGGATTAGGGCCCTCTTCTTCCTTCTTCATGGGAATCATTTGATATGCTAATTGTATCCTCAGTATTCAGAGCTTCAGGGCTAATTAATATCCACTTATCAATGATTGCATTCCATGTGTATTCTTTTGTGATTGCATTACCTCGCTTAGGATGATATTTTCCACTTCCATCCATTTGCCTAAAAAATTCATGAATTCATTGTTTTTAATTGCTGAAAGTACTCCATTGTGTATATATACCAAATTTTCTGTATCCATTCCTTTATTGAAGGATAGCTGGGTTCTTTCCAGCTTCTGGCTATTATAAATAAGGCTTCTATGAACATAGTGGAGCATGTGTCCTTATTGCATGCTGGGAAATCCTCTGGGTATATGACCAGGAGTGGTATAGCAGGGTCCTCCGGAAGTGTCATGCCCAGTTTCCTTAGGAACCGCCAGACTGATTTCCAGAGTGGTTGGACCATCTTACAATCCCACCAGCAGTGAAGGAGTGTTCCTCTTTCTCTACATCCTCGCCAACAACTACTGTCTCCTGAGTTTTTAACCTTAGCCATTCTGACTGGTGTGAGGTGAAATGTTTTGATTTGCATTTCCCTAATGGCTAATGATGTTGAGCATTTCTTAAGGTGCTTCTTGGCCACCTGAATTTCTTCAGGTGAAAATTCTTTGTTTAGGTCTGTACCCCATTTTTAATAGGGTTATTTGGTTCCTTGGGGTCTAACTTCTTGAGTTCTTTGTGTATTTTGGATATTAGTCCTCTATCTGATGTAGGGTTGGTGAAGATCTTTTCCCAATTTGTTGGTTGCCCTTTTGTCCTTTTGACAGTGTCTTTTGCCTTATAGAAACTTTGTAATTTTATGAGATCCCGTTTGTCAATTCTTGATCTTAGAGCATAAGCTATTGGTGTTCTGTTCAGGAACTTTTCCCCTGTGCCTATGTCCTCAAGGGTTTTCCCCAGTTTCTTTTCTATTGGTTTCAGTGTGTCTGGCTTTATGTGGAGGTCCTTGATCCACTTGGAGTTGAGCTTAGTACAAGGAGATAAGAATGGATCAATTCACATTGTCCGGCATGCTGACCTCCAGTTGAACCAGTACCATTTGTTGAAAAGGATATCTTTTTTCCACTGGATGTTTTCAGCTCCTTTGTCAAAGATCAAGTGACCATAGGTGTATGGGTTCATTTCTTGGTCTTCAATTCTATTCCATTGGTCCACTTGCCTGTCCACCTAGCAGTCTCACACCTTGCCACTGACAGCAAGGGGATGGTGGTACCACTAAGAAAAAAAACCACGGAAGAAAAAATGTTGTACAGGCTTAGCTATAGGCCAGTTTTATGGAGTTATTTTCTTAATTGAAGATCCCTCCTCTCTGATGAATTTAGCTTTTGTCAAATTGACAAAACTGGCACAACAGGTGAGGGCACTGAGGCTTGGTTATGAACAGACAAGAAACCACAAATTCTTGTGAACTTACCCACTCTTTCCTTCTCTCAATGTGTGTGAATGTATTTTCATCCACATACATCCCTTTGTCATGCCTATTATTTTTGGCATAGTAGAACACAGCATCCATAAGTACACCAACAAAGAGCTTCATGAGGAAAGAAGGTGAAAGTTTCTGGTTGTCTTGGTTATACAGTTATTTTATCAATCTTGTTTGTGTCTGTGCTACTCTGCACCACGAGCCTCTTGAAAGCAGACGACCCATCTCTGACAGCATCTCAACACCAGAATTCAACTGAAGATGTCAATTTCTTCCCCTGTCAAAATATTAGGGTTTATAAACCAACATTCTCTGTTCTACATGGAGAAATGGATTAGTTACAGTCAACTAGACTGTACTTTGGTATTACTTTTGAGAGAGTACTAGAAGCTATCCCTCATCTCTTTTGAGACATTTTTGTTTCTCTTGCAAAGCGAACTAGCATTTTTCCCAACGAAGAATTCCCAGAACCCTTGCCAAGACATTAGATCCCTAGCCTCTTATCAACACTCATTTGGCCTTCCATTTCACCTTGGTCAGAACAGAGTTCTAAAGACTTCCCAGCTATACCCCTCTGGCTCCGTTATATATTTTGGTCAGATCATTGCTTTGCTGGTGAATCATTATACTCTCTTTTAAATGTTACCAGAATTCTTCTAGTCCTATCACCATGAGTTGTGTTTTTGAGTCCAGAAGTAAAGTAGGCTATATATTATGAAAGGCAGATACTGAGCTTTCAGAACACCCCACCTTAGTTGAAAGTCTACAGATATTCACAAATGGAAGAGGCCCACTATCATTCAACAGTTTAAATGCAGCAACGTTGCAGGCCATATTTAATAGTATCATGTACATCTAAGTATTCCCATTGTGAGCCTTAGCTTAGCCTCTCTTTCCTCAGTAGAACCTTGGCCTTGACATAGAAGACATTCCCAGACTGTAAGAGAAGCCTTTAATGAAGCTCTCCTCTTTATAGTCATGTTCAGGGTTTGCCATATGAACACAAGAGGTTAAAAAAAATCTTTATATAACAACCAGGTGGTTTTTAAGTCCATAGTATGTCTTACAGTTGTCATTGGCCAATTTGGGCCTGTCTCTGATCAATATCTCATCTGGCATTAAGGTTCTAATGATAGCCACACCAGTGTCTAACCATCAGAAGCAGTAAGCTGTGCTAAGTCTTCTGCTTCTCTTTTAACCCCAGCTCTCCACTGGTAAAAGCTTAAGTCATTGCACTACCATGTGACAAGAGCAGCAGAAATGTTTTAATTTACCACCTCCAATGGAGACTGATTTTTTTACGTACACAGTGAGTGATTTGACTCTCATATCCCATCCGTAGAATCTATTTCCTCAAGCCAGTTTCCATACCTATTGCCTTCCATCATATTCTACAAGATGACAGTTATGTGTAATGGTTCACTAGTTAAGTGAAAATTGAGAGTAGAGTGAATAAAATAAGTCAGGACAAGAGGAACACACTAGGGTGTTACTAGGGTGACAAGAGACTAGATAGTCTCTTGGATGGTGTCTTGATTTGATCACACAGAAACTGGCATGTACTTACAGCTGACTCCTCCTAGAGAAACAAATCTAGAGATCCATGCTTTGGGATATATTGATTCTTCACTAAAAGCAGCTGAAGGAGTAAACTCAGCTACTTTCAGTTATGGATAAAAAAAATGGCAAGTAGATTCAGTGTTTATTTCACCAAGAGCTCTGAGTAGCAGAGAGGAAAAGGCTCCAAACCTTGTCATGAGTCACCTAGGACCCACATGTCAGATACAAAGGGGCTGCTTTACAAAGTTCTACATCACTTGTGTGAATGAAAGCATGAAGTACAGGCCAGCCATTCTTCATGTGAAGCAAGCTCTGAGAAGCCATTAGAAGGTCAGGATAAAAGATTAAAGATTATTGTTTCATTATGTCTCAACTCATTGCAAAGATGATATGGAAGCTTCCCATAGCCTTACATTAGGCTTTGTTATTATGTCTGCCAGGGTACTATGTCATTTTGTGCTATTGTAACAAGATAGGAAGACTAGACCACTTATGAATTCATTTCTTCCAGTTCTCAAAGTTATAGAACTCAACTCTCCTATGATTAGACTAGGGCTATAAGATTGAAGAGGACAACCTCAGAAATGAGGTTCTATTTCTAGCCTACTGGACATGTTAGCTGTAGGCTTGTCACCCTTATGTAGAGACTAATTTTTGATCTAATAGGAGCTACTTTGGTCAGATGCTTTTTTTTTGCATCTGTGGAGATGATCACACACTGTCATCTGTCACACAATTTCTATGTTGGCCTACCATTTGTAGATCTGCTATCTGTATTCATAATCATATCCTTAAGATATGTACATGGGTATAAGGCTATCCTCTAGAGCACTGGTAACCTATCCGTGGCCACACTCTCAAAGAAAGGCAGATGTACCTCTCCAGAAGCTATAAACTTTCACTGGATACTCAGTAGGGGGTGGGGTCTTAGAGCCTTTTCACCTCCATGTTGGAAGTTTTAACTGATTTAACCTTGTGTGGGTCTCATGTTTGTAACCATAGCTTCTGTGAGTTCATGTGTACACCAGCTATATCATATCCAGGGGACATAGAATATTTTATACTACTCTTCCACATTCTCTGGTTCTTATATTCTTTCAGTACCCCCATCCCTTTTATGATGATGTTCCCTGATCCTGTGTATTGAGCATTCATCTGCATTGTTGTCAACAGTACTGAGCAATAAGCACTTCTACATTAACCCACTATTCACTACATTAAGAAGCTTCTACAACCAAGATCAGGAGCAATACAATATAAACAAATATTTGAAGGAACCTTGACAACATGGATTGAGAAGTTTCTAAATTATGTGAAATAGGCTCATAATTCTTTGTTTGGCTTTTATATTAGAAATGTGCTAGTTTGGGCTAAAATACATTCTGAGAATTGAACAGGTATAATTCAAAAGGGAAAGAACACCCCTAACCTTGGAGAGGTATACCTATAACAGAGATCATTTGGTTGATTAGGTTATCTTTTGACATGACTGTCTCTGACACAATATTTGACCCAGGCTGTTAACCTATTAAGCTTCTGCATCTTATAGCAATGTGGCCAAGCTCCTGTTGGAATGTATCTGGTGTGAATTGTTCCACAGAGGAAGCCAGTGAATGAAGACCATCCTAAGTCTCAGAGTATCAGAGTATAATGATATAGATGCCTGAGAGCTACCATCTAGCTCACCCTACTGAAGATTAATCTTTGTCCTTGTGTCATCCCACTGCCACATATTATAAACCCAAGCACGTCTCACTATCCATGCTTTAAGCAGCCACCCCTTAAATTGATTGGCAAGATATTAACCTGTTATTCCGACACTTTTCCTTTATTTGTAGAGATTGGAGTTCATGACCTGAATTGTTTCAACCTTGAAATGTTTTAAATAATTTTTATTACCATACATTAGTTATGCACATGAATGGTTCAATGTGATATCATTTCCTGCAGCTGAAATGCGATAACAGTGAATTGCTTTGGATTTTGTGTGCATGGAAAATTTACTCTTATTGCATGGAAAATTTACTTTTATAGGCTAGATTTGGATATTGAATTCTTGGGCTATTTCTCACACTTAATCTTTTATTACATTTTTCTGCATTTATGGTTTCCCATAGACATTTCTTTGTAGAGTTCACCATTGTTTATCTCTATCAGTAAGATCTCTTCTGACCCTCTGACTTCTTGCTGGAGATGCTGGCTTTCAGCCGCTGGGCCATGCACAGGTGGGCTAGTGTTTGGTGTTGCCACCAAACTCTGGTATAAAACTCTGACATTCTCATAGCTTTATAAGTCTGGTTTACAGAGGTATTAAGGTCTGTATTTTGGGAAATATGCTAGTTTATATTTTGGGAAATACACCATTTTTTTAAAATATATTTTTCTACTCCACCCTCTCTTTTTTAGGTACTCCAATTGCTCATGTCTTATGGATATTGCCCTGCCATGTATCCAGTTTGTTCCATTTTTAATTTTTCAAGTTTTCTTTGCATTTCAGTTTGAGAATTTTCTGACCATCTTAAAAATCTCACAGGGCCCTTCTTTGATAGAAAGTCTATGGAAAAGCTTAACATTTTGTTTTTGGCTGAGTTATTTTGAACGTTTTATTTTGATACTGTTCTAAAGTGTCCATTTCTCAGAATATATTTACATAGTCATTGAGTTCTGAATTTGTTTTTTTGACTGTCCAGACAAGATACCATAGACAAGGTAGAGGTCATTGAGTTCTGAATTTGTTTTTTGGCTGTCCAGACAAGGATACCATAGACAATCTTTAAACAATAAAGACTGCATCTTCATTATAAAAAAAAAAAATCCAAGTTCAACATCAAAGTTCTGAATTGTTCTGTTCTTGGTGATGCCCTTCTGGTTTTATGAAAGTTTTTACCGTGTGGTCTTCTCTGAATATACTTTGGTAAGTCTGGAGGGTAGAGTAGCTAAGAGGACATTTAGGTATTTCTTTTTTTTAACATGAATCCTTGCTAATCATGCTGCACCCCTCATGGCCTACTTATAACTTTTGTATAGGCCTTGTTAACGAATCATACACCAAGGGTTGATATGGCTTGAGACCATAACTATGCTCACTGTGGTAAGGCAATGGTTAAGGTATCTCCTTACTTGGAACATAAATGAGCTAAACTTTTATGAATGGAGAGTGTATCTGATGTTAATTTTGTATTGACTTTTAGTCTGGCTTGTATTTTTTATTGACGGTAGAAAGCAGACATTTTTTTTGAAGCAACAGGAGCAGAAGCAAGCTCATGCAATGTGAGGGTAAGTTAATCTCTGGAGCATTTTTCTGTTGCCAGAGGCTTCACTTCCTCCGTATATGTTCTCTTTCCCATCTCCCTCTGGTCTTGGAGATTCTCTTCTCCTCCTCTCTCTGTGGATCTGTTTTGTGAACTTTTAGTTCTTATCCATTATCCTGGAATACTGTTGAGTGTGTGATAAAAGTACAGAGGAAGAGGAGGAGTGCTACAGTCTGACACTTAAGCCACTCTCAGAGGTTCTGTCCTGTAAACTTTGAATAAATTTCCTGTTGTACTGCTCCCTACATGTTAGGGTAGACAAGATAGCTGGAGCAACTGGAAAGAGAAAACAAAAAACACCTTCCCCCAGTATTCTGGGGTAAATCATTTGTTATAGAGAAGGCTTTCTTAAGGATTACCTCTAGGGACAAAGAGGGAAACTTTCTTGGCTCTCCAACTTAAAGACCCTGTGCTATTCTGAGAGGTGGATTTCAGTTTTGCTATTCCAAGACTGCTGCTTTCAGGAGTATGCCCATCTCTTTCCACTATATACCTATCTTTGCAAGCAGCAAAGTTATGATTAAGTAATTCTATGCTTTATACTTCTTGCAGCCTTTGCTCTGAGCAGGCAGATTTTGGTGATTCTGGTTTCATACCTTCACGGGAAGTAACAGTGGTGGTAAACAAAGCGAGCTAAATTTTCTAACATGTATATCAGGAGTTATTACCTTCCTTTATGAAGAGAACACAGTTTATGTAACACTGTTACCTTAAGAAGTAAATACAAGAGACAGTAAATACCCTTTGTAGTTTAGGTTTATACCCGAAGATCATGGGACACATGATTGACATGGCAGAGTTCAGGAAGCAGGATATATGGAGAAACTGTGAATGACTGAAAATGTGGCAAAGACATAGATAGACAGTGTCAATCTGCTGCCACTACCAACAGGGAGTGTGTTTAGTTATCATCACTGAGCCTTTTAAATCCTTCAAGGAACTGTCTTTTTACCCAGTGTAGCAGTGTAAGGCAAAACCAGAACAGGGAAGTGGGAAGGGGTGGGTGGGAGAACAGGGGGAGGGAAGGGGGGCTTATGTGACTTTCCGGGAGTGGGGGACCAGAAAAGGTGAAATCTTTTGAAATGTAAGTAAAAAATATATCGAATAAAAAAAAAGAAACTGTCTTTTTAGAGGAAACAAAGGTTACCCCCTATTTCTCCAAACCTTCCTGCATAACATTGTTTTATAATTTGCTATAGAGATTAGACTAACATTTCTCCATGTTGAGGAATGTCAAGGACCTAATACGCTTTTTATTTGGAGAATCTGAGATAAAAAGCAAATGCTTAGGGGCCAAATGTGACATTACTCACTAGAAACATGAATTCTAGTTTTCAAGATCTTATTGAAAATCAGCTTAAATCAATGGTGAATGAGCAAACAGAGAAGGGCACACTGAGACTGTCTCTTGGAAAAGTTTCTAAACTTCATGACCTCTTCGAGAAAACTTTTAAAGGATGGGGTTCCTCTTTGTGAGACGTGTGAGAGGGACTGATATAAAATTACAAAGTTTTTCAACACTGTAAAAACATTTTTAAAGTATGTTTTTCTTTATCCCTGACTAGCTCCAAAACGAATGAGCCCAAGATAGTAAGATTTATTTATTTAATTAGCTGACAACATAATAACTGGGCAGTTATTGATCTACTCTAATCCTCTAAGATAATCTGCCTACCTCTCAACCAAAGTACCTGAGATACTTACATTTTACTATTGATCTGGTTCTGGGCTTCAGGTACTTTTCCATGATGCCTCTCTGTATTCCATGCTCATAGAGAATTCCTCTCTTCCTCCTCCTCTTCCCTATGCCTGGCAAAAGACCAGCCCTATTCTCTCTTCTGCCCAGACATTGGCTGATCAGCTTTTATTGACAATCCAGAGAATAAACGGGGAGCAATGTTTACATATGTAAACTTGAAAGAGAAGATATTTTGAATAAGCATTACAATGCCATGTGTAGATTGCAACAAGATTTGGGTGCAAATAAATCTCCATCTGAATAATACAAGGATAATCTTTTTGCAGTGCACAAAAACATACCTACACAACCCCAAAGATCTAACAATATTTTCATGGATATACACTGTGTGTGCATCTTTACATACATTATTTTTCTCCTATCTTTGAGGATAGGTGACTATTTGGCCACCTTGAATTGGGCTTGTACTTGAGATAACAGCTTGCTAAAAGCAACAGGATCAGAACAAGGGATGGCAGAAATGCAAAACATGCCTTTTACTATTAGCTACAGACTGAAGGGCACCCAACTCTATGGGACTCTGTAGAACAAGTTCTTTAATCCCATTAAAATAGAGCTGTAGCATATTAGAAAACTACAAAGTTTCTGTAAGGAAAAGGACACTGTCAAAAGGACAAAACGGCAACCAACAAATTGGGAAAAGATCTTTACCAACCCTACATCTAACAGAGGGCTAATATCCAAGACACACAAAGAACTCAAGAAGATAGACTCCAGAGAGCCAAATAACCCTATTAAAAATGGGGTAAATATCTAAACAAAGAATTTTCACTTGAGGAATATCGAATAGCTGAGAAACACCTGAAGAAATGTTCAACATCCTTAGTCATCAGGGAAATGCAAATCAAAACAACCCTGAGATTTCACCTCACACCAGTCAGAATGGCTAAGATAAAAAACTCAGAAGAAAACAGGTGCTGGTGAGGATGTGGAGAAAGAGGAACACTCCTTCACTTCTGGTGCTGGTACAACCACTCTAGAAATCAGTCTGGCGGTTCCTCAGAGAACTGGGCATAATATTACTGGAGCACCCAGCTATGCCACTTCTGGGCATATACCCAGAGGATTCTCCAGCATGTAATAGGGATACATGCCCCACTATGATCATAGCAGGCCTATTTATAATAGCCAGAAGCTGGAAAGAACCCAGATATCCCTCAACAGAGGAATGGATACAGAAAATGTGGTATATTTACACTATGGAATACTATTCAGCTATTGAAAACAATGAATTCATGAAATTCTTAGGCAAATGGTGGAACTAGAGAATGTCATCCTGAGTGAGGAGACCAATCACAAAAGAACACACATGGTATGTACTCATTGATAAGCAGATATTAGCCCAGAAGCTTGGAATACCCAGGAAACAATTCACATATCAAATGATGCCCAAGAAGAAGGAAGAAGAGGCCCCTGGTTCTAGAAAGGCTCAGTGCAGCAGTGTAGGGGAGTAGCAGGATAGGGAAGTGGGAAGGGGTTGATTGGAAAGCAGGGGGAGGGAACAGGGCTTATAGGAATTTCAGGGAGGGGGGGATCCTTGAAAGGGGAAATCATTTGAAATGTAAATAAAGAATATATCAAATAAAAATAATTTTAAAATAAAAAAAGAAATGTCACTAAATTCTATAGATCATTGGCCAGAGTTGAGACTTACTCTTCTCACCTCCTGGAGGTAAAGATTTTTTTTCCGGTTCATCTATTCACATGACTTAGAACTGCACACAAGTTCCCCAGAGGCTATACGTCTGATCCACAGAAAGAAACTCCAAAAGGGAATCCTAACATCTTCCACAATATGAGACCAGCTTCTAGATGTCTAATTTATATTTGTACTGAGTTGAAATTTTCTCTGGAAGTAACTCATTAATACTTCAAACATTAGGTAGAAACATGACATGCTGTTAAATGATGAGATAGGGATTATGTATAAAATCCTGTCTACTAACATAATTTTGTATACCACCATTTAAACTGATTGTATTTTCCACTGAACAGTTGTCCCAAACACCTAGTTGGCCCATGAAGTTTCAAAATAAATATTGTACTGTTTATAAGTTAACCGAGAGTCAATAGGAATATATATATATATATATATATATATATATATATATATATATATATATATATATATACATATATACATATATATATATTCTTCAAAGCCTTGGTACTTTTCACAAGGTAGGAATTCATTAGATCAGATCAGTGGCTGTATCACAGAAAGCCAGGTTTATGTAAAATTACAGAGCAACATGACTGGAGAGAGCTCTGTAGAACTCTAGGCAATAGAGTAAACTTAGATTACAATCAAGATATATTTAAGGTCTGATTATACACACTAGCTATTTGGGGGGGGGAGAAGGGGCCAAGATAGAATTTCTTTGGGTAACATCCATGGAACTTACTCTGTAGACCAGGCTGGCCTCAAACTCAGAGATCTGCCTGCCTCTGCTTCCCTAGTGCTGAGATTAAAGATGTACACCACCACCATCCAGTCTAACCAGTGTTCTTGAGTACATTAATCTGATTATTTCCACTTTAAACTTAAGTATTGCAACCACCATTACTCAGTACTATGTCATGTTGTTCAAATTTTACATAAAAGACACAACATCATAGCCTACGCTTGATGCTCTGAAATGCCTAGCTGAGAATCCTTCATGAAGTGGCTGTGCTTTAAATTTCCAACAAGTTCAATTTTGAAGTTAACATCAGTCACTTCTGGTAAGAAGTTTAAGCTTCTATTTGGCAATAAGAATGTGTGATCCACTGTAATAGAATCCCTCTGCTACAGTCTGCAAGTCTGCATTAAGATTCTAGGGAGGAGAAGCCTGTTTCTTTCATTCGGCACATAAATTGAAGCTCTGTTGGTAGCAGAGGATGAGGCTGCTTCATTAGATGGCGGGATGTGATAAAGAAAGGACAGCTGTATGACCTAGCATATAGTGTCTCCTGAGACTTAAAGGAAGCTTGCTTATAAAAGCAGCTCAACAACATCCATTCTTCATGGCTAGAGGAAATTAAGATCATTATTTATTACCAGTACTAATTCACCTGTCCATTATATTATGGGGAGGAAAATCCTGCCTCATTCTCATCCCAAGTCTTGCATTTACAACTGTGATGGTTTAGATGAAAAGTAGCCTCTCATATGCTCATGTTTTGAATGCTTGGCCACTCAGTTGGTGGTACTGTTATGCTAACATTTATAAAGCAGAACTTCTCGTGAGGAAGTGTATCACAGAGGCTAGGGCTTGAGGAGTCATAGCCTTTCCCATCTCCTATTTTCTGCTATTTATGGATGAATGAAAACATTGTTGGCCAGCTTCCTGCCTGTGCTACCATGACAGTCCATCTCCACTGTATCCCCACTCTCATGGCTTCTTGCCTTCTACAACTATAAACTACTCCCAAGTTGCTTTTGGTCATGGTAACTAATACACAGATTCTAGTCATGTGACTTTCCTCCAGGAAGATGGCAAGCAGCAGCAGATTACCTGAAGTAAAAAGGGGGCACTGACAGAGAACACCCTTTTCTTGGTGGAGTTCATTTTGATGAAGCAATAAGTCCATTGAAGTTCCTCATAGGAAGATGATTGATCCAAAGGTAGCTTCCCTCTTGGGAACTCTCCAAGGCAACTTACAGGGAGCTACATCACTGAGGCATATACCCACCACATAAAATGATTCACAGAGAACTGCATCATTGACACATCCTCTGGCAAGCTTAGTGAGAAGCTACCCCAAATGAAGAGTTCATCCCACAAGTCAAGATCTTGCATATTTAACCTGGGAGTAGAACCCCACAAGCACTTCACATCTTCCACAAGAGAAGGTGATTGTTCTTGATTGAGATGTTTCCTGCAGATAATCCCAACTGCTTCAAAGAAACAGTGGGGTCAAAGTCGAACTAGGAAGTGGCTACAATCGAACTCTGAAACCTTATTTTACATTGCAGACATCAATCCATTCACATTTAGCACATGATAAGCATTGTATTAACCTCTTGCACAGTGGTTAGCACATGTGAGGCCAACTACCACAAGGCAAACATGGAGCCTCTCTTACTTCATCTTGACCAGCCACTAAATTTGTCAAGTAGCAAGGTCCAGGATCACAGACTTAATCAAGGCTTTTGGCTCTTAACTTTTCACTTATTCTGGGAGCTAACAGGTATAATTTTAGACTGGGATGCCACCATTGATCTCAGACTATATTTAAATGGTCAGTGAATTTTTTTATCATTAAAACTTAACATGAATGCTATTACTTCTCTGCACTATGCATAATAGGACTAAGGCTAAACAGATAGGGTAACTTGCCCAAGTTTACCGAGTACTTACATGGCTGAGGTGGATTTTAATTAGGTCTTATTACCAGTCAGTACACGTGCAACTGCTCTGAATTTCCCCTTGGAGCAAAGATGTTTTCTTAATTAAAATTGATCTTCAGGCGATTTCTTGCTTGCATTTTACTAAACTGTCAGACAAGTAAATTGAAGCCATTTTTTTCTGAGAAAGTAAGCTATAGAAAAGGGCACCAGGCTTAAAGCTAAAGGTATCTGAAATCAGTCTGGTGCTGTCATGCAAAGTTTCACAAATAGCCTGATTCTGAATACCCTTATGTATGAAACGGGGACTTGAGTGCCTTACAGTTGTTTGTCTTGCTTTGGTCCAGTCTTTCTTGGCTATACTCTCAATTCATCCCTTTTGGAATGGTAATGAATAATTGTGCCATATGTAGGTATATATGTTGGAAGTATGTAAATTCATTTGATTTTTACAGGAGGAAACAGTTGAGATTCACAATAGTTAGAATGAGAATGCCCCTCCCCCCAGCCAGATGTTTGAATACTTGGTTCCCAGAGTTGGTGCCACCTTTGGAGTAAGGTTAGTAGGCATGGCCTTGATAGAGGAAGTATGTCATTTAGGACAGGCTTTGAGAGTTCAAAGATTGTGCCATCCCCAGTGTGCTCTCTGCTTCCTGCTTGCTTGCTTCCTGCTTGTTTGCAGATCCAAACTTTCAGGTGTTCCAAGTCACAATGCCCGCCTGTTGCCATGCTTGGTTCCCCATCATAGTGATGAACATCTAAGTCCAAATAAACTCTTCTAAAAGTTGCTTTGCCTAAGCATTAGAAAATTAACTAATATGAAGGCCCCTTGTTCTTCTGTAGAGAATAAAAGAGACAGTGAAAAGTGTGTAGGCATTTTCTTGATTTCTTTAGCCATCTTTAACTGTGAAAGCTGGGAGGTGGTCTGAATACAAAGAAACCCCACACTTAGAGAATGAGGATCAGTGTTCAAGATGAACAGGGAGAGAGGCAAAGGACATTGCTGTGGGAGAGTTCCTCAGAGCAACAGCTGGCTTTGAGGCTGTTTTGGTTATACCTCTGTTCTGTATATTGTGCTCTTAAATGCTTCATTAATACTGGTGTGAAATCTAATAAATGATTCCACATAGAGCCATCCTTCTTGCCTAGCACTAATCAACTCAATCTCTGCATTCTGAAGAAGCCCTTTCCTAAGTAGCGTAGCAGATCCCTGCAGGATACCTGAATAGTGAGTTTGGTGTCTACCAATGGTCAGAGGTATGCAAATCCTGATGATAAGCCCTTTGTTCTCAGGGCAGTGCTGGTTCATGAATTGGCATGTGAGAATGCACCTTTTCATGTTCTATACAAAGCTATCATTCCCTTTCTTCTCAGGCTGGGTGGTCATGGTATGCACTCACTAATAAGTGGTTATTAACCTAGAAAACTGGAATACCCAAAACATAATCCACACATCAAATGAGATACAAGAAGAAAGCAGGAGTGGTCCCTGGTTCTGGAAAGACTCAGTGAAACAGTATTTGGCAAAACCAGAACGGGGAACTGGGAAGGGGTGGGAGGGAGGACAGGGGAAGAGAAGGGGGCTTACGGGACTTTCGGGGAGTGGGGGGGGGCTAGAAAAGGGGAAATCATTTGAAATGTAAATAAATTATATCAAATAAAAAAAAAAAAAGAGAGAGTCTTGACTCTTGAGTCACAGAAAGCCACACTTCCTTGAATTTGTAAGAGAAGGTGGCAAAGATGGAATGAAATGGTCTATAAGATTTGAGAGCTTTGGTATGATCAAGTTTCCCAACTTCCATCTCCTCAGAAGTATATGTAAGTTATGCGGAGTTTACCCTTTCAATACTTTGAACTTAGAAATTGGGCAAGGAAACATACACAAGGTCTCCTAGGTTTCCTTATCTGTTTTCTTGTGTCCCTGGATGCCTAAAATTCCTTAGTTTTGAAACAAGCCCCCAAACATAACCAGACTACTAAACCACTTGAAATGTCCAGGCCTAGAAGCTTATAGAAGGAATTAATAGAGCTTTGAGGGCCTGGAGTGCTTTAGAATCATTGGATGCATTTCAATCTAGGCTGCTTTAGAATCATTGGATGCATTTCAATCTAGGCGGAGTGCTGTGATTATGGAGAACACATGTGGACTGAAACACTGCCAGACAGCTGCTCCTGCAGAATGAAGAGCAGCAGCAGCAATAGACACAGATGCAGGAGAATGAGGAGGAGACCACAGCCCTTGAAGACTCTAGAAATGGACTTATCTGAGCCTCACTCTGTAATGTTTAAGAGATCTGAATCTGAAACCTATTCAGGACCAAACAATACCCACAGCAGCTCTCCATAATGCTCCCCGCCACCCCCCAAAACCCAGCAAGCTCATTTGTAGTTCAGATAAGTACAGAAGTTGTAGCACTCACTGTTTGTAATGGTAGATCTGTTGTTAATAGGTGCTGGGATCCCAAATACACAAGAACCTCTTTCACATCATTCAGTAGTAAGAATAGCAGTAACACAGTGAAAGATTAAACAGCCATGGAAAACAGAGTAACCAGGTTCAGAGAGACCAAGCAAACTAGTGGTTGCTGTAAACAAGGAAATAGGAAGAATTCCTAAGAAACAAAGAAGTTTGACTTCACAAGTTTGAATGGTTTTGAAAGATGGACGAGGATGTTGCTAGTGCTTCCAAAGTCATTGAATTTTATAATTAAATATTAAGATTGCAGTAAAAGTTAACATAAAATCTATTATTGAAACATTTCAAAGCAAATAAAAGGAATGGGGGATATCATGAAGGTAGGTTATAAATATTTTGTATTTACTGCACTATAAAATTGTAGCACAGTCTACCATTCTCCCCAAGCCCTCAAATATTCAAGAATGAACAGATTAGCTCATTAAAATCAATTTGTTTCAAGACTATGAGATTAAAACCACAAAAATATCAAGTCACTTCTCAGACTCTGAGCCTATACCTTACATTTTGCTCAATCACTGGTGGTTTGAACAATAAGGTCCCCCATTATCTCTAGCATTTGAATGTTCAGTCTACAGTTGCTGTTGTTTGGATGCTTAGGAGGGTTTGATCTTGGAGGCAACAGGTCATTGGAGGCAGGCTTTTGAGAGTTTAAACACTAGCACCGCTTCTAGTTTGGTCTAGCATCAAATTATATGTGAGCCTTCAGCTTCTACAGCTGCTATGTCTGCTGCCATGCTTCTAGGCACTGATGGGCTCTTAACTATAAGTCCAAATACACCCTTACACAAGTTGCCGTGGACATGGTTTTATCGCAGCAATAGGAAAATGATAACTTAAAAAGCCAAGCTACCTTGAATTCATAATACTGAGTTCCTGATGTCTATATGCCATTTTAGTGGGTTGCTGGCCAAACTTGCATTATTAAATCTGGTCACAGGCCAAACTTGCATTATTAAATTTACTTTCATTTGTTCATAGGATAAGCAAGTGAGATCCAGGAAGCTGCCAAGCTACTGACCTTGTCCAGGGCTCATCAGTAGCAGGTCTCTTCTCCTAAGGGGTCAAGCTCTTTTTCTTGAGTCCACCAAAACCAACTCTTGTCAATCCAGAGGTTACTTATGGCATCCAGACAAATTCTAGGGATGAAAGATAAGAGCCCTATTTAGTCAGCACCTAAGACCTGTGTTGCCTGTAAGATTCCCATGAGTTGTAGTATTTCAGTTTATATAGGGTTTATGTTGAAAATAGCAAATCACAAGATTCAATTATATCTAAGGTTTTTATCTTTCTGTAACTATCCACAGATCCATGAGCTGTATGTATGCTAGAATCCAGAGATACCTCTCTACATGGTTTGCCAGGAACCTTGCTAGCAGAAGCCTCTGCAAACATTGAGATTTCTAAATTCAGAGTGCACACTCTGCAGCCCTCTTGAATTATTTAACATATGACCAGGTGACAAACAATACCTGGACAACAGACTACATTAAAAGTGGTCAGAAAAGATATATGTGTTTGTCTTCTGAACACAGTGTATCATCTGGGACAAGATACAGTCTAAGTACCCCAGCCCACTCTGTTCAAACTCTTAGGGAATCGAGGTTTTCATTGTTGTATTATCACTTTCCTGGTTCTTAATGACTAGATTTAGCTTTAAGACTCCAGTTTACTTCCTCCTGCTGGAAACTGGTCTTCAGAGCTCTCTAGGGAGTCCCAGTACCTGTTTCATAAAAGCCTTCTTTATCAATAGCTATCATCCAGTAATGCTCTTAAGAAGAAAGCACAGGTTGGATTCATTTGATAGAAAATCTACTTCAGAATTAGTTTGATTTTACCCAGAGTCCTCTATGGGAGGGTCAAGACTAAGCGTGAGATCTGCACTCCACAAGCAATAGAGAAGGTTTCCTCATTATGGAAGTACAAGAGACTTGTTCTCAATATTCTGTGTGGCTACATATTTAGACAAGACATCTCGTGTTAAACTTGAAAGCCAATGCCCTGTTCTTATTTAGTAGAGTGGCACATGGATGGTTTGTATCAGAATACTAACACCTAGAAAACTTCAACTGGAATGAAGGCGAGCTGACCTACTCAAAGGTCTCAGAAATAGGTTGTAATACATGTTGTTAAAGACAGTCCCTGGAGATGAACATAGTGCACCCAAAGTAAAGAAGATGGGACTTACTGATGCCCCCACTGTTAGTCAAAAATAATCAATTGGATTAGGTGGTATTGAAGCCTGAAGAGGGAGTGTCCTCCACTGGTAACAGACTCTCACAGGCATCTTGTCTGGCAGATATGGAGGCAGAAATGAGACTCAATGAGGAGGGGGGGGGGATGTCTAACTGTATTTTCCCTTCCTTCCTCAACTTCTGTCATTGTTTTCCATTGTCTGGGTCCTTTTGAAGCAAAACTCATCATGTATGTAGATGAACAATCCCGAAATTCATCATGATGTATGGGAGAAGGAAGGCAAGAAATAGATTGGAGCCAAGTCAGAATATCTGATACTATCAGGAAATAGTGTTATACTTAGCAAAGTTGGACATTTGGTATTTTAAAGATTCAATTAAGGCAAGTGGTGCAATTAAATATTGAGGCTGTTGATGGGGAAAGATAAAACACTCCTGTCTATTTTAAATCTGAATTCAGATAGGTATAATGAGTAGCTACTAAATATATGCAGCCATGCCCATTCCTTCTCCTGTTCTGCACAAAAAGCTATCATTCCATTTTTATATTTGATTAATAATCAGGCAGGGTAATACTCGTAAGTCTTTGGGATGTCTTCCACTTGCACAGGACAAGCTTAAAAAAAATCCCTGCTGAAATCACAGGTTCAGACAGCATTAAGTTGGTCACTATATTACATATGCTGAAGAATACATATATGCGCATATAGCTCATGGTCTGCTGACAATGCCATATATGTCTAATAAGCTAAAACATGTATGCTAAAAATGATCGAAATCAGGAAATTTTAATTCCTAGGATTGAAATTACAGTGAATACAGTTAGCAAGAAAGTAGATATTAGAGATGAGAAACTGGGGGAGATGGAGACAATGCAATAGAAAAATATCCAAGATTGCAAACAAACAAACAAACAAACAAAGACAGAGCATTAAAGTATAAACAAATCAAGTATTCTCAGACATGCATAAATGGACTATCTGAAAATCCAAAAAATTTAAGATTATCCAGAATGCTTCCCTATTTGAGTGCAAATCAGTATGCAGAATCAAACCCCAGATGCACAGGAGCCAGTGAGGTGTAGCTTAAACACACACAGAACAAGTTAACTGATCCAGCAATTTGCCACAAAATTGGACTCATGAGAAACATTGTTACCCTCTAGTTATTCATAAAATATCTGCTTAGTGAGTCAGTTGGATGTCCCATAGCAGATGATACTTTGTCTCTGCTTTGTAATCAGAGAGATCAAATAGACAATCCTAGTAACAGAACCATCTGTGAACACCACTCATTTATAAGCCTCCCAAAGAAGTAAATTATGGCTTCTGCCTTCAGCAGGTTACTCCATAGCTTTGATTATCTACAACTTCTTTTGATAAATGCAATCTGTAAGCTGGTAAGCTGCCTTATTAACTTGATTAAAATCACTACAAGGAGAACCTTCTGATAGTAGCCCTCTCTTGGATTCATGGCCCATCCCTAACCATCACTGCCCTCACTGGAAAATATCTATTCTCTGAGGCAAGGGTCTGGCTCAGTGACATAATATCCATGCTTCCCTGATCCAAGGATTCCCCGTAATTTTCCACCAATTAAAGGAAAAATTGCTCTTGAAGATATCAAATAAAATATGGATCTCCAAAAAGTGGAGTCAATCACATTTTTAGATTACTAGGTAGTGTTATTATGTAACATTATTTAATAATTTTTTTATTCGATATAATTTATTTACATTTCAAATGATTTCCCCTTTTCTAGCCCCCCCCCCCCCACTCCCCGAAAGTCCCGTAAGCCCCCTTCTCTTCCCCTGTCCTCCCTCCCACCCCTTCCCAGTTCCCCGTTCTGGTTTTGCCAAATACTGTTTCACTGAGTCTTTCCAGAACCAGGGACCACTCCTGCTTTCTTCTTGTATCTCATTTGATGTGTGGATTATGTTTTGGGTATTCCAGTTTTCTAGGTTAATAACCACTTATTAGTGAGTGCATACCATGATTCACCTTTTGAGTCTGGGTTACCTCACTTAGTATGATGTTCTCTAGCTCCATCCATTTGCCTAAGAATTTCATGAATTCATTGTTTCTAATGGCTGAATAGTACTCCATTGTGTAGATATACCAAATTTTTTGTATCCACTCTTCTGTTGAGGGATACCTGGGTTCTTTCCAGCATCTGGCAATTATAAATAGGGCTGCTATGAACATAGTAGAGCATGTATCCTTATTACATGGTGGGGAATCCTCTGGGTATATGCCCAGGAGTGGTATAGCAGGATCTTCTGGAAGTGAGGTGCCCAGTTTTCGGAGGAACCGCCAGACTGCTTTCCAGAGTGGTTGTACCAATTTGCAACCCCACCAGCAGTGGAGGAGTGTTCCTCTTTCTCCGCACCCTCTCCAACACCTGCTGTCTCCTGAATTTTTAATCTTAGCCATTCTGACTGGTGTAAGATGAAATCTTAGGGTTGTTTTGATTTGCATTTCCCTAATGACTAATGAAGTTGAGCATTTTTTAAGATGCTTCTCCGCCATCCGAAGTTCTTCAGGTGAGAATTCTTTGTTTAACTCTGTACCCCCATTTTTTAATAGGGTTGTTCGGTTTTCTGGAGTCTAACTTCTTGAGTTCTTTATATATATTGGATATTAGCCCTCTATCTGATGTAGGATTGGCGAAGATCTTTTCCCAATTTGTTGGTTGCCGATTTGTCCTCTTGATGGTGTCCTTTGCCTTACAGAAACTCTGTAACCTTATGAGGTCCCATTTGTCAATTCTTGCTCTTAGAGCATACGCTATTGGTGTTCTGTTCAGAAACTTTCTCCCTGTACCGATGTCCTCAAGGGTCTTCCCCAGTTTCTTTTCTATTAGCTTCAGAGTGTCTGGCTTTATGTGGAGGTCCTTGATCCATTTGGATTTGAGCTTAGTACAAGGAGACAAGGATGGATCAATTCGCATTCTTCTGCATGCTGACCTCCAGTTGAACCAGCACCATTTGTTGAAAAGGCTATCTTTTTTCCATTGGATGTTTTCAGCCTCTTTGTCGAGGATCAAGTGGCCATAGGTGTGTGGGTTCATTTCTGGATCTTCAATCCTGTTCCATTGATCCTCCTGCCTGTCACTGTACCAATACCATGCAGTTTTTAACACTATTGCTCTGTAGTATTGCTTGAGGTCAGGGATACTGATTCCCCCAGATTTTCTTTTGTTGCTGAGAATAGTTTTAGCTATCCTGGGTTTTTTTGTTGTTCCAGATGAATTTGATAATTGCTCTTTCTAACTCTGTGAAGAATTGAGTTGGGATTTTGATGGGTATTGCATTGAATCTGTATAGTGCTTTAGGCAAAATGGCCATTTTAACTATATTGATTCTACTGATCCATGAGCATGGGAGGTTTTCCCATTTTTTGAGGTCTTCTTCCATTTCCTTCTTCAGAGTCTTGAAGTTCTTGTCATACAGATCTTTCGCATGTTTGGTAAGAGTCACCCCAAGATACTTTATACTGTTTGTGGCTATTGTGAAGGGGGTCATTTCCCTAATTTCTTTCTCAGCCTGCTTATCCTTTGAGTATAGGAAGGCCACTGATTTGCTTGAGTTGATTTTATAACCTGCCACTTTGCTGAAGTTGTTTATCAGCTGTAGGAGCTCTCTAGTGGAGTTCATAGAAAGTCTTCCAACCAAAAAAAGCACAGGACCAGATGGTTTCAGTGCAGAATTCTACCAGACCTTCAAAGAAGAGTTAACACCAATACTCTTCAAACTATTCCACAAAATAGAAACAGAAGGAACACTACCCAATTCCTTCTACGAAGCCACAATTACGCTGATACCAAAGCCACACAAAGATCCAACAAAGAAAGAGAACTTCAGACCAATTTCCCTTATGAACATCGATGCAAAAATACTCAATAAAATTCTTGCCAACCGAATCCAAGAACACATCAAAACGATCATCCACCATGATCAAGTAGGCTTTATCCCGGGAATGCAGGGTTGGTTCAATATACGGAAATCCATCAATACAATCCACTACATAAACAAACTCAAAGAACAAAACCACATGGTCATTTCATTGGATGCTGAAAAAGCATTTGACAAAATTCAGCATCCTTTCATGCTTAAAGTCTTGGAGAGAACAGGAATTCAAGGCCCATACCTAAACATAGTAAAAGCAATATACAGCAAACCGGTAGCCAGCATCAAACTAAACGGAGAGAAACTTGAAGCAATCCCACTGAAATCAGAGACCAGACAAGGCTGCCCCCTTTCTCCTTATCTTTTCAATATTGTACTTGAGGTACTAGCTCGGGCAATTCGACAACATAAGGAGGTCAAAGGGGTACAAATTGGAAAGGAGGAAGTCAAACTATCATTATTTGCAGACGACATGATCGTCTACCTAAGTGACCCAAAGAACTCCACTAGAGAGCTCCTACAGCTGATATTTAATAATTTTTACAGCACAAGAAACAATTTCCTGAATGATCAAGCATTTGGACGACCTTCTTTCAAATGAACTCTAGTCTAGTGGTTTATATTGTTAGTGTTTTGTGAGCAGTATCATGGTCTTTGACTTCATTTTTTCACATGGATATTTGAATATTATACAAATATCAATAGAGTGACCATCATAGAAAATGATCTGAGTGAAATACAATGGTTTTCTACTAATAATTTCGCAGAGGCACTGGGCTACACCATCACCTTCTCTCAAGTCACCACAAGAGCCTCAGGAAATATTGCCTGAAATTTAAAGAAGAGTGCAAGGTCAAATAAACAGAGGTCTCCCATAAATTTTTGGCCATGTCTTATGTGAGTATCTGTGAGGTGGGCTTGGGAGGATATCTATCCAAGGAAGGGATATGACACTATAGAAAGTCCAAATATGAATCAAAGCAGTCATATTCATCTTTATGACTGATTTCAATGAGAAAGATTCACTAGTGATACTTAAGGAATTATTGATAAAAATGATAGGTGGTAACATGTGCAAGTTCCAGTGAATGGAACTCCCCAAATATTTCAGTGAAACAGAAGTGATTAAGCATCTGGACCATATGCAGGGCACAAGACAAAACAGAACCTAGTCCCTAGGAGCAAATATAACTACTTTTGTTTTTTATGGGATTCCTGGGTGTGTAAAATGTTAAACTGGAAGCCATTATATGTACACCAAGGACCTGGTGCAGACCTGTGCAGCAGTTCAGGTACATACTAGTCTAGGCTCTGAGATCATATGAGCTTTAGTGATGCTGATTTAAAGGGTCTTGCTTTCTTGTGATCCCCCATCCCCTCTGGCTCTTACAGTCTTTTTGGCTCCTCCCCCACTGGGTTCCCTGAGCTCTGAGGGGAATGCTTTTGATGGAGACTCCCATTTAGGTTTGAGTGTCTGAAGGTCTCATCTTTGCATAATGTCTGGCTGTGGGTCTCTGTATTTGTTGCCATCTGCTATAGGAAGAAGTTTTCCCAATGGGTAAAACAAGGCACCAGTCTGAGTCTAACAGCAAATAATTATCACTTGATCACTGCTTTAAGGCCAGTATTTGGTTTTATTCTAGGTCCCTGGGCTATCTAGTCTCTGGTTCGTGGTCACCCAAGTAGTGTCAGGCTCCATCTTGTGGAGGTGGGACTTAAGTCAAATCAGTGTTTGGTTGCATATAGCCACATGCTTTGTGCCACAATTGCCCTAGCTTATCTTGCAGCCAGTCTGCTTTTATACCACCCAACAATACATACCACTTAAGAGTAGCACACCTTACAGTGGGATGAGCCCTCTCACTTCAATTATTAATCAAGAAATGTCCCCCAGTATATCTAAAGAAGGAAATTCTTCAGTTTTCCCAGGGTGAGTCTAATGTGTCAAGCTGATGAAAATACTAGCTAGAACTAGGTATGTGTCTGTCTGTCTGTTTGTTTGTTTACAGTCTCACTGCATAAGCCCTGACTGGCTTGGAACTTGCAACTCTATGCATTTGCCTTCTATGTCTCCTAATTGCTGGAATTAAAGGCAGGCACCACCACATTCAGCCTCAGATTCTATTTTTGTAGCTGAGTATGATCCTGAATGAATTTATTCCTCCAAACATTGTGCTTGATTCTTATAGGTCTGAATCAGGTAGTATCTGGCTCCCACGGACACATGGTTTCCGCCATACATGCCAACATCTGGTACTACAATAAATGCCTATTCTGAGATCCCGGGGTAAAGGGCTGGATGTGTTCAAAATTAATGAGTTGTAACACATGAAGAACTCAGTCAATAAAAGTCTCACTTGGGGCCCAGACAGTGTTCAATGAAGTTTACAAGTTCAAATGATGTTAACATCTAGGTTCATTCTTAGTGATAACTATTTATTTATGAATTCTTGGCCATATTTCTCTTCATATTTCACTTGCCATTGCTCTGCAGATGCATGTGGAATTATTTCCCAATTACACTCACACTAAGTTTTGATTTGTCTTACTTTAACAATGAACTCACAAATAAGAGATCCTGTTGTAGGATTCAGCCTCTTGGGACAAGATGCAGTGATTGGTTAATGTCCTCAAAGCTAGAAAGACTCCTACTCATGCTAAATGATAGGTTTTTGCTATGAAGCTTTGAAAATGGGATTCAGGTTGCAGCATCTGGGAGAATCCAGAAGAGATGGCAAGAGGATTATGATCTCTGGACAAAGCTTCCACTGAAGTCTAGCCTGTTCTCTTGTGTTCAGAAATATTTTTTCTAGTGACTATTTATGAAGAACTTCTTCTACTTCTCAAAAAGCCTAAGTGGCTTTGCCAGTGACAAGCCTACCTCATCCTCCACCTTTCTAATTTCATTGCTTTAATCCCAACATTGGATGTAAATTCTTAGACTATCTCTGTCCTCCTGAGTGAGTTTGACCAAAGCCACATAAGCTTAAATTAGAGTGATTGGGGGCTAAAGTCAGAAGCCATTGAAAGGACTGAGAAAATAAGAGTTCCCTAGGCCGTCTGGGAAAAATTATTTTTTGTGGTTGAGCTATTGTGGTCCATACTTTAGGAGATCTGCCACACTAAAATAGAGCCAGCATACCAAATCATGGAGATAAAAAGTCCATGGTCAGAGTACCTGGATTCTGGCCATCCACTTATTAGTGAGCCGCCACCCCAATTTCCTCACTGTCTGCACCTCTGTACTAGCAGAGAACAGTGAAGACAAGATTTAGAGACCTTGGGCCATGGATCCCAGTACTCTATCTTGAGCCCTCACAACCTGTGTCTAAGCTTAAAAGAAAATATGTTCAACCAAGTACTGCTTTGATAGAAGTTCTGAGAAGCTGGACATCATTTCTCAAGGGCTTTGAAGCTGCACCATTCTTCAACAGCACAGGCTAGCTAAGAGGCTCATAGAGTTGCCTCTGCTGTCCTTACAGCTAGGGGCTTCCAAACTCCTGAATCTATCATGAATCTAAACACAAAATCTTCAGCACATAGTATCACAAGCACTGAAGTTCTTTGAAAAGAAGCTGAGACCTTGTCTCTGCCTCAAACCTTTGCCTTGGCATTACTAGGATATACAAAGAAGAAACTAATAACAACCAAACATCCAGACTCTGCAGCTCATTCTGTATGCAGTAAATGTATGAAGGATTGTGATGAAGTAGCTCTTAAACTTTTTTTCTGCAGAAAACTACAAATTCAAATGGTGGAAAACTGATCCAGACTCCAACCCACCCAAAGACCCTGACTGCTTATATCTGCTTTTATTAAGAAGTAGGGTCCTGGGTGCTTCTTTATCTAAGCCCTCAGGAGATGAACAAGGGCCTAAGAAATGGCAGGTAAGAGCAGAGATACAGTCAGGACTACTAGAAGTGTGTTTGAAGAAAAACTAGATTGATTCAGGCAAATCCATTTTGATCTTCAAGCTTCCAAGAAACTGCAACTTAAAGCTCAAAGGAAGGAACAAGAAAAATGTGACATCCTCTTCAAACATTTTCTATGTTTAAAAGAGGAAATCAGAACCCAAGAAACCACTCATGTATGAAAGCCACATATTGCCCCAAGACTCATTTGCCCAAGGGAAACTGGCCAACACTGGCAACAGAACCTGGAGAAGCAACTAGGCTAAGTTACTGAATCAGGGACAATGTGAACCAGGACCCATCTCAGTCAGTCACCTAAGGAATGTGCTGCATAGAAAAGGCAGATGTCACCTCTGTTAATTCAAAACTGTGGCCATGGAAGAGGGTCCGAAACAGGAGCAGAGGATGGACTCATCAGAGAATCCTTGGGGTCAATTGTCATTTACCATAAAGATCAAGATGATGACAAGGTGGAGAGGCAGGCGATGGGCACTTCCCTAGAAACTCCAGCGGTAGATAATGACACAACCACATATCTCTGGTCAGTGTTGCTCTGGAATCGTCTTTCCATAGGAGCTCTCAGATTCAGAACACAAACAAAGCTCAGATAGACTCAAATGCTCCTTAACTGCTCAGCCATTTCTTCGCCCACTGTTAATAAGGCATTCTAAAGTAATTTTCTTTAATTTTCCCCTAGTACTGAAGACTTGTTCCCACTCTCATAGCACTTACATCATTTTTGTATGAGGACCGATAAGCTGGGTTTCATTTCTTCTCATGTAATTTTGGTTTGTCAGTCAGGTACATAAAAATTTAGACTTTCTGTATAAAAACTCAGTCCTGGTGGAGCATTATCTGCAATCTAGCTACATGGGATCATAAGTTGAAAGCCTGCCTTGTCTACAGAGTAAAATAGAGTTAAGATGGTTCACATAGCAAGACCCTGTCTCAAAGTAAGATGGATGGAGGTGATCCAAATGAGGTCTCCTAATAAATCATGTGGAGACAGAGTCCTAAGGCCACACATTAATTGGAACTTTCAGTACTGGAACTGAGAGTTGCATTCAACTGAGTTGTTGGCCAGGGATTTATGTGAAAATCCCAAAACGAGGTTGTTGCTAAGGCAATTAGTTGTACTCTGCAAACTGATGGCAAGACCCACTACCAAGGAGGGACAACACTACCACAACTCACTGAACATGAATAGTCAATCTGGAACCTACACGGAGCCTTCATGGCTGTGTTCTAGTATCTTTGGTGTGAGCATCTACTCAGCATGTTACCAAGAAACACATAAACAGCCCAGCCACAAAGAACATAGGATCTCTTCTGTCTGCAAGATATACTAGGCAATGATGGCACAGAACTGTAGTCAACCAACCAATGTTTGATTTGACTTAAAGGCCTACTCTAAGACAGAACCCATATTCTACACTGCTAGTGTGTTCAAGAACTAGACACTAGATAGCCCAGAGACCTAGGGTAAAAACAAACACTACTGATCTAAAAATATTAATAAATGAATCACTGATATTCTGCTATACTCATAGATCAGTGTCTTATTCCATCAGAGAAGCTTCTTTCTGCAGCAGATGGGAAGAGATACAAAGACCTACAGCTAGACATAAGGCATACAGAATGTCCTTGGAAAACACATCTTCCTCCCCTCCACTCTCCGCCCCCCCCCCCCAGCTGTCAGAGCTCAGGGTACCCCATGGAAAAGGAAGAAAAGTATAAGAACCACAGGGTGTGAAGGACTGCAAGAGAACTAGGCCCCCTGAATCAAATAAACAAGATTCATATGAACTCAGAGACTGAAGCAAGATACAGTACCTAGGCATATATATTATAGTTCTCAGCTCAGTACTTTTGTGAGGCTCCTGAGCATATAGATTAGTGTGTCTGATTCCTGTGCCTGCTTGTGAGGCTCTTTCCTTCTATTGGGTTATCTTGCCCAGCATTGATGTAATGGTGTTTTTCTTATTGTATTCTGTCATATTTGATTGTTGTCTCCTAGAAGCCTATTCTTTTCTAAAAAGGGATAGAGATAGAGAAAGTGAATCCTGTGAGAGAGAGAGAGAGAGAGAGAGAGAGAGAGAGAGAGAGAGAGAGAGAGAGAGAGAGAGAGAGAGACTGAGAGACTGAGAGGAGTAGAGTGAGGTGAAACCATAATCAGAATGTACTATAAGAAAAGAATCTATTTTCAGTAAAAGAAAAAAATTCCAATATACATTTAATCTTCTTCAATTCTGAGATGGTTGCATAGTATGCACAAGCCCCTGGGTGTGCACACATTAGGACTGCACATATTAATGGTGTCCTATGCATTTCAATAAAACAGTAGTACAACATTTCACAGAGGTTAAATATTTGTCTTTCTCAAACTTAACTCTAAGCTATAGTAAGAATTTCCAAAATCCTTCTAGCTTTTGAGATGTATTTAAAATGCGCTCCTAAAATCCTAATTACCTCTAAGTGCTTTTCCAGTCAAACTGTTTTTAGAAAAACCAACATTTACCCTTATAGTTCTAATTTCTCTCAGCTTCTAAAAAGCATCAGGTGACCTACTCAGCAGGATGCAAGTGGTGGCTTTTGTTGTAGACCCATCTTGTAAGTTCATGCTTACAAAACTAGTCACCTTGAAAATTGAGCATATACACTTGTGATCAATGTTAATATTAAATAAGGGCAATGCTGGACCCACATTTACACAACCCATAGATAGTCCATATTCTAAAGGGATGGGAGATAAAATTTTCCAGTGTACAAATTCATGGTCTAAATCAAGCACCATAGAGTTGTTCTGTCTTCTGAGACCTGATTTCCCAAGGGAACTGTATTAGTCAGGGTTCTCTAGAGTTATAAAACATATGGAATGCATGTATGTATATAAAAAAGGAGAATTTATTGGATTGACTTACAGTCTGCAGTCCAACTAACCCAGCAATGGCTAGTTATGAATGGAAAGTCCAAGAATTTAGTAGTTACTCCATCCCACAAGGCTGGGTGTTACAGCTGATCTGTATAAACTGGAATCCTGACAAAGTAGACTCCAACAGAAACGCTGGCAACTAAGTACAAACAGGTGAAGAATGAACAACTTCTTCCTTCTTCCATTGTGCTCTCCATTTCTGGATTGTAGTTCATTGCAGAGACAGTCAAGTTGACAACTTTGAGTAGTCATCACACCTTGACTATGCGGACCATTATGGGTTAGGCTGTTATGAACATTGTTTTGTCTATGCTGGTCATTACAATAAGTATAATCACATTGCTTCTGGCCATTCAAGACTGCCACCTGGTCCTTGCTTTCTTGGGGTCAACTAAACACCTTGCATAATCCATTCAATTTAGCAGCAGCATCTCCAACCCTAAGGTCTGGCACAAGGAAAAGGGTAACAATAAAACTCTTCAAATGAGTTGGTGCCCCTCTTACTAATTTGTAACTTATAGGATTCATGAAGAGCATGTCTTCTGAGCCTTCCCATTGTGCAGGATGAGGTTTTACACTGGGTACCCATTTTAGAACTGCAATTTCCCTGAGCCTTAAAAATCCCTTCATCAACACTAAGCGAAGAGATATCAGGCATTTCCAAATCTTTTTTCAGTAGACCATCTTTTGACAAATACTTCAGCCAAACATTCAAACAAACTTTTGACACCTTTTTTTTTTTAGCTGTGTGAACTTCCATATTAAACTTAGAATCTCTGCTCAGAGGGCCCATATTAATAAATTCAGCCTGATCTAGCTTTATGTTTCTTCCACAATTACCTATACCCTTAAAACCCATTCCCACACATATTCCCCAGACTTCTACTTGAATGAGTTAGCAAAATCATTTAGCTCTTTAGTGGTTTAACACGCCTCTCCTTTCTACCTCCCCTCTTAAAGCTTGCTTTGCCTTGAGTCTGGTTAAAGGTCTAGAAGCAACTGTTGGTGAACCTTGAGGACCATCAGTATTGTCTCAGCTGGCATTTCCTTCAGAGAAAGTCATTGTTGGTTTAGCAAAAACCGAAGGATTCATCTCCTCAGTAAAAAGTGAAAAGGGGTAGGGCTGAGGGTACTACTTTTTCAGGTAACATAAACTCCTGAGAAATCTGAGGGTTCAAAGTTCAGCTCCAATAGGGTCCTCCCACACATCCCCATCCTTTTATGGGATCCCATTCTTTGTCTTATTTAACTGCTGACATTCTCTAAGGCTCAGATTTGAATTTTCGCTGTAATTCAACCAATCTTATAATGAGGGCTCGAGTTTGATTGCCTACAACGGGAGCTCTGTGGCTTCTGCAGAGAAGATTCTCTTCAAGGACACACTTAAAAACCTTTAGATTGTTTATTTGCATCTGGAGCCAGCCACTTTTTCCCACTAAGCTCATTGCAGTCCTTCATATCCTGAAGTTGGATAATTTTACTTAGGAACTCATTTCTTATTCTTTATCAGCTCATCCAGACATGCTAAGAGCACCAACACAGCAGCATAATTTCCCTTATTTTCCCTCAAACTATCAAAAGTTCCATATACAGGGTCACGGAATCCATTGTCACTCATGATTGTTTAATCAAGATAATCCTCTGGGCTAGAGAGATGGCTCAGCTGTTAAAGGCTAGGCTCACAACCAAAAATATAAGATAATCCTCAACTGAAGTCACCTATTGCTGAAAGTTTACATGGGACACAAGTATCTTCACATCCTTTGCCCATTTGGAGAAATCTTTCCTCAGATATCTTTGTCACCAATTTTCTAATCATGCTCTTTCCAAGTCCCTGACCATCTAGCCAGTCCATTGGCCACAGCCCATGAATAAGTGAACATTTATATATCTGTCCATTTCTTCTTCTAAACAACTGTAATACCATGTGTACTGTACTTCACCACAGTGAAGTTTTCCCTCCAGTAACACCCAGACCACAATGGGCAGTTCAGGTTGTATGGTAACTTGGTGGTCCATTATTAAAAAAAAAATTCACAATCCAATTTCCTCAAGATAATCTGGATCTATCATCCTTTCTAGAACTATTAATTCATTTCTTAGCCTTAGTTGGTATAAGGATATTAGAAGCCCAACATGGCCAGGGGGGAAAGTCTGAGCTTCCAGTTCAATGGAATGTTTGTTGCAGCTCCTGCCACAAACACTCCCCTCTCTAGGTTCACAACTAGGCCAACAGAACTTAGGAGTTATGGGAACAGGAAGTTATGGGTCACTAGGAGTGATTGTGAGTGGAACTATTCCATTTTCCACCTGTTGATTCCTGGACCCTTACATCTCAGCTATGGGATACTGATGGCCTTGCCAACTGAAATCAAATCACTTCTGGTGATCTGGGAAGTACCCAAGAAAAAGGCATTTGTGAGATCAATAGCTGTATACCATGTACCCGGAGATATGTCAATATTTTCAAGTATGGAGACTACATCTGGTATAGCAGCTATAATCAGTTATTACCTGATTTAGTTTTTGATAGTCAACTGCTATTTCTGTATGATCCATCTGTGTTCTTCTTTTTCTTCAGTTTTCTTTTTTTTATTTGATATATTTTTTATTTACATTTCAAATGATTTCCCCTTTTCTAGACTCCCACTCCCTGAAAGTCCCATCAGCTCCCTTCCCTCCCGATCCATCTGTCTTCTGCACTGGCCAGATAGAGTTAAAGGGAGATGTGGTGGGAACCGCCAGTCCTGCATCTTTTAAGTCCTTGATGGTGGCACTGATTTCTGCAAAGTCTAAGCTACAGTAAGAATTTCCAAAAAAAATCCTTCTAGCTTTTTAGATGTATTTAAAACATGCCCCTAAAATCTTAATTACCTCTAAGTGCTTTTCCAGTCAAACTGTTTTTAGAAGAGCCAAGATTTACCACTTTGCTTCTAATTTCTTTTGACTTCTAAAGTGTCAGATGAACTACTCAGCCTGATGCAAATAGTGGCTCTTGTCATTCACCCATCTTACAAGTTCATGCTCATAAGCCTGGTAACCCTGAATATTTTGTGATCAATGTTAATGTTAAATAAGGGCAAAGCTGGACCCACAGTCACACAAACCCATAGCTCAGATTTAGATAAAGTTTTCATGCGCACAAGTTCATGATCTAAATCAATCACTGTAGAGTTGTTCTGATTTCTGAGGCCTCATTCTTTAAGTGGGCAAAGGCCATCTTGCTGAGAGACTCTTGGTCTGGAAAGATGATGAAAGCAGCTGGGTCAGACCCCTATATCTGAGGCAACTCTTATGATAGACAACATTTAATTGGGGCTGGCTTACAGTTTCAGAGGTTCCATCCACTATTATCATCATAGCAGGAAGCATGAAATGCTAGCATCCAGGGAGACATGATGTTGGAGAAGGAGCTGAGAGTTCTGCACCTTGATCAGAAGGAAGCCGGGAGAAGACTGTCTCCAGGCAGCTAGGAGGAGGGTCCCAAAACCCATCCCCCACAGTGATACTTCCTCCAACAAGGCCACACCTTCTCCAACATGGCCACACCTCCTAGTTGTGCTATTCCCTGAGTCAAACATATTCAAACACATGAATCTAGGGGGTGCAAACCTATTCAAACCACTACACCAGGTGTTCTCCCTGAGTTCAAGGGATTAAGTAAAGGCATATAAACCCAGACTCAGAACCAGAAATTACCCCCAAGAAGGCCAGTCCAGCACAAACTAAAGAACTGAAGCGCCTAGTGGTCTTGCTGGGGTGTTTCCTATAGGAACCAGGAGCCTAACAACCCTCCATGAGTAAAGTTTCTCTTTAGCGCATATATACCAAAGGCCACCTTGAATGGAACTGCAGTGGCTCTATCCCGACAAGAGCACTGCCCCCAGAGTCACCATCCACACAACCTGAAAGTTAATGTAGCATTTCAGTTTCACACACGGGGAATACAAGTGCCTGCCCCTCATCTGAAGAGGTCCGTGTAATGACTGATGTCAATGGCTATGACCTTAACATACATCTTACACACATTTCCTCGATTATTTGGACTCCTAATCTACAGAACTAACAAAGATAAGGTAGTAGGAGTACTGCTAAGGACAGAGGTGACAACGCTAAATTCAAAAAGTATTTCATTTATAAGTACATGGTATAGTCATATACTATATAAGTATATGTATATATAAGCATATACTATATAAGTATACTTATATAGTCATATACTATATAAGTATAGCATAGTCACTTGTGAGACTAGAGGGCCAAAGCCTGCCCCAATAGCCTTGCACTGCTTGGAGTAAAACATAACCTGATTCACTTTTAAGCAGCACCACTTCAATCTAATTTGTAGGGTAATGTGTGTGAGGGGCGGTAGGGGGGTGATGTGGGCCTATTTCATAAAGAAACTTCTCAGAAATCCTAGTATTATAGTTATTCTCCATGAAGTGATTACAGAATACCATTAAGTCACAAGAACAATGGAAGCCAGCTTTGTTTCCCAAATAAAAGATTCCAGTTGCACTGATGTGCAACAGAGTATTAACCCAACCTGACATTTACAATGAAGAAATGGGACCCATAGCCTTTTGGGTCCCTGGCTGATAGGAAGTGACAAGTTATCTGTCATTATATTTAAGGAGCTTGAAGCTATTAGTTGCAAAGGTTGAGGGAGCTGCGGAGTCCTGAGCAGCCGTGTGTCCGCAGGTGTGCCTTATCACCTGTGTCCTGATGACTGTCAAGCCATCCCCCCCTACAAATGAACCCAACTAATGGGAACTGAGCCACATTGATGGTCTTTTATCTTTCACAGCTGATGAGCTGCCATTTTGGTGGCTGAACTTCGGGGTCATTTAACTTGCTTAATGGGATTCTATGTAAAGGCTCCGTTTAAGGTGCCAGTCTCATCCCTCATTTAACCCTCAATGACCGAAACAGAGTAATACAAAATAAAGGATCAGATGAGCCCTGGTGCCTGCTGGGTATAGACAAAGTTGCCATTCCACCATGAGGAGGATAGCATGGGATTAAGACACTTATGTCCTTGGACCTTCTAAATACAGTTTAGCCCTGTTTACTTCTGCAGTAAACACTGGAAGAAAATAAACTTCCTACCCACTGGCCTTTCCTACCTTCATTTTGCAGTACAAACTCCCTCCCTGATTGCATACCCTCTCCCAGGCTCAATGGCAACCAGTTTCCTCTGCAGTACTGTGGTACTAAGTCTTTGATTTTGAGATTGTAATTTAGTTATAAGTTTCTTTCTTCCCTTTCCTCCTGCAAACCCTCCCACATACCCTGGTTCTTCAAATGCAAGGCCTTAGGCCTTTTGAGCCTTTCATCTCTTCCCCGACCCTGCAAGGTGAGGAAGGAAGGAGGCTTCTTAGCTTTCTTCTCTCAAAATATGCTGACTCCGATCTCTACCCGTGTAATTCCCAGCGACCTTTTCTGAAAGACGAGGGAGGTATGGAAAGAAGCTTTTCTGTGAGGAGGGTAGAATGACAGGCTGCAGAACCTCCAGAGAGCTATGGAGGTTGGGCTCCTCCTCAGTGCATCCCTCCGAGGTGAAGGCAGCAGGATGCAGCTGGAAGGAGGGGCAGGTACAGCATGAGAAAAGATGAAACTTCTTCCCAGCCAGAAAGGAGATGTGGAAGTCTGTCCACTTCAGACTGGCCTCTGTGGCACAGCTAGCTCACAGAGGCCCAGCAGTAGATAGGTCACAGAGCAGAACCACCCTTTACCTGGACCCACTAGAATGAGGAGGGTTGCCCCAAGTCTGACTCTTAAGGGCCCTCTTTTTCCTCCCCCTCAATTAGCATAAGCATTGCTGATTGGATGAGTGCTTCCTTGCCCTCCCTCCGCAGGGGCATCTGGGGCCTTGATGTTTCCTTAAAACCTACTGTACTTGCCTTCAGCAACATGTTGAAGACAGGCCCAGGAACAGGGCCTAGAAGCTAGATACCTAATCCAATGAGACGATCTTTCATGTTAGCCTGTGGCTTATTTCGAAACTGTGGTGATAGGTGAAATTCAACCCTGTTTGAATTGAAGACTAGTTTTTTATTTTTTATTTATTTATTTATTTTTTTTTTAAAGACAGATACATTACCCTGCTTTCAAGGAAAAAATTCAGTCTATAAAGCCAGGCTGCAGCATGGCCTCATTGAGAACAATATTTGAAGAGGTTACATACTCACACTTTAACAAGTACTCAGGAGCTCTGCTGAAGTGTAAGTGGCCATCTGTAAATCTCCTTTAAGGATAGAATTGAGCAAGCTGAAGGGGTCAAGGACATCACAAGAAGATCCACAGAGTCAATTAACCTGGACCCATGGGGGTTCACAGAGACTGGGCTCCCAACCAGGAAGCACTTAGGGGCTGAAGCTAGCTCCCCTACACATTTGTAACAAATGTGCAGATTGGTCTTCATGTGGGACCCCTAACAAGTGGAGCGAGAGCTATCTCTGTGAGTTCAAGGCCAGCCTGGTTACTAAGCAATTCAAGTCTAGGTTACCTTGTTAGCCAAGGTGATATGCCCATGAAATTTAAATTTTACCTTTTCCACCTGCATGTCACATCTCAGATGACACATTGTCATAGCCTTCCAGGCACCAAGCAGGTCTTTAAAATTTATACACACACATATTCGTGCATGTATTCAATTAATGAAAAAAGAAGCCATGAATTTGAAAGAGAGCAAGGAGAAGTAGTTCAGAGGGAGGAAAAGGAAAGGAGAAATGATATAATTAGAATCTCAGAGAAATAATTTTTAAAATTCTGTGTTTTCGTAAATTATTATTTTAATTATACAAATTTATGGGGTTCCAGGTGGTATTCTGATGTATGCATATAGCATGTAATGATCTAGTCCGGCTCATTAGCATTTCATCTCCATAAACATTTTTTATATTAGGCTAACATGTAACAGTTGCTTGTATTTATAGGGTATAATGTGGTTATTTTGATGCAATTATGCAATATATAATGTCAAGATAACGTTGCTATATCTTAACCAGGGTTTGTTTGGAGTCATGGAGACCTTCTTTCTAGCTATAGTACATAACATAATAGGATGCATATGAGGTTGCTGAGAATAATCCACACTGAACTGTAGGACTTGAAAAAACGCTTGCTCACACTATATTTTTACACTTGCTCTCTGACTCCCCATTTTGGCCCTATCTCAGCCTTTAGAATCATGTTTTTAATAGTTTACACATATGAGAGAGCTTGTAGAACTTGCCTTCCTACTTCTGATTTACCTCATCTCTTCTTATTTTGCTGCAAATAGAAATATCGTATTGCTTAATGTTTTTTTTAATGGTTGAATATATTCCATTTACATCCTTAAGCCAGATTTCCTTTGCCCACAATCTCCTTGATGTAGGATGATTCAGTGTCTTAGCTATAGTGAATAGGAAAGCTACAAAGAGACACACAGAGAGCACATATGATAAGCCAAGGGGCTGGAGGCTGGGGTCTGGCTTAGTGATAGGACACCTACTTAGCAACTGCAGTAAAAAAAACAACAACAAAAACAAAACAAAACAAAAAAACAAACAAACAAAAAAAACCCAAAAGGAGCTGGGCCTAGTGTGGCAGTTTTCCTCTGCTGCCTGTGGATACAGATGTGGAACTTCCAGCTTCTTTGCTAGAACCATGCCTACCTGGATGCGGAGATGCTTTCTGTCATAATGATATTGAACTAAACCTCTGAAATTATAAGCCAGCTCCAATGAAATGTTTTTCTTTATAAGAGTTGCTGTGGTCATGGTATCACTTTACAGCAATAGAAACTCTAACTAAGGCAGAGTTATATAGGCTTTCTTGCTAACCTGATACCAATTGTCACAAACATTTTGAAACCTCATTCAGTTTTATGGCCCACCTATGCTTGCCACAGTCATGCTGGGGTGTCTGAATGACCATAGCATAGTTTTGGACAGAGCTGACTTGGAATGTGACACCACTGAAGTGACCAAGGTAATACCATGCTGTTTTGATTTTATCTGGACTCCATTTTGTGTTTACCAAGTACTTTTTAACCCCAAGTTCCCTGGAAAGTCACGTCCGCCTTGGCAACATATTTGGATATTTCCGTTACTCTGTTCATGGCCCAGATGTAAAACCAAGACAACTGATGTGGTTTGCCAAAACAAATGTCGAAAGGTTCCCCTGACCTATTCAGATATTAATGTCAGTGTCAATGTGGCTCCTCTGGTTTGTGCTTTTATAATATAAATCTTGTGGCCCTGACTTTCAGTGCCAAGAGTTCATTGGGTCAAGAGCTAGATTTCTGGCTTTAAACAAAAGACTCTTTTTTGGCTTTATATGCATGATGATCTCTACGTTTCTTGCCTGGAAACTATGCACCAGGCTGTTTTAGGTTCTCTGGCTGAAAGTGAAACTCCAAAGCTAGATTAGATGTGTACATTTCAGATTGAGTATTGGAATCTATAGATTCTACTGCTTTATATTACCAGAATTGGCTTTTGATAAATTTATTTAACCTGGTGCTTCTCAGAATCCTTGGGTGTAATATAAATATATGGACCATATAATTTCTTTTCTTAAAATGTACATCTTAGTTTTAATTATGTGTGTCAGGGTGAGGTATGTGTATGCACATAGTTTAAAGGTATAGGATTCTTCTGGAGCTGGAGCTAATTATGAAGCACCTGACCTGGGTGCTGGAACTGAACTTGGGCAAGAGTAGTACACATTCTCTAGCCCTTGGATCACATGATTTCTAACCTTTTCCAATTTAGCTGTTAGATTTCATGACTATTTGAAATTTTACAATTAGATGTGGTTAATAAAAATTCGCTCTTCATAAAAATTTAACGAAAATTCAGAGTAGCCATGAGTCCTTTTTGCTCATGGTTTCCTTTGGAAAATAAGTCATTGAGGACAGTAGAGGTGTTACTCAGATCAAAACCCCTGGATGCTGTTTGCTGATAAAATAAATTGCAAAATCATGTATTTATTTTTTAGATGAATAATAATAATAATAATAATAAGAATAAGAATAAGAATAGGAATAGGAAGAGGAAGAGGAAGAGGAAGAGGAAGGAGCAGGAGGAGCAGGAGGAGGAGGAGCAGGAGGAGGAGGAGGAGGAGGAGGAGGAGGAGGAGGAGGAGGAGGAGGAGGAGGAGGACATTAGAATCCCTTACAGATAGACAACTGGTTTGAGGTGAGGACAGTTTTTATACCCCAAATGTGAGGATTGTGTATGATCTCGGATGGGTCCATCATAACTCTTCCCAGTCCCAATCCTGCTGAGACAACCACCTTGCCTTTCTCTGTGCCATCTGGGTCAGCTGGGCATAGCTTTCTCACTTTGCACCCCACAGCTCCATCCTTGGTCCTATTGGCTTACAACTGTTTGCGGAGATAGAAAATGCTATCCACTGCCAAGGGTAATGTTCCAACTGAGTCAGCAAGAACCTAGAAACAAATATAGAATCCACCATGATTTATCTTGTGCCTGCTGGTTTTTGGTCCTAGGAGCTTTAAATATACTGTCTCACACCACCCAGGGATATCGTCATGCGTTGCAGACAGATAATTGAGAATAATCTTTCAAGTAGTTAAAGTCAGTAGGTTTCTAACTTATTTTTTAATAGAATTTTTTGTCTTAGTTCAAAGGAAACCTTATGTGGATACATCTTCACATACCTCATTAACTCCTGTACTTAGATTTGATTTGTGGGTGACCTACCCAGCAGTTACTGGCTTTGTGCTAATAGCAAAAAGCCTCAATGGAAGCCAATTTTGCCCTCAATGTGGGAACTCTCCATCACTCTGTGCAGGCAAGGCTAATGGGGCTTTCTGGGAAGAGTTTTTTTTCTCCTACAGGGACCACCCTAGTGTGAATCACTTTCCCTTCTTCCCCTCGATAATGGGTTGGTATTTTAAGCAAGGCATTGTCTTGGGCTTGCAAAAAGACACACAACATGGCAATTCATTAAAAAGACAGAAAGATCACTTTAGTCTTTAATAACAGCATTGACTCGAACTGGTTACTATTAGGTTTCATTTTAGCTTTGAACTTAAAGTCGCATGTAGTTATATATCCCTTTTAGCTGCCAGGTAATTCTGAACTTGGAGTCTGATGAAAAGGAGTCCAGATCTTCCTACTTGGAGAGGGTACCTCATGGTACCTACCAGGCTGCTGCCTCCACTGAGACAGCTTGAAGGACTGTACAGATACATGGAAACTCCAAAAAAGCAAAGTCTAAAACCATCTGAGATGTTTTGAACCTTCTCGTGATTAATGACTCTTGTTTCCTCTGAGATAAGGGTTGTCAATGGCTCTGTGCCTTGTCTCAGAAGATACTGCAACAAACCCCCAGGAAAACAGCAGAAGAGAGGAGAAGTTCATTTTGGCCCAGGACTTCAGGAGCTTATCAGCCCACAGTGGTAGAAATGGTATAGTGGCTCAAAGTGGCCCTGTCCATGGTGATGATATAAGCTTTAGCACAGTGGAATGATTTGAATGATTCAGAAACAGAGAGAATAGGAGCAGAGTAGGGTGGAACTTTAACTCTTAAAAGGCCACACCCAATGACTAATAGTCAATCAGGACCCACTCTCTGGAGACCAGGTGCTCAAACGCATGAGCCTGTGAGGAGAGGGGATTTCATACTTAAATTTTAACAGCTCATGTGCAAGTAACAACAGGTAAGCTTCTTTCTAATCAGGAAAATCTGCAAGATCCAGCATGGCATTTCTCTGTACCTGGAAAATGGTATTGATGGTGCCTATGGCCTCTGTAAGCATCAAGCAGTATCCTTGCATTTCCAGGTGGTTCATAAACTTCCTACACTCAGGCATCCCATTTAGCTTCTGCCTGTCCACACTATTTAGAAACATGCTGAATAACTTTTCTACTGAAACCTATAGCCATCAATGGTTGGGAAGCAGGTGGACTGCTCAGATGTGGAATTTATGTGGGGAGATGCCACATCCAATGATGACCACTTAGAACGGAGCAAAACTCCAGAGGCTGAAACTGAAAGCATGCAACTGTCCAACATACAAATGCAAAAGAAAAAAAAAACCACAATTCATATAACATTAAAAACACAGAAGTGAACAGAAAGGATATTTTGGTGGTCTGTTCAAAACAAGAGTGATTTTATTTGCCAAGGCCATAGTCAATTATCATAAACAATCTGCAGAAGGAATGGACAATTAACCTTGGCATAAAAAAATGATGATTAGTATTTCTAAGCCTTCTCCACATAGACAACACTATTTAATTTCTTGTCTCTTGCAGTAGTTTGGGGGCATGGTAGTTTGGAGAGTTTGATTTACTTGCCTATAGTTAATGCCAATCATGCAAAATGGCAGGACCATGGTCAGAGCAAAGCAGCCCAGAGTCTTACCTTCCCAGTCATGTTTTTTTTTTTTTTTTTTGTCTCTAGTTCAAATGAATCAAATGAAACATACAGTATCTTAATTCTGGGAATATTTTAAAAGTCAATGTCCATAACTGGAATGTTGAGGGGGTACCATAGTCTATTAACAGAGACAGGAGGAGGTTCACCCAAATAGATGCTAGCATTGGCAAAGGCACAGAAAGTCAGGTACTCCTCGTGTGGAGTCATCATCTGAGTGCAATGGTTGAACAAGAACATAATGTCTGGTACCTGGTGCCTCAAAGAAGTTCAATTCACATCAGACAATTGCTCATCATTTCACCTCTTTTGATTTGGACTTCTGAATGGATTTTCCCAGCATGAGGGAAGGAACTCATTATTTTGGCTTCTAAGTCTCCCCAGGAAGGCAAATAAATTGGTGCCTGATTTTGTCTTGTTAGTTTGGTAAATATGAGTCACTCTAAAGAGGAAAGTAACCTCTTGGTAACTTTTAACTGCTGCTTTTTTTCTTTTAAACAAGAAAGGCTGCAGAGCATATATGAGTCCATTGATCTCTGAGGTCCCACCAGAGCCTGCAACTAGCCTCACCTTTCTGATAGCAATAGATACAAAATCCCTTTTGGTGGCTTTACTTTTATGGCTTCTATCATTGACAGTATAATTACATGGCTATTAATATCCTAAATGGCTTATCTGACTGGCATATCAATAAACAGAAACAAGGCTTCTCAGTTGGAAAGTTCAGACGTGCTCACCATCCCAGGCATCGATCTTACCTCTTGCTCTATGTTTGTTTGGGATAAGAACTCAAGAGTTACACAGAGCCATGGGTATAGTTTCTGCTTTGATTAAGAGTTAATTACGTGTGTGTATATACATATGAGTGCAGGTGCCCACAGACGCTAGACAATAATCTAGAGAGGAGTTACAGGATATTGTGAGCCATCTGACCTTTATATTGGCAACAAAACTCAGCTCTTCTGAAAGAGCAGCATGTTCTCTTTTCCACTGACTCTTTTCTCTGGCTATGAAGAATGAAGCATCCTTTCCTGACATCAACCCTAGGAGACATGCTTCTCTACCCCAGCTCTTCTGTGTGCTTGATACTCATAGATGAATTTCTGGTATACTAGTTGAACAGTATATGATTAGAAGTAGATACACAGATTGAGAGTTCTTATACATGGAATTCAACTTCATTACTGCTTACATTTTTTCCACATCACCACCCTAATATGTACATGTATAAATGTATAAATATGTTTATCTCAATTAGTACCCTCCTATTAGTGTATTTGAATGGTGCTATCTGACAACAGAGTTTCTGAATTCTCCCTAGATAAGCTGGTATTCCACTTGGACACTTTCTTCAAGGCTCATAGACCCATCCATAGATTCTAGAAATAGTAATTATTGAAGACTCACAAACATGCCCTGCACTGCTCCTGCTGTCTAGCAACAATGATCTGTACATCTTAATGGATGCCTTTATTCCAGAGTGTGGCTGTGACCAATGGTGGACTGATGAGGGAATGTTTCAGATGTGGGCACCACAAACCAGGATTGATCAAACCTGTGGTTACAGCTATCTTTCCCCAGCCTCACTCCTTACTATTTCTTGCCTTATGGCTGTATTCACTGAGAAAGCATCCCAATGGGCCTTCCCCATGCGATTGACTGACTTATATTTGTCTTCAAGAGCTTGGATTTAAACTACCACTTAGAATTCTACACACAGTTACATGGGGCTTTCAGTAAATGAGATTATCCCAATCAGCCTGGTGAGTAGATTGTTTTAGAAAGGGTTCTCACCAATCCTTCAGCTTTAGGCTTATGTATATCCCAGTAAATTTAGCAGTACAATAAACAGGGAAGATAGAGTTATCCTGTGAAGCCTCAGAAAGGCCTCTGCTATTGAACAAACACACAGATCATTAGGGTTTTAAAGTAGATTCTTGATTTCTCTTAAGACAATTGACCCCCTTTCAAGACCCCTTTTGTAATGCAGGGCCGTGGTAAACTTATTGAGTTATAAGGCTACTGCTTTTGCAACCTCTATCTGCTATTATCAGATAATACCTGAACCAGAAAATCATCAAAACAATTGTTTGGTGAAATAAAATTATCTATGAGACCAGAACAAAATCAATCACTGGCAGCCAACATGAAAGATTGATTTCCCCCTCCGTATTACCTTCTCCCATGCCTCTACACCCTAGACTCTTATCTCCAGCCTAAGGTGCATCCCTGCAGGTCTAGTTAACATAATGAGAAAGGCACTGTCCTAGTCAGGGTTTCTATTCCTGCACAAATATCATAACCAAGAAGCAAGTTGGGGAGGGAAGGGTTTATTCAGCTTTGCTGTTCATCACCAAAGGAAGTCGGGACTGGAACTCAAGCAAGTTGGGAAGCAGGAGCTGATGCAGAGGCTATGGAGGGATGTTTCTTACTGGCTTGCTTCCCCTGGCTTTCTCAGTTTGTTTTCTTATAGAACCCAAGACTACCAGCCCAGAGATGGTACCACCCACAAGGGGCCCTCCCACCCTTGATCACTAATTGAGAAAATGCCCCAAAGTTGAATCTCATGGAGGCACTTCCGCAAGTGAAGCTCCTTTCTCTGTGGTAACTCCAGCCTGTGTTAAGTTGACACACAAACTCAGCCAGTACAGACACCAAAAGTCTCTTTCAGAATTAGAGATGCTCATTCATTCTCCTGCATCACTTCTGAAGGGCTACTTCAAGTTACCCTCTTTTGTGTGGACGGTGGAGAATCACCAATCATAGGGCAGTTGTGAAGGGACCTTGGAAGAAATTTGTGTGAATGATTTGTCATGAAGAAAAGACAACCTTGTAGTGACTACAGATAGATTGACTGGCTTATGTAGGATTTTGCAACAAGCCATTACTGAAAGTTAGAGGAGATAGAGTAAAAAACATGTGGGTGAATTTCTTCAAATTGATAGAGGAATGAAGATAGGTATAAAAAAGCCCACACAAACAAACAACAAACAGAAACCTAAATGAGAATCTGAAGGCACATCTTACAGATGAAGCTCCCTTCAATTGTGTAGCCTAGAGGAGCATCCTGTAGATTTCAGAGTACCCTTTTGCATCTGTAACTGTGAGTCTGTATACAATGGTTGTTTGGTATCAGGAATGAAGGATTTGTAGTTCTCACACCCCATACCAGGGTGAGCAATGATCGTACCTTGAGCAGAGTCTAAGACTAAGCATCTAATATTGAGGGTGACTGTGCATTTGAATTTCCTGAATTCTTGGTTTAAACCTCTGTATTTCTGTGGTACTCTATTAGCCATTTCATTCTCAAAAGTGCCTCATTCTAGATAATACATCACATTGTAACTACTGAAACTGTGCCACTCACATGCGGAATAGTCTTGCTAGCTCATGATAGATTTAGTATATTTTCTCTTCCATACTGGAGTGGGCAGCAATTTAATTTAGTGGAAACATACATACTCTGAATAAAGATTTATTTACCCCACAAAAAATAATTTTAATGAACCATCATTCAATGACTTATAAAGTACCGCTTCATCACCATGGTAACCCCATTTATGATGGTGCTAACCGAGGAAATCATTTTACTGTGAAGAATCTGTAATGAGTTTAGACCTACAGATTAATTTATTTTCATCTTGGCCTCATAAAACAGAATAACTCACTTAAAATGCAGATGGAATGGACTTCTTGAATTCAGGGCACAATTTTGAGATAATACCTTGCAATTTTGAGGTGCTATGCCACAACAATAAAATACGCGTTTGATCGATAATTATTTGTGTCAATCAGAACCACAACACAAAAGAGATAAAACTATTGCTGTGATAAAACACTATGATCCATAAACAAATTATAGGATATAGGGTTTATTTTAGCTTACTGTTCCAGAGGGAGAGCCCATTATGTTGGGAAAGGCATGGCAGCACGTAACCAGAGCAAAATGCTGAGCTCTTCAACTGAAAACGTGAAGGCATGACTAATGAACTGGAAGTAGAGGTGAAGCTGTAAACCCTCACAGAGAACCATCCTTGACAAACTTCCTCCAGTAAGGCCACACCTAAACATCACTTCCCAAATAACACCACTAACTGGGGACCAAATGGCATTCAAAGTCATGAACCCATGCGGTATGTTTTTCATTCAAACTGCTATAGAAAGCATCCTGTGAGAAGTTATGACAAGCTCTCCAAGATTATCAGGTTCTATGTGCTTATGAAAAGAAAAGAAACACCCTGCAGCCAGAAGTTAAAGTTCTTTCCACATTATATAAGGATTAAGGTTAACATCCGGCCATCTGACTAGACCTATTTATGGGATGGTTCTCCAGGATCACAGGACAGGCAGTGGCCACCCTGCAGCACACATTTTAACCTCTGTTCAACAGTAGAAAAACTCTCCATATTAACATACATATCTTTCTTAGCAATTTGGAATTTTTCACACTCTCTCTAAAGTTTCTGGTCATTGTGTCCATAACTGGTTGTTGATTATCCCTCTAGTTTGCCAGAACACATAATGGTACTGCATGCTTTTGCAAGTTGAGTCCATGGTTATGAGTCAATCTGTACATTTCTTTGCTGTGAAATGAGCTCCTTTATCATACACAGTGTTGTTTGGAATGCTATGTTGATGGATAGTAGTGCCTGCCAGTGGAAACATTACAGGCAGGAAGGAAAACCTATATCCAGAATATGCTTCTATTTTGGTAGATGGAAATCTCAGACCTCTCCATTATGGAAGAAGGCCAATGCAATCAACCTGTCACCAGGTGGCTAGATGGTCCCCTTAGGAACTGGGCCATATTAGAGGCTTATTTATTTTGTCTTCTTTCAGAAGATTAGGTACTCGGCAATAGCATTATCCTAGATTATGAAAGGCTATTATTGCCCTAGCTGAACTCACTTGGAAGATAACTCTTGAGCTGCCAGAGAAAATCCTTCATTGAGAGATACTAGGTTGTAGTACTTGCTAGAATACTACATTATGGGGTGCCTTGGAATTACACTCAAGGGTATCCCAGTCTGATTGGCTTTCTAGTTTCTAGAAGTACTTTATCATGTAGATCATTCTGAAGCCACTTCCAGTGATGGGTGCAGGCAAGTCTTTGAGGGATGCTAGGACAAATCTCCTCTGGGAAGGTATGATGGTCTGGCATGATGGACTGACATCTGAGAAGATGAGTACATTGGACCTAGATGTGACTGTAGAAGCACTCTTCCTTCGCTGTCTCACCAGCATGTTCTAGTAACAAAGCTTGAAATTATGCTAACTACAAAGGAGAAAGGCTGATAGAAGTTAGTGGGATAGCTTAGTAGGTGACAGATGGTGGGTTTGGAGATGAAACTTATGGTCATATCATGAGAAATTATGCTAAAGTATGTGCCAAAGTCAAGAGTAGTTGTTCTGCTTTTGCCCATAGCTTAGATCCTCACTGATGGCTAACCTTAATTGTCAACTTAATGATATCAAGAATCACATGGGGGGACGTCTGGAGGCATGTCTGGCGGAGGTTACCTTGATAGCACACTTGAAGTAGATAATTCAGCCACTGTGAGTAGTGTCATTCCCTGGCTGGGATTACGGACTGTATAATTTAGAAAAAGAGTTAAGCACCTTACATGCATTTTTCCCTCTCTGCTTACTTACTGCAGCACAATGTGACCAGGTCCCTTAAGTCCCCACTGCTGTGACTTCTGCACTATAATATATTCTATACTTGAATTGGGAGGAAAAAAATCAGCCCTTTCTCCTTTAAGTTGCTCGTTAGCTATACTTGTTTGTTTGTTTGCTTGTTTTTTGATCACACCAACAGAGATGTAACTAAGAAGATATCCATACATACAACTCGAATTTAAGTTTGACATTTATGTTCAAGAGATAGTGTCTTACGATTTGATGCCACCATGAAGAAGAGCAGATCCTTGAGCTTGCTGGGGTGGCTGATTCATGTTATCAATGGGGATAGTCTGCTAACAAGATTCTATTGTTGATTAAGGCAGTTTATGAAAACAAAGCAGTACCTGACCTCTTTGAAACATCTCAAGTCAATCAGACATTGAACAACTGGGTAAAGAATCACCTGAATAAAGGCATTATCAATCATACCACCAGGACACACAGTCATATTACCCAAAAGACCATCAGGGTTGAGGATTATGGAATTGGCAGTGGTAGAAGATGGCTATGACCTACTCAATTGCTCAATTATTATTGCTGAAAACCTTCCTAACAAGTAACAAGAACACATGTCCTGCTGTGACTATACTCTCTCTTTCCCCGCTCATCTAATAAAAATAAATGGCACTACTGATATTTTAAATTTCAAATGAGAATTGGAATGTATTATTATCCTAAAGATCCTTATAAATTGTGTAATATTCTGTGATGGAAGCTGAGTTTAAAGTTAACAGGATATCAGCATGAAGAGTGTTATATGAATCTTCCTTCAGGGTACGCACAGGAAAAGGGGTACAGGTCTGGTTGAGATACCTCACTAATTAACAAAGACATGGAGTCACCCTGATACTTAGTTTTTCAGTGGGTCACAGCATATCAGCATATTTGAGTTTTAGTTTGGCCATTTGTGAAATAGATAAAGATGGTAACACAATGTATGTGCTTATGAAGAGGCACACATAATCTATTGCTTATATATTGGACAAGATTGTAGTAGCATCAGGTTATAAGTAGTTGCAGATCTTTTTCATTGACTTAGAAAATGCTTCTATAGTCCTCAAGACAATCAATAGGGTTACTAATTTTAGGCAATGATCAAAAGAAGCCTATTTATTTTACTGGAGGTCAGATACAAGCCGAGGTATATCACCTGATTATCCTGGTAGCTGAATTCCACATGCTTGATACTTTTAGAGCCTAGCCTTAGCATTGGTTCAGTTCCAAAATCTAAGGGGTTGGATGGAAATTTCCGTTATCTAGTGTGTATTCACCTTGCTCAAGACCACAGGCTGTTACCCAACCATCAACACTGAGCTTTGAGAAGTCCATACTGAGTGTTGATGCTGAAAACAATATTAACAATCTCCTCATCCCCAGAACTCCAAACATTCACTGTCCACTGCACAGGATTTCTGCTTCTTAATGCACCGAGTCTCTGTCTCTGTAAAAGTAACTTCTTTAGATTCCCCACACAGTGTTTTTGTATTTCCAATTTACATTCCCAATAAACAGAACACACAAAAATCATTTTGAAGTCGAGCCTGAATCCTCATTTTGCAGATGAGAAAACTCGAATGGGGATTCAAATGGCTTACACAAAGTGTACGTTACTTTAACATTTAGAATACAATAGACTATGACACAGCCAGTTGGAAACATACCCATAACTGTAAAGCTACAGTTCTAATTCATGCAACTTACTTATGACAATTGAAACCCTAACTCATGTCTCTTCTCCCAGGGCCAGGGTAGACACACATGCCTCCATTAGGAGAGCCATAAAGAGGCAGAAGATGTAGCAAAATCAGTCTGGGACTTGAAGCATTTGTCCCAAAATATCCAGCTTTTAATTATGATGTATATTTAGTCAGTCCAAAAACTGTATCTAACCAAGTCAGAGAAGGCTAATTCTGCTCCCAAGAAAAAGCAACAAATATTTTGAGAAAAATGTTATAGTTAATTACAACACTAAGAAAAACATGCAATTAGAAAATAAGTTTTCATTTTTAAAATGTCTTAATTTCTCACCACTTTATAATTTATATATATATATGCATGTTGAATGCTAATGTTAACTATAACTACTCAGTTTAAGTGTATGCTCCATTATTGTATCATTAATCTTCCCTAAAGTCAACAGTCAATACCACTTATTTCCCTCCTGTGGCTTCTTGTTGTTTGAGATCTATAACTCCACCTCTTACATCCTAATCCTACCACTCACATACTAATCAATAGGTAGTATTCTGGAGCCAACATAATTCTGTGCTACTCTTTAGAAGCCTGTCTCTGTGTGTGCACATTCATATATCTATGTAAAGTGTGTGTAGTAATTAAGTATATATAAATACATAAATAATTTAGTTACCTTCACATCTTTGAATTACTATGTAGGGGTTGCTGCGTAGTATATGCTGTGTGTGTCAGTGTGTACAAAATATACACACCTGAGCTTACATACACAGAGGCAGTTGAGCATCTTCCTTTATTGTTTTGCACCTTCTTTCTTTTTTTCTTTTTTAAACTTCCTATATTCTTTGTTTACATTCCAAGTGATTTTCCCTTTCCTGGTTCCCCCCTCCCCATAAGTCCCACAACCCTTCTTCCCTCCGCCCATTCTCCAATCAACCCCCTCCTACTTTTCTGTCCTGGTAATACCCTACAATGCTGCATCAAGCCTTTCCAGAATCAGGGCCCTCTCCTTCCTTCTTCTTGGGAATGATTTGATGTGTGAATTGTGTCTTGGGTATTCAGAGCCTTGTTTCTTTGAGGCAGGTTCTCATATTGAGTCTGAAGCTTACCATGTCAACCAGGGTGAAAGGCCATGAGTCCTTGGCTTCTTCCTGTCTTTTCTTCTACACCTAATACCTCAGTTAGTGGCATGCATGGCAGTGCCCAGGTTTTATGTGGATGCTCTGTATTTGAACTCTTTTTACAGAGTAAGTGGTCTTCCCCATTGAGTTTTCTTCACAGCCCAACATTGCTATGTTCAGAGTAAAGACTAATGAGTTTGTTGACTTATTTTAAATGGCTCTGAAAAGCCTAACACCTCAGTTCTCTACTGTCTTACAATGAAAGCATCGGTTTCATAGGATTGCAGCCCCTATACATGCCTCCTCACTGCAGACTCTTTGTATGTGTCATAACACCCACAGTAGCCTCTTTCCAAACATTCTGCCTCCTACTTTTTTACCTTCAAGCCTGACACAATCTGTACCATGGTAGGGACCCCAATGAGCATGTACTGAGCTAATTAATATGTCATTACTTAATGATTCTCTGAAATAAGTTCTTCCCATTTCTGATTCCCTACTGAAATTAGAGCAATTTATTATGTTTTAATGTGGTGTGTAGAATAGCAGCACCGCCCCCCAAGAATGCCCAAGGTCCTATTCACAGAATGTGTGGCTAATGCTGCTTTGCATGCAGAAGTGATATTGAACATGTTATTAATGTGAAGCTCCTAAGGGGAACGCTGACAGCTACAGTAAGATGAGTATAATTACAGGAGTCCTGCCAAGTGCCCAAGGGAGACAGGGGAGTCAGGAAGGGTGCAGGTTTGAAGAGGCTATGATAGCCTTGAATGGAGAAAGGGACTTAAGACTATAAACTAAAAAGGTCAGGTGATTTTTAGAAGTAAAAATAAAGCTAATGAATGCATTATTGTTTAGAAATTTCAGAAGCAACAGAACCCTGTCAACACTTGATTTTTAGTTCATCAACCTAGCTTTCTGACACATGACCCCCAAGGAGCAAGAAAATAAATTACTATCAGTGAGTTACTGAGTTGTTCTTAATTTGCCATAGATATAATCAGCATCCATCTTTAATCATATTATTCTTTCCAGAGAGTTCAAACTCTAAAACAGGGTCTATTTTTTTGTAGCTCATAGGTAGTTGTATCTCAGGCAATTTGACCTCTTCAGTGGTCCATTTAAATTGAGAGATTTTATTCTTCTTATTTAAGGAAGTCCTGAGGCCTTTGTGTGAATTACAGATGAGACACAAAGGAATGACATAAAGAATTGCTCTTGAGTTATATGTCATTGTATATTAATTCCTGAAGACCATCAACATGTAAGATATGGTGTCCATGGAGTTCCCTGTTATCATGGAATTGTGTTAGTGCTGCTTCTTCGTCTTAAGCTAACTCCTGTACACTATGCTGTTACCTTTCTCATTCCACTTCTGATGCTCCTGCCCAGAACAGGGACCAGCAGGGCTTCATTTTGCTCATCAGGGGGGAGTTGTAGGAAATCCAGAGGCTACCATCCAATCCAGATTCAATGTATTTACTGACAACTGCAGAAAATGATCTCATGGTGGGAACGGGAGAACAATGAGAGAATGGCAGACTCACAGTTGCCCCATAATACTCATTCAAATCCCCTTCCAGGAGTGATTGTCAATTAATAGGGCAGTGAAGATGAGAATAGAAACATAAGATGCTTCTGAGAATGAGTTAGGGGAAAAATAGCTAGGCTCATCTGGTAGAGAGGGACACATTTTCCATCTCTGGTTTCCTAGTCATTATATTATGTCACACAAATCCAATAATCTGAATGTTAGCTTTTACCATCAAATTAGGGAGCCATCGGGAAAGTATGGCTTTGCATTATTGAAAGATTGTGCTTAACCAAAATTCAGTTATTGAAAAAAAGCAGAAATTACATGTTTTCCTTTGCTGGTGTTTAAAATGTAGCATCACAATGTATAACTATCTTATGAGTCTCTCTTTCCTCATGTGTTACCTCTATCACAGGCATCTAGGTGATCACAAAATGGGTTCATCTTTTTCTGGCACTAAGGTGTAATATGAATACTCCAATGACCTTTAAACCCTTAATATCTGATTTTTGAACTTGAGTCCTTATTCAGATAGAAGGAATGTTAGGTATTGGAATGAACTAAAGTTTTAGCAAGACCCTGCTTTGTAGTTCCCACATTTTCTATTCTCCGAAACACCTTCCTATCTTCTGTCCACACATACAAAAACTATCCTATGTTGTCTAGGATAAAGTGTCAATCCAAAATGAATCTGTGAAAGAAGCAATGATGTTTATTAAACCAAAGTCCCTGTACTCCCAGAACTCTCTGCTGAGGTTCTACTAGGGACAATATTGCTCTTTGTGCTTTCATAAAATGTTATTTGAGGTCATCCCCGAGTGGTACTTTCCATTATTCTCAGACACTATAAGCTGATTAAGATAAGGTGACTCACCCTGGCAATGGATGGCCAAGGTGGTAGGAGGCTGAAACTACTCATCCAATTCAAGCTCCTCATTTTCTGAGCAGTGAAACCCAGACTGAAGGAAGGAAATGAACTTTCCCAAGCCCTGTACACAGGTGGGAATGGTGCAAACCCCAGGCTTGCACATTAGAACATTTTTTCTATTGATGTTAAATAACTGAAGTATGTGAAGAGAGAATAAGGAGCTTTGCTGTTGCTTCACCTCCTGTTTTGCTGTGTGTCGGGGAGCATTAAGGACAGGTAGGGACGCTTAGACAACTAGAGAAAATCGCCCTTAACTGATCAGTAATGCCAACCATCAACTCTAATGTTCAGTTAAAATATAAAAATGTGGGTTCTTTCTAGCCCAGTTGACCTCCTGATTCTAAATATCCATTTTGACTGCCTCTGTTTCCGACCTGGGCCAGTTCACTCCTCCTTAGGCAACCTGGTGGTCTCCTGCTCCTGGGAGATCACCATATTGATGCCCAAGTGCAGACACCCAATGGGCATAACACACTACAGCCCAGAACTCCTGTCTCAGCCTCCTGAATAGCTGGGACTATAGGTATGTACTACCTGGATAGTGGTGGCACATGCCTGTAATCCCAGTACTTGGGAGGCAGAGGCTGGTGGTTCTCTGAGTTTGAGGCCAGCCAGGGCTGAGAGTGAGGGCTGAAACTCATAGAGTGAGTTTCAGGACAGCTAGGGCTATACAGAGAAACCCTGTCTCAGAAAAAAGAAAAAAAATCCATTTTTACTTGTCCAAATAAATTTCAGATTTAAAAAAGAAGGCATATTTAAGAACATGACATTGTCTCTTCCCCATATACTCTCAGTCTTAAGAAGATTCTCAAGTAGATAAAATTTCTAGTAATTATTGTGTATTCTTTCACATGGTGATTGATTTTACTAACAGACTTATACAGTGTTGGTGTTTAAAACATGACATCACAATATATGCATATTCTAAAATCTCTCCTTCTTCATGCTGATATTTAATGCTGGTGTTTAAATTAAACTATTTATGTCATCACATACTTGTTTCACCCTTTCCTGGCACCAAGGCATAAGGTTAACACATCAAAAGGCTACTTGTTATATGGCAAATTGCTGATTGAAAGGTAAAGCCTACATTAAATGAGGTTTACAAAGTGCATGCTAGTCACTCTTCATAAGAATATTTGAACTGTCCTAATCAGACTTAGTGGCAAGAATGAGGACTTACAAAGCCAGAAGACTACAATCAAATTCTCTGTCTGCCACCTAGGCAAGTTCATAGGATACAGTATTCCTTTTTGGTAACATGGACAAAAAATATTAAGCTCATTGGTTATTTTTCATGAGATAATGTTGGTCCAGCACAAGGAAGCATGCCTAGGATACTAGTTACCTCTGGTTTCCTTGGGTGTCAGGTTGGTCCCTTCCCATAAGATGATGACTATAAGGAGTATGGATTCTTCTAGTAGTTACCTGTTTCATTGCCGAAATAAAACACCTGCCAAAAGCAGCTTAAGGAAGGAAGGATTGTTTGGCTTACATTTCCAAAGTAATCACCCACCATTGGTGGGAAGAGAATAGGAGCAGGAGGCATCTGGGCACATTGTGTGCACAGTGAAGAGCTTAGCAAAGAGTGGAGACCGCATGTGCTCAGGTGGTTTTCTCCTACTTATGTAGCCCATGGAATGATACTTCCTACATACATTTAGTATGGTTTATATCACACCAACTAACGTAATCTAGATAATACCTCACTGACATGCCCAAAGATTTGGTTCCATGGTGATCCTAAATCCTATCATGTTGAAAATCAACATTAACCATCACAATCCATAAATACAACCATCTTGTATTTAAATGGGTACCCCAGAATGAGATGTAGCTTCAAAGCTACGTCTTGTCTTTCCAAAGGTTAGTGGTCTATCCTTGCTGGAGGAGGTACATCACTGTGGGTTGAGCTTTGGGATTAATGACCTGCGCCACTTGCACTTCAAATGCAAACAGGAAGTTGTTGCTCCCTGTTTGCATTTGAAGATATGAACTCTCAGCTTCCTTCTCCTATCTCCATGCTGTTGGGTACCATGCTTCCACACTATAATAAAATCGTATCCCTCTGGAACTATTAGTTAAATAAACTCTTCCTTCTTAAGTTGTCTTGATCATGATGTTTTAGAACATTACCAGAAAAGTAACTATCACAGATGTGAACAATTTCTTATCCTCTTGGATTCTGCTCCTGAGTCTAGCAGTCAGCTCTGTACTGTTCTGTGTCAGGAACTTAGCATACTTGGCTTCATTTTCATTTATCTTTCTTCATAATATACCGTGGGTAAAGTGGCCAACTTTTTTTTTAAGGAGGGGGGAGGAAAGGGCTTATTGAGCTTACACTTCCACGTTGCAGTTCATCACTAAAGGAAGTCAGGACTGGAACTCAAGCAGGTCAGGAAGCAGGAGCTGATGCAGAGGCCATGGAGGGATGTTTCTTATTGGCTTGCTTCCCCTGGCTTGCTCAGCCTACTCTCTTATAGAACCCAAGAGCACCAACCCAAAGGTGGTACCACCCACAAGGGGCCCTCCCCCATGATCACTAATTGAAAAAATGCCCCACAGCTGGATCTCATGGAGGCACTTTCCCAACTAAACTCCTTTCTCTGTGATAACTCCAGCCTGTGTCAAGTTGACACACAAAACTAGCCAGTACAATTGACCCCTTGTCAACTTGACACACAAACACATGACTATTAAGCCTCAACCCTTACTTTTTTATTCATCCTCAAGATCTAAATTACTTTAAAAGTCCCACAGTCTTTACATATTAAAATGTCCAATATCTTTAAATTTCAAAGTCTTTTAAAAATTCAGTCTTTTAACTGTGGGCTCCACTAAAATACTTTCTTCCTTCAAGTGGGAAACATATCAGGGCACAGTCACAACCAAAAGCAAACCTCAAACTCCAATGGTTCAATGTCTGGGATCCAACTCACAATCTTCCAGGCTCCTTCAAGGGCTTGGGTCACTTCTTCAGTCCTGCCCTTTGTAGCACACAGCTTGTCTTCTAGGCTTCAGCTGCCTGTACTCCACTGATGCTGCTGTTCTTGGTGGTCGTCGCATGGTACTGGCATCTCCAAAACACTGTTGACTTCTACTGTAATTAGGCTTCACCAATAGCCTCTCATAGGCTCTCTTCATGGTGACAAGCCTCTGCTCGTATGCATGACCCATTCAAGTCCTGGGCCATCAATTGCAACTGAGGCTGCACCTTCACCAATGGCCTTCTGTGGCCTCTCACTGTGCCAAGAGCCTCAGCTGCTCTTCATGACCCCTTCATGCCTTCAAAACCAGTACCATCTGGGTGACTCTTACACAGTACCAAGTCCAGTCACAGCACAAAATACAACGGTGGCTATCTCTGGAACACACTCTCTGTGCTCTCAGAAAACACTTCCATGAAGATTTCATCTCAGTGAGGCTGGTCTCTTATTTTTTTTTTATTTATTCCATATATTTTTTTATTTACATTCCAAATGATTTCCCCTTTTCTAGCCCCCCACTCCCCAAAAGTCCCATAAGCCCCCTTCTCTCCCCCTGTCCTCCTACCCACCCCTTCCCACTTCCCCATTCTGGTTTTGCCGAATACTGCTTCACTGAGTCTTTCCAGAACAAGGGGCCACTCCTCCTTTCTTCTTGTACCTCATTTGATGTGTGGATTATGTTTTGGGTATTCCAGTTTTAACCTCTATGGTTGCTCTGCTACCTTCTATGTTTGTTTTGGCTCAGCCCTACATTGTGTTTACCACACATATATCCATTTTTTCCTATTCAAGAACATTACCATTTCCAGCATTTGAACCTCAGACCATTCCATTGCTTTTTCTCATTCCACTAGATTACTGCCATCAACCATGAACGGATGTCATCAAACATGCCCTTATTTCTCACTATAAAGCATGCACCCTGATCTCACTTCTCAACTGCCACTTGATTTTTTTATTCTAACATGTTTGAAGCATTCTAAAAAGTATCTCTGTATTAACCATCACCAATGCATCTTTAACATTCAGTTAGTTCTACTCAGTGAAGTTTTTACTATTTCCAGCAAATTATACCCATCAAAGTCATCAAGGACAGCCGTGTTATAAAATCTAATGGTATTGTCCCACTTTATACCCTATTTGATATTTTAGGAGAATGTGGCCAGTTGATGCTGTCTTATTCTTGAATCTCTAAGCTTAGTTCCTGCATTACTACATTAATATACATGCACTGCTTTTTGGCCACGGATGCCATTTGTTCTTTGTTAGCTACTATTCCATCTCTTTTCTTATATTGTCTTTATTCCAAACTTCAAATACTATAGTGTCCTATTCCCTTCTCTATGCCAACTCCCTGTGTTCTTGGCCAGTTCAAGACTTCAAGTATGTCTGACACTGAGAACTCCAGAGTTTTGTTTCCTATTCTATTTCCAGTCTAGACTTTTCTCTTTAAGTCATGAATTTCAAAATAGTAACCCTCTGAAAATTTCAGCTGTGAGTTAGCATGTTGTTCCACATCCATACATCAAAAGTCTAAATCTGAATCACTTGCAAATGAAAATTAGGTTTCCTCCAAGGGAGACTTATTGGGGAAACAAATTACTCTTACGGATATGGTGCATGCCTAGCAGTAGATGGTTAACAGAGTAGTAGTTAACAGAGAGCTAACTCAGTAACTTCTTTGGGGTTTGCTTGCCTCATAATCTCATTATTAATTTTTATAAATTTATTATTATTTATCATTGTTTTCATTTTTGTGTTATTTTTCTCCCCACTTTCCTCCTCTTTTCTCTACATGTCTCTGAGTATATATTATAGCTTCCAGTTTAGGGTTTTTATTGGATTCTGAATGTACAAATGAGTAGGTCTTTGTTTCTTGTGCCTTCTCATGGGCACTTTTCCTTCTCTTTGTTTGTTTTGTCCTATTCCAATGTGCTAGTTTTGTTTTATTTTATGATATTATATGAACCAATATGATGGTATGATATTATTTTTTTCTTTATAAATATTTTTTCTTTTTTTATTTGATATATTTTTTATTTACATTTCAAATGATTTCCCCTTTTCTGGCCCCCAACTCCCTGAAAGTCACATAAGTCCCCTTCCCTCCCCCTGTTCTCCCAACCACCCCTTCTCACTTCCCTGTTCTGGTTTTGCCCTATACTGCTACACTGAGTCTTTCCAGAACCAGGGGCCACTCCTCCGTTCTTCTTGGACATCATTTGATGTGTGGATTATGTTTTGGGTATTCCAGTTTTCTAGGTTGATATCCCCTTATTAGTGAGTGCATACCATGATTGATCTTTTGAGACTGGGTTACCTCGCTAAGTATGATGTTCTCCAGCTCTATCCATTTGCCTAAGAATTTCATGAATTCATTGTTTCTAATGGCTGAATAGTACTCCATTGTGTGTATATACCACATTTTTTGCATCCATTCTTCTGTTGAGGGATACCTAGGTTCTTTCCAGCTTCTGGCTATTATAAATAGGGCTGCTATGAACATAGTAGAGCATGTATCCTTATTACATGCTGGGGAATCCTCTGGGTATATGCCCAGGAGTGGTATAGCAGGATCTTCTAGAAGTGAGGTGCCCAGTTTTCTGAGGAACCGCCAGACTGATTTCCAGAGTGGTTGTACCAATTTGCAACCCCACCAGCAGTGGAGGTATGATATTATTATCCTTTAGAAATCTGTTGGCTTTCTAATGAGAGACAGAAAGGCAACAGATCCATATGAGAATGGAGGCAATGGTTGGGGGGCAGAGCTAGGGTAAGTAGAGGGAGGGGAAGACATCATCAGGATGTATTATGTGAGCAAAATTCAAATTTCAGTTTAGAGGGAGAAGGATTAAACACTAAATGCTGACTGTTAACATTAGAGTTGATATTAGCTCTAATTCTATAGTTGATCAAACCAGCAATGTTGGTGCCTTCCTATTTATCTCTACCATACGTGCCTTACACCAGCAATTGTGTTAGTAATACCTTCAGAACTCCATCCTGAATCTGAGCAGATCATATACTATTGCTGGATTAGGATTACACCTTCTGTTGTCTGTGTCATCTAAATAGCATTGCATCTACTTAGTTTGTTTATTCTACTGAGTTCTTTTTGTCCTTGCTACCTGTCTTAGTTACTCTTCCTGATGATATGATAAAATACCCTAACAAGTCAACTAAAAGAAGGAAGGGTTTGTTTTGGCCCAGAGTTTGAGGATATAATCCTTTGTAGGGGGTGAGTCCTAGAAGCAGGAGCTTGAGGCAACTAGTCACCTCGCATCCATGTTAAGAAGCAGAAGGAAATGAATACTTGTATTCAGCTAGATTTTGTTTTTTATTTTACAGTCCAGAACCCAACTATGGGCAGATATTCTATCTTCCCAATTTAAGTCTTCCCAGCTCAGTTGACCTATTCAAGATATCACTCACAGGCATACTTGGACACACTTGGAAGTTGTCTCCTAGGTGATTCTAGATCCAGTGAGACTGTCAGCACTCACCATCATATACCCCCTATTAACTATTGCCATAAAAGTCACAGGAGCATGGATTTTAATCTTCGTACTGGAGACAGAGGCAAGTAGATCTCTGTAAGTTAGGGGGACTGCTTGGTCTACATAGTGAGATCCAGGCCACCCCGAGTTACATGGTGAAATCCTGATATGAATTAAACCATTGATCCACTGGCACATAGCATGAGTGAAAATATCATTGCTTCTCAAAAAACGTCATAAAAGTGGCCATAACAAATTAAGAAATGTAGAAATAGAATGTTCTGGATTATTTTTGGTGGACAACAGTGTGCTAGAGGGAAACAGGTACTCACAAAGAAATGATGTGATGGAATTGTATACAATGCTCTGAAATCAAGTTGTCAGCTAGAGGGTTAAAGAGAACCCAGCGAGACACTCTTATCACATTGCGGGTGAGGAGTAACTTTGTTAGGTGTTGAGATAAGTCAAGAGCAAGCTGCAGAAGATTGACAAGGGGGTTATTGATGGCATCAGGAATTTGAGCCATGGTTACATAATGTGTGTTTGAGAAAGGTGTTATATAGTTCTAAAGGCTTCCAAAGCATAAACCTGGTGGTGGGATTATAGGGAACCAGGCAGTTAGAATAGTGGCTAAGCACATGCTCACTTTGTTACTCTTAAGATGAAAACACATCACTTCCAGAGGATCCTGCTATACCACTCCTGGGCATATACCCAGAGGAGTCCCCAGCATGTAATAAGGATACATGCTCCACTATGTTCATAGCAGCCCTATTATAATAGCCAGAATCTGGAAAGAACCCAGGTATCCCTCAATGGAAGAATGGATGCAAAAAAATGCGGTATATATACACAATGGAGTACTATTCAGCCATTAGACACAATGAATTCATGAAATTCTTAGACAAATGGATGGAGCTGGAGAACATCATACTAAGTGAGGCAACCCAGTCTCAAAAGATCAATCATGGTATGCACTCACTAATAAGTGGCTATTAGCCTAGAAAATTGGAATACCCAAAACATAATCCACACATCAAATGATGTCCAAGAAGAACAGAGTGGCCCCTGGTTCTGGAAAGACTCAGTGTAGCATTATAGGGCAAAACCAGAACAGGGAAGTGGGAAGGGGTGGATGGGAGAACAGGGGGAGGGAAGGGGGCTCATGTGGCTTTTGGGGAGTGGGGGGCCAGAAAAGGGGAAATCATTTGAAATGTAAATAAAAATATATCGAATAAAAAAATTAAATTAAAAAAAGGGGGAAAAAGATGAAAACACATGGTGGGACCCTGGTATCTACAGTGCTTAAAATCAGAGTGCTTTAGTGTTCAGTTTTGGGGGGGATAACTTGCATGTATGTTAGAAATAATCAAGAAGCTAAGACAGAGATCTTGGCACAGAACTGATTTATGTTTAACGTACACTTTATATAAGAGCCTGAAGAAAACGCTGTACAAATTTCTTGCTGCATCTGTATGGAATTTTCCAGCTGTGGCATCACGTTGAAGCTCAAAACCTTTAAATTTTGGAGCATTCGGATTTCAGCACTTTACATAAGAAATGCTCAACACGTAATGTAAAATATTAAATTTTCTTGCTTTTATTCATCTTTAGAGAAAGAACATATAAATAATGCAAGTCATATGCTTATATTCTGTTATGAAACTCAGATGGAATTCTTCACAGTAGGATTATCTGGACTTGAGCATCAGATGGGGAGTCTGTAGGGTGATAGGGGAATTAAACGTGACTTCAGTTTCTAGCATTCCAATATTTTGGTCCACATTTTTAAAATCCTTCTTTTTACTCAGTGGAGACAGCTTTTATCCACAAAAACATGAGTGGGCATGTACACTGCAGCTGTCATTTAATATACCTTCAATATAAAGCAGATGTGTCATGCAGCACAGAATTCATAACTTTGCACAAATCAAGATTTATTACAGCCGGTACTATCATCCCAGATCAGGGTGTCATTATTCTGCCACATGGGATCAGATTTGCCAGGTAGAAAATGTTCCCACAGAAAATGACTCTGCATTCTTCTGCATTGTCCCATGATACGTATTTGTTCCTTTTCAAGATTACTTTTTCAGGTAGCTCATAAATAATTTTTTTTCGAGACAGGGTTTCTCTGTGTAGCCCTAACTGTCCTAGAACTCACTCTATAGACCAGGCTGGCCTCGAACTCAGAAATCCGCCTGCTTCTGCCTCCCAAGTGCTGGGATTAAAGGCATGCACCACCACCACCTGAATAATTATTTTCATTATCACTTTATCATCTATGTTCTTGTCCTTTGGCCACATTCACATCTCCATAGCCAAGCCTTATTGCACTCTCCTTTGCTTCTCTGCAACAGTTCATATCCCTTCCACTTTCAATCTGTGTGCACGTGTGTGTGCTTTTGCATAGTTATACATATAGCTACATATGTATTCTGAATATTAGGAAAAACAATGATTTTCAAACTTACTATTTTTGTTTATGTACCTTTTTCATTTGGAAATTTTTGTGTATGAATACAACGCACCTTGGTCATAGGTTATCTCAACCATTCCCATCTCTCCAGCTTCCACTCTCTCTCCAAGCATATCTTCCAACTCCCTCCCAACTTCCTGTCTTCTTATGTCTAAGTAATCAACTCAGTCCAATCACCGATTCCTTTATTTCTATACTTCTGAATGTTATTTTTCCTTTTAAAAAACAATTTCATACTCATATAAAATGTATTGTATGATCACGTTCACTTCTGACGTTACTTATTTTTTGTCTCTGTCACATTCTTGAGGCTCCTATCTTTTCCCAACTCTTCCATCTTTACTTTCATCTCTTTGTGTATATATGTGCATGTGTGCTTACGTGTGTGAACTCTGTATGTGCATGAGTGTATGAATGTGCATCTATGTGCACATGTATGCATGCATGTGTATGTGTGTATACATGAATGCATGTCTGTGTGTGCATGTGTATATATGTATATTGCTCATATTTGTATGTGTCTCTGTGTGTGTGTGTGTGTGCACACGCGCATGTACGTGGGCGTGCATGTGCATGTCTGTGCAGGTAGCCACAGTTGCTATGTGTTCATGATTGCAACAGCCTTGACATATCCAGAAGGAAATGATTCACAGCACTCGTTTCCATCCTCCATTTTTTTTAACAATCTTTCTGTTTTTAAGTAAGCATTTTCCACTATGCAAGAAAAGAGATACATGGCTCCTAAATAGCACTGACCCTAAATAGAGCTGTAACTTCATTTAGAAAACATCTAAGTCAACAATATTAATATTCAGTTTATGTCTTGGAAATGTCCAATATGCTAATGTTTATTTGTTACTTCTCTTAGGAATTAATTATATTTTTATTTAATTTGACTCATTTTTCTTGAGTTTTGCAGCTTTATTGAGATGACATATTCAAACCATAAATATTCAATGCACACAATCACAGGAGTGTGGACACATGAGGGTCCTATAATGCCAACTCCACAGCAGAGGCAACAAGCATACCCAGCACCTGTGTGATCTTCCTAATGTCTCTGCATTTTTTTTACAAGGCACTATGTATGCACCATTACCCTGTTTCAAATAAAATTAGCTGTTAGGTACTGTTAACTATATGCATGGTTCTGTTCACAGATCCCTACTCTTGTATAGCTGCAACTCTGTATTCACCGGACACTCACTCCCATCTCCTCCTCCCCAGCATGCAGACCCTGAGTATTTTCTCGGCTTCCTTCCATTTGGGTCCTTTAGATACCCAGGTTAGCCTATGATGAAGGCTTGTCCTTTGACTGTTTTGTTTCACCCAGTTTCCTGTCCTTGGTCAGCTAATACTATTTTATAATTACACATACTATGTAAGCTCTTACTTTCCCTTGGTTGTCAATGGTCATTTGGGTTATTTAAACGTCTTTCCTCCAGTGAAGAAGGCTTTCAATGGACATAGGAGCACACAAGACTGAGTTTCTAATTTCAACTCTTTTGGCATATAACTAGGAGCAGGGTTTAGGGTGAAATGACAGCTGCATTTTTTTTTTTTTAAGTATCTGATGTGCCTCCATATTGTTTTACATAATGTGTGCAGTTTTACATTGCCACATTTTTTTTTTAATTTTAGTCTTTTTTTTTTGCTGTTTGCTTGTTTATTTGTTTATGTTTTGGAGACAGTGTCTCACTACATAGCCTTGGCTGATTTATAACTTGCTATGTATAGAAAGTTGGCTCCTCTCATAGAGCTCAGCCTGCCCCTGCCTCCCTGGTGCTGGGATTAAAGGTGTATGCCATCACATTTGGCTTGAATTAATTTCTTTCTTTCTTTCTTTCTTTCTTTCTTTCTTTCTTTCTTTCTTTCTTTCTTTCTTTCTTTCTAGAATTTTCTTTTCTTTCTTTCCTTTTTCCTTTTACTTTCTATATTCTTTGTGTACATTCCAAATGGTTTCCCCTTTCCCAGTTCCCCATTCCCCATAAGTCCCATAAGCCCTCCTTTATGTTACATTTTTAATTTATTTTGTAGTTGGTGTGAGTGCCTTTAACTGCTGAGCCATTTGGTCAGAAACCATGTGTAGGTTTTCATGGTTCTACATCTATGGCAATAGTTGTTACCTTTATATCACATGCATATGTTATATGAATAGCTTGGCAAAATACAAAACTAAGTAAACAATCTGCATACATAAATGCAGAATAAGATAGTTATGAGGAGTGAAGGGACCAAACATCAGGTACAACTTGAATGTGTACATTTTAAGAAGAGACCGAAACAATGTTTTAAAGAATTCTTATAATATAAATCAATGAACTCGGAGCAGTGGACATCAGCATGCTGAAGCACAAGCAGAGAAGAAAGGATAAAACCTAATTGTGACAGAGCAGAAATCTAGTTGAGGGGGGCAACCAGGCAGTTGGCTATGGCTATGCATCCAAGATGGAGGAGAGCCAAAGGAAGGCAGTCAGAATACAGCATAAGCAGCAAATAAGCAGGATGCTGTAATGATACACAGACAACAGGCACAACAAATTCCTATCTAAGAATCTCAGGAAAGCACAGCAGAATGCCCATCTGCATATCCCAGTGAGGCTGAACTTCAAAGATTAAGACAGAACATTGTTGACAAAGCAGTGAAAAGAAAACAAATATTCTGAGAAACAGAGAGTGACATTGGAGTGGTACACAAAACTTGTGCCATTTGTAAGACTAGACAGTGGGAAGTCATCCAATAAGGTGAAAAGAAAATTTCTGTTAATAACAGTGTTGCATCAGGCTAGTGGGATCAGTTTGCCATCCCATCTGGTCTGTCTGGGACAGCCTGCAGAGGCCAGTGGCTCAGGCAGCACCCTGAGCACTACTGTCTAGCTCTGGCCTTGCCTCTCAGTCTGGAGGAGCTTTTTGAGACCCCCCCCCAAGAATGTCCTGCCTCCATGTGAAAACCTCCAGGGGCCCCAAAACAAATCAATTTAGAACCTTGCCCGAACACCTATTCTAGTTGGATCTGCCCGCTTACTCAACCAGGCCTGAATAGGACATAGCCTACAAAGAAGGGTCCACCTAACCCTGTAGAGTGGGGTCTGCCTGAGGCACAGACAACAGAGTAGAGACCCTGACCTCCATTGTCTGGCCTCTGGCAGTTCCCCATACCTTTCTGAGAGATTTTGCTGCCAACAGGATTATCCAGCCAACACCAGGGAAAACCAGATGCCTAAAATACAGCATAAGAACACAATAAATAAGACCCGATATAATGTGGCACTACCAGAGCCCAGCTAGCCTGCTACAAAACAAAACCAAAAACAAACAAAAACCAAAAACCCCCAAAACAAAAAACAAAAACAAAAAAATAAAAAAATCAAACCAACCAACCAAAAAAAACAAACTAGATATCCTAATGAAACTGAAGCATAAGAAGATGCTTTTAAATCCAATTTTATATAGATGATAGAGTCCTTTAAAGAGGACATGAATAAATCTCTTAAAGAAATACTGGAAAAATATATTCAAACAGGAAGAACTATTAAAAGACAGAGCAAATAAAGAAATACAGGTGAATGCAATCAAACAGGTGAAACATAATAAAACTCTCCAAGACCTAAAAAGGGAAATGCAAGCAAAAAAGAAAAACACCAACTGAAGTAATCCTGGAGATGACAAACCTAGGAAAGAGAACAGGAACTATAGAGATAAGCATCACCAACAGAATAGAGGAGATGGAAGAGAGAATTTCAGGTGTAAGAGATACAATAGAGACATCAATATATCAGTCATAGAAAATGTAACATCTAAAAGGTTCATGACCAAAAAAAAAAAAAAAAAAAAAAAAAAAAAAAAAAAAAAAGCAGGAAATTTGGGGCATTATGAAAAGATCAAAACCTAAGAATAATAGGAATAGAAGAAAAAGAAGATTCCCGGCTCAAAGGCCCAGAAAACATCTACAACAAAATCACAGAAGAAAATGTCCCTAACCTAAAGAAAGAGATGCCTACAAAAGTACAAGAAGCTTATAGAACATAAAACACTAAATATACAGAACAAAGAAAGAATGTTAAAAGTAGCAAGGGGAAAAGGCAAGAAGAGTATAAAGGCAGACCTATTGGAATTGCACCTGATTTCTCATCTGAGATTCTAAAAGCTAGAAGGGCCTGGGCAGTGGTTGCAGACCTTAACAGGCCACAGATGTCAGCCCAGTTTAATATACTCAATAAACCTTTAATTACTGTAGAGGGAGAAACCAAGATATTCCATGTGTAAACCAAATTCAAACAATATGTTTTCACTAACCCAGCCCTACAGAGGATGCTAGCAGGGAAGCCCAATGAGGCTAACTATACTCAAGAAAGAAAAAAAAATCACACCATTAAAGTAATAGAAGAGAAACACACACAATCAGCCACCACCAACATCAAAATAACAGGAGGTAACAATCATTAGTCACTGGTCTCTTTCAATATCAATGGACCCAATTCCCCAATAAAAAGACACAGGTCAGCATAATGGATGTGTAAACAGAATCCATCATTCTTCTATATACAAGAAACACATCTCAGCAATGAAGATGGTCATTATATCAGTATAAGGGGCTGAAAAATGGTTTTCCAAGCAAATGGACTTTAGAAGCAAACTGGAGTAGCCATTGTAATATCTAATAGACTTTCAATCAAAATTGATCAAAAGAGACAAGGAAGGACACTTCATACTCATCAAAGAATAGAAAATCCACCAAGAGAACATCTCAATTCTGAAAATCTATGCCCCAAATGCAAGGGCACCCACATTTACACATTGGACTCCACACATTAATAGTAGGAGACCTCAAAACCCCACTGTCACCAATGAACATGTTGTTAAGACGAACAGAGAAATCATGAAACTTACAGAAGTTATGATCCAAATTGACCTAACAGATTTCTATAGAACATCTCACTCAAACACAAAAGAATATACCTTCTTCTCAGTGCCTCACAGAATTTTCTCCAACATAGACCACATAACCTGTGACAAAGCAAACCTCAACAGACACAAGAAGATTAAAATAACACCATGCATCTTATCAGATCACCATGGATAAAAGGCATACTTCAACAAGAGAAGCAACAGAAAGCCTACATACTCATGGAAATTGCTACTCATTCACTGGGCAGAGAAGAAAAAAAGAAAGAAATTAAAGACTTTCTAGAATTCAATGAAAATGAGGGCACAACATACCTAAATGTATAGAACACTATAAAGCAATGCTAAGAGGAAACTTAACAGTATTAAAATCTCTCTTAAAGAAACTGGAGAGTTCTCATATTTATGAATTAAAAGTACATCTGAGTGCTCTAGAAAAAAGGAGTAGAAACACCCAGGAGGAGTAGATTGAAGGAAATAATCAAACTCAGGGTTAAAATCAATTAGAAACAAAGAGCACAAATTAAACAATCAAAGAAACCAAAAGCTGGTTCTTTGAAAAACTCAACAAGATAGCAAACCCTTAGCCAAACTAACTAAAAGACAGAGAGATAGTACCCAAAATAACAAAATCAGAAATGAAAAGGGAGACATAACAATGAACATAAAAACGTCAATCATTAGGTCTTACTTCAAAACCTGTACTCCACAAAATTAGAAAATCTAAATGAAGTAGATGATTTTTCTAGACAGATTCTAATTACCAAACCTAAACCAAGATCAGGCAAACTATCTGAATAGTCCTATAAACCCTAAGGAAATAGAAGCAGTCATTAAACTTTTCCCTACCAAAAAAGTTTTTGTCCAGATGGTTTTAGTGCAGAATTCTATCAGATTTTCAAAGAAGAGCTAATGCCAATACTTCTCAAACTATTCTACAAAATAGAAACAAAAGGAATACTTCTAAACTCATTCTATGAGGCCACAGTCACCCTGGCACCTAAACCACACAAACACTCAACAAAGAAAGAGAAATTCAGACCAGTTTCCTTTATGAACATTAGTGAAAAATAGTCAATAAAATACCCACAAACCAAATCCAAGAACACATCACAGACATCATCTACAATGATCAAGTAGGCTTCATTCAAGGATCAAGTAGGTTGTATCCAGGTGGTTCAATACATGAAAATCTGCCAACATAGTACACTATACAAACAAACTAAAAAAAAAAACCCAGCACATGATCATATCATCTTGCTAGAAGCTGAAAAAACATTTGACAAAATTCATCATCCCTTCATGTTAAAAGTCTTAGAGAGAGCAGAGATACAAGGGACTTACATAAACACAATAAAGATAACAAATTAAATCGAGGGAAACTTAAAGCATTTGCACTGTAATTGGTGACAAGACAAGGCTGTCCACTCTCAACATATCTCTTCAATATAGTACTTGAAGTTCTAGCTAGAGCAATGAGATAACAAAGGGAGATTTATGGGATACGAATTAGAAAAGAAGTCAAAGTATTGTTATTCATAGATGATATGATAATATATATAAGTGACCTCAAAAATTCTACCAGAGAACTCCTACAGCTGATAAACACCTTCAGCAAAGTAGATGGGATACAAAATTAACTCAAAGAAATCAGTAACCTTCCTCTACACAAGCAATAAAGTGGCTGAGAAAGAAGTTACAGAAACAGTACCCTTTGCAATAGTCACAAATAACAAAAGACCTCGGTGTAACTCTAACCAAGCAAGAGAAAGACCTGTATGACAAGGACTTCGAGTCTCTGAAGACTTGATGACGATATAAAAAGGTGGAAAGACCTCGCTTGCTCTTGGTTCAGTAATATTAACATAGTAAGAATGGCCTTCTTACTAAAAGCAATCTACAGATTCAATGCAATTCCCATAAATATTCTAACACAACTCTCCAGATCTTCCTAAAGAACAATTATCAACTTCATATGGAGAAGCAAAAACCCAGGGCATCTAAAATGTTCCTGAACAATAAAAGAACATCTAGAGGTACAATTATCCCAGACTGTAAGCAGAGCAATAGTAATAAACACTGCATGATATTGGTATAGGAACCACAAGTGGAACAATGGAATCAAGTGGAAATCCCAGAAATAAACCCACAGACTTGGGGACATTTGATGTTTGACAAAGAAGGCAAAACCATACAATGGAAAAGAGAGAACATCTTCAACCAATGCTAGTCTATATACCCAAAATATATAAAGACCTAAAGAAGATCCAAACAGTTAATCCAAACAACTCATTTAAAAAGTGGGGCACAGAGCTAAACAAAATTCTCAACAGAGGAATCTCTAATGACCGAGAAGCACCTAAAGAAATCTTCAACTTTCTTAGTCATCAGTTCAAAACAACTCTGAGATTCTACCTTATATGCATTAAAATGGCTGTGATCAAAACCTCATAAGGCAGCACATGCTGGAGAGGTTGCGAAGCAACTGATGGTGGAAATGCAAACTTGTACAACCACTCTGGAAACAATTTGGTGATTTCTGAAATGATTCAGAATACATGCACCTCAAGACCCAGATATACCACTCCTGGGCATACACCCAAAATATACTCCACCATCACACAAGGACATTTGCTCAACTAAGTTCATAGCACTGTTATTTGTAATAGTCAGAAACTGGAAACAACCTAGATGTTTCTCAATGAAGAATGGATAAAGAACATGTGTTTTATTTACACAATGGAATACTACTCAGCCACAAAAACACAAAGACATCATAAATTTCACAGGCAAATGGGTGGAACCAGAAAATATCATCCTGAATAAGGTAACCCAGACCCTAAAGGACATTCTAACTGAGATTCCTAGCAGTGGAGGATATGGATCCTGAAATAACCACTTCCTGTAGCCAGGCAGGACTCCCAGTGGAAGGATAAGGACCTAGTATAACTGCTCTCTGAGAGGCTCCTCCCAGCAGATGTTGGAAAGCCATGCAGACTGACACCCAAATGTTAGATGGAGTTCAAGCAGTCGTACATAAGCATTAGTAGAAAGATTGAGGGACTTAAAGAGGACAGGGACCCCACATAAAGACCAACAGAGTCAACTAACCTGAACCCTTGGGGAGGCTCCCAGAGAAGGAATCACCAACCAAAGAGTCAACACAGTCTGGATCTAGGTCTAGCAGATAAGCAGCTTGGTCTTCATGCAAGCCCCCTAAACAGTTGTTTAAACTGGAGCAGGGGCTGTTCCTGAGTCTGTTGTCTGCATGCCTGCCTGTGGATCCCTGCCTGTGGATCCCTTGCCTCTAACTGGGCAGCCTTGTCTGGCCTTAGTGGGAGAGGATGTGCCTAGTCTAGCAGCGACTTGATATATTGGGGTGGGGGTGTAGAGGATGTGGACACTAAAAGAGGGGCTTCCCTTTCTCAAAAGAGAAGGCCAAAGGAGAATGGGAGAAGGATTTGTATGCGAGGGGGTATTGGGAGGAGAGGAAGGGCTTATATTAGGTTGCATCAGTATTTTCAATCTGAGATGGTTCTACAAATAAACACAAAATGTGAGCTGTTTTGAATAAGAAATCTTGAAAAAATTCATCTTTCACAGACTTTTAGTCTAACAAAATGTGAACTGAATTTTAAAAGCAGAAGTAATAATATGAAAATTTGGGTTAGGACAAAAGTTGGCATAAATGTTACAAAATAAACCAAAACCATTTTTCTAATTTTATCCTATCTTAAAAATCATTGTCAAGATAAAAATAGTGAGAATGTAGTTTGCATTTATTATGAGCATAGACACAAAGTAATGTGGCAGTGAGACCATATAGGATTGGAAAGGAGATCATATGCTCCCGTAAGATGTTTATAAATGGTGGCAGATAGTTGGTATCTTAGCACTTGAGAGTAGAAGTAGGAAAGCTATCATAATTTGAGGTTGGTCTGAGTTACATAATGAGCTTCAAATCAACTGGTTTGGGTTTTAAAATGAGAGCCTGTCTTTAAATAAAAATGAACTTGACATTACACACACAGTGGTAAGATGTTGGAAATTGATAGATAAATGAATAACTTTCGGGCTGAAAAGATGGCTGAGCAGTTAAGGATGCTCACTGCTCTTCTAGAGAACCCAGTTTCAGTTCCCAGACCCACACAGGGCAGCTCAAGCCACCTGTACCTCCAACTCCAAAGATCTGATGCTCTGTGGTGCCCTCTGAATGCACCTAGCATGCAATGCATACACACACACACACACACACACACACACACACACACAAATAAATAAACAAATAAATAAATGTGTTTTGTAAAATGAAAAAAAAGTGACACTCATTTATAATGCCCTAAGAATGAAATTCAATACAACTCCATCAAGATTCACATTCAGAGAACAGTCTGTGCATTACAGTCAAATGTCAGATTTGCCCATTTGTTGAAAAGTAAGACCTACTAATATGCTAGCCACAGGAAAGCTGCTTCATGTATAAATGTGAAGTAGTTGAAAACAGAATGGTGGAAAAGACCTGCCATGGTAAACTTAGTCATCACAAGTTGGCTGCAGGATGAGCATACTACTGCCAAAACAGGAATGTTTCAAACAAAGACTATCCCAATGACCGTTTTGTTTGTTTTTGTCTTGTTTTGTTTTTTAATCATCACAGCCAGGGAAGAGATAATAATCTTAAATATGTTCCAGGAATTAACACCAATCCAAATAGCATCATTCAATATACAGCAGAACAGAATAAAAGAGCAGACAAATTTACAATTGTAGTCTTAGGCATCAAAGATTTGCAAATGAAATATGTCAGTAGGGTAGAGAAGACCATGACAGAGCTAGCTCCGTCACCACTAAACATTATGCAACAGCAGGAGATACTGGCATTCTGAGTACAAGTAGGATGCCAAGAGAAAACAGGACAGTAAGATGTATTTTAAAAATGTGAAATAATACAAGATGGTATGTAACTGCATAGTCATTATCTTGCACTGGTTAACAAATGACTCATAAAATTAAAACGTAACACTACCAGTGTTCATGTTGTCACATGCCCTCTGTGAGTCTGGACTGGGGACTGCTTTAGCTCAGCCAGTCTAGCTTCAGACTCCTTGGTGGTTTTGTCAGTACTTCACCAGGCCTGTCATTGCCAGAGAGTCAAAGGAAGTTGAAGACTTCTCTCTCATGCTCCATGTTAGGCACTTGTTCACAGCCTGCCTGAGTACCCTCTTCATATAGACACTGACTCCTCTCAGAGTAAATGTAGCAACTCCTCTGGTAAAGTAAGGAAAGGGACCACATAGGGTGTGCACAACAGAAAAACGGTGATCCCAGGACAGTGTCTTAAAGGTTGACTGTTGAAGACCTCACCTGTAAAACAACACAAAAAGCTATTTAAATGAAAGAAAGAACACACTATTCATACAGGTTCCAATTTATGATTTAAGCATTCAACGGATGTCCAAGTATGACTCCAAAGGCTCATATAATTCCTATCAAACTGTGTAGCAAATGAGTCTTGGTTCTATGATAATTATTCAAGCAAAACTGTTTATCTGAGATGCAGCCTCAAGAAATGAGAATGGGAGGATTATTTTGAAGAAGCCAGCAAACGACATTCAAATTAATCTTCAGAATCAAAATAATTTGAGCCATAATGTGGCAGATAAATATCCTGAAGTCAGAACTGAGATGGAAATGCAAATGAAAAGAATTATTTGGGATGTGGCTACATAAAACACAAGTGGAGGGATGGGGAAGGAGAGAGGGGACAAAAAAGTAGATTAATGTAGCTTAGTGGGAAGCCAAGATCTTAATGCCAGAACAGAACTCTAATCTGCAATACAGACCATAGGCTTTATGCTGCTGATGAGAGAGGATCTCATTATAATAGCCAAGGCTGGCTTGGAATCTGTGATCAATCTCCCTCATCCTCCTGGGTTCTGGGATTGTGACCATGTGCAATCTTTGTAAGTTTCACCCTTTTCTTCTAGATGTTCCAAGGGACTGTAAATTTTACGTATCAACTACTGCAAGTTGCTGGATGAGGGGAGTGCCCAGGGGCTTGATAGCATGCAACCCTGGACAACTAATTCTAGGTAGCCACACATATTAGAAGAGTTGTCTTTGAAAACCCGTCAAGTCTAAAACAAAACCAAAGTGTCTGAAAGGGAAATTTGGCTACATATCAATAGTTGGGAGTGGAGTCAGCTTGCTGTGAAGCTATAAGGTGTAAGAGTGCAGGCAGAGCAACAATAGCTTCCTCACAGAACTCACAGGGAGTGACATCCCCACCCCAGTGATGTTCTATATAGCAGCGATGTAATGTAGAGATCTGTGAAGTTAGTTATAGCTTCCTTTGGCATTTTTGTGACTATGGTTCATCTAACTTGTCAACAATCCTGGCATCCTTCATGAAAATGTGTGTTCATATAAACAAATCTATTATAATACCAAACACACCTCTCAAGTGGTCCAAGTATCCTTCTCAGCTCTGTCTCCAAATCGAAGTGCTCTTTAGAATCATGTATAGATTTACCTGAAGGTCACACCCAGATAGCAGCTGGTGGAGGCAGTATGCGAATGTTCCCTGGTCCTTTCAGGTGAGCAATGTTAAAGAGACATTCGCCATATGTCTCAACATCTCTAGAACATCACCATGGCCACCAGAATAGATCCTGTTTCTATCACTCTTGCAGGCCCAGTCTCTCATGATTCCCTCCCTATGTCCCTTAGATTGTCCACAACCAGACAAAACAACAAAATGTCGGTACCAAACTAAAAGGGTCTGAACAAACAACCACCAATGTCTAAGCAATTACCTATTACCAAGGCTTCATTTTGGTTAGCATCCTGAACATAATTGCAGTGGGTACTGTGAACCACATCACTATTAGTCATCCGCATTATCTTTACACATATCCTGTTGAAAATAGCCTTTTTCTTCACAATAACATATTTCATCTTGTTTGAAAAGTGGCTTTGGAATGACTCACCCCATTTTCCACCTCTTTGGAGGAGGCAAGGTAATTACTAATACTTTGTTTCCAAGAGACAAACATGCTGTAGATCTTTGGAGAATTCATTCTCCTCTTTGGAACGTCAGTGGAGTCAAAACATAAATTATAGTCAAATCTCAAGCACTATGGAAAATGAGGTAAGACCAAAACAAATCCTTCCGAGTGTCCTTTGTTCCCCCTAAATAAGCAAAAAGTTTTCTTTTTAAAAGAATAAGCCAGGAACTCTCTGAAAAAAACAAATTATACACATAGCCAGACCCTGAGCACAATGCAGAATTTTCTAATGCTGGTCTCCAGAGATGGTCAGTGTTCATATATTTCTCTCAAGACTTTTTCTCACTCTTGCCCATGCTAAAGCTGCATTTTAAGCAGGCAGAACCTTACCTTTCTGTGTCTTTGTGTACATTCTATATTCAGTTTTAATGTATGTTTTTAAAAATATTTTAGTTTCTGTGTGTGTGTGTGCGTGTGTGTGCGCGCACACACACATACAGGCAGGCAAGTGCACACTGAGGCCTGAATGTAGTGGTTAGAGGAAAACTTGTAGGAGTTGGTTCTCTCCTTCTATCATGTAGGTCTCAGGGATCTAACTCAAGTCACCAGGCTTGGCACAAAGCTCCTTTTCCCCTGTGCCATATTGTGAGGCTCAACACACATATAAGTATTGATACTTATACTGCCTATATACAGTAGCTCAATACAAGTACTTATCTAAGTTAGGGTTTTACTGTTAATAGACACCATGACCAAGGCAACACTTATAAGGACAATGTTTAGTTGGGGCTGGCTTACAGGTTCAGAAGTTTAGTCCATTATCATCCGGGTGAGAACATGACAGCATCCAGGCAGGCATGGTACAGTTGGAGCTGAGACTTCTACATCTTCATCTGAAGGCTGCTAGCAGAATACTGACTTCCAGGCAGCTAGGATTAGGGTATCAAAGCCCATGCCCACAGTGATACACCTATTCCAACAAGGCTATATTTCCTAATAGTGACCCTCCCTGGGCCAAACATATATAAACCATCATAGTACTGTTTACAAGAGAGACCTCCTTTCTTGACCTTTCAAGGCATTTGTCATGTTCTGCTGCTTGGTTAAAGAGCTGTCTGGCCCTCTGCTCTACCAAATCAGCTCTGAGAAGTGCAAGGTTATGTGTATGCTTGTCTCCAAGCGCTGCCTAGTGATTTCTTCTCCATGAGTGTAAGAGTCACAGTTCATCCTTAGACCTCTCAGTTTATTATAAAAATGGGAAACTGAAGCCCTTCTGTGGACGGACCTCAGATATCAGCCCAGGACACAGCATCTTACTCAGGATACCTTGAAATATAATCCATCATTCCTACACCAAACATCAAAATTCTGAAAACTCTAATACCTTCTGTACAGAAAATTAAGCATACATTTCTCAAGTTAACTATAAAACCATATAAACTATATAATTCCATATAAAAAGTAGAGTATAAATATAAAGAAAATTTATAAAGTCTTTATGCATGAGACTTGGAACTGTTTTGCTGTCACAGAGGCAGGGTCTATTTGGAACATTATACAGCTGTAGCCATGACTGCTGACTGTGAATGCTGTCCAGACCTTGGAATGTTTTACTTGTTTGGGCCACCTGATTCTGCATCTCTACTCCTGTGATTCCTAATATTTAAACAGCAAGCACACATTGATGGCATATCTCATCATGAAATCATCTATTTTACTCTACTGTACACAAATACATTACCTACATATTCATTTACTTAAAAAAATTGTTGTATTAACTTGCAAAAGTGAAATCAATATAACTGGGCATCTTATACCACTAGAATAATAAAGATAAACCCAAGTCTTGGGATAGTAATGCTTGATTGTTCACAAGTATTGGGGCAGAAATGCTTATCCATTTGTGATTATCGTTGCAATAGATTTCTTCACACACACATACACTTTGATGGAGGATGTCAAGATTGTTGACAAGCCGGACAAGCCATAATTGCAGAAACGCCAAGTGAGGCTATAAAACTTCAAATTCTGTATGACTTCAATTTCCCAAGATATAAGAACAATTAAAAAATCAATTGCACCTTTTGATTTTACATTTGGGCTCATCGAGTTGTTATTTTGTTGAATAAGCAGGTCATTCTCTTGTTTGACTGGAGGAAGGTTTTTAAGATCGGCTTCTTATACTGAAACAAGATAGATAATCAAAGCACATAATTGGAATGAACATTTCATGAAACACATGCCCATTTCCTTATCTGTCATTTAATGGACCATTTTCAATCAACCTTACAGAATCATTCTATAATTCATCTTCACACACACACACACAAACACATACACAAACACACACACAAACACACACACAAACAACACACACACACACACACACACACACACACACACACACACACACACACGGCATGAAATAAAGATATTTTCTTGTTCAATTCTTCTCCAAGCAATGTTCTTGCTGTCTGATTACTCATCAGCATATATAGCATTTTCCTTGCATCCTACAAGAAGCTCCACTCTCTCGTGTTAATTACTTACCTTGTCTTAAATCAAGTGTATGTGCACATATACATGTTTATGTCAGTCACCTAGGAAACTCAACCATCATTTTATTTGTAACTTTTAAACATTTGAAAAATTTACCCAGATCTGTTCTTTTATGGCCCCATGTTTCATGTTTTCTTCATGGTGACCTTTCCTACATGTTGGGTGAATATCCAGGTATTTCCATGAACTGAGTTTCAGGGTACCACGGATCATTTTTACTTATAGTGGGAATGGCTGTATTTCCATGTATTAAAGTTTAATAACAGATTGTCACTCTCTGTTGTAATCCCTGCCAGCACTATAGTATTTCAATCCTTTGAGGTTTGCAGTGAGCCTTATGAACATGCACAGTTCTCTCCAGAGATCTGCTGTTATAAAACTGACTTGAATATGATATTATGTTTATTTGTTTTCAGATTTACCTTAGTCTCACTCTTCCAAAGAGATTAAAATTGTGTTGAAAGTTGGGCTTGTACTGCATTTAATATAGAGGAATTTGAGACAGATCTTAATGTGTATAAAATTGAGTAGCTCTCCCCTGTAACATAGAGCACTCTCTGTTTTAAAATTTTTATTGTTTTCAAGTAGTGTGTTTTGACATTCGTCACTTGGAATTTTTTTATTTTTCTTTGACAGGTATGATGTAAACTGTGCCAAAGAGAAAGGACTAAGAGACCCTGGACCTAGAGATAAAACAATTAAAGTAAACTTGATTCAAACTGCTTCTTGGGTTTCATGGGCAAGAAACTTATCTTCATCTTGTGGCTTCTTTCTCTATACATATTTGAAAGCCATAAACATGCCCCCCTTTTGGGAAGTATTTGAAAATATAGAAATTCTACTCCATCTTACATTCAAATCGATGTGGTTATCTCTCAGATCCTAGACAGCTATGCTGCACCTGCTGGCTCTTCACTGGACCCTCTAGGGGTTAGTCGGTGAGTTTCTTTCATCTCTCTCCTGCTTGGTCTTTAACAATATCCCTTCCTTGTGCTCATTGGCAGGGACCTAGCAATGCTGTGACAATGATTGAGTGTGACTTGGACCTTGGCAGTGAAAGGACCAAGGCCAGGAAATGAAAAATATGATGATGATGCCTCTTGTCATTCTTCCCAGCCCAGCACACCAGCCGGTGTCCACAATGTCCCCAGGAAGCTCGGAGCTGCATTATGCACTGACACTTGCCACTGGCTGCCCGGTGTCCTTACTGGGATGGATTTCCTCACCTAGCTTGACTTCCTTCTTAATTGTGTAAGAAAAAAGATACACTGTTTCTACAAATGCAGATGAATTCATTCTTACAGGCATCTCTCAGGACCATCTTTCAGAGGGTAGTTTCCTCCATTGTGGCATGTCCTGGCACCTTGAAATCTCTTCTATCTATCTTTGGATGTCTATTTTGTTCATATACTTTTAAATGATACACTCATTTCGAATAATGTTCTATTCATTAAGGCTAGTCACTAAGGGATAAGGCAGTCTTTGAGGAAGGTACTTGGAAATTTCACAAGATAATTTATTAAAAACACTGCAGTGGTCCAGCCTATTGAAAGGGTCATTAGAAAGAGAGATGACCTGTTCATGATTTGGAAATTTGTTCCAATTTTATTTACTAAATGAAGAAATTGGTGCATTCAAAGCGATGCTCTTCTTTGTTTTCTAGCAGAGAATTTATCCCAAGACATTTGCGAAGTCAAATGGATTCTGTGGTCTCTCTGTCACTCTGAGAGAAGCAGGTGTGGGTCACATGCTTCTGTGTTTTACCAGACAATAACAATTATCAAAATGCCAAACACTTTAGAAACATTACAGAGAAGCATAAAAGATCCAGTCACAGATGTCAGGAAAACATAAAGTCCACCAGGGATGTGGTTTTGGAACACACATCCAGCAAAGCTCAGGTGACTGCTGCATGAGGCAGAGGTTCTGTAGGTGTCTCTGCGCTTGCCGACTTATGCTGAGACCCTATTCATTTCCTGTTAACCTGGAAGCAGAGCTGATGCAGTCTATTCTGAAAGCACACTGCCATTCTGGATTTTCCCCAATGGATGGAAACAAACACTTCATTTTCCTCTCAAAACAAACACCTCTCCAAAACCAGCAAACCTTTTCCTAACCCCCTCTCCACTAATTCCTCTGCCAGAGTCTGTTTGTCTTTGATTTCCCCTTGATTCCTTTTCTATTCCTGCCTTGTGGACACAGACCTACCCATTCCTCTTGTTTTCAAAACTCCATCCACACAGGAACCTTTCAATCTCAGGAAGACATAGTTTACTTTCCAAGGGTATTCAGACTTGAAGGTGCTTTCAAAAACTAAGCAGATGGAATTATAAAGGGCTTCTTCCCTGGGCACTGGACAGGGGAGGGATGGTTTCACTTCTCTTTCAGAAAGGTCAACAACGTTTCTCTTGAATAATTATAATTATCTTTTTGTAGAAACAATTCCCCTGGGTATGGTGCCTGGCAGTTCCACCACACTCCAGTGGATGGCCCCGCAATCCATGAATATCTGAGTAGTACAAATTGATCTCAGTAGATTACTGAAAAGGAAGGAAGGAAGAAAGAAAGAAAGAAAGAAAGAAAGAAAGAAAGAAAGAAAGAAAGAAAGAAAGAAAGAAAGAAAGAAAGAAAGAAAGAAACAAAGAAACAAAGAAACAAAGAAAGAAAGAAAGAAACAAGGAAACAAAGAAGGAAACAAAGAAAGAAACAAAGAAAGAAACAAAGAAAGAAGATGGTCTGGAAATTGGAGGAGTTGTGGAGGTGGAATTAGGAGAGAGTATAATCAGAGTGTTCTGTGTAACATTCTCAAAAACTCAATAAAAACATTACATTAAGAACAAAACACAATGCCACTGAATAAATTGTTTTTAGTTTTGAGTCACTGCATTAACAGTGACACTCCTACCACATCCTCTAAGGGATGATTCATGATTTAATGACGTAAAATACATAAAAGCCACTTTAGTATTCCTCAGCCTAGAGACACGATAAAGATGAAGATGGTTACTGATGGCCCTGAAAGCAGTGTCTCTGGGTGAGTAATTAATGCACGGAAGAGGAATTGGCACTGAACTATGGCCCACCCAGAAAACCACAGGTTGACAACCTCTCATCTCTACAGGCATGATATTTAGAGGTTCTGTCTTGGGAGTAATAAGGTTTGGGTTAGATATAAAAGTACCCCCCCCCTTCACCCTCCAGCATTAGGACATTGCAGGTTAGAAGAATCCCCACATCCTATGGAAAGGGGATAACATTTGAAATGTAAATAAAGAAAATATCTAATAAAAAAGAAAGAAAACAAATACAATATAAACTATAAAGGAAAAAAAAAGAAGACTCTCCACCAAACCCCAGCTATGCTGGTATGATGACCTTAAACTTGCAGCCTCTATAGCTATGAGAATTCTCACATGTCTACTGTCTTGGTCAGGGTTTCTATTCTCGCACAATCATGACCAAGAAACAAGTTGGGGGAGGAAAGGGTTTATTCAGCTTAGACTTCCACATAGCTGTTCATTACCAAAGGAAGTCAGGACTGGAACTCAAGCAGGTCAGGAAGCCGGAACTGATGCAGAGGCCATGGGGGAATGTTACTTACTGACTTGCTTCCTCTGGCTTGCTCAGCTTGCTTTCTTATAGAACCCAATACTACTAGCCCAGAGATGGCACCACCCATAAGGGACCCACCCACCCTTGATCATTAATTGAGAAAATGCCTTACAGCTGAATCTCATGAAGGCATTTCCTCAACTGAAGCTCCTTTCTCTTTGATAACTCCAGCTTACGTCAAGTTGATACACAAAACCAGCCAGTACATCTACCATCCAGACTTAGGCATCTTGCTATGCAAAGGAGAGGTGACTGACTACAAGGCAATCCTTCCTTAAAATTTAGAGGGACCACTTAGACCTGCCTGGAAATGTTCTCTTCATTCTACTTCATGCATCCAGGTTCCACCTTGTCATCCTCTATGCCCTGTGGTAGCCATGGCCAGTTTTAGTGTGTCTGTGTGTGTGTGTGTGTGTGTGTGTGTGTGTTTATTCTTTGTTGTGCTGTTGTTGACTGGTGCTTGGGCAGTGCCAGCAGATGCCTGACGATGGTAGAGAATGGATGGCTTTTCTTGGTTGCTCCTTCTCAACTCAGTACCACCACTTAGCAGTAACTGCTTCTTTCTGGTGGCCTCTCTTACATAGCTCCAGCTCTGCTGGGCTGATTGTATCATGCTTAACCTTTGATTTCCAAGCTGAGGCATATGTCCATTTCATGCCCTTTAACAGGCTGTGTCACTTCCCTCAGCACTTCTTTTACCACAGCAAATATTTCCTATTTTTGGAAGAGTCAAGCATAACTCAGTTTCTTCAATATAGCACTGACCTGACAGATTACTTCCGTCAATCATATTGGTTTGCTCTTCCAGCCCACATTGACCATGGGGTTACTAAATAAGATTTAAGGAAGAGAACAGCTATATTGGTAAACACGAATTATAAAAGGGGCTGTTTTAGCTTGGTGTCTGCAGATCTCAGCAATTCAAAGGATGCTTATAGGCCAATGGCCCAAGTTCTTGAGCTCCTATGATCTCTTTCAACCTGCCTGCTCTGGCAGCAACAGAATGTTCTATTGTTTTAGAGTTCAGCTAACACATGTATCAACTGATCTTAGCAAATGTTAAAATTCTTTTATTATTATTATTCTTTTTTATTATTATTATTTTCTAAATTCTTTGTTTACATTCCCAATGCTTTCCCCTTTCCAGGTTCCCCCCTCCCCATATGTCCCATAAGCCTTCTCTCCACCCATTCTCTAATCACCTCCCTCCTTTTTCTCTATCCTGGTACTCCCCTATAGTGCTGGATCAGGCCTTTCCAGGATCAGGGCCCTCTCCTTACTTCTTCACAGGAGTCATTTGATATGCTACTTATGTCTTGGGTATTCAGAGCTTCTGGGCTAATTAATATCCACTTATCAGCGATTGCATTCCATGTGTATTCTTTATATGTTAAAATTCTTTGTCTGGTTCTGTCACCCCTAAATACTGACAGTACAGGCAAGTACAAATGGTTTACCCAATATCTTAGGCCCAGAAATGTAGCATAAGCCAGCAAATTTTCAAACTGTAGGAATTCAATCCCCAAAGTGAATGTTTCAAATATTGCAAATGCCCCAAGAGAGTCAAGGCCAGGACACGGTAGTAAAGCTCATCTGTGCTTTTGCAAGCAGATATAAATATTCATAAAAAAGAAATGAAAACTATAAATAGCGTCAAGCTGTTTGTAGCCAGGTTTTCCCATAAAACAGGTTGCAAAGCCCCTGGCTTCCACTCTGCTTTGTTTCATGGTTTTGATGTTTTCTTTTTTTTTTTTTCACTTTTTAATTTTTGCTCGTTGGTTCCTGTGTTCCAGCTATTTTACAACTTCATTCATTGATGCACCTGCAACTAGCAGCACAGTGGTCAGCGGACAATGGTCTCAGTCATTCAACAGATATTAGTGGCTACCACCTATTACCATAATAGCAGGAGCTACAGTATACTGAGAGATACTGCCCATCTATACAAGAAACAAGGATCTTGTGGAGTGTCAAATTATTTGGTTGATGGTGGGTATGTTGGGCCCCAGAGAGAAGCGTGTCTGGGCTCAGATAGGTGGTAGACCTTGGATATGAGTTTAGTAGATGGATCATAAACTCTGGGTTCTTTTATGTATATCTGTACTCACAAGAGTAAAGCTTACCGTAAGGAGGGGTCTAGAAGGGACCACAGGGGACTGACTATCTGTATCTGTATCCGTATCCGTATCCATATCCATATCTATATTGTCTATATCTATATCTATTAGTCTGTGCTATTGTGATATGAATGGCATGCTGGGATAGAGATCCTTTTTTTTCATTTAAAAAAATACATGTTCTTTATTAGTGACCTCAAATTTGGGACCCGCTTTCATACTTTTAAAGACTCTCTGAATGGGGTGCCACATAATTAGTATTATTGTATGTATTTTTCTTTTTTTATTTATTTTTTTATTTTCTATATTCTTTGTTTACATTCCAAATGCTTTCCCCTTTTCTGGTCCCCCCTCCCCATCGGTCTCATAAGCCCTCTTCCCTTCACCTATTTCCTAATCACCCCCCCCCCCCGCCCATTTCCCTGTCCCGGTACTACCCTACAATGGTGGACCAACTCTTCAGAACCAGGGCCCTCTCTTTCCCTCTTCTTGGGTATCATTTGATATTCTGACTGTGTCTTGAGAATTCAGAGCTTCTGGGCTAATTAATGTCCACTTATCAGTGATTGCATTTCATGTGTATTCTTTTGTGATTGGGTTACCTCGTTTAGGTTGATATTTTTCAGTTTCAAACATTTGCCTAAGAATTTCATGAATTCATTGTTTTTAATTGCTGAGTAGTATTCCGTTGTGTAAATAGACCACATTTTTTGTATCCATTCCTCCATTGAGGGACATCTGGGTTCTTTCCAGCTTCTGGCTATTGAAATGTTAAACATCATTAATCATTAGGGAAATGCAAATCAAAACAACCCTGAGATTTCACTTCACACCAGTCAGAATGGCTAAGGTTAAAAACTCAGGAGACAGTAGGTCTTGGAGAGGATGTGGAGAAAGAGGAACACTCCTCCACTCCTGGTGGAATTGCAAGATGGTACAACCACTTTGGAAATGAGTTTTTCGGTTCCTCAGAAATCTGGGCATGACACTTCCGAAGGACCCTGCTATACCTCTCCTGGGCATATACCCAGAGGATTCCCTGGCATGCAATAAGGACACAAGCTCCACTATGTTCATAGCAGCCCTATTTGTAGTAGCCAGAAGCTGGAATAGAGATTCATAGATGAGTTTGAACTAGCAAGTGAGCTCTGCAGACTAAGGTAAAGGGATTTGCATATATGCATTTCCTCTCCTTGGGGAAGATACATTTACCTCCATCTCATTTCAAACATACAGAGAGAGGTACAGATGCACAGAAGAGCTTGGAGACAGAGGCTGTGGCAGGAGGCGGGCATGCTGTTCCAGAAGGCTGACCCTCTTGATGTGTCTGCTCCCATTGGATTTGATTGTGACAGCCTGCAGCTGCTCCTGGACCCTGTAATAGGATTATTCTGGCAGAGGACACTTCAGGGATAATTAGCATAAGGATACCTTCCAGGTTTCTAGGGTTGGGGCCTGGCAAATGATAAAAGGGCCCAGTCTTGGAAGGTGCCCTCTGAGATATTGAAGTGGGTTAGAGAGGGAGCCTGTCACATCTGGTTGCTGTGATAATTAGATTAAAGAACAGAGAGGCAAGAAGAGAAGGCAGCCATTGTAACCTGTGGGGTCCTGGTGGGAAAACCATCCACAGGGATGACTCTAAAGGGCAGGAGTGGCAGAACCAGAGTCTGAACACTGACTCATGAAACATCTAATCCATGAGGGGGCCTTCACTGCTATGTGCACTGTCTCCCAATGAGCAGTCACCCAGAGTTCTTGTTTAGTCGTGATCTACAGGTCATGTCCATTCTAGGTCAGTGACTTGGCATTCATTGGGGTGAAGCTGGTCATCTGTAGCTGAAGGTTCTAGATGCTTCTGATGAACGCAGTTCCCTTCACACCAGTGCTACTCAATTCTAATGTGTCAATGGTGGTACTGGCATAAACAGACCTATCTGAGATTGAACAGAGTCTGTCATCTCATTGCTCTGAGACCTTTGGCCATGGAAAACCTATGTTAACCCCCATGGGTGATGATGACTGTGTTGATGTTCATCTACTGAGATGCTAAGAAGACCCAGGACTTGAGTGTGGCCACATAGCAACGAAGTGTAGGTTCCTGCTTGGTGCTTGTTTGAGTTTCCTCCTCTTGTTCTGGCCAGAGTGCTATGGCTCCTGATATTCCTACCTTCATCTTACCCCTGTCTGCCCCTCAGTCAGAATGCCCTCACCCACTAACTTTCCCAAAGTTCTCTGTGCTCAGGACTTTTCTGCAAACCCAGCTATCCTCCAACTCTATCTATGACTGTATTTGAACACCCATGTTACATAGAGAAATTTTCTGTTTTTCTATATATACATCCATGCATGCCTTAACACATAAAGACAAATTTGTACACACATACAAATGCACACAAAGTTCATGGACACAAATATATATTTTTACATGTGCATACATACAAACACACAAATATAAATAAAGCAAATTCACAAAGACAAACACACATAATGATACACAAATGCACTCTCTCACTCATCCATACCCCATACCCACACCTAAACAGATAATAGACAGACAGACAGATAGACATGTAGCTTCCTACACATACCTTCTTATATTCACCCCAGCTTCTAGCTTTTTCTTATACTCTGGCCTGACAACCCCTTGCCCTTCCAGTCCTGGAGCACCTCTCTCAGCATGTCTTACTTAAGAATCTTGGTAATTCCTAGGATTGGAGTCCAAACTTGACTTTATTCATCCTATGCACTGCACAAGGAGGGAGCATTGCCAAAATGAGGCTAGGAGATACTGTTCAACTTCTGAGCTGTGGTCTGCTGGCTTTTCCAAAGTAGTAAGTATTTATGATTCTGTCATGTGACCATTATAAACAGTGGATTCTTATATGTGTCATATTTAATAACTTCTGTGGTGTGAGTGCAAAGATGCGTAAGCTGAAGTTTGGAGTGCTATCTCCTGCATAGTTGTAGCAGACACATGCCAAAACCTGTTCTAGAAGGGATCAAGGTTAACATCAGCTCAGCTTCCTTGATCTTCATTCTGATGAGCAAAACAGAAAGCTAAACTTTAATATAATAATGTCCATGAGTTCTGACTAGAGTGGACAAGGGAAGCCACTTCATCCCAGGAGGATCCTGGAAGAAGAGAGCCAGGAAAGACGGTCATGTCTTGAGGTAGTCGGCGGTAGTGAGTTGGGGTACCAGCCCATTGGAAATTCTGTGGCTGGGACACAGACACACTTAAGGAGTTGAGTCTGTTATCTAACGATCACAGAAGGAAAGAAACATCCTTTGCTTACACCCTGACAGTGATCATCTGGGGCACCACTGGAGCACGGTGGCAGTGCCTTCCTTGGACATGGCTCTAAGGAGCTGAGACAATGAGCAAGGACCACAGCTACCCACAGGATCCCATCAGGAGTTTGCAAAGAGGTTAAACACCTCAGTCTCAGCACTCACCTCATCTCTGCTTCCTTTCCAGTAAACTCTCTGGGATGCACAGGGATTCCATCCAAACCATTTGACTTCTGTCACCCTGGTTAGGAACTGTGCTCTTAGAACCTGGTGGGAAATGAAGCGATGCAGCAGAGGACTGGGGATAGCTGGCACATTTAGATAAAGTGGGGGATAAGCAACAAGCTGAGGGGAAGGGTGGCCATGAGGGAAGGGGTGAATCAGAACAAAATATCTTGTCACAAATACATGAAAATGTCCCGATAAAGCCTTTCTTCTGCATACTAATTTAACTATGAAAATGAAAAGTGGGGGTTAGAGAAATAGGTTGGGGTCAGTAAAGTGTCCGCTGTGTAAACATGGGGACCTGAGGTCAGATCCCCAGCATTTAGACAAAAAAACCAGTCATGCGAACATGTCACTGTACACCTGTAACTGCAGCACTAGGCTAACAAAGACATGTGGATAACTCAAGCTCATTGGCTAGCATCTAGCTGAGCTGATGATAGGTTTGGGGCTCAGTTGCAGTCCTGTCCCCGCCCAAAAAAGGTGAAAAGGGATACAGAAAGAAAGCCAGCCAACCATGACCTCTAACCTCCACATGTATACATATTTATACGTACCTACATGCATACCTATGCAAACATCTATATATACTACACCCACAAAAGAAGATGATTAAAAGTGAGAAAAATAAACCCAAATCCAGTCAAGAAGAGTTTTAGAGCAATAACATTGGATTACCTGATTTATTTTTTCTTCCCTTTCTTCTTCTTCTTTTTTTTTTTTTAGATATTTTCTTTATTTACATTTCAAATGTTTTCCCCTTTCCTCATTACTCCTCTGAAAATCTCCTATCCCATTTCCCCTCCCTTTGCTTACCAACCCACCCTCCCTAATTTCCTGACCTTGCATTCCCCTACAATGGGGCATTGATCCTTCACAGGACCAATGGCCTCTTCTTTCATTGGTGTCTGAAAAGGCCATCCTATGTTACATATGTAGCTGGAGCCATGGGTTGCTCCATGTGTACTCTTTGGTTGGTGGTTTCTTCCCTGGGAGCTCTAGGGGTACTGGGTGGTCCATATTGTTGTTCCTCCTATGGGGCTGCAAACCCCTTCGGCTCCTTGTGTCCTTTCTCTAACTCCTCCATTAAGGGCCCTATGCTCCGTCCATTGATTGGCTGTGAGCCATGGGTATTCTGATCCCCCTTCTAAGAAGGACCAAAGTATCTACACTTTGATCTTCCTTCTTCTTGAGTCTCATATGATCTGTGAATTGTATCTTGGGTATTCCGCACTTTTGGGATAATGTCCACTGCAGGTGTATACCCTGTTGGGTTACCTCACTCAGGATGATATTTTCCAGTTCCATCCATTTGCCTAAGAATTTCATAAATTCATTGTTTTTTTATAGCTGAGTAGTACTCCATTGTGTAAATATATCACATTTTCTGTATCCATCTCTCTGTTGAGGGACATTTGGGTTCTTTCCAGCTTCTGGATATCATAAATAAGGCTGTTATGAATATAGTGGAGCATGTGTCCTTGTTATTATGTTGGAGCATCTGTTAGCTGTATGCCCAGGAATGGTATAGCTGACTCCTCAGGTAGTAATATGGAAACAGCACGCTTCACAATAGTCCCAAATAATATAAAATACCTTAGTCTGATTCTAACCAAGCAAGTGAAAGATCTGTATGACAAGAACTTCAAGTCTCTGAAAAAAGAAATTGAAGAAGACCTCAGAAGATGGAAAGATTCCCCATGCTCAATGATTTACATGATTAATATAGTGAAAATGGCCTTCTTGCTGAAAGCAATATACAGATTCAATTCAATCCTCATTAAAATTCCAACTCTATTCTTTATAGAGTTAGAAAGAGCAATTTTCTAATTCATTTGTAATAACAAAAAAACCCAGGATAGCTAAAGCAATTCTCAACAATAAAAGAACTTCTGTTGGAATCACCATCCCTGACCTCAAGCTGTATTATAGAGCAATAGTGATAAACGCTGTATAGTATTGGTACAGTGACAGGCAGGTAGACAATGGAATAGAATTGAAGACCCAGAAATGAACCCACACACCTATGGTCACTTGATCTTTGACAAAGGATCTAAAACCATTCAGTGGAAAAAAGATAGTCTTTTCAACAAATGGTGCTATTTCAACTGGTGGTTAGCTTGCAGAAGAATGCAAATTGACTCATTCTTATCTCCTTGTACAAAGCTCAAGTCCAAGTGGATCAAAGACCTTCACATAAAACCAGATACACTAAAACTAATAGAAAAGAAAGTGGGGAAGAACACATAAGCACAAGGGAAAATTTCCTGAACAGAACACCAATAACTTATGCTCTAAGATCAAGAATTGACAAATGGGATCTTATAAAATTGCAAAGCTTATGTAAGGCAAAGGACACTGTCAATGGGACAAAACGGCAACAAACAGATTGAAAAAGATCTTTACCAATCCTACATCTGATAAAGGGCTAATATGCAATATATACAAAGAACTCAAGAAGTTAGACTCCAGAGAACCAAATAACCTTATTAAAAGAACAGAGCTAAACAAAGAATTCTCAACTGAGGAATACCAGATGGCTGATTGCCTGATTTATAAAGAAGAGCATTTTCCAAAATCAAAATTTATTTATTTATTTATTTTGGAAATCCAGCAAATCTGTCTTTAGTCCTTTTTTTTTTTTTAAATTTTTTTTTTAACTCACTGAGTCCAACTAGTGCTGTTCTTATTTGTTTGTTTGCTTGCTTACTTACTTTGAATTGTGTGTGTGTGTGAGTATGTGTATGTTATACAATGTATGCAATGTGTTCAGTGTGTGTAGTGTGAAGAGGCCAGAGGAGGATATTGTGTTTTTCTTTTTACCTCCCTTCACCATATCTTTTGATACAGGGTCATTCACTGAATCTGAATTTCAGTATTTCAGCTAGACAGGACAGGCAGCAAGCTCCCACAATCCACCTGGCTTTGCTCCCACCCCAATGCTGGACTTATAGGCACTTTTGGCAATATCCAACATTTCACAGGGGTCCTGGAGATTTGAACAAGGGCTCTTGCTTTTTCAGAAACAATTCTTACTCAGTGAGTCATAGACCAAGCGCCATATCAGCATTCCAATGTGCGTTGCTCCCAAATCACTCATGCCACATTTCTGAATCACACGAGGTTCATCAAAGCATCCTCACTGTGCAATACAGGAGCAGCAGTGCATCCAGGAAGCTGCAGAAGTGGTCCCTGAACCTGCTCTTCTGACAGATCACACCACTAGGAATGTAAACATGTCAATTCAGATGTATTCTTTTAAAGAAGACAGGCATCCTCACATATATCCTCTCAAGAATAGGAAATAGGAAACAATATATAAGACATATATCTACACAATTTGAAATTCAATGTCTCCAAAGGCTTTTTTTTAAACCCATTAGCCAGATAAACATCCAAGAACAATCACAACCCTTGTTTTATCAGTAAAAGCAGCATTGCAATAATGCACTTGCATATGATCCAGTCCACCCTGTCTGGACTTAATGGCCTGGATTAATGGGGCATAGTGCCCAATTACTCAGAACGCTTCAGTCCTCTCATTCGACTAATGCTGTCCACAGTGGAAAATTGTTCTGCAATTAGATTTTTACCTATGATTGTGACAGAACCAAAATAGTATTGGCTAAATACTCCAAAGAATTACTGTAAGAGTTAGAAGATTTATCTGTAATGTGTAATCTACATGTATACTCATATACGTAACTTCATTCCATATTACATATAGACATGTGATGAAGCAATTTTTATGTATGTGTTTTACACACACACACACACACACACACACACACACACACGCACAGTACCCTGATATTTGTGGGCTTAATATAAACCAAATAATGTGAGTCCTTGCAATTCTGACATTAGGCCAGAACTCCAGGAGGAAAGGTATCTATGATAAACAGAATGATGATCTCTTCCAAATGAGCCATTCCAGGTCCCAGAATTTAAATGCATGATAGTATGTAACTACAGTGGTCTGAGAGATTGGTCAGTAGTTAGGAGCACTTGGTGTTCTTGTAGAGGACCTGTGTTTAGTTCCAGCATCCACATCCTTCTGGAAGTCTGAAGCCAAGAAGTATGATACCTTCTCTGGGTTTCTGTAGTTACTAGGCACATGTGGTACAGATGTGCAAATAGTCAAAACACCCATACACATAAGATAAAAACACATTATATATATGTATATATATGATTATTTATATATATATATGTGTGTGTGTGTGTGTGTGTGTGTGTGTGTGTGTGTATGTGTGTGTGTGTGTGTTACATAATGTTATATAATGTTAGAGTGCTGGAAGATTTGAATGAGGGCTCTTGCTTTCACAGCAAGAATTCTTACCCACTGTAGCATATATGAAGTCTCATATTAGCATCTTAATGCTTGTGGTTCTCACTCATGCCTTATTTCTGAATCATGCAAAGTCCATCAAAACATTCTCATGTGCTGTACTAGAGTGTTAGTGATTTAATTTAATTGTTTGAAACTACACACACACACACACACAATCACTTATTTGCCTTAATACTTTCAAATTTCTCTTTATAACCTATCCCTCACCTGTCAGTCTCCATTGTCTCTCTAGTTAATTTTACTTCTACTTTCATGATTCTCTCTCTCTCTCTCTCTCTCTCTCTCTCTCTCTCTCTCTCTCACACACACACACACACACACACACACACTTTTATCTATCTATATTGAAGTTCAGGGTATCATCATCTAGGTCATGTTTGGATTTTAGTCTTTTGGGTACACTTGCTCTGTATCAGAAGTCTTGTTAACGAAAAGAAAGGCTATTTCTTACTCCAACCTTATACTTCTAATATTAATGACAAATCAAGGGCAGTCAAAATATGGTAGTTCACAGTAGTCCCTGGCTCAGAACACTAAGACCCAGCAGATCATACTTCACTAACCCCTTGCATCTAGACAGATTCTTCACTTGGGAGTAGTTCTCCATAGGTCTAGGCCCCTGATTCTATACTGAGTCATTATGACTTTTCCATTAGAAATACTTGAAGTGTATAACTGAGTAGGCTTCCCAGCCTGCTTTATGCACTCAGGAAAGGGGGTTCAAAGGCTTCTTTTCCTTAAACTCCTCCATCCTTTATTGGCTCTTAATTTTCTATCAGTACAAGTTTTTTAAAATCAGTGAGGGTTTCCTCTGACCCTAACTAGGGTATGATTCATGAGCTAGAATTCCACTCCTACATGGATCTTAAACCTATTGTTGCTCTGTGCAATCATGTCAGGCCTGGGGAAATGCTTGTAAGATCCCTAGGTTCCCTATTATCAAGTTGAAAAGTCACAGGTGTCATACATAGATTCCCAGGGCCTGTTATGTCTGGCTGCATCAATGAGGTTGCATGCTAAATTTCTGAAGACGTAACCAGCAATCTAATGGTCTCACCCTAGGCACTGCCTTGCCCCTGACACTACAACTTACCCACAGTGCCTTGGATTTTATTTTTACCCATAGGTAATTTATTTATTACCTTGAATTTTTTTTTCTGAGAAAGACAAGAGTAGAGAATCAGTTTCATGTTTTAGCCCAGTGGTCTGATTTCTGGCTCCTTCATATTCTCAGAGCTCTGCTTGAGGATGGATCCAGTCCTTAAGTCTATCACCTCCCTGTCTGTACTTCATCACAGGCACCAAAAAAAGTCAGCTGCATTTTCAGCTGTCTGCCTGGAAATCTCCAGGCCAACCGCAAGATCATTAGATGATGGTTTTTCTTCTACACGTGACAGTTCTCTTGCTTTATCTCCTGCTGGTACATAACCCAGAAACTCTGTTGTCCAATCACCTTCGTGCTGTCTTTACTCTTTTCCTACTGCCCAGACTTAAAGCAAATGCCAGTATCCCAAATTCTGTAATGTCAGCAACCCATTTCTGATACCATTTCTATTTTAACTAGATACCATTGCATAACCAGCTACCCCAAGTTGTTCAGCAAAAGTCAGCATTTCCTCACAATTTTGCAGTCTGGGCAGAGCTCAGTTGGAGCACCTATCTCCCTGTACATGGGTGAAGCTGAGGAATGGTGAGGATGTTGAGGGTCTGCTTCTAGGGAGGTCTAGCTAGGTTGTGCTGGCTGTAAGTGGACCTCAAGCAGGGTCTCAGTCCCCACCTGGCTGTGCCTCATATTCCATGGAATCTGGTCTCCAAGCATGGTTCTCTTGGGGTTGGATTCTCAATAGCTGTAATGGTAGATGAATGTTAGAGCAGACATGTGACTGGGGAGAAAGCTGAAGATAACAACCATGACAAAGCTTATGCGGACCAGGAGGCAGTATGTGTGCACATGGGTGCTTGCGCGTGTGTGGGAGAGTGAGTGTCTGTATGTGTTTGTGTATATGTGTGTTTGATTATGTATTTTTGTGTGTGGTTTTGTCTATGTGTGTGTGGTTTTTTTGTGTGTGCTTGTGTGTGTGTGTGACATGGTATGTAGTGTGTGTGTTTGTGTGCACGAATGTCTTTGTATGTGTTTGTGTATGTGTTGTGTATGTGTATGTATATGTTAATGTGTATGCTTGTGTGTGATGTATATGAGTGTGTGTGTGTGCTTGTGTGTGTGTCTGTGTGGCTGTATGTGACTATGTAGCTATTCGTGGCTTTATGGCTGTGTGACTTTTTGTAAATATGTATTGCTATGTTGCAGTGTGACTGTATGTGGTCATGTCTGACTGTGTGGTTGTGTGTGGCTATGTGCTGCTCTGTGGCTGTGTGGCTGTATGTGGCTATGTGTGGCTGTCTGCCTTTGTGTATTTCTGTGGCTATGTGTGGAAGAGGGCTGGAAAGGGCTGTTGATCTCTTTTTGGGAGAAATATTTTATGATCCGGGTGTCTTAGTATTCCTGTACATCATCTGTACCTTGGGAAGGAGAATAGACCAGACTAGCTCACACAACTGTGAGTCACTGTGTGACCCACTATGCAAATAATTTCTAGTTGTGCAATAATGCCACATGCAAGTGATTGCTCTGTAAATAAGGGTAATCCTACTCTAAGAGTCTGGACTCAGGCTGCCAGGCTCTGCGCTGTCAGGTCATAGTGTTCCTGATACTAGTAATTTGGACCATGCTGGTCCACTCTTTAATTCATTTTCTAATGCGGGGCTTTGTTGCCAATGGCCTTCCATCTGTATTAGGTATTATTTCCTTTATGTGAGTCTCTCTTTTTTTCTTTTTAAAGACAGTCTCACTATGTATACCTGACTATCCTGGAACTCACTATGTAGACCAGGCTTGCCTTGAACTCATGAAGATCCACCTGCTTCTGTTGAGATTAAAGTTATGCACCTACACTCCTGGCTATAAGAGTCATTTTATGTAATAAAAATTAGCAGGGATATCTAAGACAATCTTTAAAAAGTGGAAAAATACAGATTTTCATGTCTCCACAAATTAATATTTCTGTAAAGTCTTATAAAGAAGATGATGCACAATTTGTGTGAAATGGGTTAATAGATTAACAAAATCCAATTCAATTTCAGCAAACACACACAGTCACACTACGACACATAAGAGCAAATGGAAATGAATGCTGTTCGATCAGTTATTCATGAGGTATGTATTGATTCTTTCTTCATTGTCAGCATAAAATTCACTAAGGATAGATTTTAGATCTAAGTGTGATCTGATTGTTACAAATTCCAAAAAGTAACATTGAGTAGCATCCTATGCTATGGCATTGGCAAGCTATCAAACAAGACAGAACCATGCACTGGCCACCGTGTTTCTTTACAAAGGTAAGTTCGTCTAAGAAAAACAAACTTCTATTCATCAAAGCACATAATTAATAGAGAAATTATACAAGCCACAGGTGGGAGAAGATGACTGACAGGGAAGGGTTTAGATCCAGGATGAAGCCATCTTTCAAATCAATGTGGAAAAGGAAGATTACAGATAACTAAGTAAAGACAGAACAGTCACAATACACAAAATCATAGCAGGAAGTGGTGTGTGCACTACAAGGCACTTGACTTCCCAATTTGAATGTATATGCAAGCCACAGTGAACCCCTGACAATTCCCCTAGACTCCAGAAATGACAAGGAGACTGACAACAGAACTGTGATTGAGTCTCATCATCAGCTCTTCACACTGAATGGTGCACTGTAAATTGTTACAGCCGTTTTGTAAAGCTGGTTGACAATAGCTATAAAACTTAACCGATGAGAACTTTATTGCTAGAAATTCTGCTAGGTAATGACTGAGAGCTAAAGGGCGTGGGTGTTGAATGTAGGAGTTTTCACAATCTCATCACACATAACAAGAGACTATCATACTCGGTGGCATGGATAATGTGTAGCGCATTCGCATTCATAGAAACAGAGCTAGATGTGGCCATACTTCATGGAACATCACTGTGGAGTGACCAGACCCCAGTCACATCACTGTGTGTGCTGCCCTGTGACATTTTTGAACAGGTGTCAGAATCTACCTTTAAACTTGTGTGGTTTGGGCCTATAATCCTGTGGGCTATAGTGGGAGTTAAAGCCCAATCTTTCCCACAAAGTACCCTGTAGGGTCATCCTGGCCTACAGTGATCTCATTTAAGTCAGCCTTGCCTACATTAATTTCCTGGAGGTCAACTTGAGCTATAGTAGTCTCCTGTAGTTTTCCTTGGGCTACAGCAATCTTCTGTAGGTCAGGCTAGGCTATGGTGATCTCCTATATGTCAACCTGTGTTAGAGCATTCTCCTGTAGGACAGCCTGAGCTACAGTGATCTCCTACCTTCATACAAACAAACAACCACAAAACTCTGCCTTTGGTAACAGAAGCCAGAGTCCCACTATGGTTGGAGGCTGTAGTCCTCTCTGGCTGTTGTGACTGGAATGGAACCTGAAGGAGCCTTGGGTACTTTGTTTTTTTTTTATGTTTCCCTCCACCTAGATGGGAATTTTGCAGGCATTTTTATTCTGTGAAAATTCACCCAGCAGGACATTGTTTATTTGTGTGTTTGGGGATTTGATTTTATGCTCAATTAAGAAAGGCTATTTCTGACGTGGTCTCTGCACCTTAGATGTACTCATCTACTGTTTGATGGCTCTGTTCCTCTATAACCTTTCTGAGTTGCTGTTGTACTCCATTTCTTTATTCAGTCATGAAAGAGCTGATGAACTAGTGCCCCAAATCCTGGCTGCAGCTCCAGGGAGACTTCTGCTACGAAAGCAGCAGATATGCCTTTCTGGAGGGGCTTACATTCCATAAAGTTAGAAGTGCTTCTTAAGTGTGGGGTAGTCTGTTCAGATCAGACAATACAAGTCTTTGAATTTATACGCCCCCCCCCCAGCTACCTCTTGTCATTTCTTTGCCTGTTTGTTTCACCTCTTGCCAGTTACCCTGGTAAATATGCTACCGCTACCAGACATGACCCTAGGAAGCAGACTGCTTTGAAATGGAACCAGGCCATGTAGTTGGTGACGTATGAAGAAGCTGGAGTGATGTTGAGCCACAGAAGCGTGTGAAGCATCTTGGCTCTGAGTCAGGGGAGTGGAGGTGGAAGGCAGGATGATAGCTAAGAAGTCACCATCACTCTGAGAAGCTGGGCTCAAGTGTTGGCTCGTGGCATCTTTAGAGATTATGAATATAGAGAATGTGAGACTATTAGCCTGGGCTTATCAGGTATATCATCACAGTCCCTTTGGCAGTTCTGTAAGAAATGCTTCTCTCCCGCAGCAGGTTAGCATGGCATTCAGTTAAGTCTGGGATCAGTTTGTAAGAATCAGCAACTCAGTGTAATTAGATGGATAGCTCTGTCAGGCCTGTCATGTCAAGGCCAGGAAGATGGAAGACACTGGGACCCCAAGTTGTGAGACACCTAGGAAGATATACACAAAGATGAGAACTCTGGCCTCCTAAATACCCCAACAAATCTCACAGTGGAAACAACACTCGGTGCAAACAGCAGCCCCTTCCTGCCTTTAGTAAAACACACATCTGTCTGACATCTGTTAATAGGAGACATGGCACTTGAAAAGTACTAAGAATAGATTTCAAGTGTTCTTGCCACAAGAAGCAAGTATGTTAGGTAATTGGTGCATTCGTTAGCCTACAAAGCTTATTTCAAAACACCATGTGGTATATGATAAATATATACAGTTTGTACTTGTCAATTAAAACTATATATATATATATATACGTATATATATGTATATACGTATATATATATATATATAAAAAATTTTTTCAGTGACTTCACAGTGGCTGTTGGCTCTCCAGCTGTATCCTCTCTAACACTTCCCTGGACTCTCTGCTTCTCAGCTGTTAATAGTTCTTTATTCCAGCAATGCAAACTGGGGAGGTGACTTTTACAACAATTGAGTCACAGTTGTTTGACTGTTCATTGACCCAAGTCTGAGACACATGGGTGTGTGAGTATTCTATTGGTGTTACATCATAGAACTATTACAACATTGGAGTCTCTCAAGTTATTGATGAAAGGTGATCACCTGTGGTTACCTAACATGTAAGCCTCAGCAAGGTTAGCTAATAAGACACTGTCACCAGCAGTGACTTGAAGGACTCATTTTTAATGAAGACACAGAGCCATAGCTATGGGCAAGAAGCTCCAGCCTCCTTGACAGCTCAATGGCACCACTTCAGTGGAAAGATGTAAGCCCTGGAGTGGTATAGACCTTGTGAAGACTTGAAAAATAAAAGGCATACTTATCATAAAAAGCCACAAGGGAAGGAAGAGAGGACACTGCATTGACATGTAGGACAGGATGGTGGCTTTGATCATGGTTGTACTGGGCTTAAGTGTGCAGCCTATTACAGTGCTCCTAAAATCATTACACAGAAGCATTTTCAGTTTGGCAGTCAGACAGTGGATTAGAGCCATCAACGGAAGATATGTGGCCTCTGCGCAGATTTCCAGATATGATTCAGTTCTCAAGTGCAAATTCCCTTCAAAGACAGGAGAGAAATCCCCTTGAGAAGGAGGAGCTATGGGCATGTACCCAAATGGCCATGCAGAAGGTCCTCTCGGCAGAAATGTCTTGCACCAGTATTGTTGCACTGAGTATGTTGGCCTGTATCATGAAGGACAATGTGGGGAAGCTGAGTGGCATGTCTTCACCTGTGCCTCATGGTAGTCACTTTCGAGTCCACACTTAGGCATAGATATGAAGGAGAATGCGGCTGGAACAGAGACAGGAGTTCTACACAAGAGAAATAGAAAGTAATTTAAAGATAACTATTGTGTATCCGCATTCAGCGGGAAAAGAAACGGGAGGCACAGTGAATCCGACGATGAGATCATAAAGCGAGGAGGGCACAGTGTCCATGCAGAGTTGATTGAGATTCAGAGAGCAAAAGCCACTGCAGGATGAGAAATAGGAGACTTGGGTAATTAGGCGTGCTGCTTCATCCTAAAGATAGGTGAGGGCTCCCACAGAGCTCTGTGCTGGCAGACTCTAACCCAAAGCTCCGTTCGAGTGCTTTAAGGTCACTGGCCCCAAATGATCCATTTGAATGGGCATCTACTTATGCAAAAAATGCAAAGATGGCTCAATAACTGAGAATCTTGAAATGGGATTCAGCATGTTTATGTAATAAGGAAAGAAAGGGCTGGGATGTTGAGCTTGGAGAAAGAAATATATAACTTAGGCATGACTTTATAGTCTAAAACAGGGATAAGGACTTACTTAATAAATTTGACTAAAAATTATATGTATCATAAGGCATTCATAGACCAGGTCATGTTCATAGATATTAAAATCATTTCAGGTTTGCAATATGGTACAAGCATCCTGGTACTGGTAAATGGTCCAGGCTGGAAGTTAGTTCAAGGTAGGAAGAGATGAGAAAGAGTTTGGGGCTGGGATCAAAAGGGTCACTATCTGTTCACCAAGGCTTTCTCTCTGGGGACACGTAGTATTTTTCTTATTGCTGTCAGGCATTTAGAATACCTAATGAAGAACAACTCAGGAAAGTGTTCATTTTAACCCACAGTTTGAGGCCACAGGACTCATCAGGACAGAAAGGCCATAGTTGCAGGAACATGAGGCAACTGGTCACATGGTGGGGAGCGGAAAGAGACTGGTGTCAGCGCCTAGCTTGCTATCTCCTTTGTATTAGAGGATCCAAGCCCATGGAATACTGCCATCCACGAGTAGGGAAGGTCTTTCTCCCTCAATGAATCTAATCTAGATTAGATTCACAGATGTGACTAATAGTGATCCTAAAGCTCATAAGGTTGACTGTGACAGTAACCATCCCAGTGTACTGAGAACAAACAGAAACAATATATATGGTGACAGAATAAAAGACCCTGAAACTCATTAACATGCTTTCTGTATAATTATCTATTATTATTACAGTATTATTGTTGTTGTTGTTATTAGTTCTAATAGGATAGCATTTTATTCTCCAGTTCAGAATTTGAATTTGTAGTCTCTTTCCACGGCTGGGATTGCAGGCATGCACCACCACGCCCAGCTACTATTCTCTGTGTTATTCTGTTTTAAATACTACAGATTACAATGGTAGAGATGCATATCCAGGATAAAGGAAATATTCAGAGGGTACACAAGAGCAAGGGATAAGATGTGAATTTCTCTTCTCTCAGCACAGTGCCCCACAGCCTTTCAGCTTCCTGGACAGTGTTGCTAGCCCAGGCTGTGGCTACCCAGACATCTAACATAACCAGGCACACATTATAACCTGACCTTCATGATTCATGTCTCCCGTCAAGAAGTGCACCTCATCCCTTGAAACAGCCGAACAAATCTCATCATGTTGAGTAGATCCCTCTCTAAGAGAGACTTATCTTTTTATTTCTTGGCCAAGCAAACCTTCATCTCTTCTTGTCAGGCCCTCAACCCTCAGCCTACTCTCCTCTAGTCTGCCCTGCACACCACAGTAAAACCCACTGTTGTAGATCAAAGCCCCAGATGCTCATCTTGGAAGATACCACTGCAGTTTGACACCTTCTCAGCCACAAACTTGGAATACGCCTCTTAAGCACTCTGTGTTCCTGCTCCCTCTGTCGGTACATTTTATGTTATCATTACATAATGCCTGAGCCTGCATACTTTGGTGAAGGTGGTTGTTTAGTTCAGAGTTCTGTGTACTCAAAGACATAGGTAGAGTAGATTCATACTAAATTACTCCCTAATGAGGGCCCCATCATCGGGTCATGATTTGAGAGACAGAAAGGGAAGCCGTCATGTGCAGAAGGGCCTGCTGTGTACACGGGCTCACTTGATCAAGAAGATCAAACCCATGGCAGGCTGCCACATCAGCCCTAAGAGGACAAAGCAGATAGAGACCACTACAGATGCTTGCCTCATTGGCTTGATACAAGAGAAGGGAAAGATGACACAGGCCATCATGTGCTCAGAGCACTGCCTGGCAATTCCATGTTCAGTGTCCAGCAGTTGCTATAATTAATGAGTATTTACTCGGTCTCAATGTCTACATATAAACAAACCTGAGGCTTGTCTCCAATGCCTTTAAAGCTATGGGTTCAGCATGAGGGTCAACAGCACTGTCTGTGGTGGGTCTCTCTTAACCGCTCTCTGCCTTTCTCTAGGATCCCCTGGGCTCTGAGTCTTTACTAATGTCCTGGGGATATCACCAACACCCCTCCTTCCACCTACCGTTTCTGACTTCTGGGCAGTTCTACATTTAGATGCTTGTCTTAACTCTAAGCCACTGTCCTCACCTGTGGTCCTTATACCTTCCCATTTGCTCCTCCCTCCCACCATCAATATAATTTCCTTTAAGTTCAGGTACCCTGTGGCTATGGCATGAGCCTTGTCAGCCCAGACTAGTGATGCATTGGGCTACCACTCTGTAATACATCATAACCTAGTAACTAAGTTCCCTGCTATCTCTTCATAGGTAGCACCCCAACCTCACTTGTTACAGTGTGGCCTCTGGAGAAGCCTCGCTTTATATCAGGTAGCCTTCTCTTCCTTCTCCATGCCTCCTGGTCTCTGGGATGATTCCACCTCTTTATAGTCAGAATATCACCCACTACCTATACCATGCACCAATTATAAGGCAAATATCAGTCAGTGTTAGCAATCAGTCAATAGCTAATCACTTGGCCAGTGCTATAAGGGCTTTATGTGGACAAATCATCTACAGGACAGTCTTAGGTAGATACCACTATCTCTCTCATCTTATACATTAAGTTGCAGTCAGAGACTGAGCTGTGAGCCTCTGACAATGGGATGGGGAGCATCCTCTCTCCTAAGCCTCGCATTTCCATTTCCTTTACGGCTGAATTTACAGACACCAAAGTCAGCTTCCCAAGCAAATACAAGCTGTTTTCCCAGCTAAAACTGTCTCTAAGCAAGATGACAGTCATCCTTCTTTATCTCCATTCTGCCTTTCTGGCGAGCCTCAGACACTGCGGCTGATGCCTGTTTTCATTCCAGAAAGTTCCTCCCCAGGTGATCCCTGCACAGGCTCAGTATTGCCACACTGCAGGGGTGAGCAGAGCACATAGGAAGTTCTTTGCTGCCCCCTGCTGTTCAGCATGAACTATGAGGGGGAAAAACCTTTGACAAACAGATTGTCTTCCTCCTCGGAGAAAGTCGATCTCAGTTTCCGTGGGTCTTGTTTTGCAGAGGTCTCTCTTAATGCAGTTTAGTTTAGTGTAGCGTTTTCCAGACTTTATTTCCATTTCCTAGTGGCAGATCCTTAAGTGAGTCCCCCAGTTAAGCCAGGTTATAGCCCAGCATGTGGAAAGTACACTCTATAAAAAGAGTCCAAACAGGGGGATCTGACAGATGTCAGCTCTCTCCTCCCACGAAACTGACTACTACACATGCCATTTTCTAAACATCTCTCCTTATTAAAGACGGATTAAATCTACACTTCACAGTACTGCTTAAGAACTGTTTAAGAATCGAAAACACTGATTTGTCCTCTGTTTCAGCTGTAGAGATAAATGGACTGAATATTAAGGAGGGAACCAAGACAACACAAAGAAAGGAAATAAAAACCACAAAATGGCCCTGTGCTAACATCCTCTCACTTCAGAAGTGGTTCACCTCTGGGGTCTTCATTGTTGGTGGAAGAGTTGATGCTCAAAGTGCTGGAGACTGGTTGGGGAAGGGATCAAATCCCAAAGGAAGAGAAGCCTAGTAAATAAAGGATGGACAATAAATGCAGACCAAAGAAAGGAAGGATCCTGTACTTGTCTTCATGGTCCTCTGACCTGGGGGTGTCTGGGTGAAGGTGTGCCTGTCAACTTAACTCCTGCAGCTAGTCCCAGAGACCCAGGTTAATTGATGGGAAAACAAACAAACAAGAAACCCTCACCTCCAGCAAAGCTGTTGGCCCCTGAAAATGGAGATAAAAGATGAATTGGTGTGGCCGCATTCAAGGACCCCACAACTGTCTCCTAGAGCTCCAGCACCATCTCTCCTTTCAGCATTGGCACTGCCTCCCACACATCTGCATCAGGAGCAGCAGGATCCAGGGTTCAGTTCCAGGCTCCATCTTTCTGCTGCTCCCTCTGGTTCCTTATTCTTTCTGTCCCTTTCTGCCTTTTTATCTCCTCTCCCCCTCCCCTTTTCTCCCTCCACTTCCCTCCCTTCCTCCCTCCCTCTGCTCCCTTCCTGTGTGTGTGTTGTTATTTTAGATTATTTATTCAATAGTGCGTATTAACTATATAACAGTACGAGTCTAACATTTCCATAATGCTTATCAATAATCTCATGTCCATCCTTATTGCACTCCCCCCTTAATCCATACCCTATACCTTTCCCAAATAGTCCCCAATCTACTTTTAAGTCTCTTTGTAAGAGCTGTTCTCTACATATGAAAGAAAACATTCTTGAGGTAGAGTCACTGTTAGGCTACAACATGATCGTAAGGGGAACTTAGCTCACTTTTGACTCCTCACCACTGTGGATACTGCCTAGTCAGTCTTGTGCAGGCCATGAGGAGGAGATGGATTTTAGATGCTGGGGAAATGTTTAAGGGAGGTTCTGGAAGATTGTTGGTTGCCACGGGCTCCTGGCCGGCCACCTTAGGATTGAGTCAATTTCTCCATTTCCTGTGTCTGTGGAGTGAGAGAGTAGTAGCCCCTTTGAGTGACCCCTGGGTTATTTTTCCTGCCAGCCCCGCCACACCCCTGTGGACCTTGTCCAACAGTTTCAATATTCACACTTGTGTCACTAAGATCTGATTACGTAGTCCCTCCTCATACACAGCTCCAACTGTATGAATTTTGAAAAAAAAATCACACAGGTTTCAGGCTGTGTGGCTGTAGCAGTCTGGCACAGAGAACTAGGACCTTATAGACACCCTACAGCGTGAACATCAGAACTTACCCTTAAAGGACCTGAGAGCTAAGGTTTCAGGCCTGCCCTTAGACGCTCCAGAACTCTAGACAAATCCCTGGGCCTCTCTCATCTTCATTTTTTTTTTTTACCTTCAGAATGTTAAAGAGGTACTAGTATTGATATTCAGAGAAAAATTAAAGGAAAATTAAACTAAACCCATGCATGCATGACTCAATGGGAAGCAGCTTTTGGAATGTCTGAAGTAAACGTTCTTTATAAAGTATTACAGCATAGGTGCCCATGTTGAATAAGAACTGCTATTTTCTGATACTCTTGGGTCCATTGGACAGTGATGTGTAAAAAGTGTTATGTTTTTTACCCTTAAAAGTATTTAAATGGCTCATCGGTGTTGTTGCTGGGTAGGAGTATTGGCTGCCTCCCTCCTTTGGAAGCTGGCATGGAGGCCTCTGGTGCCATGGTCACTAGTTCTCAGGGGAGGAGCATTAGGTCAGATGTAGCTCAGGTTCTCTAGGCTCTGCTATGCTTATGAACACTACTATTTAATTGTGCATATGCAAATGAATACACTTGCTATTGGAGCCAGAAGATTTTGATCCCCAGGAGCTGGAGTTATATGCAGTTCTGTGCTGCATGATATTGGTGCTAGGAACAGAACTTGGGTCCCATGAGAGAGTAGCACTCTTAGCCGCTGAACTGTATCTCCAGCCCCTCCACTTATGTCTAGTGCCCTTTTCTCCTTTCCCCAATTTTCTATTTCCCCCCTTCTTTCCTGATTCCTTTTATAGAGTACCAGCTGGGCTGCCAGAGGCAGGACGGGGTCACAAGAGGCCTCATGACCAAGGCTTTTCCTCCAGGATCTGCTTCTTTCCTCAAGATGACCAGTCAGGACAGAGAACAATGAGAGAGGAAGAATTGGCAGTCATCACTACTGAATGCCCCTGCCTCAGTCACAGGCAACAGCAGACCAGAACTTAAATCACAGTATACACACCTCCCTCCAGCTCAGGTCCAGGTATACAGAGAGAAGCACCCTAACCTGAAATACAAGACTAGACTTTTCCCAAGCCATTTCAGAATCATTAGTTAATGTATCAGGATGGAGCAAGCTGAGACAGGATACTAGAGTTTTGAAGATTAGAAACTGGCCTCTATAAGTCATGCTATTCTTACACTCCAAACGGAAACTGTGTTGGCCATTTTCCTTAGAAGAAAGTCTTATCACTATGGGTGGGGGTTAATTTGGCAAAAGTATCCCAAATGGTTTTGCTGGAGAAAACCTGAAAAGGTATGTTCTGATTTGCTGTGAGAGATAGTTGGTTGCAGAGTCAGAATCTCTTTAGACACCACTGATACTGGAGAATTGTCCACTCTGTGTGGAGTTGGACACGGGTCTTACATTGTTCACCTGGAACTATGTAACTTTTCAGAGCAGCAAGATGGCATCTCAGGGTGAGATCCTGAGGCCTTTAGATAAAGGTCAAGACTCAGAAGATTCTCCTTGTGCTTGATGAGGCAGCAGGGATGAGAATCCAATGCTGAGCAACAGTCCTTCAGCTGGGTGCAGACAAGTAGCCAGTCTATGTCTGAGGTCATTAGGCAAGTCATTTTAATTCTGATCATGTTGTAGCTCTGTCTTTCACTCTGACCCAACAAATCACAGGAATGGCTCTTAATGGCTTGATGTTGAAGTCAGAGTTTATAACTGCAGAGCCCCAAACAATCTCTGAGATTTGCTTCTCACATTCTGCATGATGTATTTCAAATTGTTCTAATGAGAAGCACAAACTCACTGTGGCCATATTTCTGTTGGCTGGCCTATGAATACCCATCCTCCTATTTCTTCCTTTGCAAAGCATGACTGCATGTGTACATGTTCCCAAAGGGTACCCATCTCTCCTGGCTCACAACTTCCTCATGAACCTCCATGCCATCCATATTTAAATTACTACACCTTCTTTGGAAATCCAGCCCATTGGGGAGTGGCTGGTAAGAAAGTGGTCAATAGAATCCACTCTTGAGAAACAGTGCTGACATGAACACGTGGATCTTAAAGCTGGTAGCAGGATGAGCGTAGAGCAATGTATTTAGTCTATTTGAATCCCATCTCTCTTCTCACAAGCTCACAGCAGCTAAGGAGCATGAAGAATAAACCCTAGAGACCAAGTCAATATCTCAGCACAAAGACTAGACTCATGTCCACTTTCCTCATCACCATCATGACATCAACACTTTTATCAATATCTCATTATCTCAACCTACACCATCAATACTACTATCATAAAATGTACACCAACATCATCATCACCATCCACACCATTGACACTATCACCACCCCATGAACATTACCATCAACACCATCAATATCCCATGAAAATCATCATCATCACTATCACCATTATCTGCACCATCAATACTATAACCATCTTGTATACATCACCACCATACCACCACCACCACAAGTGCTTCATCATTACCAGTAACTACACGATCAATACTATTACCATCCCATACACACCCCAATCCCACCCCAAGTACTTCATCACCACCATAATCACTATTATCCATGCGGTCAATGCTCTCATCTTGTCATCACCACCATCGACACCATCAACAGTATCACTCTGGCTCTCTGGGCCTTTCTCTTTCAATGTCACAGGAAGGCCAAATGCAGATGACAGTGACTAAGCCCTTTGCTAAAGCAAATCCTGAGTAAATAACCTCTGTTCTCATCTGTTGGTTTTGTTTGTGTCTGCATGTTTGAGATAAAGAACACATTTAGCGGAGCCAAAGTAACTAAGAGACAAATGTGAGTGCGGTAGGGAAACAGCCAGAGTTGTTCTCATCCATCCAGTTGCCCTAAGTACACCCAAGCTGTGACTCCATAGCCACCAGTTAAGACTCTGTTGCCCTTCTCTCCTCCAATCCTTGGGGTAGGAGTAATGGGGGACCCTTTTCTGAGGGGGAGTGAAGGAGGGAAGTAGGGAGGAAAGGAGACAGAGAGGAGGAGGGAGAGTGAATGGGAGAGGGAGAGTGAAAGGGAGAGGGAGAGGGAGAGAGAAGGAACCCACTGTTTAAAAAGACAGAAGGAGGATACACCTGACTTGAAATACTCTAGCTGTGGCTGTAGGAAATGAGATGTACATTAAATGCCTCCTACATTTTCAAGACATTTTTAAAACAAAACATGACACTAATAAGTTTATGGTAATAGCATGTCTTAGAAGATTAAAATGTTATTAAAATTAATTGAACTATTTTCATTGCACTTTTTAATGGGGATCTAATAAAATTAAAATCTACTTCTCTGTGGCTCACTTTACTTTGACATTGGATAAAGTATCCTGTACCATAGTGACTTAAAATTTTAAAGTCCTCGCTGTCCAACCACCAGTTATCTGCTTATGGGGGGAAGGAAGCAGGAAGGCGCCCACATATTTACCCTTTAAAGTCCCCCATCATCTCTAAAGTTGAAACACTCAAAACAAAACAATAACAAACAAAAAACCCATATCCTTTCTTTGGCCTGCATTGGCAGTTCTTAAAGAAGTATCCTGGGTCAGTGATGGGAACATCACTGGGAAATGTCTAAGAGTTGTAAAATATGGGTCCCCTCTCCCAAGAGAGCTGGATTCTTCAGATAAAGCATTTCCTTCCTCAAGCCTTCCTGGAGGTTCTCATTCCCACAAAGGCACTTCATCTGGAGTCTCCTGGTACAGACTTCAGTTTGAATGGCTACTGACACCCTAGCTCTCACTCCTTTCCTTCCTGCTCAGAAAGCCTGATGGGGAGGCCCTGCCCCTGTAGATGGATTCTCATGGGTTCGGTTGGTCTTAGCTACCAAGTCTCATCAGGCTCCATTTTTCTCCCTGACTTTGGAAATAGAGCTATTACATGCAGTTACCAGGGTTCTGCACAAGGGGAACAATAAGGGAAGCCTTCAAAAGGCCTGTTGTGTTATAGCTTTTGCTTCTAGCCAAAGTGGAGCATCTTTCTGCCTTGGACTTTTGTCCAACCCTAGAGAAGTTTTGGCAGAAGGGCAGAAGGCTTAATGAAACTATGGCCTTCCTAAGGTGTTGAGAAAGAGTCCAGGAGCAATGACAAACAGCCTAGAGCCTTGGGGCAGCTGAGCTTCTGGAACAAGACTGTTCAACATTTCCCTTGAAGTAGGATGATTATACTTCCTTTCCTGTCAGCCTTTGAGGATGGAGAGTTCTGTTAAAAGCAGCCGAGCACATCCAAAACTATACAAACTCTGGACTTTCTACAGCTTTTCAAACCCTAGCCATCTGCCTAGGCTTAAGTCATGTGCCAGCTTGCTGCCAGGCTAGACTGCATCTTTTTTTCTCTTGTGCAAACTTCATCCAAGCCATGCTCTAAGTGATGATTGTGGTTAGAGAAACTCTACACTGCCTCTGGGGTCCAGAAAACAGCCCATGGCAAGGGTTCCCTTCTTCACTGGCTCACGGGACATCCTATAGTCATGGTGGCCTCATCTGTCACTTTCTTTAATCCTGAGATCATTTTCAGCACTAGTAGCTCATATTTTAGGTGCATAGATATTTAAGATCATCCTATCTCATTAAGATAAAATGAGCTTCTTTACATTCTTATTGATTCTTCTTAATTCTCTGATAAGCATCCTTATCTTGAAGGGCCCTCTCTTATAGTAATATTGTTCTGTCGGATTTCTTGTGTTTACTAAATGCATGTGCATTCTCTCTTGGCATGCCAGCTCTTGGAGCTGCAGTCTTCTCATTAGCAAAAGGCGCAAACTGGGTTCGATGCTCTGCCTAATGTGATCTGTTTGCTCGTTTGTTTTTGTTTTTTGTTTTGTTTTGATTTCTTTCCTTGTGTTTGGTAAAGCTTTCAAAGCTGGCCAAAAGATGATCTGTGTTGCATCATCAGAGACCTTTTTCTATTTATGTATAATGGCGCAATAGGCCATGTCCTAACCACAATTCTGGGAAGAGAATAGAAAGCTTATTGTTATGAAAGGGGAAAAATGAAACAAATTTTTAAAAATTATTTTCACTAAATCGAAATTTGCTCTTGTAAAATATTCAATAGCAATTGTCAGATATAGGAAAAGCACTAATTTGCACCTTCTCCCATTCCCAGAGATGACCACTGCACATAATTCATGTTCAGGGTCTTCTGTTGTCTTTGTGCTTTCATTCCACCAATGCATATTTACTGACATCCTGCTGTGCACTAGAACAGTCTGCCAAAATACCAGGAATACCCGGCAGGCTGCTCTCACAGCCTGTTTCCTCCCGTGATGAGGACACATGACAAGTCAACAAGTAAATGGCTGACACCACATTACTACACTGAGAAGGGACCTGGAGCAGGTTCTTCAGAAAATGTCTTCTTCAGATACTGAGACCCTCAAAACACAGAAGAACCAGGCACTGCTTGTTTCTTTATTTGCATATCTATAATTTCTCTTTGGTTTATTGAAATAGGGCATTGTTATTATATTACCCAGACTACCTTAAACCCACAACCTTCCCTTTATTCCAGCATGTTAGGCTTAGAAGCATGCACCACTGTGCTTCCCTTAAGGGCTTTAAAACATGAAGTGAGAACAGGTGAGAAGACACAAAGTCCCCGGAGAAGGAGGAGTCTATTCATGCCCCAGCAATCAGAGTGAAGAGGCTCAGAAAGAGAGGATGGCATGAGATGCATGGGAAGATCTACACAGGCCTGAGTCCCTCAGAGCCTCTGCTCCTGGATACAAATATCTCCTGAGCACACTGCAGAGACATTACAGGCTTTAAGCAAACAATTCATTCTCCTCATAATTTAAAATTTAGCTAAATGTAGATGCTATACCTACTTGTGTAAGGCATGCCTATACTAATAGATTCTCATATGCTCATTAATATATGTGTTATGGAAGATAGAATCCAGCTATAAAATAGGACTTCTGTACTATGCTCCTATGACTAACTGCCATGGTCTTATGCAGTCATACACAATTTCTTTTTAACATGAACTTTATGATCACCCTCTGACGTATTGTTATACGTTCAACTTGTTCACTTAAGCTTCTGGTAATTCCCTTCCTCCTTCAGTAGCCAATAAGCACTGTTTGGGCTTCTTTACAGTTTGCTCACCAAGCATCCACAGTCACATAAGTTAAGGGTCCTCGCCTTCAGAGGCAGTATTCTAGATCCAGATCTGTACATGGTTGAATCCCTTTAAGGTCTATGAGAATGGAAGAAAGTTTGTATAGACTGGAAGTGGTACCCAATTTAGGAAGCAACCAACTCTCAAGTTGTTGGGAATCTGAAAAAGATTCAATGTCTAACCACTGGAAGAAATTCAGACAGAGGAGCATGAGTGACTAGATGCTGTGCATAGAACATTCTCAGGGAGGGCTGACAACTGGAGGGAACACGGTAGGATGCAGCTTAGTTAAGGATTTTTTGAGCCTCAAAAAGTCAGGCTAGGAGGAAACCCATCCCCCAGGTATATAGGACATATGGATTCTTTGCTTTGGCTAATGCCTTACTGAATTTTTACAGGTGAGTTTTGGTGTGTGCCTCAGTCCCCATGTCCCAAAGAAGTCCTTTGGCTCTCAGATTGTTTGATTGTGATTACAAAAAACTCTGACACACTGTAGAAAACCTACTTGCTTTGACTGCATCTGAACTCTGAAATGCTGCCAAGTCTTTTCCCAGCAGACAATAATGAAGCAATGTCATGCGGGATGCTGATCTCAGAAAGGCCATCCTCAATAGAATAAGAAGAATAATTAAATAATGCTGAAGTTACAGATCCAAAATAACAAGGAGGTAATTTGTTCCAGCTTCCATTTGATAATTTGATAATCCTCAACAGCATTGCCTAGAGGTCACACAGCATTGGCTATTCTGTCCCTGAGGAAGGTGTAGAACCTTCTCTTCTGCAATGGACAAGATCAGCCTCAAAAATGCTATATAGAATCTTTTAGAAGATTTGGCTTGGCTTGAAATCTCACCCCAAGGTTCAGGATGTCTGATCTTGATTGATGAATTCTATCCTTCCTAATATGTCACCTGTCCTAAGCCAAAAGGAATGTGGATCTCAAACACATGGGTTCATGAGCTCAGGACCCTCATCCTGTTTACTTGTAGTCAGTAAACTCTAGACCTGAAACTTGAATAGCCATAATGGCTTCCTCATTTTGAAAGAACATGTGAGAAGGAGAAGGAAACAAACCCAAATCCTAGTTCCTAAAAAAGGAAGGTAATGTTATATGGAATCTCCCAAACTCAGTGGCCATGTTAATGTATATTTCTCCATGCCTAACAATCTAGATGTGATACATGATTTAACTAAACCCTGAGTATTCTGGATTTGCCACATCTGCTTATCTTCCATGCTGTGAGATGTGTTTGGTGCCCACTGTCATCTTCTGTACCATCCACCATCGTCTCACCAACTTGTCCAACAAGGGCTACCTAATCAGTTAGACATAAAACTTATTCTCTAGTCTTCTTGACCTGTGTTGCCTACTTCTAGAACGCGAGACCTTCCTCCTATAAACCTGTAATCAGCTCCTAAGTCATAGCACTCTGCCACAATGCAGTGAACTCTGCCCATTCATGTATCTTGGAACCATGAAGTCAGACTCAGCGCTCTGTCCAGATGTGATATATTGCAGAGACCACAGAAAGCCACACCTCTATAGCAGATAAGAGTTACACTTCTTGCTCAGGGATGTATTAAGAGCTGGCAACCAATGGAATAGCCATTATTTGCTTTTATGAATGTGGGAAAGACTGTGGTACTGTACTGCTTTGCACTTTAAGAAGTATGTCTGAGTCTGACACAGAAAGTGGCTTACATGAAATGTATGGCCAAGCCATTTAGATAAAAACCTTGTATCTCTCTGTTAGTAGGATGAAATATTTCTGTGTGACTCAGGAAAGCTCTCCTGATGGAACTAGAGGAACTGGGGCTGTTCCAAAGTGAAGTTAAAATAATCACATTTCTTGGTCTTTTATCTTGGTCCCAACAGTTGGAAGCATGGATTCCCAAAAATCTAAATATGCCTTAGAAGCTAACCACGTTTGCTGTTTCCTTAGAAGCTATCTATCATTTGGATAACGATGTATGAGATGACTAATGAATTCATCTGATTTTAGTAACATCCTTCCCAGGTCACAAAATAAGGTACCGCTCAGTGTGATGTGATATCCTAAAGTCTAGTCTTTTGAGTCAACTAGGTTGAAATTGTGACAATTACCAGTAAGTGGTTCAAGATATCATAGTTTAGCTTCAAAACTAGTCTGCAGTCTTCAGAGGGTAAGTAGAAGTGTTGGGCATTGAGAAAAAAATGATTAGAAATCACATAGCTCTTCTCTTCATATGAAGCATGTTTTAAAATACATTAATGTTTTCTTCAATGAAAATGATGTTAGGGTCTCATTACCTTAGACCTGCTGCCGTGGAGAGCTAAAGGCACCCGTGGTGCTGGAAGAGTATGAAGGGATTGCAGAATGAAGAGTGGGAAAATGTACTTTGGTGTCATTTTTGTCACAGGATAAAGTTATACATTTAATTGTTCGCATTAGCATTTTAATTACTGGGTTGGAGCATTTTTAATAAACATGTTAGTAATTTAGACTTCCCCATCTGCCAGGGATCTATTTATAGCCTCCGCTCTTATTTCTATTCCATTTAGTATCTTTTGTTCTTATTTTCAGGAGTTTTCATTTTTATTACTGATATAAATCATGTGTCAGTTGCAAAGGCTGAAAGGATCTTTTTCTGCCTTGTTATTAATTTGATTTCTATGATTTTAAAAGACAGGAATCATTTCTTTTCATGTAACAAAAACAACCCCTTCTTCCCCCAAGGTTGGGGCTTTTTGTTGGGTCTCATCTGTTATTGTTTGCCTTGGTTGACAGTGCCAGTGCACCCCATCTCATCTGGGTAAAAACCCACACATCCTCCTTGGCTCTTTCACCCACTTCCTACTTGCTTCCTGTCACTGACCTGACACTTCTTGTTTGTCTGAAGTTGATCCTGTCCCCCACTCTATCTTTGCTGCTTCCTCAGCCCTCATCCATGCTGTCCCTAACAGCAATCTGCTGATGGGTTGGTCTCCCTTTCTCCAACACCCTACTCCCAAAACACTGCCTAACTGTTTATTTCAGGCCCTACATACACTGGCTATTACCTTTTCCTACCAAAAATTGCTTGGGCAGCTTCTCATCCCATCCCATACCCACAATGGCTTCATATAAGCATCCCTGGATTAGGTTGCATTTTTATTTCTAATCAAAACTCACAGGTGCTAAACAATATTACAGAATGAAAGTATTAGTGACAGCATCTTGGGAGTTGGGTTTAAGTAACTATGTCACATGCAGAACAAACTGCCTCGTCATTGCACTCAATCTCCTTCATTCTACATCCCAGGCCTTCTAGGGCATATACAAGGCTGCCTTGACCATGTCTTCTTCTACCACACCTGGGATAAGCCATCGGGGCAGTGCTGGAATACTTGTGATCCCAAGCATTAAATTGTTTCTTACAGTGCAAATTTTGTGCCACTCTCTTGTGATAGGCCCTGTATGTCTAGAATAATAATGATGAATTTATATGGATTTGATTTTATAACTTCAAATCCAAGAAAAAACATTAAAGAACAAAAAAAGGAAAGGCAGACAAATCTGCCACTGTGGCTACCCAGTCCCAACAGAATAAATAGAACAGCAGAATCAGAGATGATTTCAATAATGCAATTAACCTAACGGTCCTGCAGGATATTTGCCAAATATGACATCCAGCAGCTGCAATCTTTTCAAATTTTTATGATATAATTTCCAAAACAAAATTGCATGCATAAAACATATTTGCACAAATTCTGAGGGGTTATAGAATGCAGTGTTTGTCCTAAGAGGAAAGTTTGCAGCTGTAAATGTTCACATTAGAAAAGCAGGGTGACTGTAAATAAATACAGGAATGTTGGAGAAGCCAAACTGAAACGCAATAATTGCAAGAAATAATCAAGGTTAGGACAAAATGCAATAAAATAGAACAATACACAAATCAGAGTTAGCTCTTTGAAAAGGTTAACAAAGTTGACAAACCCTTATCCAAACCACCAGAAAGAGAGATATAAGACACAACTTAGCAAAATTAAAGATGAAGATAACAGATAGCAGTGAGATCCAGATCGTTAGTGAATATTTGGAAAATTTCTATTCCAAAAGGCTGGAAAATAAAAGAAATGGATATATTTATAAATGCCAAAATTAAATTCAGAAGATATGAATGATTTAAATAAACTTTCAGCAAGCAATAATTCTGAAGTAATAATTCAAAGTGTTCCCACAATAAAAGCCTAGGATCAGATGGCTCCACTGCTGAATTCTACCAAACTTTTATGGAAGATATAATTCCAACACTCCTCAAACTGTTTCCGAACATAGAAAGGAGAGGAACTATGCCAAATTCATTCTATGAAACCAACATTGCCTGGTTATAAGGAGAAGATGAGAAAGGAAGGAAGGAGAAGTGGAGAAAGGGGGATGGGAAGGGAGAGAGGGATGGGGAGGGAACTATGGAGGGAGGAAAGGAATCTATAGATAATTTTTTCTGGAGAATATGGACATAAAAATTCCGAACAATAAATTTCAAATGAAATTTAGCAACATCTTAAGAAGATAATATATAGTGACCAATTTGGCTTCATTCCAGGCATACAAGGTTAGTTTGATTTATACAAATTAGTTTGTGAAATACATCATATAAATCAATTTTACAATAGAAATCACATGGTTATCTCAATAGATGGAGAAATGGTGCCATGTCTTCAAAATAAAAGATTGAAAAAATGTAGGGATAAACAGAACATAACTCAACATAACTAAAGCTATGCATGATAGATCTGCAGCCAACAATGTATTAAATATGTAAACATGGACAGCATTTCCTGTAGACTCTAGAGTAAGAGAAAGGTTAAAAGTCTCTATTCATTCAGTATAGTACTCAAAGTTTAAACTAGTGGAATAAGACAAGAGAAAGATACAAATGGATGCAAATAGGCAACAAAGGTATTAAATCACCTCGATTTGCAAACCACATAATCCAATGCTTAAAAGACACTGTAAACTCCAGTAAAATTTTTAGGACTCTTGATAAGTACTCCAGTAAAGTTGCACAATACAAAAGCATCAATCAATATCCAGTAGCTTTTATGTATACCAATAATGAATTTATTGAAAAAGAAATGAGAAAAGATATCCTATTTACACACAAAAGCTTCAAACAAACCTAGGAATACCCTAACTGAGGAGGTGTAAGACCTTCACAATGAAACTTTTTCTGACACTGGAAAAAAAAAATTGAAGAAGCAAGATGTTGGAAAGACTGTCCATGCTTTTGGGTTAGCAAAATTAACAATGTGGAAATGATTACATTGCAAAAAGTAACGTAGAGATTTAAGGCGTCCTCCATGAAAATTCCAATGACACTCTTCATAGAACAATAAAATAATATTGAAATTCACAGGGAAGCACAAAAGGACACAGATAAACAGAGCAATCCTAGGCAAAATGAACAGCACTGCCAGAGGCTTCACAATACCTGGCATCATATTAAACACCATAGACAACTGTAGTGACAACCGCAGTACAGGCACAGAAAGTGCTGTGTATATTTTGTAGACACAGGTTAATTTAATTATACGCCCCAAAGCAGGGATGGTTGGGAATTCCAAAGATATAAAAATAAAACAAGGGAATTTACAATAACGTAGGGTGGTGGTAGCCATGTATTAGCAAATATTTTCAGTCACATGACAGATTTAAAAACATTTTTTTTTTAATGAAAGTCATTCACCTAAGGGAGGCAAAATTTAGAAATCCATAGTTGCCAATGCATATGTCAGAAATAAAGGAAAATGAGAAATAAAACATCTTCCCACTCAGGTGTATAAGATTGAACAGAAAGAAAGCAGAAGCAAAGAGACAACAGCAAGCAAAAAGGAATGAACTAATTAATTAACCAGAAAATGAATGGCTCGTGAAGAGGAACAGTCAAGTAAAATGTAGATTTTTTCAAAAGATACACTTGGTCTTGAGTAATACTGTTTATAAAAGAAACACAAGGGTTGGGAGAAGACTCAATTACAGGGATTAAAATAAAAATATACACAGATATATAAAATAAAAAGAAAATAAAAAAGAAAATAAAAATATATTATAGATTCTTCAGATGCTGAAATAAAAAAATAGTTATTTTTAGGATATGTATGGGCATTTGGACTGCTTTTGAGGGTGTAGATGAAGTAGGGAATTCCATAAATATATTGAGGTGCTGAAAACACATTGATGCCTATATTGTATTTGAAAGAGAAAGAGTATCTACAAACAACAACCAACAAACCAACAAAAAACTTAGGCTTAGAATGCTCTGTAGAAGAAGACTTGGAGAACATTTGTAGGGAAAAACATTTGTGGGTGAAACGACTGCTCTGACACAGGCTCATTCACAGACAGAAAAAAAAAAGAAAAAGTAGTGTTCATGCTAGCATAGGCCTTCCATGAGCAAATCCTCAGCAGAAACAATCATCTTGAAGTTCCAGGGGTTTGAATCCACAGTCCTTGGTTCTGCTGATTACAGTTGGGGGACAGAGCATGATGGCGGGAGGGAGCACCCAGGAAGAAGCTGCTCACCCAGTGTTTGAGAGGAAAAGAACAAAAGAGGGGCCTGGGGACCAGTTAAGACCTTCAATTGTTAGCCACAAGAACCCACTTCTGCTAACCAGGCTTCACCCTTGAAGCATTCAACTTCCAAAATTAGCACCCTAGTGGGGGACCAAGCCTTCAGTACAGAAGATGGGGCTTATTTTGTGCCCAAACCATAACACTTTCCAGCAGATTGCATGCAATAAGCCGCATCTTATTGCACAAAACAAGAACTTTGACAAATGAAGAATGAGGGCCAACAATTCATAAACTGTGGTGCTTTGAATGAGAATTGTCTCCTATAAGTTCGGGTATTTGAACACTTATTTCCCAGATGGTATTTGTGGAGGTTTAGAGGGAATAGCTTTGCTGGAGGAAGCACTTCGCTGGGGAGGACTTTAAGAGTATATACCCTCACCCTACTTCCAGTGTGCTTTCTTTATTCTGGACTTTTGGGTTAAGATTCGATCTCTCAGCTTCCTGAGTTCCTGCCACCACCATGCCTGCTGCTTGCTACCGTGTCTCCTCACCACGATGGACTTAACCCTCTGGAACCGTAAAATAAATTCTTCTCTTTAAGTAGCCATGGCCATGCCGTGGTGTTTTATCACAGCAGTAGAAAGCACACTAGGATGGAAACATCACCACTAAGATGCCCCAATAATGTCCTGCATAGGATCAAGTCTCTACAAAAAGGGACATTCGACTAGGTGAAGCTGTATTTATTCCACAGTTGTGTGCTTCAGTGCATGTTAAATTTCTAGACTTTTAATTTATAATAACAAGAGTACAAATGAGAATCCAAAAGCAAAATAAAACAAAAAACCACAAACTGCCTCATGACCCTTATGACGGGGTGCTGGTGAGAGTGCTCATGATTAGAATCGGCAGGATTAGATCCACGGTCATGGTGGAAAAAATGGTCAGATGTGAAACACATGACATTATATTATAACCCTAAACCTTTTCTGCTCACTTTGTATCTAGTCCTTTCCCTTTCCCTCTGAATTTCAGAATGGAAAAATTCATCTACTATTCCTACTATGAGTCAGGTTTGTGCCAGAAAACCTACCCAATGCCACCGAGAGAGAGAGAGAGAGAGAGAGAGAGAGAGAGAGAGAGAGAGAGAGAGAGAGAGAAGCGCAGGGTTTTTAAGAGGAGCTCATATAACCATGCTGTCCTTCAATGGCATGGGTGCAGACTTTGACATCAGCTAATATGAAGTGAGAGTTAATAACTCGAAAGAGGCCCAGAAGCCCTGAATACCCAAGGCACAAATTGCATATCAAATGACTCCCATGAAGAAGTATGGAGAAGGTCCTGATCCTGGAAAGGATTGATCTAGCATTGGAGGGGAATATAAAGACAGAGAAAAAAAAGGAGGGAGGTCATTGGAAAATGGATGGAGAGAAGAGGGTTTATGGGACATATGGGGAGGGGGGATCCTGGAAAGGGGAAATCATTTGGAATGTAAACAAAGAATATAGAAAATAAAAATATTTAAAAAAAGAAAGAGACCATTCCAGATCCATATGACAACAACTGTCTCTTTACATATTCTAACCACAAAAATAAACATTTGAAAATAGTACTATTTGTTACTACACTGAAAAAAGTCAAGCATATAAGTCTATGGAAATGAACAGAACTCAATTACCAACCAGGTAAGCATCTATCTGGGAGAAGACAATGGACCATCCCACATACAACAACACAACAGACCAGTACGGGAAGTGGACAAAACCAAAACAGCAAGACAAACATCTCTGTCTGCCAATGAAGCCACTAGGCATTATGAAGATTTTAATTCTTTAATTTTCACACAAATTAAATGTCTAATAACAGCACTTCATTTTCTTGAAAGTAGCCTTTCAAATAACAGTTTACTTCATTTTGCTTTCTGATAGTTTCACATATATATTATATATGCCACTCTCTTATTTCCTTTCCACACCTATCAACTCCATCTCATCCTCATTGCTAACCTGTCCCTTCCCCCAGATTCACATCTTTGAGCTTAATGTCCATTTAATTTAACCAGGGCCATTTGTGTGATCATTGCATTGGGAGTACTCATTGGAGACCTTGTGGAGCTTTTAATGGGTACACAACTGACCACTTCATTATTTTAATGTTAGTTTTACAGACATTTCTAAACATCTTCAGATGTTTTGTGGAGGTGTTATGGCTATAAAATACCAAGGAGATGTTTAAAAAGAAACTAGAGAATTTAGATGTTTTAAGACCGTGATAAGAACAGTATGAATATTGACACACAGATGAAGAGAACTGTGACTCAAAATTGAGGCAAGAAGGAGACCCACACAGTTTTGTGATTTACAAGGACACGCCATTTAGGTGGGAGCCAAAGAATCTCTTCGATAAATTTCACCCTTCTGAAATTCTATTTTGTATTAAGGAAAATGACCTCTCTGCCTATCTCACACGGTGTATGAAAAACATTTTAGAAAAACCATAACATTAATCTAAAAGTTAAAGCAATAACCAAGCTTCCCAATAAAACAGCTGAATGCCTCCGTGGCCTTGCTGCAGGCAAAGTTTCTTAAATGGGCTGCAAAGAACAAACCGGAGAAGAACAAGGCAGCCAGACCTGCATGGAGGAAAGAGGAGTTCATCAAAGAGACAGCAGTACAAAAAATGTTAAGATGAGCCCTGCTCCAGCGACACGCGGCTCACACATGTGCTGGTATCCCTGCTGCCTAAACATGGCGCCTAGACGCTCAGACACGGTCTATGTTTTCTCTTGTCTATTCCTTTTCCTTCGTGGTTTTGTGCTTTGCCAGTCTGGGCAAGAATTTGAAGCAATGAAATGATCAGTGTCTCTCACATCCCTCCTGCAGACACAAATGTTAAGTCTGGTTTCTTTTGCTGATATACAAGATACAATCCCTCAAACAGCAAGGATAGAAAACTCAGCTTAAACAGCCAAGCACATTTACAAACCCAAATCTATGTGGCCAACAAAATATGTTTATCTGGGGGACAGGGCTTTGGAACCAGCCAGATGGGGATTTATATTTCAGGGATGGGATTTACTTGTTAGCTTCAGACAAACTATCTCAGCTCCAAGTCCAATTTGTACCAGGAAAGTTACATAATTCCAATGATTTATGATTTATTCTATAAATTTATTCTAAAACAACCAGTGCCCACAAATGCTAGCAAATACCCTGCGAAGAAGCCATTCTTTTTATCAGATGCATTTCAACAGTTTTGAATATAAATTGTTTTTGGACTAGAAAACACATAAAAATAGAAAAGTAGGAAAAAGAGGATTTTCTTCCCCAGTGGACACTGTAATTCTCTACAGGGAAGAGAGTGTTTGGTTTTTCAATGTGTGCCTAATCCAGGGAAGGATTCTTCTAGAATATATTACTGTTTGAATCTCCTTGGGGAAAAGATGGTGTCAAACAGCAAGAACAAAGTGCTATTTCCTGTTGTGGAGAGAACTATTAAGCATATTAATCCTTATGGATAACAGCACAATCCTGCAAGAGGCCTGAGGCTCCATCAATCCAATCTACATATCAGCATTCACAAAGCATCATTTTCCAAGCAAAAATTTTACATATGGAATTGTGCCTGACTCATCTCTTCTGAATTCTATTCATTTTAGCCTCCACAACCTGGAAATAGACAAATCCCTTGTCACCTTGGTAATTAGCATGATGGATTGTTGAAGTAGGATTGTTCCGTCACAGGAGAGATGGTGCCATTGGTTTTAATTAACTACATGGGGATTTGAATTGATGCAGAAAGAAAATCCTGAATCTGCCCATTTACCTGGCTTAATGACCAAAGCCTTCTGAGAAATAGCATAGCTAGGGGCTTACATTTTCTCTCTTGAGCTCCTTCTATGATAACAGGATTATATATAACACTTTGCAAAATTGTAATTGTGTTTCTGTGACAGGGGATGGTGAGAACATGACCAGAAAGTGGCAGACACACACAGTCCTGCACTACCGACCTTTCTCCTACTGCTTTGTCGGATTATGCTATTAATTCTTCAGAACGTTTCTGTCACAATAGTTGCTAGGTGACATGCAATTTTCTATTATTCATGAGTGCATCCATGTATGCAAACAGCCTCGCTGTGAAAGCACCAGCTCTATTCACTGTTACAGAAGCCCTAAGCCATGCTGCTTCTGGATGCAGGTTCTTCAGGCCCTCCAGCTCCTCAGGGTGCAGTACTTGAGCTCAGTACACATTTAGACCAGGAGCATGCCTCTGGGTTCTTGCATAGATTCTCCCTTCTGTGAAAAATTAGTCAAGGCTGCCTGCCGTTCTTTTGTTCTTTCTCATCAGGATGCCACAGTGAGCTCAATACCTTTGCATTACAAGATGATTAGATTCCAATGCTTCAGTTTAACATTGTAACCAGACATCAGTCATCAATCAGGCAGAGATTATGCTTGGTTTGTCACTAGTCCGCACTACCTTATGTCTGTTTAATAAGTATTTCTAGGGCATCTGGCTACCTGGACTTGGATGCTGAGGAAAGAGAGAAGGCCACATATGAATAAGGAAGATAAATATGTGCAAATAAATCTAATAAGATATGGGATCTTTAGTGCCATTGTGAAGGTACCACTGACGAGAGAAAAGAGACAGTGAGTGAGGGCAGCAGGCATCACGGAAGTCAAATCTGAGAGTTCTGATGCTGGGTGTAAATGTAGCATGGAGATAAGATGCAAATAGAGGCATCTTCAAAAGTGCCGTGGACCAAGAGAGCAAGAGCCAGGCCAGGTTTGCATATGGAGACCCACAGCCAGAGCTGAAGGTCCAAGAAACAACACAACAGTCCCTGTAGCAGTTGGTCTCATATGGAATAGACAGGCAGTGCTGAGTAACTGACAGCACACTAGGTATCGTCTCCATCCATCTCCAACTGATGACTAACCAGAGAAAGTCATCTATTCCTTCCTAAAAAAAGAACCTTGATTCTCTCTGAAGACAGCTCACCTTCAGATTCCCGGGGCTAGTAGACATCAAGTCTGCCTTTCACCATTATCAAGCTTTTCTGTACCTTGTCCACCTTGACACCTGGGCTGGTGTCAATGATGGTTGGTGACTGACTTTTTTGTTACAACAAATGCACACTGAATGACTTTTTGTGGTTTCTCATTTGATTGGCCTTCGTTTATTCCCTCAGTGCATGAACCTAGGAATTACGTGTGGAATGTCAAGAGATCCCAAGGACTCAACACAGCCTTGAGTAAGACAAAAACAAGAGCCACCATGTGTCCTGAGTTTGAAACATCTCATGACATTACAGTAATCAAGACAGGACAGCCCCGGAGTACCTACAGATAAAAGGTACACGTCATGGCTGTCCTAAGCTTGAGGATACATTCTGAGACATGGAAGCTTTATATCACTGGTGTGCAAGGTAGCCCAGGGGCTTTCTCTGTTTAGCTAGAAGCATTCTGCTACCCCTCATTCCTTAGCATTTCTAGCTCAGTCCAGGGAGTCTTCTTTGGAGGTTGGAAGAACCACTCCCTCCTCTAAAGGAAGTAGTTCACTAGGAATGGAAACCCAAAACTAATACCCTGGCTATAGTTCTGTGATTCCTAGTCTGGGTCATATCCACAACCCTTTCCCACTATGCCACAAACAGCCACTCATGCCCCTCATGCCCACCCAACCCCTGCCTGTCTTTCTTTCCCTGGTGGACTGAAACCTCTTTGACATAATGAGCCCAAATAATTCTTTCTGTTATGATATTGACTATGTGACAATCAAGCCGGGATTACTTTTTTTTTACAGCCTCTCTCTCTTTCAGCGACTGTGGGGAAAATAGTGGCCCCCATGCCCTGCAAAGTTCACATGTTAACTCTCTAACACCCTAGCAGACTTCCAAGGTTTCTAGATTCCAGGAGAATACAATTCCTGTTTCCTCAAAGAGGTTTACAGGCTCATGCTGTCAGACTTGGGGGCAGGTGCAGCCTCTAGGTATTGTGCTGGCTGGTTTTGTGTCAACTTGACACAAGCTGGAAGCATTTTGGAATAAGAGACTTCAGTTGAAAAAAAATGTTTCCAACAGACTGGCCTATAGTGCATTTTCTTGATCGTTGGTTGATGGAGGAAGGCCCAGCTCACTATGGGAGGGGAAACTCATGGGCTGGTTGTCCTGGATACTTTCAGAAGGCAAGTTGGTCAATTTATGAGGGGGAAGCAGGTAAGCAACATTCCTCCATGGCTTCTGCTTTCGCTCCTGCCTACAGGTTTCTGCCTTGAGTTCCTGCCCTGAACTTCCTAGACGATGGACTACAAGCTGTAATATCAAATAAACCCTTTCCTTCTCAAGTTACTTTTGGTCGTAGTGTTTTATCATAGCAATAGAAACCCTAACTAATACAGGAATAATAGGTCCACATCAAGAACATTGTATCCATCCCCACTTTCCTCATTTCCTTGTATCATGTCACACATTCCCTATCCTCAAGTTCAGGGCTCACCTCTCCTTCCCCAGCCACCTTGGAATCTCAAACAATCTGATTGAAGCCGGCACTGTGGCCTGCTTATAAACTACATGACACAAAACCTCAGCTTTCTTCTGAGGCCTCTAAGACCACCTCCACCCTCCACACACCCCACCTACTCACCACCCCCATCTTTGCTATCTGGACCTGAACTTTTTTCTTTGCCAGCATCTGTAAATCTATTGCACTGAAACTTCTTCTAATAAACCTCTTATCTGAAAGGAAAATCTGCCACAGTGCACCCACTTTGGACTCTAAACCCCAAACCTTTCAACTTCTTGCTTTGTTACTTCTATCAAATATTTTAGTCTCAGGGAAACCACAGTAACTCATGTGATTATTATGGAGAAATGAATGTTTAGGAACAACTGAAGGTAAAGTGTGTGCTGTCTGGAGACACAACTAAGCCCCACCACAATTCTTTCCATCCATCCCATTGAAAATAAGAGTCCTAGAGGGTAAAGTCCTGTGAGAAGCACCCCACGGGCCACTTGTCTACTACTCTCCTGGGGGCATCCTTCTAGAGCATCACCATCTGTAGGAATTGTACCATCCTTCTAGGCTCCATCACAGAAGTACCCTGCTTTATCTGACTGCTGTGGTCCAATCTAGTTCTGTATCCTCTGGACTCAGAGAGTATTGAGGAGAGATCGGCCTCTGCCCTCTGAGCCTGGCAAAGGCACAAATGTCAAGTGATTATCCCGAACCATATAAATGTGCTAAATGGAGCTATGAAAGCCATTCTGTGGCTGAGAAAAGAACCACTCACTCTTCCTTAGGTGTGGCTCAGTGATATTCTTCCAGAATAAAAATGGGGACCGAAGAGCATTGGTGCTGGATGATGCTGATGGAGGATGAGACCCCCTAGAGAGCTTGGGAAGGATTCCAAACTTGCATTCCCTCCCTTACTGCGTTTTGCCTGGAGCAGCCCAAAACAAAGCCTACATTTGCTGGAGCTTCCTGTTGGGAAAATGACCAGCCAGCGTGAGGAGGGGGTCTGGACTCTGCGTGCTCCACGTGCAGGCAGCAGGGAGGGTGATCACCCACATAGCTATTGCTGCACCCCAAGCTGTGGTCCTTTTTATTAATGGCTGAGAAGCCCAGGAGGCCAAGGACAGATAGGTATATGGAAGGCCGGCCAAAGAGGCTTCAGACAGTGAGCAGACATTAGAAGCTTTATGCTCCCACAGGGATAAACCTTGGCCATTCTTTGGGATCCATTTTAAAACCTCACTGGGGAAGAAGTCACCTAGTCAACCATAATGGATGCATATGATGGTTTATATGTGGCTGTGGGGTAGGGAGCTTGCGGAATGGCATTCTGCTAGAGCTTGGGAGGAAAGCAATTGTAATAAGGGCATTAATAAGAAATATTGGATCTGATAGCTCTTGTCAGCGCTTTGGGGCTCTACTGGTCCAGCCTCTAGTACCATCTGCATGCTCAGTCTCTCATGACACACCACTAATAATTACAGGCTATTGGGATGCTTACCAGTGACCGCTGCACCAAGAAGAGCACAGACTGCATCTTCTTCTAACTTTTATTATTTCCTTTATTTTCAAGATTACAATATCATTGCATTTTTCTCCTTCCCTTTTCTCCCTCCAAACCTGCCCAATATAACTCTTCTTGCACTCTTTCAACTTCATTCCCACTGTCTAAAGTTACTTGTGTGTATGTTTTCAGAGATGACTGTTTGGTATTGGATATCCAACAGGTTTTCTCTTCCTTCTCCCACTCAACGTTCTTTAGTTGCCTGTAGTTCATTTCGGGTTGACCTATACCCATTAGAGGCAGCTGACAAGAGACCTGAAGAAAGACCTGAAGGATCTAAGGCTTTAAGATCACCTCACCCAAATACTTCTGTGTATAATTCAGTCAATCCCAAATGTATTTGGGTTAAATTGTACTTACATGTTGGTTTCCTTCTGTTTGCTATCGAAGTTGTTCTCCACACTCTCCTTCCCCATTAAGCTCCAGGCCATGTGCCAGATGCAGGGATCATTTCAGCTAGGTTCTATCAGGAAACAAAAGTGCTGTGTGGGTTAAACAGAAGGGATGTAAAGTGTGTGTATTCCTTTTCTAGGACTGCCATTGCTAAGGCGTTCTCACATATAATCAAGATGAAATGTTCCTTTGACAGCTCTGGAGGCAAAAAGTCACACATTTCTAAGGTTCTTGGAGTTATATGACTTGTGGGTCAGGAGCACTACTCAGCCCTTAGCCATGGAGTGTTTATAACATAGAAGATGGGTTTGCTGAGAAACCAACACACACACACACACACACACACACACACACATACACACACACACACACACACACAGAGAGAGAGAGAGAGAGAGAGAGAGAGAGAGAGAGAGACAGAGACAGAGACAGAGACAGAGAGAGACAGACACAAACAAAGACAGACAGACAGACCGACACAGACACACACAGAGACAGACAGACAGATGGACGAATGGACACAGAACCAGATATAGAGAGACAGGGGTGGGGAGATAATTTGACACAGCAGCAAAGGACTAGGACCCTTAACCATGAAAGAAAAGAAGGTGGTATCACCTCATCCCAGACATCAGAGTTTTCCAGAAGTATTTAGAAGCACTGTGGATCCTGTGATTCTGGGATGTGCTCATGGCCAGAAAACACTACCAGGAATGAGGAAGAAGACAAGGAATGCTGTGGCTTCTCTCCTTATTCTGTCTTCTAGTTGCTAGGCATTACGCTGGTTGTCCTTCCCGGAAACTGACTCTAAGAGACACATTTGAAGGTCACACACTGGAGACCAGGAGGGAAGGGCACAGGTCTGAAGGCAGAGAGTCTAGCCTGTGCTAAGCTTTCACTTGCACACTCTCAGTGCCTCCTTGACTACCACATGGAACAGAGATCTCAGTCCTTGCTGCACACACAAGGACACGGATGCCGGAAAGTGCTCTGTCCCTTGCTGTTAATCTCAGCACTGCACCACACTAGAGCAGGATCCTAATTCTTTCCTGCTGATACCAAAGCCATGGCCTTTCCCCTAGACCTATAAGCCTATTGAGTGGTAATCCATCCTGTAACCAAATGGAGTGCCTAGTGTATGTTAGATAGCCATGAATGAATATTCACTGAAATGGAGGAGTGTGTCATTTAGAAGGTGTGTTAGAAACCAGTGAACAGAGAATACTGAGTGGGATAGGGAAGTTTCTGGGGGCAGAATTTGGAAATGGATCTAAGACTTGTGAGCACAGCATCAGGAAGTCTCCCACTTGTAAGCTCTGAGGATGACGGAGCCAGTACCCTCTTCATGTTTTCCTTCAGAGCCCAATATCCTCATCTGTTAAATTAGGTAGGTCTGCAATCTGATGTTGTAAATGGAAGTGGGAAAACGGGGGTGAAGCAATGGGGTAGCCTAGGTGATTTCAGGGTGGTCCTCCTTGTGGCAAACTGCGATGCACCGGAGGATGGAGACTGTCTCAGCAGCAGTCCTGTGTGCTGTGCGGGCTGTGTGGGAGGTGGTGGGGACTCTTCAGGAGAAGGGTTATGTCATCTGAAGGAAAACAAGATGTTAAAGGATGGTTAGTTTATGTGGTAAGTCCTACATGGGCAATGGTAATATTCATTATAAGCTTAAAGTCACATTTGACCACCAGGTCATCAGTGATACCTCTTTGTCATAAATTGAATAATTAACATGGTTCATCTAACTACTGTGTCACCTGGGATGGCAGAGAGAGAGAGAGAGAGAGAGAGAGAGAGAGAGAGACAGAGAGACAGAGAGACAGAGAGACAGAGACAGAGAGAGAAAGAGAGACAGAGACAGAGAGAGACAGACAGAGAGACAGAGACAGAGAGAGAAAGAGAGACAGAGACAGAGAGACAGAGATAGATAGACACCATACCCTTTTCATGGGCTAGAAAAAGGATCTTAGAATTCTTGGAGGAGAGAGACGATTCCACGCGCATCCCTGTGTGAAATTCACAACCATTTCCCCTGTTTTGAGTAACCACAGTAGCAGCTGGCCGTACACACCGCACAGCATCAACTTGCTGCCCGTCACCTACACACACTGTCTTAATTAATCTTCACAGTAAGTAACTCTGTGGACTGGGTACTGCTGTACCACATTTACGGGGGTTGGGGGGAGACAAGGAACAGAAAACCTAATTTTTGGATCAAGAAAATGGCAAGGCTAGGTTTTCACCACGGCACCTTCCTGAAGTCTAAGTCCCTCCCACACACACCTTTGCATCTCCTCTCTGCCCAGGAAACTGCTGCTGAGAGCCAGAGTCCTGAGAACAGAGGGATCTGCAGACTGGGACTCCCTGCCCCTCTCAGGTTCCTCTTTCTTCCTGCTTACTGATTTTATTTTTTTACCTTTTTAAGACAGACTGGGCTACTTAACTGAGGGTGCTCTTGAAGGCCTCATCTTTTTGCATCTGCCTGGAAAGGATTCCAGGATTCCAGGTGTGCAGCAAAATGCACAATCTCCTCAGTGGCATCTTGTTGTTTTAATTCCATTTGTTCTGAGGTTCGCGCTTCTTACCACGGAGCCTTAGGCTGCTGAATTTATGTCTCCTTCATGTTTGCATTAGAGCTGATAACTTCCCTCTCAGCACTACTTCCGTAGCGCCCTATTCTCCCATCCATGCTCAGTGTAAACTGTAGAACTCATAGCCTCTTAGACAAGCATTACCTAGCTTACAAATATCTGTTGTTTTCTGGCTGTCAAACATTGATTAATAGCTGAGTTTCATTTTCTTCAGAGAGCATCCTGAGTTTGTTTTCAACCCTTTATAAACCTATGTGGACTTCTGTGGATTTGTCTTAATCCTAGCCCAGGGTCTGGATCCACACTTTTTTTTTTTATGAGGCAGTTGGCTGGGTCCCTTGTCTCCGTGCTCCCAGACATCTGGCAAGGTCTGGACCCCTTTTTAAATTGTTGCCACAGCGGCAAGGATGCTACTGAGAGCTAGTGGGCCAGGCCAGGTGTACTGTTAGCCCTACTGCGGTACCTGGGATAGATTTGGACAATTGTCACCAAGGAAAGCAACTTCAGGCTTGAGAGGACACAGGACAGAATGGGAAGGCATTGGGGTTGCGCTTTCACAGGTTTGCCCAACTGGCTTCTGTCTATGTGTTTCCTGATCGCTCCAACATCATCATAATTTTCATATACCATTGCAAATCCTCCTCTTCTTTGTTCTGTTAGGTTGGTTTCCTTTGTTAGAAACCTCTATTTCTTTTATTGTTTAGAGATTCAAACATGTATGTGATGTGTTTGATCAAATCCAACACCATCCCTTCCCATTCAATTCTCCTCCTATTCCCACCTACGTTATTTCCTCCCTTACATTATGTGCTTTAAAAAAACTGAATAAAGCTTTATTCACAAATGCATACTGTATTAGACTACTGTATATTCTTGATAATCTGCTACTCTTATCCTCTCCCTCTCCTCCTTTCACCCCTCCCTCCTTCCCTCCCTATTTCTCATCCCTCCCCCACCCTATTTCTGTCTCTAACTGCTTTCTCCAAGCTTAAAATTTGCCCTCTGACTTGACTATCTCTGCCTTTGCTTCTCTACCATAATAAATTGTACCCTCAAATAGTGAACCAATTAAGCCCCCTTTCCTTTAATTAGCTTTTCTCGGGGTGTTTTAGCACAGCAGGAGGAAAAGAAGCAAAGACATGGGGCACGTAAAGTAACAAGGCTGTTCAGAAAGCAGGGCGCCATCGGATCTTTCACATAGGTAAGAAATCCTAGGGAAAATTTCTGCTTTTCTCCTGATTGCAAATAGTCAAAGGATAAATAGCTTCCCATCAAAAGATTTTACATTTATGGACTGGTGAGGTGGTTTAGTGGTCAAGGGCACTGACTGCTTTCATGACAGACCCTCGTTCTGTTCCCAGCATGGCTGTTTACAACCATTCAGGGGCCGGAGGCCATCTTCTCACTTTGTTCAGACACCAGGCATGTGTGTGCTAGGTAAACACACATGCAAGCAAAACACCCATGCACACAAAAATAAAATAATTAAAAAATTTTAAATGCTGATTAAAAAATAAAAATAGAATTTTATAATTGTTGGCGTCTGATATCTAGTTCTTGAGATTATTTTTTTGCAATATAAAACTCTACCAAGTTATAATTTACCTTCAAGTAGCATTATGTATTTTAAGAATGACATAAGAGAAAACCTCTGAGGACATAGGCACAGGGGAAAAGTTCCTGAACAGAACAGAACAGAACAGAACAATAGCTTATGCTCTAAGATCAAGAATTAACAAATGGGATCTCATAAAATTACAAAGTTTCTATAAGGCAAAGGACAATGTCAAAAGGACAAAACAGCAACCAACAAATTGGGAAAAGATCTTCACCAATCCTACATCGCATAGAGGGCTATCCAGTATATACAAAGAACTCAAGAAGTTAGACCCCAGGGAACCAAATAACCCTATTTAAAAATGGGGTACAGACATAAACAAAGAATTTTCACCTGAAGAAATTCAGATGGCCAAGAAGCACCTTAAGAAATGCTCAACATCATTAGCCATTAGGGAAATGCGAATCAAAACAACCCTGAGATTTCACCTCACACCATTCAGAATGGCTAAGGTTAAAAACTCAGGAGACAGCAGGTGTTGGCGAGGATGTGGAGAAAGAGGAACACTCCTTCACTGCTGGTGGGATTGTAAGATGGTATGACCACTCTGGAAATCAGTCTGGTGGTTCCTCAGAAAACTGGACATGACACTCCCGGAAGACCCTGCTATATCTCTCCTGGGCATATACCCAGAGGATTCCCCAGCATGCAATAAGGACACATGCTCCACTATGTTCATAGCAGCCTTATTTATAATAGTCAGAAGCTGGAAGAACCCAGATATCCCTCAATGGAGGAATGGATATAGAAAATGTGGTATATATACACAATGGAGTACTACATAGTAAAAGCAATATACAGCAAACCGGTAGCCAGCATCAAACTAAATGGAGAGAAACTTGAAGCAATCCCACTAAAATCAGGGACTAGACAGGGCTGCCCCCTCTCTCCTTATCTTTTTCAATATTGTACTTGAGGTACTAGCTCGGACAATTCGACAACATAAGGAGGTCAAAGGGATACAAATTGGAAAGGAAGAAGTCAAACTATCGTTATTTGCAGATGATATGATAGCCTACCTAAATGATCCAAAAAACTCCACTAGAGAACTCCTACAGCTGATAAACAACTTCAGCAAAGTGGCAGGTTATAAAATCAACACAAGCAAATCAGTGGCCTTCCTATACTCAAAGGATAAGCAGGCTGAGAAAGAAATTAGGGAAATGACCCCCTTCACAATAGCCACAAACAGTATAAAGTATCTTGGGGTGACTCTTACCAAACATGTGAAAGATCTTTATGACTATTCAGCAATTAAAAGCAGTGAATTCATGAATTTTTTAGGCAAATGGGTGGAACTGGAAAATATCATCCTAAGCGAGGTAACACAATCACAAAAGAATACACATGGAATGCAATCATTGATAAGTGGATATTAATTAGCCCTGAAGCTCTGAATACTGAAGATACAATTAGCATATCAAATGATTCCCATGAAGAAGGAAGAAGAGGGCCCTAATCCTGGAAAGGCGTGATCCAGCATTGTAAGGGAGTACCAGGACAGAGAAATGGGAGGGGGAAAGATAGGAGAATGGATGGAGAGAAGAGGACTTATGGGACATATGGGGAGGGGGGAACTGGGAAAGGGGAAAGCTTTTGGATTGTAAACAAAGAATATAGAAAATAAAAATATATCTTAAAAAAGATTTGCATTGTCTATGCTTGTAATTAAAAAAAAAGAATGACATAAGAGCCTTCCAAGGTGATGAGTTAATACAACCTCATACTATTTGCATCTTTGCTGTCATTGTGGTTTTTAGAATTATTTAAACCACATATAGTGTCATTATAGTTGCTCTCAATAGCTTGTTCTATGCATATGTGTTCATGCCTAAATTAGCACCTGAGCAGTATATAACTGTATTTGCTCACATCTTCTTTGGCCACTTTCTCCATCCTGCCCATAGATCTAGGTTCCTTCTGGATCCTCTTTTCATAAACAAAAGAACTGCATGTCCGATGGATACAAATTCTCTCAGGTTTTATATATCTAAAAATGTCTTTGTCTCACCCCTACTTACAAACCATATTCTGATGAATTTAATAGGTATTATTAATTTGTAGTCATCATAGTTAGCTTCGGTTGTTAACTTGACAAAAGCCTAGGGTCACCTGGAAAGAGAGACCCTCAATTGTAGAATTGCTTTGATCAGATGGGCTTGTGGTCATCTGTGAGGCGTTTCCTTAATTGACAGCTTATCAGAGAGGATCCTGCACACTGTGGGCAGAGCCATTCCTAGGCTGGTTGATCCGGGCTGTAGGAGAGGGAACTGAGCAGCCCTGTAAGCGGGAATCCTCCATGTTACAGTTTCAGTTCCTGACTCCAGGTTCCTGCCTTGAGTTCTTGCTTCACTAGGTGATGACAGACTGTAACCTGTAAGTCAAACAGACCTTTGCCTCTTCAAGATGGTTTTGGTCAGTGCTATACCACAGCAGAACAGAAGTGAACTTCTGTTATGTTTTTACTTTGGCATTTAAAGATACCACCCACTTCTTTTTGTTCCCATCTCTTCTATCGAGAAATCTGCCTTATCTGTGTTAGTGTTCCTTTGTATACACTGTCTCTTCCCCTTTTAGCTTTACGAAAGGTTTTCTCTGCTTTTATTTTTTGTTTTAGAAATTTTGAACACAGCCTGCATAGTTGATCCTATTTATGGGATCCTGCTTTGGAAGACTGACAGCTGCCCACAACTGGGAAAGCAGCTAGCCATTTTCACTTCAGATATTACTTTCTTTTCTCTTTCTCTTTCTGTGGGTCTAATTACAGTCAAGGTGACTGATTAGCATTCTCTGTCAGGTCTTCTGCGTTCTCTCCTTCCAACCCTGGTTCTTTCCCCGGGTTTCAATTTTGTACTTCTTGATAAGTTCACTCTTGCTTTTCTGAATTAGGTTGCTGTTAAGCCCTTCAAATTGACTCTATATTTCTTCTCAGATTATTTAAATAATCCCCCCAACTCTCTCCTTAACCTTAAGTTATTTGTCTCCATCTTCCTTAGCTCCAGATGTCAGTGACCCTGCAGCCCATGCCTTCAGCAACAACGCTGGGTATTACAACCCTGGTTCTTGTCTTTGAAGGTCATCTTTCTACACTGCAGAGGGTCTAGCAAGGTCTTTTAAAAAGGCTTAATGTTGCTCAAAGGACCTTCTCTTTCCTGTCCTGCCCAGTGCAATGGAGAAAACACCAGGTTAGCAAGACTCCTGGTTTATTCCCAATGACCACACCTCAAGCATGGCTCTTCCCTTTAACTGGCATCATGTGCACTCTGGCCTTCCTGCCTGCAGTTGAGTTTTACCCCATGAGGCTGTGCACTCCCAGTCTGAACTATCAGTCACTTCTTTTATTCAGTTCCCTTAAGAGTCTGCATCTTATTGTTCTGCTTTTTTTCCTCCTTTTTGAAATGGTGAGTTCTGTGACAATAAAAGCCACATCCCTTCATTTGTGAGCCCCTGTTACCTTTACTGTTCCTGACACACAGCACACACTCATTGCTCAGCCATGCTGGGGCCTGATTGCTACAGGGTTAGCACAAGGTAAATCCATCAGGGATCTAGCCTAGGCATTTTTCTTGCTGCTAAATCATTCTCCCAAATTGCTTTAACAAATTGGTTTTCTCAGGATTTGAGGTTAGATTTAATGTCCTTTTTTTTATTAAGTAGGAAAGGAAGAAGACCATTAAGATAATGACTAAGGACATCTTGATGAGGTGGCATTTAAAGAGTATTTTCGGGAGGCTAATCCCTACTTCAGAGACTCCTCATATGACATTATTGAATTTGTAGTTGTATGGCTTTCTGGAATGAAACCGGACCTTGAAGCTGTGTGATTTAATCTCTTCATTTTAAGGAGGAGGGAGGAGCTCCAGGGTCTGGGAAGGACTCTGGACCACTTTCACCAAAAGAGAGAAATGTATCAGTCTTCTAGAGAAACCAGGCCTAAAGTAGAATCCTATTTATAGTCTATCAGATAATGGATGATAATAATTACTGCAGTGAGTATTCCTCTCGAATTCCTGTCCCCTCCCCAAGTATGGCCAGTTCTCCCCAGAGCCTCTTGGCATCATATCCACCAGTCTTTCAACCATTCGTCTCACTTTCAGGAGCAGAATTTCCTCCCAGATGTTAGTCCTTCTGAGTTTACATTGCCTGCACAGTCCCATAGTTACCCTGCTGTTAATTTCTAGTTTTGCAATTGTTTCCCCAACAAACAAAGGTGTCTTGAGGACTGCTAGGCCAAGACTCTGCCACTAAGTCATACAATGGCTGGGACCATGTCTCTTTCAATCCCTGTGTTTAGGGCCAGAATGGGGTTTTGCAAGCTTGTAATTAGGATTCAGGTATCACCTGCCCTATGTGAGCTAATGATGCCCAGCTCTGCATTGCATCATTCCTCATATTCATGGGACTCTACCAAGAAAGGACAATCTCATGAATTCATGAATGGAATACTGAGTAGTACTCCATTGTGTAAATATACCACATTTTCTGTATCCATTCCTCCATTGAGGGACATCTGGGTTCTTTCCAGCTTCTGGCTATTATTATAAATAAGGCTGCTATGAACATAGTGGAGCATGTGTCCTTATTGCATGCAGGGGAATCCTCTGGGTATATGCCCAGGAGTGGTATAACTGGGTCCTCCGGAAATGTCATGCACAGTTTTCTTAGGAACCTCCAGGCTGATTTCCAAAGTGGTCTTACCATCTTACACTCCCACCAGCAGTGGAGGAGTGTTCCTCTTTCCCCACCTCCCGCCAACACCTGCTGTCTCCTGAGTTTTTAACCTGAGCCATTCTGACTGGTATGAGGTGAAATCTCAGGGTTGTTTTCATTTGCATTTCCCTAATGACTAATGATGTTGAACATTTCTTAAGGTGCTTCTAGGCCATCCAAATTTCTTCAGGTGAAAATTCTTTGTTTAGCTCTGTACCCCATTTTTTTTTATTCGATATAATTTATTTACATTTCAAATGATTTCCCCTTTTCTAGCCCCCCCACTCCCCGAAAGTCCCGCAAACCCCCTTCTCTTCCCCTGTCCTCCCACCCACCCCTTCCCACTTCCCCGTTCTGGTTTTGCTGAATACTGTTTCACTGAGTGTTTCCAGAACCAGGGGCCACTCCTCCTTTCTTCTTGTACCTCATTTGATGTGTGGATTATGTTTTGGGTATTCCAGTTTTCTAGGTTAATATCCACTTATTAGTGAGTGCATACCATGAGTCACCCTTTGAGTCTGGGTTACCTCACTTAGTATGATATTCTCTAGCTCCATCCATTTGCCTAAGAATTTCATGAATTCGTTGTTTCTAATGGCTGAATAGTACTCCATTGTGTAGATATACCACATTTTTTGCATCCACTCTTCTGTTGAGGGATACCTGGGTTCTTTCCAGCATCTGGCAATTACAAATAGGGCTGCTATGAACATAGTAGAACATGTATCCTTATTACATGGTGGGGAGTCTTCTGGGTATATGCCCAGGAGTGGTATAGCAGGATCTTCTGGAAGTAAGGTGCCCAGTTTTCGGAGGAACCGCCAGACTGATTTCCAGAGTGGTTGTACCAATTTGCAACCCCACCAGCAGTGGAGGAGTGTTCCTCTTTCTCCACACCCTCTCCAACACCTGCTGTCTCCTGAATTTTTAATCTTAGCCATTCTGACTGGTGTAAGATGAAATCTTAGGGTTGTTTTGATTTGCATTTCCCTAATGACTAATGAAGTTGAGCATTTTTTAAGATGTTTCTCCGCCATCCGAAGTTCTTCAGGTGAGAATTCTTTGTTTAACTCTGTACCCCATTTTTTAATAGGGTTGTTTGGTTTTCTGGAGTCTAACTTCTTGAGTTCTTTATATATATTGGATATTAGCCCTATATCTGATGTAGGATTGGTGAAGATCTTTTCCCAATTTGTTGGTTGCCGATTTGTCCTCTTGATGGTGTCCTTTGCCTTGCAGAAACTTTGTAATTTTATGAGGTCCCATTTGTCAATTCTTGCTCTTAGAGCATACGCTATTGGTGTTCTGTTCAGAAACTTTCTCCCTGTACCGATGTCCTCAAGGGTCTTCCCCAGTTTCTTTTCTATTAGCTTCAGAGTGTCTGGCTTTATGCGGAGGTCCTTGATCCATTTGGATTTGAGCTTAGTACAAGGAGACAAGGATGGATCAATTCGCATTCTTCTGCACGCTGACCTCCAGTTGAACCAGCACCATTTGTTGAAAAGGCTATCTTTTTTCCATTGGATGTTTTCAGCCTCTTTGTCGAGGATCAAGTGGCCATAGGTGTGTGGGTTCATTTCTGGATCTTCAATCCTGTTCCATTGATCCTCCTGCCTGTCACTGTACCAATACCATGCAGTTTTTAACACTATTGCTCTGTAGTATTGCTTGAGGTCAGGGATACTGATTCCCCCAGATTTCCTTTTGTTGCTGAGAATAGTTTTAGCTATCCTGGGTTTTTTGTTGTTCCAGATGAATTTGATAATTGCTCTTTCTAACTCTGTGAAGAATTGAGTTGGGATTTTGATGGGTATTGCATTGAATCTGTATAGTGCTTTAGGCAAAATGGCCATTTTAACTATATTGATTCTACCGATCCATGAACATGGGAGGTTTTCCCATTTTTTGAGGTCTTCTTCCATTTCCTTCTTCAGAGTCTTGAAGTTCTTGTCATACAGATCTTTCACATGTTTGGTAAGAGTCACCCCAAGATACTTTATACTGTTTGTGGCTATTGTGAAGGGGGTCATTTCCCTAATTTCTTTCTCAGCCTGCTTATCCTTTGAGTATAGGAAGGCCACTGATTTGCTTGAGTTGATTTTATAACCTGCCACTTTGCTGAAGTTGTTTATCAGCTGTAGGAGCTCTCTAGTGGAGTTCTTTGGGTCACTTAGGTAGACGATCATGTCGTCTGCAAATAATGATAGTTTGACTTCTTCCTTTCCAATTTGTATCCCTTTGACCTCCTTATGTTGTCGAATTGCCCGAGCTAGTACCTCAAGTACAATATTGAAAAGATAAGGAGAAAGGGGGCAGCCTTGTCTGGTCCCTGATTTCAGTGGGATTGCTTCAAGTTTCTCTCCATTTAGTTTGATGCTGGCTACCGGTTTGCTGTATATTGCTTTTACTATGTTTAGGTATGGGCCTTGAATTCCTGTTCTCTCCAAGACTTTAAACATGAAGGGATGCTGAATTTTGTCAAATGCTTTTTCAGCATCCAATGAAATGACCATGTGGTTTTGTTCTTTGAGTTTGTTTATGTAGTGGATTGTATTGATGGATTTCCGTATATTGAACCAACCCTGCATTCCCGGGATAAAGCCTACTTGATCATGGTGGATGATCGTTTTGATGTGTTCTTGGATTCGGTTGGCAAGAATTTTATTGAGTATTTTTGCATCGATGTTCATAAGGGAAATTGGTCTGAAGTTCTCTTTCTTTGTTGGATCTTTGTGTGGCTTTGGTATCAGCGTAATTGTGGCTTCGTAGAAGGAATTGGGTAGTGTTCCTTCTGTTTCTATTTTGTGGAATAGTTTCAAGAGTATTGGTGTTAACTCTTCTTTGAAGGTCTGGTAGAATTCTGCACTGAAGCCATCTGGTCCTGTGCTTTTTTTGGTTGGAAGACTTTCTATGACTCCTTCTATTTCTTTAGGCATTATGGGACTGTTTAGATGGTCTAGTTGGTCCTGATTTAATTTTGGTATTTGGTATCTGTCAAGGAAATTGTCCATTTCCTCCAGATTCTCCAGTTGTGTTGAGTATAGGCTCTTGTAGTAGGATCTGATGATTTTTTGGATTTCCTCAGTTTCCGTTGTTATATCTCCCTTTTCATTTCTAAGTTTGTTAATTTGGATACTTTCTCTGTGCCCTTTGGTCATTCTGGCTAAGGGTTTATCTATCTTGTTGATTTTCTCAAAGAACCAGCTCCTGGTATTGTTGATTTTTTGTATGGTTCTCTTTGTTTCTACTTGATTGATTTCGGCCCTGAGTTTGATGATTTCCTGCCTTCTACTCCTCCTGGGCGAAATAGCTTCTTTTTGTTCTAAGGCTTTCAGGTGTGTCATTAAGCTGGTAATGTATGCTCTCTCCATTTTCTTTTTGGAGGCACTCAGGGCTATGAGTTTTCCTCTTAGCACTGCTTTCATTGTGTCCCATAGATTTGGGTATGTTGTGTTTTCATTTTCATTGTGTTCTAAAAGGTCTTTAATTTCTTTCTTTATTTCTTCCTTGACCAAGGTATCATTGAGTAGAGTATTGTTCAGTTTCCACGTGTATGTGGGCTTTCTGTTGTTTCTGTTGCTATTGAAGACCACTTTTACTCCATAGTGATCAGATAGGAGGCATGGGATTAGTTCGATCTTCTTATATTTGTTGAGGTCTGTCTTGTGACCAATTATATGGTCGATTTTGGAGAAGGTACCATGAGGTGCTGAGAAAAAGGTATATTCTTTTGTTTTAGGATAGAATGTTCTATATATATCTGTTAAATCTAATTGGTCCAAAGCTTCAATTAGTTTCATTGTGTCCCTGTTTAGTTTCTGTTTTCCTGATCGGTCCATTGAGGAAAGTGCAGTGTTGAAGTCACCCACAATTATTGTGTTAGGTGCAATGTGTGCTTTTAGTTTTAATAAAGTTTCTTTTACGAAAGAGGGTGCCCTTGCATTTGGTGCATAGATGTTCAGGATTGACAGTTCTTCTTTTTGTATTTTTCCTTTGACCAGCAAGAAGTGTCCCTCAGGGTCTCTTTTGATGTCTGTACCCCATTTTTAATAGGGTTATTTGGCTCCTTGGGGTCTAACTTGAGTTCTTTGTATATATTGGATATTAGCCCTCTATCGGATGTAGGGTTAGTGAAGATCTTTTCCCAATTTGTTGGTTGCTGCTTTGTCCTTTTGACAGTGTCCTTTGCCTTACAGAAACTTTGTAATTTTATGAGGTCCCATTTGTCAATTCTTGATCTTAGAGCATAAGCTATTGGTGTTCTATTCAGGAACTTTCCCCCTGTGCCCATGTCCTCAAGGGTCTTCTCCAGTTTCTTTTCTATTAGTTTCAGTGTGTCTGGTTTTATGTGGAGGTCCTTGATCCACTTGGAGTTGAGCTTAGTACAAGGAGATAAGAATGGATCAATTCGCATTCTTCTGCATGCTGACCTCCAGTTGAACCAGCACCATTTGTTGAAAAGGCTATCTTTTTTCCACTGGATGTTTACAGCTCCTTTGGAAAATATCATCCTAAGTGAGGTAACCCAATCACAAAAGAATACACATGGAATGCATTCACTGATAAGTGGATATTAATTAGCCCAGAAGCCCTGAATACCCAAGACACAGTTAGCATATCAAATGACTCCCAGGAAGAGGTAAGGAGAGGGCCCGGATCCTGGATAGGCTTGATCCAGCACTGGAGGGGAGTACCGGGACAGAGAAAAGGGAGGAGGTGATAGGAGAATGGATGGAGAGAAGAGGGCCTATGGGACATATGGGGAGGGGGGAATCAGGAAAGGGGAAAGCATTTGGAATGTAAACAAAGAATTTATAAAATAATTTAAAAAAATAAAAAGAAAGGACAATCTCCCCCAAACCCAGAGGGAGAGAGGTTAGGTGATCTGAAAGTTGAATAAGTGAAAGAAGACAGAAGAGCAGATTTAATGCCAATCTTTGATTCTGTGCCTGCCTCACTCTCAAGGATTCTTTCAGCTGGGGAGAGACAGTGGAGAAGGGGATGCTAATGCGGTCTATTGCACCTGAATAGCTGCAGCTGTGTGGAAACATCACAGGCAGAAACTTCACTGAATTCAGGCAGCCCTTGAGAAGCACAGATGCTACACTGTACATTCAACAGCCATAGAGTGAAAGAAATTACATCCGTACCAAGCATGTGCAATGCTTCTCCTTGTCATCTTCTAAATAAATACTGTACACAACTCATTTTCCTGTCCTTACATTATGTGAGGCATTGTTTAAGTCATTTGAGAAGGGTGACAATATACAGGATGCAAATAGCTACACAATCCTATGTAAGAAACCAGAAAAGCAGCAGGTTTTGATTTAGAGTCCTGGAGCTAAGCCCTCACAGAGCCTATGGGACATATATACAGTATATTTATATGTATATGCTATATACATAAATATGCATGTCTGCTATAAATGTAAATACACGCACTGATCCATACACATGAACACAAGACTATTCTTTCCAATAATTACTCATTTGTATATCTTAAATGTGTATCATTTATACTGCATATTCAAATATATAATGTATAATACAATATAATAATATATAACTCTCATCATAAAATCTGGATGTCTATTTTATATTATGTGCACATCTTTATACAAAATGTCACTCCATCCAGATGTCTGAGAGTCCTACGTCTTCCTATTGGGTAGCAGTGGCATGCAGCCTGTCTACACGAGGAGCACAGTGGGCACTGAGTGCTCTCGCAGAGATACTGGGTAAGTTGTAAGGCCATGCCACAATAGCACTGTGAGTCACTACACTGGGAGGATAGACCTTTTCTCCTACAGTGGGCATCATGGGAACGAGATTGTGCACATTCCTTAAGGGAGCTATAAGACCACCGAAAGGAAGAAAACAGAAGCTCAGGTGGAGGGGGACCACAGTCTAAGCAACAGGAAGGGTGTGCCTGGGGTGGGATTCAGGACTGTGGACCCTTTTCATCCTTTGATACATCCTCTACCTGGTCCTTGTGTCACTTCCAGACGTCCCGGGGAACCATTGCAGAGTGTTATAAATGGAGCAAGATTCCCTTTTTCTACCTTTCTGCATCTCCTCTGTTTGCTCTTTGGGCTCCACCAATGAAGAATGTAGAGACATTCTCCCTTGTCGTTTCTTCACAGTTCATACAAAAAGCCCCAGAGGCAGGTACACTGAAGGTTCCTCAAATGTGGTGGAAGTTTAGGGAAGTGCAGGGAAGTGGGTGGCACTAGTACCTCGGGAGGCCAAGATCAGAAAAAAAAAAAAAAAAAAAAAAAAGATTTTCTTTCTGTCCAGCAGAGGGGGCCCAGGGTCTCCCCAGTGGGCATGAGAGGGTCAGGGTGATCAGAAGATTCTCTACCTAAGTGACCCAATAAACTCCACTAGAGAACTCCTACAGCTGATAAACAACTTCAGCAAAGTGGCAGGTTATAAAATCAACTCAAGCAAATCAGTGGCCTTCCTATACTCAAAGGATAAGCAGGCTGAGAAAGAAATTAGGGAAATGACCCCCTTCACAATAGCCACAAACAGTATAAAGTATCTTGGGGTGACTCTTACCAAACATGTGAAAGATCTTTACGACAAGAACTTCAAGACTCTGAAGAAGGAAATGGAAGAAGGCCTTAAAAAATGGGAAAACCGCCCATGCTCATGGATCGCCAGAATCAATATAGTTAAAATGGCCATTTTGCCAAAAGCAATATACAGATTCAATGCAATACCCATCAAAATCCCAACTCAATTCTTCACAGAGTTAGAAAAAGCAATTAACAAATTCATCTGGAATAACAAAAAACCCAGGATAGCTAAAACTATTCTCAGCAACAAAAGAAATTCTGGGGGAATCAGTATCCCTGACCTCAAGCAATACTACAGAGCAATAGTGTTAAAAACTGCATGGTATTGGTACAGTGACAGGCAGGCAGATCAATGGAACAGGATTGAAGATCCAGAAATGAACCCACACACCCATGGCCACTTGATCCTCGACAAAGGGGCTGAAAACATCCAATGGAAAAAAGATAGCCTTTTCAACAAATGGTGCTGGTTCAACTGGAGGTCAGCATGCAGAAGAATGCAAATTGATCCATCTTTATCGCCTTGTACTAAGCTCAAATCCAAATGGATCAAGGACCTCCACATAAAGCCAGACACTCTGAAGCTAATAGAAAAGAAACTGGGGAAGACCCTTGAGGACATTGGTACAGGGAGAAAATTTCTGAACAGAACACCAATAGCGTATGCTCTAAGATCAAGAATTGACAAATGGGACCTCATAAAATTACAAAGTTTCTGTACGGCAAAGGACACCATCAAAAGAAGATTCTCAGCAGCAATGCCTGGAGCCTGTTGCCCATCTTCCCATTTAGGTATCAGCCTCATTGAGCCTGACTGTGCTTGCACGAGTGCATGCTTATGTGAGCAAGTGCGTGCAGGAGTGAGCTGAGAAGGGCTAGAAACGTCACAGAAGCCAGTGTTCAAGTCCCCAGGCCATCAGACTAAGGTGGTATCTGCTTAGGGAAGGTCAGTCCATTGCTTCATTCAGACTTCCACTGGATGAGTCAGCTTGTTTGAGAGGGCGTAGTGTGTGCTTCTCAGAATCTATGGGCTTAGATGATGATGTCCTTTGAAAGCCCCTCAGAGAAGTTTCCAGAATAATATTTGACCACACATCTCTGAGCCCAGCATAGTGGACATACAGAATTAATCATCCAAAGTCCGAAGTGCAACAAAATCTCTCCTCTCTGGTATAACCCATGCAAATGTTCCTTAGATGTCTGCGTTAAAGTAGCCCATTGCTGAGACCCTGATGGGTCCGAGAAGGGGTCCGAGAAGTTCATTGGCTGGTTTAGCTGTTGTGTAAGCTTCATAAACAGCTGGTGGGCATAGCCTGAAAGTGGCCATACACACATCATTAAGCTGGCATCATGTTGAGTGAGCTGTGGTTGGGGGGTGGTTACAGCTGGCGGTTGTGCCTGCGAATGACTCCCTCTGGCCTGTAAAGGGGCAGGCAGATGCAGGCGTACAGAATAATTAGCGGCATAATAAGCCAGGCGGGGTGGTGGAAATGTTCAGAAAGCAAATAGCCGGCAACTCCTGGGGGCGGCCATTCACCAACTGCCTCATATTTGGAAATGTGTCCGCTGTGAAAAACACGCTGCTGTATGTGTGAACAAAACTGAGAGAGTCCACTAACTGTGGCTTCTCATCCAGGCTCGGGAACATCCTGAGCCTGAATACTACTCCCAGAGAACCGGACCTCCAAAGGGTACCTGGAAGGGGAGAGGCTTCGGCCTTGGGCGAGAGGACACCGGGTCTTAAAGTGTTTAACCGCCCTTCGTCAGATATTTGGAACTGTTCCTTCCTGCCCCCACACCCTGCTGCATCCTGCACCATAAATCACTGCTTTGGGAAGACCATAGGCCACAGCACAAGAGATCACAACCCTGGAAGAGGTCACAACCCTAGCCGGGGACCATTACTCATACTGGCCACCAGGGGGCGAGCTCCCACCAGGAATCATCCCGACAGTGTCATACATGTGCCGCCCTGCTCTGGACAGGCCTTTAGAAAAGATCTTTCACCCATCTCTGTACTGGTCTGGCCCTTTGTGGCAATCCATGGAATGTGATCCCTCTTAGGGCCTGGTCTGGTCTGAGATTGACGTCTATCCATAGGAAACCAGAGCTGTTTCCTATGATAGACACCTGACCATCCTGTGAAGAGACACCATGACCAATGACCAAGGTAACTCTTATAAAAGAAAGTATTCAACTAGGGGCTTCTTTATAAAAGTTAGTACATTGGTGTCATGGCAGAAAGCACACAGACAAAGGTAGTCTTGGATAAATAGTTGAGAGTTCTTCATCCTGATCTTCAGGCTGCAGAAAGAGAAAGGTGCTGGGTCTGGAACAGGCTTCTAAGCTCTCAAAGTGCACCCCTTCTCTAGTGACATATGTCCTCCAACAAAATGACACTTACTACAACAGGGCCACACTTCCTAATTCTTAGAACCCTTTCAAAGAGCTTCCCTCCTTGGTGGTTAAACATTTAAATATATGAGTTTATGGGGTGTCATTCTTATTGAAACCATCACAGTAGCCTAGTGGGCCCTCAGATAAGAGCAATATACCTCTTGCTAGATTCTCCAAGTCTCCAAGTGGGGCACGTGGCTTTCTCTTGGCTGTCCTGTCACTCCACATGGGACTTCTCCTCCCAGCATCACTGTCACGTAGAACTTTGCTCCAAATGGAAACATTCTGTCATGGAAGGAAGTTCGTTACGCCTAGAAAACTCTGAAGGGAGGCTCATTAAAAACCGGAAATCAAACAACCCCCAAGTCTCTTGGGATGTCCCTGAAACCAGATTTGCAAGGTCCCTTCCTCCCCAATGCTGTCTAAGCAGGAAGAACAGCGGAAGAGGACAGATCTGCTGAGCTAGCTAGTCATGCAGAGAATGCCGGGGTTCCAGCTTTCAGGGATAGTAGTTCCCGTAAGCGACTCCTCACCCATACTCCTGTAAGCAGATGCAGTAAACTCATTGGCTCACCAACCTGACTTTGTCAGCATCATTATTTTTTCTGTTGTTGGTTCCTTGTCTTGGATGAGACGGTTGCTCTCATCTCCCCAGGGACATCATACAATAAGCACAAGCAACCCTTGGCTACTCTGTTGTAGTGAAGGACTCAAACCTATGGCGAAGCACACACAGAACCGGATCCAGATGGATGATACAGCTGCAAATGAACTGCTGGCAGCTCTCAGCTTGAGCTCCCAGACCTGAGGTTGCGCAAATGGCCCTAGATTCTTTAGCAAAGGAAAAGCGTGCTAAATAGCCAACCTAATCCAAGGTTAGGGCTTAGATCTCAGTGAGTCATGTGCAGATGTCTCTTGCCTATTGTGGTAAGAGGGCACTGTGTTCCCCTCAGAAGCTTGTCTCCCTGCAGTTTCCATGGTGAGGTTGAAAAATGTCCTCTCTAGTGAGCAGGCGTAGAACCAACCAAGCACTTGGCCAAATTTGTTTCTACCTGACTCCTTTGCTTCCCTGCATACATACAAAATCTGAGGCTTTTGGAAGAAGATCACTGATTTACCAATCAGTGGAAAGTTCTGGACTCCCTTCTCGGCTATTTGGAACTGTTCCTTCCTGCCCCTACACCCTGCTGCATCCTGCACCAGGATGAAAGCTTTGTAGCAATGTGTAGCTCCCATGTTCCAGTCAAAGAGAGAAAAATGAGATCTTTGAAAGACAGAATGGGGAAATGCCAAGTTGCCCATGTGACCTTCATGGCGTGCAGCTCTTGACTTTCTTCTGTCGATGATGGTCCCAAGGACGTTTAGCATGGAACAGGTTTCACAGTGTTCCCTCATCAAGGAACACAGGAAATTTCAGGACAACGACCATGAGGTAGGGGGTATAGAGTTTTACCTTGAGAAGACCTAGCATATCAAAACTCTGGGGAATAGGGCTGGGTCTCTGGAAAAATCCTGGAAGGTGGAGCAGTGAGATTATGTTTGTTCTTGGGCAGGGGAAGAATCTAACTTCCATCACATGCGGAGTTAGAGGTCTTCTCCTGGAGTATCCTCAGGGCTCTCAGGTGCTGTGGGACTTCATGGTCAGGTTCAGCCCTTTCTTTCCTTTCTAGGTAGTGGGCTCTGGCTCCCACTGAGGAGCTCTGGAAGGTGGTTCCAACCCATACTTCCCTACCCAATCCTTAGCACCAATCTCCTCTAGCTGCCGGCTCAGAGCTACTTGACTATGCCCTGCAGAACATCCTTAGGAAAACCTTCGTTGTTCGAATAGTTCAGGAAGTAATGTCTGGTGGGCTGTTGGATTGGGGAATCTATGAATGGTATACAACATCCCTGTGCAGCTCTCTGACTTGCTATTTCCCAAATAATCACATTATCATCTTCCCCCACTGCCTTAGTCAGGGTTTCTATTGCTTTGATGAAGCACCATGACCAAAGACACTTGAGGAAGACAGGGTTTAATAGACTTATGTTACTGCACTGTAGTTCATCAGCAAAGGAAGATGAGACAGGAACTCAAGCAGGACAGGAATCTGGAGGCAGGAGCTGATGCAGGGGCATGGAATGGTGCTGCTTACTGGCTTGCTCCCCATGGCTTGCTCAACCTGCTTTCTGATAGAGCCCAGGACCACCATCCCAGGTATGGTAACACTCACAATGGACCAGGCCCTCCTCCATCAATCAGTAATTAAGACAATGCCCTTCAGGTTTGCCTACAGCCCAACCTTATGGAGGCATTTCTTTAACAGAGGCTCCCTTGTTTCCCAGGCTCTGGTTTGTGTCAAGTTGACATAAAATTTATCCAGTATGCAGTATGTTCACTGTCCTCCCTCCATCCCTCTGACTTTCCCTCCTTTCCTCCTTTTCTCCCCCCTCCGCTATCTTTCCCTCCCTCTTTCCTTTCATCTCTCCCCTCTCTTCTTCCCTCCCTTTCTCCCTCTCTTCCTTACTGCCTCCCTCCCTGCTGTCCTGCCCCTCTTCCTTCTTTTCTTCCTCCTCTCCTTTTAGCTTTCTCCCCCCCCCACTTTCCCTCAGCTCATACTTCATGTTTGCTTCTACCCCCTCTTTCTCACTCCTTTCTTATTTCTTCTATATCTTAAAACATCCACTGCCAATGGTTTCCCAGTTACATGGAAGTATTTCTCATTGAAGCATCCCCAAAGATAACTGGGAAGGGATCTGAACACTGCCACAAAGGCCAGAGCCCAGAAGACAGCTGCCCCTGCTGCCTGGACTCTGCATGTCCCAGAGAAAGGTGTGAATAGACATAAGGAGGTGAGATGGGGGAAGTTTACAGCATCTGCATCCAAGGTTCATGGACTATAACCTCTATTTTGTTGAGAAGCTGAGTTTCTGTCCCAGTTTCCTGATCTGTTTGCGAGCTCCTTTCTAGTAGCATTAGAGGCTACCCTAGCATCCAGAGTTCTTGACAGGAATTCTGGGACCACAACAGCTTCAACATTGTCCCAAAACAGATTTATGCACACCTACACACACACACACACACACACACACACACACACACACACACACGTGCATGTGCGCGCACACATGCACGCCTTTGTTTGTATGCATGCCTGTTACTAGTGACTAAAGACAGGGTCTCCATGCTTTGCAAGTAGTTGGCTATTAAACTATGTTTAAAGCCCTTTCTTAATTTTATTTTGAGGTAGGGGGTTCACCAAGTTGCTCAGGCTTTCTTTGACTTTATAATCCTCCTGTCTCAGCCCCTGAACTATCTGAGATTGTAGGTATGTGTGACCATTTTTGGCTCTAAAATAGATATTTGAAGCTGACTTTTGCTCAGCCCACAGGCACTTGCTTCTGTCTCCTACCCACCCGGAAAGATACTGCTGCGATTGTTAAGATAAGCATCCCGGGGCATGCCAGATGTTTCACTGGTTTAATTTAGAGATACATGTATGACAACGTAAATACTTTCCTATAAGAGCCTTAATTTCCAGATGCAGAAACTGGCAATAAGAGGGTGCAAAACACTCTGTTGAGGCTGCCTAGTAGCAGCTGGATATGTGTCCTGGATTTATTTATCCAGAATAGGCCAAGTTCTGGAGAGGTGGAAGACGATGGAAGCAGCGGTGAGGGCCAGCTTCCTGGGTTTGAGATGTATTGATAACATGAAGCTTCATACTCGTAGGACCCTCAAACTTGGAACCAAACTCTACTGCCACTATCTTGAAATTTTTAGTAGTTTGATCCATAAATCTGTGTCACATAAGCAGAAGTCTGGTGGGGGCAGGAGAACAGGTGTGTAAAAGTATGTGTGCTCCATGTTCAGCCTTCCTCCCTTTGCTGTTCATTTGCGTATTTCTCAGAGTCCCAGGAGCAAAAGCTGAAGGGTCCCTGTGCTCAGGAGCAGAGTGAGGCTAAGAAACCTGGGGTCAGAGCACTGTGATCCTGAGGGCAGTAGGTTCCTTGACACAGACCATGTGTTACTCTTATTCCCTGGTAAACTCCTACACGTGTGTTGAAAGCTGCATTCCTCGGGGCGACACTCAGAGGAGAAGCATTTCTTAAGCATGAAGTCTCTGACCTAACCATCGGGTCCACGGATGGATTCAAAGCTTGATGTCATAGTTGGGAGGTGGAGCTTTGCCCAAGTGACGTAAGGTCTAACTAGAGCAAACAGAGAAGCTTTTGGAACATGTGTTTGTCTCCTTTCTTATCTGCCTCCCCGTTCTCTGTCCCTTGGATGCATGACTTAAGGAGCTTTGTTCTGTCCTCTGGATGTCACAGTAGATATCCTGACTCACCAAAGGCCCTAAAGAAATGGAACTGGCTGACAGAAGCTTCTGGAACCATAAGTCAAAGTAGCGCCTTCCTTTTTTTTTTTTTTTTTAAGTTTTATTCTCAAGTGTATTTCCATAGTGATTCAAAACTAACATAACACCTGAGAAAGCAGTGGCCTTGTAAGATCCACAGATGACCAGGTAACCTTGCAACAACCTTTCTTATCCTGTTGTTTTCCTACCCATTTGGAAGATGATAGCCTGTATCATTGGTTCTCCACCTCCCTGATGCTGTGATCCTTTAATACAAGTCTATATGTTGTGGTCAGCCCAACCATAATATTATTTTGCTTCTACTTAATGGCTGTAATGTTGTTACTGTTATGAATTGCAATGTAAATATCTGATATGTGACCCCCAAAAGGGTTCCTGACCTAGAAGTTGAGAACCGATGGCCTAGAGGAAGAGGGGCTGATGGGTAATACACAGCTCTTTCTCATGAGCCCTTCCTTCCTGACCAGTCAGCACAACGGAAAGGCTATGGAAGAGTGTGCACATCTTGTGAAGCAAACATAGCTATCCTCCAAATTCTAAATCGGCAATTTTTTCAGCTAATCTGATCAAAAGGCAAACCCATGGTGGTTGGAAAGATGGCCGGATGATTAAGAGCATCAACTGCTCTTCCAGAGAATGTGGGTGTGTTCAAGTCCCCAAACCCATATGGCAGGTCATAACATCTATAACTCCAACTCCAAAGGATCCCCTTCCATTTTCTAGCTTCAGTAGGCTGCAGGCATATACCTGGTAAACAGGCGTACATCCAGACAAAAACCCCATAAAAGTAATAAATAATAAGTAATAAAAATAAAAATAAATAAGAGACATAGAAAAATAAATATTCTAAGTGCATACCCACAGAGTAGCCTGCAACAGAAATATTATGTGATCCAACCGCTTGCTTGTGGATTAAAGTTTCTTCTTTTGCTTTTGAAATTGTCACCATACAGTACAAAGATGAAAAACAGCACTCTTGCAAGCTGTGCAGAAATTTAATTTTCCTTTACTTAGGCAGCATTAAATAGCAAATTAACACACACACACACCCACACACACACACACACACACACACACACACACACACACACACACACACGGTAATGCCTCGATTGAGTATGCAAGAAGAGAGAGTTGCATTTCTGCACCTCTGACAGCACTTTGCCCCACTGCTTGCCGAAAGTACCCTAAGTCTTTGTTTTGCTCTAGACATTGTATAGTTTACCGCCAGTCCTAGACAGAATATTCTAAAGATGAAAGAGAATCTGAAGTGTTGAAGCCCTCCCTTTCACAAGTATAGAAACTGACCCTCAAGCCGTGCTATTGTGAAAGTGAACCTCCTGTTTGGGGTCCTGTCTCACTTAGCCTTCAGCCATAACTAAGCCCTCCCAGAACCCATAAGCCTTCCATGTCTGGGACTCTGCCAAGATGTGGCATAGTCCCAGTATCCCAGCCAGTGGGGCATTCTCTGAAGACCTGCTTTGAGGGCAGATGAAGTCTGTGGGACTGTTTTCTGAAGAAAAAAAAAACAACCAAAAACAAAAACCCTGGAACCCTTGCCCCTTCTTAACAGCGTATCTTTAGTCATGTGAATTCCCATGTAGAGAGTCCTGTGGACCACAGAAAACTGCTCATTGTGGTCTACACAATGCAAGAATATCCCATCCAGTTTGGAATTCCAGCCATATTCACTGTATTGTACCCAGAGAAAGAGGGTGCCTTTAAGGAGGAAAGAGGAAGGGCATATCTCGTTGGAGCCTGGGGGACCATGCCCACCCCTTGGCTGCTGGTGCCTTAGTTTTCCCACGACTTCACTGCACTGGCTTTGATTCTGAAGGTCATATTCAAGGTTAACTTGTTCAGTGCATAGTGGGATGGGTCAGAGAGGATGCTGGGCTGTGAGTGTAAGAGTTAGCTGGGGCCTGAGGTCACCCAAACTTACAGGCGCCCACTCTGGTTTATTTTCACTCTGTAAGTATTTTTCAGACGCTCTTCTTTCTCCCAGTAAAAGTTGAGTGAGTGTAAAGTCAGGCAGGGCATGTGAGTACAAGCAGTTTGTCAAAATAATTGATACTGCTAAGCCAGAGGGCGAGCACAATAGATGCTTGTGGAGCAGATGGGGAAAAGGTGTAATCCCTGTAATACAGACAGAGGCATGCGATTTAGAAAGGTAGCTTTATTTGTTTGAACAACAGGAATGGATAATGCCACTCTCTGTAGTCAGGGCTGGCTTTGGAACATTTAGAAATCGTTCCTTTGGGCCACGTTTTCAACTCTTCCTCTAGAATTATTCACTATCAGCTGGTAACCCTGCAAACCCTGAGCTTCCTGCTCTGATCTCCCCACACTCTTAAGATGCTGCATATGGAAACTGCTTGGTCAGTGGAGCTAGGCAGTGAGGCTTCAAGCAGATCTTTAATAGCTCTTGTCTTCAGTCTATCACCTATTCAATGTCAATGGTATTGTAGACTCCATGTGGCTTAGTCCTTCCATTTTTAGCACATCTTCCCACACATCTTCAGTTAGTGTGTGGGTTGTTTATAATAACTGATAAATGTGAATGTGTGCCTTCTCCCATCCTCCAGTTTATTCATTAGCATTGCAGTTCCCAAGGCTCTCTGTGGCATTGTCCTGCTCAAGGTGTGAAGACCTTCTTTGTTGGAGGCTAATATTCAAGGTGATCCAGAAAAAATAATATGCCAATCAAAACTTGAATTGTGTGCATTCTTTGACAACCTGGGCTATTTTTGGCAGAATGAGATACAGATTGTTCCCAGATCTGCAATGTTCAGTTTCCTTATATAAGATGGTATAGTGTTTGCATATAGCCCGATGTAAGATTTAGATCATTTATGTTTTACTTGTAGTGTTCCCAAAGCCACACAATTCTATTTAAATCTCTATTACACAGTATTATTTATTCAAAAACAACAAGGAAAGTTGCATGTTCAATCCAGATGCAATTTTGTTCATCATTTTCAATCCGAGGTTGGTTGGATCGAGGGAGATGGAACCCACGGATTTAGTGCACCAACTGTATCCACAAAATTGTATACCGCAGCATATATTAACTGCTGAAAATAAATGGAAAGACACATCTATCAGTTGAGACCTCATAAAGAAAGCAGCCATGTAGGAAGCTGGGTGAAGCTCTCTCCAGCACAGCACCCGCCATAGAGCAAGCATTGAACATCTGTGGGATGGATGCTATGACAAAGGGAGCCCATGGCAGTCCCTGTCAGAGTGAGCCAGGTTTAAACAGTCTGATGTTGGTGGGTGCCCAAGGTAACGTGGCTGGGTGAGGAAGTGGTGCTGTAGAATGAGGTTTGTGGAATACGTCCATGCTTCCTAAAACAGGAGGTGTCTGGATATAATAAATGCAAGAAATTCTGGATATGCTAAATGCATAATAATTCCAGGAAGTCACAGAAAATTATTTCATTTGTGCTCTTTGAAAGGAGAGGTTAAGGAATGCTACCTTATGAACTCTCTCTCTCTGTGTCTGTCTCTGCCTCTCTCTCTCTTTCTCTCTCTCTCTCTCTCTGTCTCTCTCTCTCTCCTGTGAGGGACTGATCTAGGCTTGTTTGAGAATATTATTTCTCATGAACAATGCATCACTAGAAACATAACTGCCACTGTTATTGATGCTGCTGCAATCCCTGTCGTTTTACTGATTTCAAAATCATGGAGCAGCTCAGCCCTTTCCTAGTTATCAAACAAACAAACCTAGGAAGTTCACTTTATTCTCCTGTAAAGTGGAAGTTTATAACTTAAGATGCTGTCAGCTAAGATGATGAGGGATGATACAGTAGATCCAAGAGAAGATGCAGTTTATCCTGGTATGCCCATGGTTACCAAGGAGGGGATATGTTTTTTTTTTTTTAAGGAGTTATTGACATTGGAGGAATTGATATAAGTTGTAAATTAAAGAAGTGAGGCTGGAGAGATGATTCAATCCTTGCCACACAAGTACATATGAGGATCAGAGTTCGGATTACCATAGCACATATAAAACCAGACATAGGAGAACACATCTGTAATCCCAGGGTCTTTTAGAAGGTAGAAGAGGGAGACAGGATAACCATTAGAGCTCATAGGCCTGCTCTCCCAGTGCAAGCTGTGCAGAATAATAAACTTTCTGTCTAACAAGGTTGTAGGGAAGGACCAAAACCTAAGGTTGTCTTTAGATCTTTACTTTCATGCTGTGGTACATGCACACATGCACAGATGTATACACACACACACACACACACACACACACACACACACCACATGGCTACACACAAAGATTAATACAACAAGAATACTCTGGGCCTGGAAGTCCCACTTAGTGGCTGGTGGTATCATCCCTCGACTTGAGTTACTTTGAAGAGAAAGTAGAGAAAGAACCAGTGGGAAGGACAATCGGAGTTCTCATGAAATAAGAATTTGGTTTGTGAGTAGACACTCACAAATAACTTTGCCTGAACAGAAAACCTGAAGTCATTTCTCAGACCAGCATAAAGAAGTACAAATCTCTGGAAAAGACAGACCTGGGCTGGAAGCCATGTTCTGTCCCTTCCAGCTAGTTCCTGCCAACATTAAACCTCGTTCACCAGATTCCTGAATCAAAAATACCATCATCTTACCAGGTGTGATCCACATCAGAAACAAGATGCTTCTGAGACGTCTGGAGTTGTTTCTGGCCACAGACATTTTTAGCAGTGTCCATGAGTGGTGGCATCATTACTGTTTTCTGGGGGGACCTTAGGAAATCCTAGGAGGGATATGAGGACAATGACTAGGTTTCATTATTGTGCACTGCTTCCCCACTCTGGGCAGGCACTGTCCTAGGAAAAAAGCAGTGGAAGAACCTCCTTCTGGGTCTTGGTTTTTGGTTGAGGAGAAAAAAGGAGTTTATGGCATATAACTATCAAATCTACTCCAGATAAAGAACAATTAAGCCCACTGGAGACTAGAGGCATGGTTTCGGATGGAGAAGATGTCACATTTCAGGAGGGCACACCTGGAGGGAAGGCAATAGAAAGTCCGGGAAAGGAAGGGAACACCCGGGATTGAGGGAAGGAGCCCACTGTGGCAATAGCTCCGTATTTGGGCCCAGCCGTGGGAAGGATGAACAGAGCTGGTGTATGTAGTGCATGGTTGTTCCAGGGCTTGCCTTCTCGATCTAGACACGTGGGGAAGCCTCGGTGGAATTAAACAGGGCTGAACATGCAGGGGCAGGGGGAGTGGGGGAGATTAACCCGAACTCCTGAGTTTGGTGGTCCATTTCAAACATGTCGCATTACACACTTAGAGAAGGCTTGGATGGGAGCTAACTTAGGCACCCGACACTATGTGTTGAACATGCCACCATGTTACCAGGGAAGCAGTCATTTATTCTTGGTTGTGGCTGTTCTCACGCAGAATCAATCACTGAAAAGTGTGGAGGTCCTGACTGCGTGTGGACAGCCAGAGGCCACACAGGCCACAGGGCTTCCACCTGAAGGTGGGATCACAGTCAGATACTCATGGAGGTCTATATTCTCAGAGAAAGTGTTCTGGGAAGCTGTGGTTAGAGGCTTTGTACCGGGTCAGTCTGGTTTCTGAGAGTTTATGAAACACTGCAAAATGTTTTGATAATTTTATCAAAATGGTTTAATAAAATGCTCGTGTGTTAAAAACCAAATGCAAATATAACTAGAAAGAAACAAACAAGAACGTTATTATAAATGACTCCCTAGAAATGAAAGAATGTAATGAAACTGAAACTGATTCCACCAAACAGAACTTGTAGGACATACATTAATTTAAAACAAATGAACACATTAAGAAATCCCACTCAATGTTCCATCCTTGTGCAACAGATTTGAGGGATGTTTTTTTAGCTGATCTCAGAGGAGCTTGAAAACTGAGCACTTAATAATTGGAAAAAAATTACATCTCCCTTTAATTGCACTGCTCTTGGGCACATAGCAATTCTTCTTGGTGTTCTGGGACCTAGACACATCTCCTGCCCCATGAAATTATATAATCCAGTTGGGAAAGACAAAATCCAAGCCCATGGAGAAAGAGCCAGTTGAAAATGTAATGAGCCAATGACTGCCAAGAAAATACACAATCTAGCCATTCGTGTATTTAGTCAACATATATTTATAGGCATGCAACTGAGGGTCTCAATGAAGCATTCACATCCCCTTCTTTCCCTCAGGAAGCTAACATTTTAGGTCAGGATGTTAGCGATACTATGAGAGGAAAGAAAAATCTGTTATAGGCAAGGCTGTGTTGACAGCAAGGATCTATGGTGAAGGGCCATGGTCAGGGGCTGAACAAGGGCTGCCAACAGCCTGAACCTGACAAGGCTTCCTCCGGGGACTACTGAAGGATGCATGGCCAGGCCAGTGACTCACTACCACCTTTGGAATCCTTGATCCAGAGGACGGAGACAGGTAGATACCCATCATTTGAATATGAAATACAAGATGCTTTGAGGATGTAAGGTTCTTTTCTCCAGGTTAAACTGCTTCTGCCTTCGTGAGATCAGCTGTGTCTACAGTGTCCATGATGACTGCCCTGTGGGTGACTGATCTTCCCTTGGAGGAGGAGAAGGGTTACTGGACCCTCATCTTAGGCTCCAGCCATTGTACACAATCTTTCCCTAGTTTCACAGGGTCTCTGGGTATAGGGTAGGGACTAGAGTTTGCCTGGGGACAGGGGCTCTATCTACATAGTTATGGGGGAGCCGTCACCTACAGTGGGTTAAGCCTTCCCAGTGAGGCTGCTTTGGGGTTACCCATGCTCCTCTTGGGATCCCCCTCACCAGTGTTTTATACATAAGCCCAATAAATTGGTAGGTTCCTCAGGGCGAACCTGCTGGAACTGCACTTTAGCTTCTTGATGGGACCTTAGATAGAGGGATCATCATGGTTCACTCTACCCCTTCTCTGAGAAGGAATCCTAGCAACCGAGAAACAGATTGTGACTAGGGATGCCTGAACCCTGTCTGCTTTACTTATCTTTCACGTTAATTATCACAGTGATTGAAAGAAACAACAACAAAATATGTCCCGGGGAGACATTTTCTTTCTCTCTGTTAAGTGTGTATCCTTGTATCTGCTAGTATAGTGACCTGGATACAGATTTTCTATTCCTGTTTAGCACATCTCAGATGTTTGTAGGTTCTTCATCCTGGCAGAGAAGAGGAAAGTGAGATAGAGTGCATTTTGGAAGCGACGTTCCAGAACAGCTGCTCACTACCCACTGCCTCTGTCTGGCCTGATGGCCTCACATCTCAGCAGTGAGAAAACAGAGCAGTTGCCTCTGTGTCTGTGCACTGTGGTAGAGCCGCTCCTAGTAAAGCTATGAACCATTTCCACACAGACAGTTGGACTCAGACCACGGTAGCAGAGCTGGTAAGCTGCAGTCCTGCCTCTCTTCTGGGGCCCTAGCATCTGCAGGGGCTTGTGGGGTCTCCCGCAGGCGGGAATTGGAACCCTAACATCTACCCAGGCGTGCAGGCTTCTCCTGCTAATGAAGATGTTTGTCTAGTATCTTGGGAGGAATAGCAGAGTGTAAAGGAGTAGAAACTTCACACCTTATCCCTCAAAATTGTACAGTGAGTGTGTGTTAAATAAAACAAAAATAAAATCGCAAATCAAGGGAGGGGAGCACTAGCTGAATAGGAGTGGGGGCTGGGAGACTGTAAGCCCTGCCCACTAGCTGCCCACTAGTACTGTGTTGAAACAACAATAAATGGCAGGCGGGGATACACAGGGCCACAGGAAAGCTGTGCAGGGGTTCATAACGAGGGTGGGTTCTGTCTTCACAACTAGGACAGGTTTATCAAAGGGATACCAGACTGGAAAAGCCGTTTTCGGTGGACTTTTGCTCTGGCTGTTCTACCTGCCCAACAGACTTTCCCACTTTTTCTGCCCTTCATTTATATGTCTACTATATCTAAAGCAGGACAAGCCCCAAGACATCTCCAACCTCCTTATCATTCTCCCTTTCTGCCACCTGGATGGGAGACACCGTAGCTTATGTAATCTCCATCCTCCCTCCCCCATAGGTTGCGAATAAGCCTACAGAGTCACTTTGGTTTATCTAGCCATGGTTATATCACAAGCACACATTGTCAAGTGACCCCTGTCCTAGGCTCTCGTCCTCTTAGCCAGCGCCTAACACTGCCACAGGGCGTAGCTGAAACATGGAGCAGAAAGAGGAAGGGTGCGGGGTACTGTTGTGAGGTGCTGTTGTGAGTCCCTTGGTCCCAGGAGCCTGGTGTGTCTGTTTATTAATGTTGCTACCCCAGGCAGCCAAATAAAGACACTCTGCAGCTTAGGAGGCTGACTGAGTGTAGGGTGGGAGGGACTTTGCCAATTAAGCAATGTTCTCATCTTGCCCATTTCAAAATACCCTGCCCGGCCCATTTTTAGGAACAGTGCTCAGAAAGAAAAAAGTCAAAGGGCATCCGCATCCATCCGGGCCAGCACCTGCTCCTACTCTCCCTTGCTGACCTCATCAGTCCTACCTGGGCTCCCTCCCTCCCTTGATGGAGACACTGGGCTGGTGGATGACCAAGGCTCTTTCTCTCCTCTGAGATGGACAACAGAATCATGGGCCTTGGTTATCCCAAGGTTCCAGTGACAGTTTCCTAAAGAGGGCTGGCTACCGGTGGCAAGAGTCCCTGGCACTGATAAGTGTATTTGTTTCTGTTTCAGCAAGAAGTGTGAGGGCTGGACAAGGGGCGCCCTGCACACAGGCCCCTCCCCCAACCCTGTGCTCCAAACTTTCCAAACTGGTCCCAAACAGCTGCCTCTAAACTCGGTGAGTTATTTCAGAGCTCCTTCCCTGTAAAGGGACCAAAATATCTAGTGAAGCCCTTAACTGGACAGTTGTTCAAGCTCTCCTGGGCTTCTCAAGGCCTCGCAGACTCTAGGACATCACAACCTTTATTTTCCGCCGCCGCCTGCCTCCTCCCCTTCTTTATCCTGGCTCTGACCTCCTTCAGAGCGTATCCTCTAGGGTCTAGGATCTCTATCAGCACAGGCTCCGCCCGCCCTCAAGACTCCCAAAGGAACTAAGGCTGAACCCTCCCCCTCTAGCCCCGCCCCAGCCCGTGTGCACGACCCCGCCCACTCCCGGCTCCTCCTTTATGCCGGGAGCTCTTAGCCGGGGAAACCCAGAGACCGGCCAGTGAGCCCCTGGGGAGGCCCGGGGCATCTTTGTTCCTGGACAGCACAGGCTGGAGAGGGCTGTGGCTTCTCCCCGAGGACCTGCCTGGCCCTTTTCTGCTTTGCCCTCTCTCACACACTTGCCATTCTTCTCTGTAACTTTCAGCTTTTTTCCTCCAACTGCTGCCTTGAAAGCTAGCTCTGTTTCTGGACCCATGGTCTAGGAGAAGACTCCCACATTTTAGGACTTCTTTTCAGTGGCAGGCAGGGTGTCTGTATGCTACAGGGGAATCCCAGAAGGGGACTGCCTGAGACTGGCGTCTTCCCTGAACCCTGCTTCCAGTAGTTCTGATCCCAGGACACAAGCCCAGGCTGGACCCCTTGAACATCTCCCTGGCAGGTAAGGCCCAGTTTTCTCAGCTGCCTGTGTTGGGGGTCATAAACTCCAGTAAGGGAGCATGACAGTCAGCCACAGTGCTCCTGGCATCTTTGGTCAGCTTCCTGTTGAAGCACTTTGGGGAGTCTCCAATATGAAGGAAACAAACTTTTCTCTAGCTTCAGAGGGAAATGAAATCTCTAGTATGTACCTGATTGCTTCTTAGGAGCTGTCCAAGAAGGCAGAGAGCACAGTGGCCACAGTAGCCATCACCAGAGCTGGGTTTTAGAGCTGTTGGAATGAGTCAGCCCCTGGTGGGGACTAAAAGGACCCTGTGGGAAATAGAGGCAGGAAGAATGGTCTCTTTTTGATTTGGTATTGCTGGCCAAGGGGGCTTTGCCTTCTTGGTCTAAAATTAGATTTTTTTCCCCACTTGAGCATGTTATTGTCCATCCCTGAGACCAGAGAAGTGCCTTAGTCTGTTTTCTTCTGAATATCCTGTTCTATAGCGGAGCAGGATTTCATGTCTCCTTCAGTGAAGCTTAACTTGGATTGGTTTGTATGTGGGCAGACTTGGCGGAGACAGGCAGACACGCTTTTCTGGCATTTGGGATGTCCCCAGTCATCACCGTACCCATCCCTGCCATCCTTTAGACCCTTGCTCTGTGTTGGTGCTTTTTTGTCTGCATGGGTCATTCTGGCTCCTCTCACTGACACATGTCTTGGGAAAGGCTAGAAAACCAAAGATCCCTTTTGGATTAGTCCACTTTACCCTAGGAAGTTCTTCTGCAGGGTTCTGATCTGTTAGAGACAGAAGCTACATGGGGCTTCGTGATCTGCTATGTATGGGCCCAGCCCTGACTTATTCTCATTCTTTGTACATATACTTTTCCTTATATTGTACATATACTTTTCCTTGTATTGGCTGCCCTCAGCTAAGGGCTGTACCCAGAGGGTTTCCATTTCCTCATTGGTCAAGGGAAGGTACTAGGATTGATTGCTTAACAAGGGAAGTGGCCAGGCATTCGATATCTTAGCTTGTTTCTGTCTCCTGAACCTGGGGCCTCCCCTCAACCCTGGTCCTGAGAAGCCTCAGAGAGTCATCAGCCTTATGTTATTAGAGAAGAGGTTGAATGGGGTGAGGGACTCCTTTCCAGGACTCCAGCAGGACTCTGGTCATGGGCCCTTAGAAATGTTTGCAGCAGAAAAGAATTTGTATCTTGTTTTACTGGGATGTGTTCAAAGTTTCGACACATTCTCATATGTTCTTGCACCTCCATAATGGTAGTAAGTGGCATGCAAGCCAGTTTCCCCCACAGAGACTTCAACTCTTCCATGGCCATTTCTATTACTGGCTAATGACAAATGTTTGCATTTCATTCATTCATTCTCCTTGAATCCCTGCAAGGTCTTCCATGGCTGTCAGAGAAGCGATGACCACTTCAGGCATGCATAGGCTCTCTGGTCACCTGTGACCTTGGGATGACCCTGAAGTGTGTCTGTCTTAGCCTGATGACCAACTTAACTCTCTTTATGCTTGAGTCAACTGTAAGAGGGTCACATATAAGTGGCCATGCAGCCAAGAAATGTCTTTGGATGGAAACCTTATTTGAATGAAAGATTAAAAGCACTTAGCAAAGTCTTTTGGTATGAAGGGGGAAAGGCAGGTGACCCCTGTGCCCTGGGATGTACTGGGAAATAGACATAGGCCTGCACTATGGGGAATAGTCAGATGAAGGTTGGACAGCCATTTCCTGGGGTTATTTGGAAGGTGACTTTAAATCTAAGTGCTGGGGTAAGATGAGCTTTTAAGGGCTCTTGCTAGCTCAATATTCAGCCATTTGAAAGTGTATCCTTCCAGTCTTGAGCTTCCTCCTTCCTTTCCTCAGTGTTCCTGTTGCTAATGGTTTTGAGAGAGGCTAACACTGGTGTGCTATTGTTGTGGTATTGACTATGAATGGCCTGTGTTCCTCTACTTATGAGTTCATAAACGAATACCAGAGAGGTATTACTATAGCAGAACAAATCCAGGGGGAGGAAATGATCATTTTCATGTCAAAGAAGCCCTTCTCCCCAGGCTAGGGAAATGTCTCAAGCATTATTACTGCTCCCTTAGAGAACCAGAGGGTGAGAAAGACCTGTGTGATATTTTAGAACAGGAAAGGTGCCTGAGGACTGTTTAACCAGTCTCTCTATTCAAAAACCGAACCTGTGCCAAGCTGCTTGACAAAAGTAGTGATAAATACTGATGAGGTGAAGGCAGTGGCTTTTGTCCATTTTACAGATAAGAAAAGATCTGGAGAGTGCTGTGGCATGCTTGCTGTATAAAGACCGAGCATGAGGTATTATGCCTTATGAGGTGCTAGGACAGAGAAACTGTGTGTGTGTGTGTCTGTGTGTGTGTGTGTGAGTGTGTGTATGTGTGTGTGTGTGTGTGTGTGTGTGTGGTGATGTGGTATGGTGTGTGTATGTATGGGGGGGAAAGAGAGAAAGAGCGAGAGAGCAAGAGCGAGAGTGAGAGAGAGAGAGCGTGAGAGAGAGAGAGAGAGAGAGAGAGAGAGAGAGAGAGAGAGCACAGAGATATATACACATGCATATGTATGTATACTGAGGGCAGAATTATTTGCAGGTGAGGTAAAGTGACCAGACTGAGTATCCTACTTGGCACCTGTCTGGGTGCAGCCCAAGGCCTACTGAGTTAACGAGAATGTGAATGGATGACTATATAATTGATACCCGAGTGAATGCATTTTCTGATACGACCTCTCAGCTTTATAACCCAGTGAAATCAGTCGCTTGTTCTTTGATCCTAACGTTGCAGGTCACCTCTGAGCACCCATCAAATGGAGGAGCCTCCCTGGCCTTACTGACCTTGGGCGGTTGCCTTGAGCATCTTTGGGTGCAGAGATACCGGCAAGAATGTACCTCAGATGGTCTCCGAGGAATAGGATTTCTGGGTCGGTTAGGTTACGGGACACACTCGGACTAAGGATTCTGGACAAAATAACAATTGGAGTGCCATCAGCATGCACAAAGGAAGTTGGTTGTTTGGCAGACACCCCGTGAATGTGTGAGGGAGTACGACAGTGCCGGCCTGCTGTGGCCCTGAAGACATACTGCCAGAAGCCACGCAGAGGCCTGTGGCAAACTGCACCAGGTCCCTACTGCCTTCCTCACATCCACATGTACCTGCAGTCACTTGTCTGCTCCTAGTGCCTGGCATCACGACTTTTATCCGCCCCCCCAAGCCCCCAGTCCCCTACTGGCTATGTTTGGGTACACAGGAGAGAATGTCTTTTTAAACCTTTGGCAGGAACCATCTCTAGAGAGAAGTAAGTCATATACAATACTAGTGGATGCTGGCTGATTGCAGCTGGCTTGGTCTGCCCAGGAGCTAAATTGCAGGGCTGTAGTCTACCGCCAGTGCCAGAAAGCCGAGAAAAAGCAAACACACCACAGCACCAAATCAGATGAGATTTTATTTGGAATGTGGGTCTAAAGCTTCAGTTAGGCCAGCAAGGATCGGTTACAATGCTTGAGCTCGGCTGCTGTGTTGCCCAGCGCCGTGCCGGGATCTGACAATACGGTGTTTATAGTCACCAGTCTGACCAGAGAGCAGCTCTCATGTTACACGCCCCTACCACAGGGAAATACAGCCAAGGGAAATAAAGTAAAAACAGAAACACAAACATCACCAACACAGTCCGGGCTAACCCCAGAAGGTTCTGACGACACATACCCCTGCTGTAGGGGCTTTGCACTGAGCTCTCTAAGTGTCCACTGTGGGGCCCTGGCTGGGCCCTGACTGAGTCCTGGATCCTCCACGTTGTTCCCATGCACCCTTGCAGCATGGGAGATGCTGCTACCTCCTTAAAGCAGCCTGCGGTGTGATCTTGCACATCCGGTTAGGTTCTCCCTTCATCCAAAAGGAAGCTCTCTCTCTCTCTCTCTCTCTCTCTCTCTCTCTCTCTCTCTCTCTCTCTCTGTCACTCTCTAGGCTTTTGGGGCATGCTCAGAACAGTTGAATCCATTTCCCTGGACACACTTTTGGGCTCTGTATAAACAAAACCTAAATCTTGCTGATCTTATCAGAGACAGAGTTCTCTACTTGTCCCTGGGCAGAGCCTAGGTGTGATCGGCTGTGCTGCTGTTCCCCTGCAGACTAGCAGACTGAGGCTCAGGGCCATAACACGAGTAAATGTGAGAACTGGGATTCAAACTCATGACTTGGCTCAATACGCTGGCCCTTAACATTCCACAGGGATCTGTATATTTCATACAGAAGAGTAGAAGGTAAAGCTGTGTAATTATATAAAGGCAAGTGTATGCATTTCACGGAAGAGGGCAAATACAGCTGCTGGGAATGTTACTTTAAATGGCTACCTGGTAGTTTACTTAATTCATAAAAGTGACAACGGCATGTTGTGACAAAGTACAACAGGCCCAGAAGCCCTTCTCAGTCTTCTCTCTGGAGGGGCAGTCTAGTGAATGCCCCTTTATAACCTTATCCATATATAAACACACCTGTCAATTAAAGTCTAGCATGCGAATAATTTGGGAGCAGCAGTTGACAGATGGGAAAAGAAGCTTTTCTGTGTCATGGTGTCTGGGTTGGGGGGCAGGAGTGGGGAAGGTGTCTGTGCCACTTTTGGTCTGCTTGGTTGGATGCTTTCTGTGATTCCTTTGTTATATGGTGCTGGGACTCCCCAACTTTGTCAGCAAGGGTGAGTGGAAAATAGTGGGAGACCACTAAGATGCTGGAACAAGCTAGCTAAGACCCATCTGGATATAATTGGAGGTGCCCCATGACCCAACACGCAGAGTCACCTCTTATACTCACTCTTTGGCATACCTGTGAGGCCAGGCACCGAGCTCGCTGTTACATCCTGTGGAGCCATCCATGTCTGCCCAATTCTGGATACGTGAGAGACAGCCAGTTTCTCAGGTTGACATCCACCTCTGATTCTTGACTCAGTGGTGTCAGATTCATGACACTGCCGTTAAATTTACATTGCGCTTATACAAGTCAATGAAATATTGAAATTGAGGGCTGTGAGTCATGCCCAGGCTAAGCCTGGCATATAGGCCCAGGGAGGGTTCTATCTGCTTGCCAGGCACTCTGGCACCCTGGCCATGTGGTGCCCTCCCCCCCCTGAGCCTAGGGCCCTAAATTTATGGCCTGGGCTGTACCAATAGTCATGAGACCAGTGTAGGTCTGAATTTAGCTCTTCTTTTGGGTAGTGTACAGTTTTCAGAGCCTTGCATAGGGTCTCTGGGCCAGAGCCTGCGAACAAGAAGAAGGCCAGATAAACACCACCTGGTCAGCAACTAGATAAGACATCCTTTGATCTTGGCAGGCTGGTCTTTGCCAAAGCCTCAAACTTCTATAGGAGATTTGCTAGAGAGTCTTTTATGTGGCTGATGTAAGATCCCTCTTGGTCCCTTCCACTGGTCATATGTGTGGCTCAGTTCTATGAGGAGAGACTCACTGCAGGTCTCTCTTCTTGGTCCTCTGTGTGTGCATCCTAAAGGCCTGCAGGGTTCTGGTAGAAGCTGAGGTCATCTCTTAGGAGAAAAGAAGCATGCCTAGGTAATTAGGTAAAAGAGGGTGACTTATGGTAGGCCATGTTCTCTGGGAAAAAATATGATGTGTGCATGTACATATGTGTATGTATGCATGTACATATGTAATAATAAGCCATTTTAATAAGCTATGTATGCAGCTCAGATAGCTCATTGATTCATTACTCTTTATTGCACAGTCTTTCTGGACTTGTATCCTGCACTGTTCCAGGCACGGAGGAAGACAGGTCAGACACACAGTCCCTCACTCTAAGGGATTTAGCAGTGAGCACAGTCAATAGCTTACCTCTTCCCGAGGCAAGGTTTTATTAGGTAGCCCACACTATTGTTGAACTTTTCCTATTTCTGCCTGAGCTTCCTCAGTGCTGGGCTTATAGGTAAGTGCCACTAAGTCCAGTAGCCATTTTTACTGCGCCTTTGCAATGTTGAAAACAGGCTGTGTGGGAGCTTGAGGAGGTTGGTGGCATACTCCTTACTTGAGAAACTCGGGGACAGTTTTGCTGACACTGAAGTAGGTTTTGAAGGGTGCATAGGAGTTTGTCTGGTGAGGGATATATGCCATCTCTTAGTGTCAGGAAAAAAAAGCACCAGTGTTGCAGTCAGAGTGGCTTTGGACTGGAGAATGAGGATCGTGAGCTGTGGTGAAGAGCCATGTAGCACGTACAAGAGGCTGGGGTCAGATGGAGAGAGGTTAGATTAAGAGAGCCCCAAGAAGGTTTAAAGCTATAAGAATCCAAAGGCCCATTCACACGCACATAAGTTGAGTAAGCCATTCAAACATACAGAGTGAAGGAGGCCGTGGATTTGTAATCTGGTAAACAGAGACACAGAGCCTCACCCTCAGAGGGGGTGCAGTGGGTGCTCTGAGACAGAGTACAGAGCCAGATTACAGACCACAGACAGTGTAGCTAATGCTCTTAGAGCACAAGTGGGACCAGAACTCTCTGCTTTCCTTTAGCTGCCTTATCTACAGATGGCTCCAATCTACAGAGGGCTCCCATCTCAGAGTCCCGTCCTGCTGTGAGCTGCTGGAATGCTGAGCTGGTTATAGTGTGGCAAAGTAGAGGCCTCCTGTCTTTGGGGACAATTAAGAGACGTGGGTGTGTCAACGATGGAGACAGCAGTCAGGCATCCACTGATGGATACTGGGGATGCCTGTGACTTTGAATGACGTTCCCTGAGCACCACGAAACTGTGGTGTAGAGTGTTCAGTATGCAATCAGACCAGAAAGGATTCTCTGCTTTCAACAGCTCCCTCTTACCAATGCCCCTAGTTTTCTCTTCCTGTCTCTCTCCTCACCCTTAGCGGCCCCCACCCCCTGCCATTGTCAAGCAACCAGGCTCTGGACTAGCAATTGCTCTGCCATCGAGGCCATAGGTGTGTCTCATCAATGTGCCCTTCTTAGAGGTGAAGTGACAGAGGTAGCAGAGACTTGGTCCCCTAACACTGCAATAATGCGGTGTAGGCAGAACTGCGCTCAGTGTGACTCTCTGCAGACCTGTTGCTCGGTCAGAGGCCCTGCTATTGCCCTCTCATCCTCTCCCAGATAAAGGGGAGCCCCTTGGGACAGCATGGAGTCCAGACCACTATTTATATGTGTTGTGTCACCAGAGCAGACACTCTTAAAATACATTAAACAGAAATACACACTGTGTCCTCATGCTCCTGTAATTTGAGCTGATCTATGAATGAACTGGGCAGAATTCCACACTAAAAATGTGGAAGAGAGAGACTTGGTGCTCTGACAGCCCTCAGATGCCTGAAGAATCTAATAAGGAGTAAAGAGACGTTTGAATATTCTCCTGCTGATTGAGGGACTGGTTGAGGTTCACCACCTTCCTATCAGTGCTGTGGCATTGTTTGTGAGAGTGTGTGGCAAGATGGGTTTTAGAGGTTGTCCTTTGGAAGGAGAGCTCGAACTTGGTCATTCTCAGAAACCTTATCTAAATTGAGGTTTTAGTCAAAGGTGAAATGAGAGGAAAAGATTAGGGAGGGAGGGAGCTAGAGGAAGGGAGGACCCTCCAGGGGAGTGAAGGCAGAGTCTCAAACAAGAGGGGGCACTATCTGTGGCTTTGTGAGATCTGGCAAGATTCTGTGTTGCTTGTGCCCCAGACTACTTGCGGCCATACCCTATCTGTCCTTTGAGGGTTAGGGGTGAGGTGTCACAGAGTCAATGACACAGACTGAAGTCCCTGAACACTGTTGTAAGCTCCTTTAATACCCTCCACCAGTGCCCCATTGGTCCCAAGAAAGCTTCTCTTTTAAATAGCAGTTCCTGATTGGCTGGCATTGTCTGCACCAGCAATCCTTGGTCTATCAAGTTGTCCTCAATTAGGTGCTTCTGTAGAAGATACTTTTGCCCAGGCATTTACATAGAGGTAGCCCCTGTTCCTGTTATAGTTCTGCTTTATGCTGTTAAAGTGAATGGACCCAGCGCGAATCTACTTACCTTTGTAAAAGAGAGTTGGAGAAGTGTTTGGCTCATGAGACTGAAGAGCTGGATCTTGGGAAAAGCTGGGTCATAGTGGCAAAGTGACAGATGTTATCTTTCTCACCTCAACATATGAGTACCCTTCTGTGGACAGATGGCTATTTGCGACCCTTAACATAGCCACTTTATTGGGAACACACCCCCCTTCCTAGAAGGGATGGTGGAAGTCTGTGTACTCCTTCCTGTCATCAGCTTCCAGAATCCAAGGAAACAATAAAGTCCCAGGTGACCCAGGTCTTTCTCATGCCAGTTGCTGGCCAGGGAATTGGGTATGTTCATGAGAAGCGCTTTGACTGAAATAAAAGGAAGATTTCCCCAGACAATAGATGGATTCTGATGCCCGAAGGAGGAGACAGAGGTGATTGTGGGCAAACTTGAAGATTGCCAATACAAAGGGTCTTGACATCCAGATGCACCATAACAGAAGCATTGAATCTTCTGTCTCAATTCAGTTAAGGGTTTAGACTCTGTTTTAGCTTAGGAACAGGATTCAGAATTGACAGCTGGACACACTCTGGATGTCGTGGGTGTCAATCTCTGTTCTGGCCCAGGACCTACTGTGTGTGTGTGTAGCTCTGGCAACCATAACTGAATGAATGGGCAATTTGTCTTAATATGGTGTGGTGATTAGTCTTCTCACTACCGTGATAAAGACACCTGTCCAAAAGCATCTCAAGAAGCAAATGTTTATTTTACTTCACAGTCTGGGTGGATGGTCCAGCGTGGTGGGAAAGGCAGGGAGCAACAGGAACACATTCCTGTTTGTGTCTGTACAGAACAGCAGTCCTTGTCTGCACCAGGAAACAGAAATGGTACCGGTGCTTCACTTTCTTCTTTCTTATTCAGTCCAGAATCCCACCCTGGCATCCCACTTTAGCTTAGGTCTTCCTTATCCATTACACCTTTCTGGAGATGGCCGTCCTCATAGGCTCATCTAGGGGCGTGTCGCTATGGTGGTTCTAAATCCTATCACATCATCAAATCAGGATTCAGCATCCACACAGGAGTCCCACAAATCTTTTGTTTTCATTTATTTATTCACTTTACACCCCAATCGCACCCCCTGCCAAGATTCCCCCTCTCACACCCCCTTCTCCTTTCCCCTTCCTTTCTCCTCTGAGACTGGCACATGACTGTAGGACTAGGTGCATCCTCTCCCACTGAGACCAGACACAGGATCCATAGGCAGGCAACAGAGTCAGGGACCCCCCCCCTCTAGTTTTTGGGGATCCCGCATGAAAAACAAGCTGCAAATCTGTCTTAAGGGGATAATTCTGGGAGGCATTCCTTGTCTTATTCACCTGTCAGAACCCTCAGGTTGATCCTATGGGTATTGAAAGAACATCCTGAAACAGCTGAAATTCTGGGATTTATGAAAATAAAGTCTCTGCTACCCTCACCCTGCTTTCTCATATGTTGGCCAAAACCTCCTTCCTATGCCTGATGTCCCATATCCCATGACTTTCTCAGCACTTGGAGTGCAGCAAGGGCTTGCTGCTAGCCAGTTGCAGCAGGAACATTAGTTTTGTATTCCGTGAAGGGAGCTGCCTGCCCTCCCCTCTCAGGCAATGCTAAGCCATTGTCCTAACTGATTTGATGGTGCAGGATGATGGGTTCCTCCTTTAGTGCTCTGGATTGCATCCCCCCCTCAATGATATGCTGAAATCTAACTTTCAGAATGTAGGTGTCATGGTATTTGAAAATGAGGTCTTTGGGAAGTACTGGACCATGAAGTTAAGACTCTCTTAAATGAATTAAATTTGTAAGAGTCCAAAAATTGCTACAGGATGAGATAGGGCTTCCCAGCACAGATGACCCATCCTTAGATAAGATATTTCTTCATTCTTGTGGTTATCTCCAGGCTGTTGTTTGAGAGGGAGTTTTATGATCTTGTTCTGGATTTTATGGTCTGTCCCTGGAGCTGGTGTCTTATGGCCTGGTTCCTGGTACTTAGGGTCTGTTCTTGGAGCTGGTATCTTATAGCCTTTTTTTTAAAAATCAAGCCTGGTCCTTAAATGGAGTCAAATGGGGTTTATGCTGTCCTTTCAAATTTAACCTTATGAAAGACCAGAGGGACTCCTCATCCCTTCTGCCATCTCAGACAAAGGGAGGAGATAGCTTTCTATGAATCAGGCAGTGACCCTCAGCAGATATCATATCTGTTGGTACTTTGATTTGGGATTTCCAGATGCCAGTACTATAGACTTCAGCCTCTTAGTTTGTTACAGCAGCCTGTGTGGAACAAGACACACACTGTAGCGCAGCTCTATGTTGCTAGACTGAAGACATACGATCTTATTCAAATTCCATTCATTTTCTGAAGCTGTGAATATTTGAGTCAAAGTGGATTGACTTCAGTGATGTTTTGCTGCCTTGTTACTGAAGTTTGTTTTGTGGCCAATGAGCTGGGCTGCAGGGATGCAGCTTGACCTCAGGAGCTGGACTATGGGGACAAAGCTCGACCTCGGGGACTCTGCAGGCATTCTGTTCCTCAAGGGAGTTGTCACATGGGCGAATGCCCGCCATGGAATAATCACAGCATATAGAGAAAATTTCCTTCATTCCACCCCTCATCCTAGACTCCAGTTTCCTTTCTGTTTCACACTGTTGATATAACCCCCAAACATCTATAAAAACAGAACAGGGTGAGCTAGCGCCCAGATGTGATTCCCATTCGCTGTGTTTTGTTTAAAAGAAAATCATTGTATGAACTTGAGATTGCAATATGTATAAATATGAGGATATGTGTATATATCATTTAATTTGGTTTATCAAACATTTTATTACATTGTTAAAATTTTGTAAATAGAAGATGAATGGAGCCTCTGCCTGCTCTGGAACATATAACCATGAGACCCCCACTGAGAGGACCATGGCAGTCAGTCACATAGCAAAAAAACTCCAGTTCTCCATGCTAATGAGGTGTCTAGATAGGCCCCAAGCATTCAGCCAAATGAGCTTCCCTTCCTAGGCATTCCTTCCTGCAAAAGGTATTTCATCCCTGGTTCACCCAGAGTAAAGTGTATAGATTCTCATCTACCATCAAGTAAAACAATTTGAACAAGCACGGACCATCTATTCATTGAGAATTGCCATGGGCTGGGGGGAGGGAGCTTCATTGTAAAGCATCTTACCTAAATCTCCAGGAGAAGGCCTTCTCTCAGCCCCTCCACACACTTGCCACTCACCCAAAACCAAACCATATTCCCCATCCCAGGCTCTGCCGTTCCTTTTCTACCTTTTCTACCGCTTCTTCCTGAGGGGAAGCGTGGACTGGGAACCCCATTCTTGACTCCTAGCAGTATGCCTGTGGCACCTGGGTATGCAGAAGATTGGGAACCATAGCAATCACCCCAAACTCCACTGTTTCCCACCCAGGAAAACATGCACTGAGGACCCCCATTACAGACTGTGGTTTGCATCCTCTGAGTGGCAAGCTGGTGGTGATGCAGGCACTCCAGTGGCGATGTAGGACACAGCCCAGCATCTGAGGGACAGAAGTAGGTAGCCACTCAGGGACTACATCTTGTTTGGTTTTGTTTGTGTTGAGATTATGTCTTGCTGTGAAATCCTGGCAGGCATCAAACTTGAAAATCTTCCCTCGCCACAATTTCGTTGAAATAATTGCATGAGTATGCCTTTAAAAATTTCAAACTGTTAAAGACAGTTTGAAAAATTGTGGTACTGTTATCCGTGAGTTTTTCTATCAAGTTGTAATTGTTCTTGTTGTTTTTGTCACTAGCCATTTGGAGTTGTATGGATAGCAATATCATTGGTATTTTGGGCAACATTCTGTGATAGTATGGGCCTCGTGGTTTTGAAGTTTAATAGGTAGTCATTTTGTATCAAGGTAGGGACATATGTTTAGCTTCCTGGACCTTGATGATATTACAAAAACAAACAAACACATGAAAACAAAAGAATACTAATTATTTACAATATACATATATACCATATTGAGTTTTCTATCATGGGAGTCACTGGAAAATATTAGGCTGGGGAAGAAAAGCTAATATGGAGTGATATTGTGGCCTGATTCCTGAAAGGGATGATGGTCTGCATCCGAGCAGACCCCTTGCACCTTCTTCCTTCTTCACCCTCTTCACTTTCCCAGAAGTATCTCCAGCCCCATTTGCCCTCCTGACCAAATTAGCTACCCTCTCCAATAGCCATCTCCGTGGGTCTAGCCTGAGCTCACCATTCTGTTCTCTTACGAACTGGCTTCCAGAGTCTCAAGCCCAACATAGCATCTCTTTTGGGTGTTTTCTCTCTATGCACCCCTATTGCTGGCTCAGTCATGTGATACCTCAGAATCTGTAGCTGGGGCAGTCGATGTCCTACGGAACACTCTTGGCATCCATCTCCTTTCTGATATGATTGTGGCCTCCTCATTGGTCTCTTTAATTTGACGTTGTGGGTACAGTTTTGGAATTCTCATTAGTAGAGGCCACTGCCATGTGAGTAACCATGGGAAGACCTATGTTTGGACTCCTTGTCAAGTCTGGACCCTTGGTGACCTTTATAGAACAAATTTCTGAGCTTCCTTTGTTCACACCATTTCCACACCTCTGAGTACCCCACGATCCCGAATCCCATTTTTTCTCTCTAGTTTGATCTTTTATCATCTTCTCAGCCCCTCTTCCAAACTCTTGATTTCTGTCTACTACCTGAGCAACCACGAGTAGGAGATAGTGTTTGTGAAGTACCTGTTGCTTCTCTGCTTACTCCCAACATGTCTTCCCAGATTCCGCCACCCATGGCCTCCTGGGCCTGACTTTGAAGCTTGTAATCGTGACTTGGTAGATTCCCTAAACAGAGCAGGGATCACATGGATACATAACATCTCATTGCTTGTCTGTCTGTACTGTCAGGGCACCAGAAACAATGTATGTGATGCTCCTGACATTCATTTAGAACATGATTAAGTCAGAGAGGGCAGTAATACCATCACTGGTACCCTGTGGGATCAACAATGATGGTGTAGGTCAGGTGACCTGGCTGTGTGGATTGCCAATTGAGACTAATGGTTCTGTTCTATTTGTTCTATTTTATGAAAATCACCATACCATTGTCTTACTTATTGCCCCCCCCCACACACACATCTAAAGTAGAGACATTGTTTTCATTTTATGGGTGATACAACTAAAGATTGGAGAAAATAGTGCAATTCCCTGGAGATTCTCCTTGGCCTGGTGCATTTAAAGCTTCCTAGTTATGTGATAAAGTATAACATGCCTGAGAGATGTGTAGTTTACCCCACTTGGATGCACGAAAGAGATATTCAAAGATGCTACGAGACTGGTTTGTATACTCCGGGGAAGCCAGGAATTTGAACATGGGTCCCGATAGACTGACTTCATCACTTTGTCAGCTGGTACTGGACAGTCCAGTAGTGTCAATGGCAGTTGTCCTGACATAGACAGCATCCTCAGTATGTATGTACTGAGGAATGAAGGCATGTTCTAAGACACACAGAGCTCACTTTTAAACCTAGTATCTTGCCTGGCTTCTGGCAGTTCTATAGGACTGGAATTATTTAACCTTAATCTGCCATCTCTGACCTAACAGTAGAGTTTGAATCTTGTAAAGTTTAGCACATCTGGGCTAGGGGCTTAGAGCTGGTTTGTGTTATAAAGGAAGATATATCTCAGTGGCCTGTCCTGTCCACATCATGACTTTATATTCTAGCCAGATTTCTGCCCAGAACACAGATCATCACCCAGCAACACAGCAGTAGTACTTACTCTAGGACACCCTGGTCTCACCCTCAGCCGCATGGACTCTGCCTAGGCTGCCCTGGTTGTGTGCTGAATCTCGTTTTCCCTGTCTAAATTGGTTTCTACCCAGTATTTGTCTTTCTCCTCTCTTCTCTGGGTCCCTGGATAAGGAATGTTGGTTACTATGGCAATGCGCTGGTTAGTGGAAGGAACTCAGCTCACTAAATTAATTGCTGGACTAATGGCAGTGCTCTGCCTCCCAGGGCCATTGGTGTGGCCTACGTCATTCCAACTTGGCCTCCAGCCCTTGGAAATGGATCAAAGCGAAGTGGGAGGGAGCTGGCACAATGGTTGTCCCTACCCACTGCGCTGCCACCTAAGGTGAGATGGGGGAGGCTAGAGATCTACATGAAATCTCACATTTATTTCTTCAGTTCTGTCAGATCCCTGTTTGCAGAAATCTCTGCCCATAACTCACACTACCATTCTGGAACAGAGATGTTCTCCTTTGATACTTAAGAGAACAGGAACCGCTAATTTGGTCTGTGAATACAGCCTGTATTCCATACTATATTCCCCTCTGTGGACATCTAGGAAGCATTCCATTTATCATACTGGAAGGCTATTCTTTTTTCCCTGCTGTATTATCTTGAAGAAATGAGCAGAGAGATCCTAACTCACTCTATGAAGACAGTATTACCTGAAGATCCAAGACACACAAAAATGTTGGACTAAAGCAGGACTACAGACTAATATGAATATAGATATAAAACTCCCCAGTAAACCTTAGTCAATCAAATCCAACAATGAAAACATTATGCACAGACACTTGGTCTGTTGCAAGTGTGCAAGGTTGGTTCAATACTATTAAATTAATTACTGTCAGCTATGAACCAAACAACTGTCCTACTCAAACTGTCTTTCCCAAAGACCCACTCCTTCACTTCTGAAATCCACATCTTCTGCTTATTATAAATTGGGAACTTCATGGTTTAATCTGTGATTAGATTCTTTAATTGTATACCTTCTGTTCCTTTGTAGTAATGTTGCTCCAGACGTACTCTGGATACTGAAAGAGGCAGGATTTTGCCAGAAGATGCTTAGGTGGGCTGGACTTATCCTGGGGCTGAAGTCATTAAAATTGTTGGTCTTTTGTTATTCTGTTTCTGACTCTGAAAATGAGTCTGGCTTGCATGCCTACTGTTCACATAACGTGGTTGTTATATATGAAATCTTTAGAATGGTTCCCAGAGTTTAGTGAGCATGAGATATTATGTAATGGTTGGTGGTAGGAAGTATACCTCTTTGGTATCACTGAGACCTGACCCCAGGTCCAGTGTGGTCATTACCAGTGGTGTGTGCTTGGGGCAGTTTCTATACTCTGTACTTCATACATGCATCACCAGTAAAGTAGAGATGATAGTACATTGTGCAAGTATGTCACATGGGAGCTGATAGTCAGTCACAGGATAGTTAGTTGGAAAGTGAAGATGCCCACCCTGGGGAGGGGTGGAGACAGGCTCATGCAGTGTCTTCATAATAGACCATGTTCACCAAATCGAGCCTTTGCCTTGGGACACTTTGGGTTCTGTGACAGGAACAAGCAGGCGTGGAATTTATGTCTATATCTGGATCATTTTCTCATCCTAGCTTTCTGCTGGGTAAGGCTTTGAGCCCTCTGATGAGAATCCCTATTTGTGACTCCTGTAAGTTACACCTCACTATCCACAAAGCCCTGGTCTGCACAGCTCTCTCTTTATGGTACTGATGGGTATTAGAAACACAGAAGGCATCTTTCTGCCTCCATATAGGGTGCTGAGATCCAGACATTGCCCAGGCAGTAATGTCATTGTGCCACTGTAGAACCTGCTGCCCATTATTTTCTCTTAGGTCGGTGAGTCTACCTTCATGGCTAGAGGAGCTCCTAGAACCTCTGTCAACTCTGGTGATCTCTTGCTAAGTCTCAGGATTACAATATTTCCAAAGGAGGACCCTGTTCTCCCCTTTGACACACACGGGTTCTGGGAGAGTGGCCATGCTGGGATGTGAGCAGATCTTGCTGTAGAAAAAACTGACCTATGCCCTAGTGCCTCAAAGCAACTGAGATGACTCTTCTTCAACAGTGGGTCTCCATGGGAAGACGTCTGGGAATACTGCTTTCTTCTAGAGTGTTCCAGGGAAGGATCTCTTCTCTTAAAAAGTCAGCTTCAAGTAACCTTAGCATTCTATTAGCATTAAGGCAGTTCTTTGCATTCCTTAGCTCATGGCCACTGGCGGCCAGTTTTGTCCTTTCCCTGCTGTGTGCACAGTTCTGGGTTGTCTTCTTCTTTCATCTAGAAAGACCCTCACGACAACAGTGAACCCAGTCAGGAAAAAAAAAATTCATGTTAATTTCCATATTAAACCACAGTGTGACCACCAGCCTATATTTCACCTACACTATATTTTCGACTTGCTGTGGAGACAATACATTCGGAAGAATTGTGATGTGAGCATCTCTGTATTACATTATTTTAAAATATTTGTTTCCTATTTTACTTACTTATTTTTGACTTAAATTTTGTTTTAGTTTTTCAGATTTTTTTTATATTAGTCCTTTGAGAAATACAGCGTCTACACTGTATTTCAAATTTTCACCCTCTCTCAACCCTTTCATCTCTTTCTGCTCAGCTTTAAGATGATTTCTTCTTCCTCTTCTCATCTTCTTCTTTCTTCATCGTTGTCTTCTTTTCCTCCTCCTCTTCCTTCTCTTATTACTCTTCCTCCTTCTCTTCTGTGCTGCTGCTGCTCATTCCCTCCTCCTCTTCATCCTCCTCCTCCACCTCCTCCTCTTTTTCTTCTTCATTTTTATGTTTTCCCATTGAGTCTAGTTTGTGTTGCTCAGCTAGTTTTGGGACTAGTGTGTGGTCATCCTACTAAGGGTCATGTCATTAAATAAATGAACCCTCCCTCAGCAGTCATGGAATGCTAATAACTGTATAGAACGATATTTTCCAAGCACAACAGAGCAGATGCACATAGGAACTCACAGTGACTGTGACAGCATGCACAAGACCCCCACAAGCTCCAGCCGACAAAAATCTCATCAGAGAGGGCAGGAAGATGGATATGTAATTAAAAGGCTTTTAATGTATTATTTGATAATCTCATACATGTTTGCAAGAGAATCAGAGCTTATCCATTCCCCATTCTCTCTGATTCGCACCTTGACACATCCCTCTCCCAACTTAATGCCCTCTGTTTTTATTACAAGTATATTCCAGTAAGTCTAGTTAGTGCTGTCCATATATGCTTGGATCTGGGCCCATCCATCTGAGTACAGGAAGCTCTCAATTGCCAATAGTTCCTCAGTAAAGGGTGTATCCTCAAGCGTTCCTCCCTCATCTATGTTGGAAATTTGGTTGGCTTGATTTTTATGCAGGTAGTATCCAGGAAAACATAGTTACCATGATTTTGGTAAACCATATTGTCTAGAAGACAGCATTTCACAGCACGGTTTTCCATCCTCTGGCTCTTACAATTCTTTCTATTGCTTCTTTCTCCATGTCATTTTGACTCTTGATGAAGGGTTGAAGGAATAGAATGCATTTTTATATTTGTTTTTATATATGTGCATATGCTATATACAAGATATCTACAAATGTGTTTTCTTCTAAGCCATTTTGAGTGCAGAGTTCAACACTACTAATTAGATCTCTGTGTCGTATAACTATGACCACTGTTCATTAGAAGAGTTAAGGAGAGCTTTTCCATCACTACAGATAGAACTGTCAATCTCTTAAGTGATTACCCGAGTCCCTTCACACTGACTCACACCTTAGCTAATTTCCTTTCCAAGGTTTTTGTAGTGTTATGTGTACAATTCTTATACCCCCGTAGTTACAGTTGTTCTAAGCATTTTGTCTTTCTTGATGTTGTCCTCCACGGGGTTTATAATGCCCCTTTTTGGATCAGTCAAGTCACATAGACAGTGCTGGAGTGCCAATTTTCCATTTTATAACTTAGATGGATTTATCGATTCTAACGGTTTTGTGGCTTCTCTAATATTTGTGCAGATAGTATCATATTATCTTCAGATTCAGGAACTTTGAGTTCTTTTCCAGGTTGAATACCCTTTATTTATTTATTTTTTTCATGCTAAATTGTTCTGGCATGGTGTTGAATAGAGTTGTGTGGCAGGGATTCTTGTATTGTTTTTGACCTTAAAGGAAAACAGTTAACATTTTAACCATCAAGTGTGATGCTGACTGTGGGTGTTCAGATTTGGCCATTATTGTTCTGAGGAATCCCATTATGGTACTAATTAATGGAGTGGGTGTTTGTATGTCAAAGAGATATTGTGTCACATGCTTTTTTTTTCCCTTTTGGCACTGGTAGGGGTCATGTATTTTTTCCTTCCTTTCTTTCTATTGATATGATAATTACATCAGCTTTTTGTTCTTTTTCGAATCATGTTCCTGACATAAATTGCATTTGGTTCTGGCATTTGATACTTCAGTAACTCACACAAATAAGCCTGCTTCTCCTTAACTCCATAGATTCTTCATAAAGAAATGTATCTGCATTTCTCCCTTGGGCACTGGGGCAGATACGCATTAAGAAATCTGAGAAGTTGAAGGGCATAACTTGGATGATGCCTAGTTTCCCCAGTCGGGGAAATTATCAAGTTTGATGAGTCATGACAAATATTGAGTACATGTATATGCTGTCACTTTATCCACCTGTCTACCATCTTCTGTATGTTCTCCAAAGAACAATCCGGAAGGTTGCTGCTATTGGATTTTCTGATCTGTGGGGATGATAGAGTATGGCCCACTCCAGAGGAAGCTTGGGTTCAAATCCCAGATTCTCCACTCTCCCCCAACTTAGTGACCTGGGAAAATGGTACCTTTTCTCCATCTCAATCTCTTCCTTTCCCTCACAAAGGTGATAGAGCGTGCCTTGAGACGACCCAGGAGATCACACCAGAGACAGTGTCTAACCTATGGCAGATAATAAATGGTGACTAGCCACAGAAGTTCATAGCTCTCTGATGACATCACTATTCATCTAACAGATGACTCCTCACCACTACAAACGACAAGATAGCAGATAATGCATTGACATTGATACTGGCCTTTGATCATTCAGCCATAAAGTTAGTATTTGTGGAGGTGCACACCATTGCTTGGAACCGTCCTTGGCAACCATATAGGCAGACAGTTCCTGTATTCCGAAGGCATTGAAGGATGGAAAATCTGGGCAACTAGCAGACTTGTTTATTCCCATGTTCCTTTCCTCCTCGGGCCCTCTGACTCCCTGAGCCAGAACCATGACTGCCTTGCTTGTTCTGTTTAGGTACAGCACCTTTCCCTCTGATCCTGCGTCTGCCTCTTGATATTTTCCATGTGCCGTTATTCAGGCCCTGCATAGCTCAGGCACTTGTGAGGTTGTTTTCTGTGCTTTGAGACAAAGAACGCCACATTACCCTGAAGGTGGTAGAGTCCTGATTAAAGAGTTCATTCACTGGTCCTGAGAGGAACATCCATACCTTTCCCCACAGGAATGTTCCTAAGTACCCTGTCACCCTCTGAGGCCAGGCAAATGATATTTCTTTTGTTTAGAGTGGTTACCTGCCTTGTATACATTTGTCTTCTGCTCAGCTTTCCACACTCCACTTGGAAAAATCTCAGCAAGTCTGACCTTTTCCCATAGCCACATGTACTCTTCACTTGCCTATGTTCCCATAACTCCCTGGGCTTTCTTCTTCCTGTGCTCACTGGACCCTGTTTTGTCCTGGCATGTTATCAGATCCCAGAAGTCCATGAGGACTTTTCCAGGGTGACCTATGTGCTTTACTGTTTTACCTTCCTGTCCTTGTGACAGGAGTAAGGAATATTTATTAAATGAATATCAATGCTGAAAATCTGTAAGATCCCTTCTTTATACAGATATTGGCTTTACAAAAATCAAATTTTTAAACAGACATTTACAAGCTGGGGACATGAATTAGTGGGTAACATGCGTTCTGTGCAAGCATGAGGATCTGAGTTCAGACCTCCAGCACCCACAGAAAAACTGTATATAGTGGCATGTGTCTGAAACTGCAGCCCTGGGATGCAGGTATAATTTGTTTAGTTTATTTGGGTTCTTATATCTACCATCAGTCTCCACCCCAGTCCCTTCCGACTCTCTAACACCAGGTAGGAGAGACAGAAGGTTAGAGGAGAAAAGGGGTGTGGACCTCTATATGTTGCTTCCTGTTGAGTAGAGTCATAGTTCCTTGGGGCAAGTCCAATCTTAGTCATCAGGATATCCAGCAGTCCAATAAACTAGTAATAATAAATGATCTAGCAGTAGCAGGGGCATTAACAGGGGGAGCAGCCACTGCTGAACATTTTGGGGCTCTCCCATGTATACTGCCAAGAGTTCTCAGAATTAAACTGTTTGCAGCTGGAGAAAATTATGCCCCTCCCAGAGCCTGAATGAGGCAATAGTCAGCTGCTGTGGATATTCTGAAGCGGCTCCATGTCTCACCCAAGATTAAAACAAAAACATGTTCATATAACATACCTGGGGTTTTAAAGAAACCAAAATTCTTACTACCTTGGGGTGAGGGCAGAGGTAGTGGGAAATTGAGAACTAGTCTAGTTGAAACTTGGGAAATGTTCAGTCAGTGAGAGACTCTGCCTATACATCCATCCATCACATACATGTATACATACATACATATGTACATACATACATACATACATACATGCATTCATACAGACATACATACAGGACAGACCTCTGGCCTCCCTAGGAGCATGCATAGGTGAGTGCATCCCCAAGCACAATTTAATACTCACATGGGCCACAGCATATATATGTACACACATTCAAACAAAAGGAAAAATGAACATTTGAATATGCAGAATGGGCAAAAACATTAGAATAACAAACCTCACATTGTGAGGAGGGACACTTGCTTATGGGACAGAGGAAACTGGTGCTCTTCTGGAAAGTAATTTGGGAACTTGTGTCAGGGTCTTTATAAAAAGGCTCTCCAGGCATCCTGCAGGACCACATCATGGGAAAAAGATTGTACATGAACAGGAATTAGGTGATGTTTGCTCAGTAGTTTCCTAAACAAATCTAATGTCCTAGACATTACAATGATTTAAGAGCATTTGAGAAATTTGGAGTAGACAAGACTTCTTAAGATACATCCCTGGCATGGGAAACCAGTAAGCTTTGACTTCAGGGTCTAGATCTAAGCATCCCCACAGGTAGCCATGAAGCTGCCATCCTTCTGTGCTGTAGTTCTTTCCCTGTACAGTGGAGGGCGGGCGGGCGGGCGGGCAGGCGGGGGAGGTCATGGTACCAGCTCAGAGCCTGGTCCCGTGGATTAAATAAAATGGAGCAGTGGAAAAGAGCTCACTCACAGGGACAGGCAAGTAGCCCTCCTTACTGTCAGTGTCAGGCATTGGGAATATCTTCACTATTAAGGAACTAAAGATAAGGTTTCGGTGCTGCTATGTTCACAGAGAATGGCTGGGATGAGCCTGTCTCCTGGCCAACCCCAGCCTCTGTGCTCAACTTTAACCTGCGGCAACTGAGCTATTATTTCCTTTTTCATTCTTCTGTCCTTCCCTCACTCCCTCCTTCTTCCCTCCTTGCTTTGCTTTCTTCTTTCCCCTCACCTATCTGCATTAGCTGGGTTTTGCACTGGTACCAGGGGCTATCTTTGCCCCATGTTTAAAGAGATCCCTTAACACCAAGGAGGGAGAGCATACTCATGGGTAGATGGTGGCAGCATGGCTCAATGTCAGACCCCCATGGAATCAATCATGCTTAAAACTCATGTTGGGATACAACCAGCTTCAACCAGTGACTTGCCACTAATTTGACAGGGGGATGCAGGGTTTGAGAAGAGGCCCTCCAGGTGTAAGCCTTTAGCCCTATACAGGGTTAGAGGAGATGGGGGATGAGTTGTGATCTGTGAGCAGAATTGGCATGACCTATCTCCTTTTAATGAATTGTGGTCATGAACAGCATCCCTTAGTCACTGGCATACAGCCTCCAGACCACATCCCTTTGGTGATGTCCGTCTGAAAACTGATATGTTAAAATCTTGTCATGTGTTGTAGTTTGGTGAATATAGGGACTAGGAGGAATTTTTGGTTTGAGGCTCAGGCATGTCCCTGGCTTGTCCCCATCCCTACCAAAAGGCTGACTACAAGCCTGGACTTAATATTCCTGGGGATGATTCTTGGAATATTTTCCCGCTGTTTTCAGTGTGTGTGATCATGGCTCCACCATTGCTAGGAGTATAGCTGATCACAGTAAACTCCTTCATGGATTACTTATCATATTCATGATGCATACCTACCTGTAAGATATGAGGACTTACTGAAATCATAAAGGCTTCCCCGCATCTCTTAAGCCAAGTTGGAGACAGCATCCTAGGATGGTTGTTGCAAATTTCAGAGCAACAGGGTGGCAGGGGTTGTCCTGGAAACCATTAGTAACTTTGTATCTTTGTTAGGGTTTCTATTGCCCCTATAAAACACCATGACCAAAAAGCAAGTTGCAGAGAAAGAGTTTATTTAGCTCATGCTTCCAAGTTGTTGTTAATTAGTGAAGGAAATCAGGACAGAAACCCAGACAGGTCAGGATCCCGGAGGCCAGAGCCAATACAGAAACCATGGAGGGGTGCTGCTTACTGGCTTGCTTCACATGACTTACTCATCTTGCTTTTTTATATAGAACCCAGGACTACTAGCCAAGGGATGACACCTCCCACAATGGGCAGGGCCCACCCATTGATTACTAATTGAAAAAAATCCTTATAGCTGGATCTCATAGAGGCATTCCCTCAACTGAGGCTCCTTTCTCTCTGATGACTCTGGCTTGTGTCAATCTGACACACAAAACCAGGCAGTATACCCCAGTGGCTGGGGAGATGGGCATGGCTGTTCTCATGTGGATGCAAGATTTAGGTTTATAGCACATGTATGTACCTTTGTATGTGAGAGAGAGAGAGAAAGAGAGAAGAGGGAGATTCATTGGGAGGCAGCAATCAACAGACAGACAGACAGACAGACAGACACACACAAATACACATAGATAGATAGATAGATAGATAGATAGATAGATAGATAGATAGATGGATGGATGGATGGATGGATGGATAGATGGATAGATAGATAGATAGATAGATAGATGGATGGATGGATGGATGGATGGATGGATGGATGGATAGTTGGATGGCTAGACAGTTAGACTGGTCATGATGGTGGTGGTATCTGTATGGTAGCTGCAACATGCCAGTGCATAGGCTGTAGTTTCACAGATCTCTCTTCTTGTCACACTGAATTGAATTGTGATGTCAAAACTTGAATCACACCAGTATCTTAAAAACAAATAAGTGCATTCGCTCTCAACTCAGTCACTTGCTGCCTGCTTGATGCTTTCCTGTTTACTCATCTAAGCTCTGGAAATGTATTCATCTATTATTTGAAACACTATGAAAAATTCCCTTCCACTTGGGAGATGGGTCCCTTGGAAGATTCTTATTTGCTGTTCCACTCACTGTGTATGTATACTGGCTGTGCATGTATACAGGATGAAAATTCATACCCCAGTTTGTTGACCCCAAGCATGATATGGTGGTAGGTTGAGCAGGGAGGAAAGTGGATGAAATGACAGCCTATGGCTAAAAGGAGGGGAGGTCACTGTTCACTTGGACACTGCTGACGGTGTCTCTCAGCCATATGAAGGGTCATGCTTGGGGGAAGAGCAATGTCTGGGCTGAGTTATTCCATGGCTCTTGTAAGAATGACATTTTGGCAGAGAGAAACCTTCTCCATAGGGGAAGGTCTGCTGCAGACTTGGTATCTGTAGGAAAAGGCTTGACAGCCCACAGCCACCATCTTGAGCCTGCTGGGCTGGTGAGATCAGGGTGGCTGGTCGGAATATGTCTGGGATCATGCTAATTAGGGGACTGGGATGGTACTGATGAAGAGATTTGGGAAGGGCACAGCTGTGGGTCACCCAGCATCCAGACCTCATCAATGATCCAGGAAAGGAACTGGCTAGGTCCTGTGGCATCACTTTTCAGAAGGTTACACTATTGGCTCTGGGGAGGGTAAAGCTAAGGGCTGGAGACTGGCTAGTACTTGCATGTGGGATTTCTCTCTTCTTCTTCTGACCCTTCAGCTCTGCACTGCTTCTCAGGGTGTGTCTTTTTCCACACAGGAAATGCTCTACTAGACCCCTGAAGTATCTCTTCCTGACCAAGACATGCCTGTCTCAAAGAGCAGGAGAACCATGACTGTCCCCAGAAGGAATCCGTTGGCCTGCCTTCTGTGGATTCTGCTGCTATGGGGAGGGCATGGTGGCTGCCAGGCCCAGCGTGCAGGTGGGACATGAAATTTGTGTGTGTGTGTGTGTGTGTGTGTGTGTGTGCAAGTGAGGGTGTGATCCTGTTAATTAGCTTGTGACTGACTCAGTGTACCGGAGTGTCAGCAATATAGCAAGCATATCAACTGCCTGTCTATATGCAAGGACCATCTGTTTAAATGGGGCCTGAGAGAGAGTAATGTGCGAGCAAATGGGAGAGTGTGAAAGACTGTGAAAGACTGGACCTCTGTCTAAGAAAGAAAGAATGTGTGTAAGAGAATATGATGGTGTGAAGAATTTTTAAGAGGGGGTACTAAGAAGTTTCTTTTCAAAAATTTATTTATTTTTATGTGCCTTGGTGTTCTGCCTGCATGCCTGTACAAGGGTGCCAAGTCCTCCTGGAACTGGAGTTAGAAACCATTGTGAAACACCATGTGGGTGCTGGGAATTGAACTTGGGTCCTCTGGAAGAGCAGCCAGCGCTCTTAACCACTGGGCCATCTCTCTAGCCCTGTGAAGAGAGTTTTTGTGAGGTGAGAGAGGGTGAGTGAGTGTGTGAATCTGGGTTTTGCTTTTTGCCAATTTACAAATATAAGAGCATAACATAAGAGCATAATAAACTGAATAGTTCTCCCTTAGCTCTGCTTGCCTAGGGTATCCTTAGGCATACCTGCAGAATTCGCAGAGGGGGTGGGGAGACAGGACTGGAAAGACTCCACCCCTGCTGGTGGGTGGCTCCTCTTCTCTTCCTCTCTTCTGGCTCCTGTGGTGCATGTACCTTAGGAACCCAGCACCAGTGATGCCATTTCAGTCACCTCATCTGGGCGATGGTGCAGCTTCTTCATATGGCTTTATTAGTCAAGCTGCTTGGATAATTCTTATATATCTCTCCCCAGTTTCGTGAGCTTTCTGGGGTTAAGTCACCACATCTCCAGCTGATTGTCTGGTAATTCCTTTGAAAGGCCCTTGACATGGTGTGACAGATCTCTAAGTCCCCCTTAGGCAGACAAGTCCATCAAGTCCATTCCCTCATGCTGTCATGGGCCGCATCAGCCTTTGACCTTAGTCAACTTGATATTTCACAGAATATATTCTTTATGACCCTCATGTTTGTGCAACCATGTGTATGTGGCTGTTGCTGATTTTCCAAGTCTCTCATTTTGGAGGATTCCAGACAAGCTTCTCAGCAGCTCCCCTGTGTTTGTGCAGCTCTGTGAAGCTCAGAAAAGACATTTTCTCAAACAACCTAACTATGGAATGGATGGGTAGACCCTTTATTAAGGGCTTCTTTAAGGGGGAAAATTACACTAATGTTTTATTTTATTTAATTAAAAACATGTAGTTTATGTAGCATCCATTTTTATAAAATATAAGCATATGAAGCATTTTTGGAACTCTATATAGGATTATTTTAATTATATAAAAATATATATTTGGTATAGTTTCTCATGGTAAAATATGCTGGGAAGTGGACTTTATGAAGTCATGGAAATCCATGTGACCAGCCTGGAAACTTCTGAATGCTTCTAGCATTCAGTTAGGTACGGGAAAGTAGACTGTAGACCACCAGGCCTGGCATGTTCCCAACACCCACATAAAATCTAGATACCTAATAGAGCAAGTGCAGAGGTTGGGGGAGGCAGAAAGATTGTGGGGGGCTTATCAGGCAGTCAAGGCAAACCCCAGAAAACTCCAGGTTCAGTTAGAGATTCTGTCTCAGAACACTTTGAGAATACTAGAGAAGACATCCAAAGTCCTACTTCAGCCTCTGCACACATATCTCTGTGTAACAGACATGTCTGTACTAACACACACACACACACACACACATACACACACACACAGACACACAGACACACACACACACACACACACACACACACACACACACACACACACACTAGGAAAATGATATCACTTTCTAACCAAAGTTAAAGCAAAGAGCTTGGCACTTAGTAGCATCCCGTGGGCATAAATCACTTCAATAAGGTTACATATCCTCAGTTGGTCCTCCCTGTGACTCTGTAACGTCACCCTGCTGTGGGATGTCAGTAAGAGGCAGGACAGGCAGACTTTCCTGAGTCAAGTCTAAAGGAAGGAATTAAATCTGTACATTTCCCAACATTCATTCTCCCTTTAATCTTTCTCTCTCTGGTGCAGGTTGCAAAAGTGTACAGTATGATCTGGTCTTCCTCCTGGACACGTCTTCCAGTGTGGGCAAGGAGGACTTTGAGAAGGTCCGCCAGTGGGTAGCCAACCTGGTAGACACCTTTGAGGTGGGCCCTGGCCACACCCGTGTGGGGGTTGTACGTTACAGTGACAGGCCCACTACAGCTTTTGAACTGGGTCACTTCAGCTCCCGCGAGGAGGTGAAGGCTGCTGCAAGACGCATCACCTACCATGGCGGGAACACGAACACCGGCGATGCACTGCGTTATATCACCAGCCGCAGCTTCTCTGCCCAGGCAGGTGGCAGACCTGGGAACCGTGCCTTCAAGCAGGTGGCCATCCTGTTGACTGATGGCCGTAGCCAGGACCTGGTGCTGGATGCTGCAGCAGCTGCGCATGCAGCCGGCATCCGCATTTTCGCTGTTGGTGTGGGCGCAGCGTTAAAGGAGGAGCTGGATGAGATCGCTTCAGAACCCAAGTCTGCGCATGTCTTCCATGTTTCCGACTTCAATGCCATTGACAAGATCCGTGGCAAGCTGAGGCGTCGGCTTTGTGAAAGTGAGTTGCCCTGCCCTGCCTCCTTGTGGAGCTCTGTCTCCTCCCAAGGACATTCCCCACCTGCCACTTGAACAGGCAGCAGAGAGGACAGGCAGCAGTGTGTCAAGCTCAGAGGAGTCATGGTGGGCAAGATATAGAGGCAGGGCAGGTGAAGCCACCATTCCCTGGGGCTAATAGCCCACACCCAGCAGAGGCTGTCATTCAGACACCTGTTGGCTTCTCTCTCTTTGAGTAGAGGTGGGAAGGACTTGGGGCTTAAAAGTGACCTGCCTCCTCTTCATCTCTGGCCTGCTGACCTTCTAGAGTTTCTGAACCTTGAGGCAGAGCCTATCTGTTCTAAGTATATTGAGGTCTGTTGAGATGCACATAGTTCTGGACTGGACAAGTGCTTGTTTGAGTGGCTACTTTAACCTGGCTGTGTGATACTTTAAATTTGTGAGCTCCTGACAGTAAAGAGGTTTATTTTTTTTTATCTTTTTTAATTAAAAGAATAAAAATTTCAAAAGTTAAAAAATAGAGGCAGAGCCTCTATTGGCCCATAGAGCTTCTCCCAGAGAGTTCCACATGAGTGATCAGGATAGAAATTCGTGGCAGGATGACACAATGCATTGTGCCTGGAAGAACCAAATTGTCTGTATGCCCCAGGGACTGGTGACCTTCTGACATCTAAGGTGACTCAGCTTTCTTAACTTGTTTGCCTGGAATCTCTTGAGTGTAGTGGGGGAAAACCTGGGCATTGAATAACAGCAGACACACTGATACTGGCCTCAGTGCTGTCCTTGAATTCTGACCTCTAGGATTTTAGAGGGGTTTTTTAGAGGACTGCCCTCACCAGAATGTGAAGTGCAGAGAGATTTGTCTCTTTTCCCAGCCTGTCTGTGGTCGTCACCTCTCACCTCTTCCTTGTGGTGATATTTGTCCTTCTTGGGTAGAAGTCGATGCTGTGTGACAATCCCCTCCAGGCCCAGGAAGGGCTGTGTCTTGAGGCTGGAGAGAGGAAGAGGTGCTGGGACCAGAGTCTGACTCTCTTGCTGATTACTGCAGGGGAATGAGCAGTCCCTGGCTGGGAATCCCAGTGGGTTCTCTGCCAGGAGAGCAAGCAGCCTTGGGGACTTGGGGCAGTGGATGGGATCAATAGTGGGACAGGTAGGGATGGCTTAGATCAGTGGTTCTTCCTAATTCTGTGACCCTTTAATACAGTTCCTCATGTTGTAGTGACCCCCCCAACAATAAAATTATTTTTATTCTTACTTTATAACTGTAATTTGCCACTGGGACAGGTAGTAACTAAGACATCTGTGTTTTCTGATGGCATTAGGTGAACCAAGCAAAAATGTCCTTCAAAACCCTTAAGGGTTGAGAACACATAGGTTTAGAGCAAACATCCTCAGAAGGGTTCATCCCAGTGTGAAGAAACATAGCTTATTCCAGAAACTGGTGTGGCTCTAGATTTTCTTACCATAGTATGACTATCTGTGTTGTTGGTTAAGCCAGGGTTTAAATGAAATGGGCACTTATTGAGGCTCTGTGAGACCTTGTGCTGACTTCTGGGGTAGTAGACCCTGTGGTGGTGGATCCTTGTCTCCAGGTCAATAAAGATGCGTGAGCTATGCAAACACATACACAAAGCCAAACTGCAGCCTCAGGTATTAGGGGTAGCATTGCTGAGAATGCAGGGTGGGGGCTCTCTGGAGGAAGTGTGCTCAGGATAACGGTGAATGTGAGAGATTGACACAAGAGGTTAGGTGGGATCGAGGGATGCTTGACTACGATGATAGACATAGTCAACTATGACTATGTGAACTATGATACACCTGTGAACTGCTGTCACGGAGGACAGTGGCCTTGCTGACTCTTCCATATTCTAGGAGTTGAGTATAGAAGGTTTTGAGGTTAAGGTAAGGACACTGTAGATCTGTATATAGAGAGAAAGGTTGTGTGAGCAGTAGGGAGAAAGGTACCATCCCTTTACAATACAGCTGGAGACATGCAGAGAATGAGGTTTGGGAGACATCAGTACTGATGACTCATTCTGTTTGACATGAGACCACTGATGTCCAGAGGGCTAAGGGAAGATGACCTGTTTCCTGGTGTGCAAACAAGGAATCATTGACCATGGACTTAGCAATCGACTTTATTTAACCCTCGTTACAACCCAAATGTTCATTTCTTTTCCCAGATGCCAAGATCCTGACCAAAGACAAGCCATCCTTAGTAGTAGGTCAGGGGGGAAGGTGGGTTGGAGAGAAAAATAATAGACAGGGCAGAGCTGGGCTTAAGGACTGATGTAGGTTCAGGCTGGATAGAAGTCTAGGCCTAGAGGAGCTTCAGAGTAATGTCCGAGTCCTGGCAGAGGGGGCAGGAATCTAGCATGCAAGTTCAGGGGTCATGCTCCACATGTCATCCCAGCATGCCTTGAGTTAGATTTCTGAGAAGCCAGAGGCACCTGGCATTGACCACTAACATTTTTCCATCTTGCTGGGCTGTTTCAGGCTGGTTCTAGATCTTGGCAAGCTGAATGGGGATGGCAGAAAAGACCATCCAAGGGGAGGCCCTGAGACATACTGCCCAGCTAATAGGGCAGCAGGGCTGGGAGCAGGATGCTTGTCTACCCGCTATCCTGCACAGGTTGGACTCCTCCAACTGGGACTACTGGCGAGGACTCACCATCACCAGTCTTGCCTCTGAATTAGGGTCAATGCTTCAGAGCACAAGTGACAGAAAACCCTGGTCTCTGGGGTCATACACATGTTCCCAGATATACAATGTGTATGATTGCATGCGATGTGAAGTATCTTGTTTTTATTATGTATACTTGGTTGTGGTTATTTCCTCAGGAAGCAGACGGGTCGTATTGGTAGGTTCTGTGGGAAGTAGGAGTGAGTTAGTGGGGCATGGGTAAGATCAATTCATTGTATACATATATAAAGTTCTTGAAGAATCCTAACACCATATTATTAAAAAAACAATTTTCAGATATCAGTATTAGTACCCCCTCATCACTGTGTATTCCAAAATCATGCTGTAAATTGAGATACAAGACTTAGATTGCTTTGTTTTTAAGGCAGGTGCATTTGTTACCCAGCTGAACTGTATCCTGAGCTCTATGAGATTTTTAAATGACATATTTGTTTGCTTGCTTATTCATATTTGTCTCTGTGTGTGCATGTATGTGCAGGTGTACACACCTGTGCATGTGTGGGAGCCAAAGGAGAGCATCAGCTGACTTACTCTATCCCTCTCTGCCTGTTTCTTTGAAGCAGGGTTTCCTGGGTTAGGTTGGAAGCCAAAAGACCCCCATGGTTCTCCTGTTCTGCTGACTGCAGAGCTGGGCTTTGCAGATATTTGTTATGTGGGTGCTGGGATCATCACTGTGGTCCTTACAACAAGATCTCTTAGCTAGCAGGCCACCTCTGCAGCCCTGATGTTTACTTCTAATGGTGAAATTATGGTAGTTCAATGGCACAGATAATGAATCTGACCCTGGTTAAAGTATTCTTCAGATCCTGGAAGTTGTTCTCAGGGTGCCTTATACAAATCTTTGGATAAGACCTACAGGAGACATCTATTTGTCATGCTTCACCACTAGAAATAGACCATGTTATTTTTTTCTATCTCCCTGCTCTAGATTTCCCCCGTTCTCTTGTGTGCTTTGGAATTTACTTGTTAGTTATGTCTCTCCACTGCCCAAATGGTGATGTTAGTACCGATCTTGTAGATATTGATCCTGTTCTTATAGCTTCTGCCTGAGGTCAGGCAGAGCATCTCTACATTTCAGGCAGAGGTGCCAGGATGAGGCCTTAGTCCATCCTGAGGCCCAGTGCCCTGCAAAACACCAGCCTGTATCTCAGCCTCATAAACCATGCTGATGCCTGATCTGTATTTCTTTTAAAAATTATTTGAAATATCTTTTGATGCTATAATACAATTATATCATTTCCCTCTCCCCTTTCTTCCCTCTAACCTCTCTATTAAATTCATGACTTCTTTTACTTTAATTATTATAACACATAAATGTGTGTGTTTAAATATACACATACAGCCCACTTAAACCAGAAAACATTGCATGTATGTTTGTTTTTTAAAGGTCAAAGGTCAGGTGACTTCACAGAGTGAATTTATGTCTCATTCCTCTGTTTCTAATCATAGGTAGCTGTCTATGGAGTGATGCTGTCTGTTGTGAGAAGCAGAAAGCAGGTTTGACGCAAGGTGTTCTCATGAAAGTTATGTTTGAAGGATGTATGAGTGGGTGAATGAATGGGTGAATTCATGAGAACTGAGGAAAACCTTTGCACAGGAAATTCTCAGCTATTTCCTGGAAGAACCGAAAAGGAGTTCCTACTCCGTTCTACCCTGGTTGCTGCCTCCCTTGGCCTGGCCCTGTGGACTGAGACATCCATCAGCCACCCCAAGGCTCCAGGTGATGCCACTGTGCCTCCTGGGACTAGGAACAGGGTACAGGGTTGAATGGATGTGTGTGTGGTTGGAGAAGATGCCAGCACAAGCTTTTCATTGCCCTTTAGAGTTCTGTGCCATGCAAACTTAAGACAGGAGGAGGCCATTTCCCAGGAGGCCTGGCAATCAGTCTAGTTCCCACAGAGCAGGTCATGTGACTGCTCATAGTTTATTGTCTTGCCCTGCAGAAGAAATAGGCTGAATATTTAAGTCTTAAATCAAATGATATTGTTTAATATTTGGAAGTAGAGAGTTACTATCCCTTCTCCTTCGAGGGAGGGAGTTTTATTCCAAAGAAAAGCCACGAGTCAGGGAAGGTATCAGGAGAGACAGATGCAACTAGATTCAGAAGGACATATGTTCACTAGGAGACCCTCAAGAAATTCACATGGGCCCTCCATAGTCCAGATTCTCCAAATGCCTGAGAAGAAGTGAGATTTAAGTTAATGCTTAACCACCCAGGGAGAAGGCAGTTTTTGTAAACACAGCTGGGAGATGAAGAGAGACTGGTCTGTTCTGGTGACAATTGAAACAAAATCTCCTTACAGTCACTTTGAGTATAAACAAAGCAAAACAAAATAAAAAAGGCTAACAATAACATAGTGGAAACATCTGGGAAGATCAAATCAAGGCACATCACAGAATCCAGACACCGGGCATAGTTTCTGCACATGGGCAATGTCTGTGAGTGGCACTGCAGCCTGAACTGAATGAGAACCAACCTGAAAACAGACTTCAGATTGACTAACACTGTGAATGGTGATGCTGAATGAGGTACTGTGATACTGATGGTGATGATTTGAGTGGAGTTTGACCTTTGTGATGCAGAATGGGCTGATGCTGAATGGAGGTGTTGCTGATGTTGGTAAAGCTGAATGGCGTCTGGTTGCTTTCAAAGTTTATATGCCCGAATTTTCAGCCAGCATAGCTACTGAGTGGGAAAAGGGCAGCTTATAGGGTGAGCAGACTTTTGGGGCTGCCCAGGGTGATGGGTCTTACTGTCTCCTTGACTTTAGACAGATCCAGAGGAGTGTCTCCATGTCACCGTATCAGCTCCCTATTCTCTGTAGCCTGAGTGGAGTTCTCAGGAGATCCAGTCTCAGCTTCAGCTTCCTACGGTGTGTGGGGTTGAGGCTGTTCTGTGGACGGACTTAAACCAGAGCCTTGGCTGTAATTAAGAGCTTTCTCTACCCTGGTGGACTCTGTGGTAGCCACAGAACAATCTTTATATAGCTTATCTCCCATGTGAACGGGTCTCTGGAATTCCAGTCGCTGCTGTGGAGGAAGCCTCCACCTACTTCTATTCTGAGGATAGGCTGTGGTGGTCCACTTTCATCTGTCCCAGTAGGCAAGGGGGTGATTCTGGTCCTTGCTTTCCTTGTTGAGTTGAGACACTGGCCTGGATTTGGAGAAGGGGCTGTCTCTGTGCTCCAGTGGTCCTTTAACCCTCAAGATGTATACACATTCCCCATTTACTCTTCTTTTGTTCGCTTAGCTCACTTCTATTCCCAGTGTAAAGTTGATCACTGCATGTCCCACTTGCCAGTATGACTAGGGATGGGATGAGCGAGGCTTGTTCCATGTGAGGAGGAGAGTAAATCTGTTACTTTAGTGTGCATCTAGTGTTCTCATTAGAGAAAACCTACCCTGCGTTTTGATTGGTGTTTGACAATGCTGTCTCCTTCACCCCCTGAGGTCTGTGGGTGGTGGTAGCCCTTATTTGGCATCTAGTTTGCTAACACCAAGAGATCCTACACCATACACACAACACTGACATAGCACACACAATTCATACCTCCCATAAACCCTCACATTCCATACCTGCATGAACAACACACACCCACACCCACACACACACACACTTGACACTCCACATACACATACAAGCTTATACATTGTGCCTCTAGGAGCAAGTGTATGACCACAGAGAGACCCACCCATCTCTTCTCTCTGGGTGGATCTAGAGGCTGGAGAGAAATGGGTGGCCGTCCAGCTGTGGGTTTTGAGTGCCACGTTGGGCCTGTGGCTTGGCACTGAGGATCACATGGGCCACAAGATGCAGCTGGTCCAGGCCCCACCCTCTCTGAAGGTCACTGTGAGTTCTTTTCGGGAAGCTTGTCGTGTCCTTGCTGCCCACTGGAAAGGGTAATCTTGCTAATTAACTCTGATTGCTGGCCAGGAAATTATATTAGAATGTGACTGGAATGGATGAGAAACCGAGAACTGCCCTTCATTTACTGTTAATGAATTAGCTTTCCATACACGTGCTTAAGAAAAACTTCAGGGCTCTGCCCAGCCACATCCAAGCCTGCTTACAACATGCCCTTGGCTGAATCCTGTCCCTGCTCATAGAGCTGACATATTCTGCCCTCCACTATTGCTGAATTAGAGTGAGCAGCTCTGTATCATCTTCCAGAAAAAAGGGGGTCTTATCTCTAGTGTCAGGAATGCACCCATCCCGTCTCCTTTCATTCCTGAGGACTTTTTTGTTGTTGTTGTTCTTTGCTGTATAGAATGATAAAGTCTCATGTGCTTATGAGACTGTTCCTGCAGGCTGTTTATTTTCTAAGTTTTAAGTTTATTTATTTGTTTGGTGTAGGAGTCATACATGTGGAGGTCAGAGAGTCTTGTCCTGGGTCAGTCTTGTCTTTCTACTATGTGCGGTTCGGGTATTTTTTTTTTTTTTTTTTTTTTTTTTTTTATTCGATATAATTTATTTACATTTCAAATGATTTCCCCTCTTCTAGCCCCCCCCACTCCCCGAAAGTCCCGTACGCCCCCTTCTCGTCCCCTGTCCTCCCACCCACCCCTTCCCACTTCCCCGTTCTGGTTTTGCTGAATACTGTTTCACTGAGTCTTTCCAGAACCAGGGGCCACTCCTCCTTTCTTCTTGTACCTCATTTGATGTGTGGATTATGTTTTGGGTATTCCAGTTTTCTAGGTTAATATCCACTTATTAGTGAGTGCATACCATGATTCACCTTTTGAGTCTGGGTTACCTCACTTAGTATGATATTCTCTAGCTCCATCCATTTGCCTAAGAATTTCATGAATTCATTGTTTCTAATGGCTGAATAGTACTCCATTGTGTAGATATACCACATTTTGCGGTTCGGGTATTGAACTCGCTTAATCAAGCTTGGCAGCATGCACCTTTATCTGGAAAGCTATCTCGGAGGCCCTCCTGCAGGTTGCTTCTTAGCCAGGGTCAAGGTGCATGAGCCAGGGTCAAGGTGCATGAGCCAGGGTCAAGGTGCATGAGCCAGGGTTACATAGATGCAGAGGAAAGTGCTGGGCAAACCACAGTACCTGCAGCTGGTCCCTGCACTGGCTTCCCAGCTCCCTTCTTTTCTCTGTGACCTAAGTAACCTTCTGCCTCATCAGTCAGGATGATGTCACACAACCCACAACCCACCTTAGAAAGCAGTGGTTCTCAAGCTCCCTGACTGTGATTCTTTAGCACAGTTCCTCATGTCGTGATGACCCCCAACTGTGAAATTATCTTTGTTGCTGCCTCAAAACTGTAATTCTGCTACTGCTATGATCATAATGTAAATGTCTTTTTGTTTGTTTGTTTGTTTTTTTGAGACAGGGTTTCTCTGTGTATCCCTGGCTGTCCTAGAACTCATTCTGTAGACCAGGCTGGCCTCAAACTCAGAAATCTGCCTGCCTCTGCCTCCCAAGTGCTGGGATTAAAGGCATGCGCCACCACTGCCCAGTAAATGTCTATGTTTTATGATGGTCTTAGGTAACCCTTGTGAAGGACCACCAAAGGGATCATGACCCACAGGTTGAGAACCAGGAAGTATTTGACATTCTCATGGGATGGCCCTGAGTATAGGCTCTAAGTGCATACAATCATGCTTAAATGTCAATAATACATGAATGTGATCAAGTCTAGTACATTTTACTTTCTCAGTTTTTGTCATTGTCATCATTGTTTTATTTACCATGAGCTTTGAGGTCTGACTCCCATGATCAAGTCTAGTACATTTTACTTTCTCAATTTATGTCATTGTCATCATTGTTGTCATCATCGTTGTCATAATAATCATCACAATAATCATCATCACAATTATCACCATCTGTCTTTGCTGTTATCTATTCTTAGAGGAATCCATAGAAACAATGTTTTCCCTAACTTCTCCTTCTTGAAAGTTGAAATACTATAATATGCGATTGCTTATGTTTTATGTGCTAAGCTTTACAAGCCCACAAACCAGTGTATTTCAGGTTGACTTCAAACACCTGTGGTTGACCCATAGGCATGGTATAATGCCAGATTTCTGTGAACGCCTAACTAGGTCTACCAGGGTGGGGGTCCTGGGCTGTTCTACCATTTTTCTCTTGTTTGGAGAGAATGTGACTTTTTAGCATGAGGGTCAGTCATGGGAGTCAGACCTCAAAGCTCATGTTAAAATACAAGCTTCTTTCTTTATTTAGATAAATGATGTGTTTGTATCACAGTTTTCTTTTAGTTTTAGATTTCTTCTTTATCAACCAAATGAACACAGCCTTGTTCCTGCCTCAGTTTCCTTATCTGCCAGATTGATAGGATGGATACAAATTCAGTTGACAGCTGGCTATGGCTGTAAATGACACTAATATTATTGCTATTATATGTTTTATGGAAAGACCATAAAAATGGAATCAAAGTACACTAAACAATAGGGACTCAATCTTTCCATCACAGGAAGGGCACCAAGTAGAATCTGAAGATTGTCTTTGTGAATTCTGTAAAGAGAACTGTCCCATACAGGATAAAAGGCCTGCCATGGTCCACTGTGGTAGGTTGCTAGTGATCACCCTCGGGCTAATTCTGAAAGGCATCCATATTTAAATGCTTGATTTTTGGACTCCTGACATGTTTTGTCCAGGTGTCCTTTCTAACTTGACTGCCTTTCCTGGAGCAGTAAGCTGGCTATAGCAGAGGCCATGTGGTAATGATTGCACTGTCCTTTGTCCTTTGCAGACCGTTTTCTGAACCTCATAACATATTTTAATGTGGTAACTGAATATCTGACATCACTGTCACCTGCCCCCAGGTTCTTAGGTGATCTCAGCAGGATATTTCTCAGGGCCTCCATCCCCTTGGGGACTGAATGTGAAATGTGTCATTGAAAGTGTTCTCCTCTTACTTTCTGTGTCTTGGTCAATATCATGATTACAACTGGCCACTCCAAATACAGCTTCTCTCCGTCACCACCCTGTGCTACTCATAGATTCCTATCCTATCCGTATACCTTCTCAGGCCTCAGAATGCCTCTGTGGAACTGGAAAATGATGCGAGCTAAGCTATTCACTGTGTCCAGTCTTTCCAGACCCGGCAGTGGGGTCTGTGTCAGCCCCATCAGTGTGGTGCTGGTGCCATTCTGGTAAGTGAGCTGCATCTTCCTAGATATGACAGTCCTAGTCACTATAGTCATGTTTTATCAAAGTATTCCAGCCTACGGAGAGATGACTGAATTTCAAATTGTAGTTCTTGATTTTTGAGTTGATAAAGTGGTAATTTATAGTGACCACAAGTAAATTGATGTTTGCAATAAGTATTTATATATAAAAAGTATACACACAAAATCTATATATAAATTAGGTTATGTATATAAAGATACATCCTTATAATTAAACCAATTTCCCTAGTTAAATGCTTTCTAGCTGAACAGTTAGCAAACAAGTGGGGACATGAGGTGACACAGTGTCTCAGGGCCTTCCAAGAAATGTGGCTGACTAATTAAATGCTTCTGATTCACACTGTACTTACTTGAAGACTGGAAGCAACAGTCGTCTATGCTGTATACCTCCAGTGTCTTCTTTAACTGTAAAATGTGCTTGTTTTGTTTTTGCCCCTTGCATTACATTGGCTTGGGTTTCTTGAATTTAACCATAAATGCAGGCATAAATTTATACACTAGTTATAAAGACACACAGTTACATTCATGCAGTGTAGGAACACCTAGACCCAGTTGTGCATGTGACTGCTAACTAGTCAGAGCCTGGGCTTTGGTTTTCTGTATATTAATCACTCATGTCAAATGTGAACTGTCATTGGAGGTGGGCTCTGAACGACAGACTCTCTTTTCCAGACAATGGCTGGCATTTGATCTGCCACCAAAGCTAAAGGGTTGACTTTAAGTTAGAGCATAGTCTGGCCACCTCTTATCACCTCTACTCCATCTCTCCTAGTTTTATTTGTGTTGTCTTGATGGACTGTCTGAATAAAAAGCAACTTGAGTGGAGAAAGGCCTGACTTTCGCTCAAAATTCCAAGTTAGAATCAATAATTGCTGAGACAACACAGCAGGGAGAAGGTTGCAACAGCTAGTCACATAACATGCTCGATCAAGGGCAGACAGAGATCTTATACATACTTGGCTCACTTGCTTATTCTCTCCTCTCTTATAGAGTTCAGGACCCCTGCCTAGGGAATAGTGTCACCCACAGTGGGCTAGTTCTTCCAATATCAATTAACTTAGTAAAGAAAATCCCTCACATAATATGCACATAGGCCAATCTGACTTAAATGATTCCTTAACTAATATTCATTTCCCAGGTGGTTCTAGGTTGTGTCAAGTTGACAGTTAAAAATTATCACTGTACTTTAGGCTCAAGCCATTGTTGTCAGTTGTCAGGCAATAAGGCAACCCCTTTGGTCTCTGATTATTCTCCTGTCCTGTCACATCATGATAGTCCTTATCTAGGACACTTTTTGGCCCCATCCTCTGCCCTTAATTTTCCTTTGTTGGGCATACTAAAGCCATGGTGTCTGATTTTTTTTCCACTTTATATTCTTGCCTGAACTTCCTGTGAGTCCCTTGTCTCTTTCCTGCCTTCATTTTCTTCCCTCCATCCTCTCATGGTTGAGACATCTCTGGTCCTCACTCAATATCTCGTCATTGTCACACCCCTACCTCAGTAACCTACTCATTACAGTTCATCTCTTTTGTTGGACATAGCTCCCATGGATAGAAGACTTGTCATGTGATTCACTTTTTGCTCAGGTTGGTGCCAGGTATATAGTTGGCATTAAAGATATGGAATAAAGAATACGAAGTTTGCTTCTGAATGGCTTGCCTTCTATTAGGCACTGAGGGGTGATAATCACTGTCTTGCTGACTGGAATGTGTTACCAGGGTAGTCTAGAGTTCTGCTGGCCCCCAGTGTTCTGCTATGCCTCTATTTTCTGCCGCTTTCTGGGAACCATAGTCACAGTCTCTAGTGACACCTACTGGTGCTGGGCCAAGGAACATTCCCATGGAAGGAATTTAACCTGTGCCCTGGGCCACCTACAACTTTGGATGAAGGGTGTCCCTTTCAGACTTCCTTGGATAGTGACGCCCCCAAAATGAGCTCCACTGTCCCAGTGAGCCTCTTTAGGAGTAGAATGTCACCTTCTACCTAGTTTCTAACACACTTGTCTTTGCCCTCCTGAGCAGGGGTCTCTTAATTGCCTTTCAGAGCAATCCCTGCCTCAGGCCCACCCTTTTTCCTGACTTTGCCTCTTGTTCTTCAGAAGTTCTTGTTTCCTGTCTCCACTGCCAACTAGTGTCCTTCAGCCACAGCCCTTCAGCCTCTGGAATTCTGCAGTTGCTTTCTGTGGCTTCCCGTTTCCTGATTGTTCTCCTTGCATCTCAGCTCAGATGTCCACTTGGGGGTCCAGTGCTCATCCTGGAAGCACAGTCGCCACCCCATCCCCATATAAGTCTATTTCCTCTGCAGTGAGAGTGATACATCTGGACAGTTTGCTTGTTTGCATTGGCCTCTGTGCCTTCCTTTAACACATAGATACAAATAAGGAGAGAGTCCCTGATTTCAGTCATGTGCTTGTATTCCATCCAAAAGCTGTAACACATGTGTTGGACACGTGGAAAATATGTCTTGGCTGAAGGAATGAATAGATGAATGAGTGGTACTCATTAGATGCCAGTGTCATGCCTGGCACTACCTTTGCACCATCCTACTTGACCTTTGTCCCAGATGGGGATGGGATTCAGATTGTGATTCTTCCCTCTATGTTTGGAAAGAGGCACATAAGGTCTGTTGAGGCCTGTGCAACCCAAGATTCTCTATTCTCAGACTCAGGGACAAATTCTTCCAACTCAACTCTGTTTTAGCTTTTCTTTATGCAGCAAGAAGTACGTGGTTGGTGCAGGAGAGGAGAGATGGCTCTGCAGGACCCTACCTTGTCATCGTTTAATCGTTTAGTTGAAAGATCTCTAGTCTACAAGCACGGAAGTGTAGGTTTGCTATCGTGGAAGGCTCAGCTCTGTCTTCTCCCTTCACACTACAACTGCTGTTTTCTGGGAGAGAAGCAAATGGTGAGGGATTGTGTGACCACTAAGCACAGCTGTCTGCACTTTCTAGCAGGAGTTTTTTCTAGTATTGCTCTGTCTGCCGCATACCCTAGCAGACTACCTCTGGGTCTTATACAAATGTTCTCAAGAAGCACAGCACCATGTCCATGCCTCTACAACTCAGAAGTCCTAGGAGGTGTGGATCATCTAGCCAGAGGAGCTAGGGCTTGTGCACAGGAAGTCATATACTTTGGCCTTGTCTTAGACAGGGTTACTATTGCTGTGATAAAACACCATGGACCAGACAAACGTGGGGAGGAAAGGGTTTATTTGACTTACACTTCCACAGTTCATCACTGAAGGAAGTCGGCACAGGATCCTGGTGGCAGGAGATGATGCAGAGGTTATGGATGGATGCTGCTTACTGACTTGCTCCTTATGACTTGCTCACCATGCTTTCTAATAGAACCCAGGGCCACTAACCCAGGGATGGCACTACCCATAATGGCCTGGGCCTTCCTACATCAATTACTAATTAAGAAAACACCTTACAGCCAGATCATAGGGAGGCATTTACTTAGTTGAGGTTTCCTCCTTTTAGATGACTCCAGCCTGTGTCAGGTTAACATAAACTAGCCAGCAAAGTCCTGGATGAAATATAGCACCAGGAGATGTCCAAAATGTCCCAGAATAGGTAGCAAGGGTAGAACTGAGCATAGAAACACAGTGTCAGGCTCCTGGGTAGTGACTTTTTCTCATGATCAACATTGTGGCCTTTGGATATGATTTCTCACACACACACACACACACACACACACACACACACACACACACACACACACCTTTAATAAGTAGTTCAATTATAGATTACTGATAATTATGTTTCTCCTGAAGCCCTGTTCAGAGGTTGCATGAGGACCCATGTGTGCTTGCTGTTGGACAATGGGCTGTTTTTCTCTTATGTCCAAAATACTTTCCAAGGCTGGGATCAAATGGATAATAGTTGAAAGTACACATACTTAGACTGGATTCCCTGGGTCCATGTCTACCTCCGCCACTTGCTGGCTTTGTGATTCTGGATAAATTTCTTAATATCACAGAATTTCGTTTTCCTCATTGTATGCTATAGCAAATGAATCTTATAGGTACAGAGTTGGCAAAGATGCCTCTGCAGGTCAGAACTGATCAAAAGCCAGAGGGTATTTCAGAAGATAGCAAGCCAACAGGATGTTATATATGCAGGCTTTAGAGATGTACAATAGTCCCTGGTCAGGTGACTCTCCCTCCAGAGAGGCTATGTTGTGCTGAGGACTGGATATAGGAGACTTCTTGCTGAATTGCCACCTTTTAGCAGTGTGAGCCTTGGGAAGCTCCTGCCTGCTGCATACCCTACTTTGCACATCTATAATTAAGGGCATCTACCTCATGAAGCTGTGGTGAGAATGCAATTAAGTATGCTAATTATTTTTACATGATTTCCAACAGTGTATGCTGCACAGCAAGTCGTCTACATATGTCTTCCGGTCCTGGATATAATTCTGTCTCCCAATTGAGTAGTGAAGAAGCCAGAAACAGCGCACACAGCATGCCCGATATTGAATCTAGACATATGACCACCCCATCTCTGGGAAGCTATTAGGGATTTAATGTCTATTAATGTTATTTCTAACATTGTTGTATATGGTACAGTATTTTCTGCCTACATAAAATAAGAGAGAAGAGACAACCCCTAGATGACACAGTTGGAGCATTGGAGGAACTGGGCTATGTCTATAGGTGTTTGAGTCATCTTTTCCCTCCTCCATCCTTTCTATTTTCTACTCAGAATATCATCGTCTCCCTGTGGTTATCTGCCCCCAGAGATGCCTTCCAGAAGGTGATGGATGAGTAGCAAATGATCCTTAGCCAGGCACCAGCTTCATGCCTGGCCTCTCTTCTTTCTGCTGATAGCCCCCATCCCCCACCCAGGACCTGTCATCTCCACTACAGGAATCGAGGTTTGAGGTGGGGTTTAAATGCAGGTACTCCTCCTACCTGATGAGCTCACCAACTTTTCTTAGATATTAGCTGTATAATAGGAACCAGTTTTACTTAGAGTGGTGGTGTGTGTTCAGTCCTGGGTCAGGCGACTTGGCACACAATAGGCTCACAATGACTGCCAATTTCCTCTTTTATAAACTGGAAAAAATCTGCATGAGACTAAAGGTGTGTCCTATGAAGAGAGCCATGGACATGCCAACATAAAGCACTGGATGTCAGAAGCCTTTCCCATCCATAGCATGCAAAAATGGGATCTTTGTCTATACAGTAAATCGAGGGCAAGTAAGTTCAAGTGATTTTCCAGAAGACTGAAATAGGTGTCTAGTGCTACTCCTTGGGGCAGTGCCTCTGACTAGCTCTTGGCATTGTGGGGCCTGATCTGTGTAAAGACACGAGTGTCCCTGTGTTCTCCTGAGAAACACGAGGCATTTGCTCTACACCTAGAGTGCAGTGGATGAGTAGCAGTATGGGGATGACAAGCAGGTCCTGAGGGAGCAGGGACTTTGCAATCACCCTCATCAGTTCTTAGGTTTGTAGGAAGAGAATGTAACCAGCTAGGAACTTACTAAATCTATCCTTTGATTCCTTAGCTCTTGTTCCTGCTTTAATTCCAGAACTAAATGTTCAAGTGGATCCTCAGTGATTATCAGATAAATCCATGTACATGGGGTAATGAAGGGACTCTGCTCTGCCAGTAGCTCCTCTCCCAGGGAAATAATACATTAGTCCCCATAATCCATTACTTCTCCTCACCACATCCAGAAACTCAAACTTTCAGAGAATTCTCTGCCCCACATCTTAGTGAAGCTCAGACGTGGGTTTTTGCAAGTTCAGTTGCATTCAATTGCAAAGGGAGAAAAACTCAACTATAGCAACATAAGCAATTACAGATCAGTCATATTTTGTGTGTGTGTGGGGGGGGGGACATGGACTGAGAACACTCTTCTTTCTGTAACCAAAAGAAGTAAACAGTGGGAATTATGTTGATGGCTAATAGTGACTGTCATACCCCAAACTGGGAACTTTGGAGCCTGTGATATGATCACATTAGCCCATCAAAACTATGGTGAACAGGGTATCTCAAAAACTGCAGTCTACCAACCACATTTCCCTCTCAGGTCAGGGGTCACTGGTTGTTTCTGTTTGGCTTAAAGTAGAGGCCTGGGCACAATGGAGGTACTGGTCATATGCACTGGAACTGAGACCCAGCCACCCACTGGGTGCATACACCCTTAACCGTGACTTGAGTATTGCGCTGCTAGTTCCTCCGGAATTTAGTCTTTCTCAGGAGGGGTCTTTCTCCAGGTAGGAATGAGTGGGAACACCCCAGCCCACACAAGCAGCTAAAAGCAGGGCTGTGATATGTTCTGCTATCCATCCCTGTGTCCTTTGTACAAGGTGGCAGGCACTTTAGAACATATCTAGAGCCCAGTTTATATTTCAGTTGAACGAATAGTGAATGTGGAAATAAGTGGGCCATTACCTGAGATGATAGAGATATCTTTCTGCAGGGAACTGGAGAATAAGCAGCCCAGCTACTCTGGGCTTGGGGTACCATGCCTGCCTACCTGAAAACAGACCATGTTAGCTACTTTTTGTGTCACTGTGCCCTGACATGGGAAGCAATTTTTCAGAAGAAAATAGTTTTATTTATTTATTTTTTTATGATTTCAAAGGGTTTTAGTCCATCCCAGGACAGCATGGAAGAGTACCTCAGTTTATGGCAATGGGAGCCTGTGGCAGAAACTGCTCAGGTCACAGCCATTAGGAAACGGAGACACAATTTCATTACAGTATAACCTTTCAAGTCCTTTTGCTTGAAATGCTTCTGCTAGGTGAGCTCATGCACCCAATGTTGCCAGGCTCTCTCAAAACAGTGCCACTAGCAAGAGACAGGAGAATTGAAACCGTGAAACAGGGGGTGCATGTCAGAATCAACCATGGCATGGGTGAACCCCAAGGCCCCTAGCATTGTTGGGAAGCCTGGCTGGGGAGTTATTGGGGGGGGGGCTTGTGTCATCTGTGCTGACTTACCAGATGAACTATGCATTCCCACTTGGGCCTATTGAATGGAAAAGATGTAGCAAGGACCTGTGATGAAGGCCTTTGGCAATCTGCAGTTCTTTCAGGAATGATTCCTTAAAGCAGTGTGGATGTCTTTCCCAACAAGACAGCCAGTCTCTCTGTGTCTGTGATCTTTAGATTGGCCTTGCCATCTAAGTCTTCAAACCAGGTCCTTCCTTCCTTTCCATAGGATATAAACAGATATGATTCAGTGACTCAGATTGCTCTGGGCTCCAGCCCTCAGCCTTTAGGGTTTTACTCACCATCCTAGACAGAGCCTTTGCGTCAACTTCATTTACAGTGTAGACTCATTCCAATGACTTGCCATGCCAAACTTGTCTTTCTGGAGGGCTGCCAGAGTTGGGGCAATCGTTCACCACCCCACAGCTGCAGGATGTTCTGGGAGAAGCTGTTTAAATAGTGCCCAGTGCTCTACTGATGCCCTCAGATTTGGCCTAGTCAGACAGCCTGGTACTGCTTCCAAAATAATGTTTTCCATGGGGTCATCAGACACATTGGTGCCTTCTAGGATTAACATTAAAACCCATCCTTGAAAGAAGGGCACTTCTCATTCTCTTTACTGCTGTGGGTTAACGGGGACCCAACAGCCTTGCTCTCAAATGTTAGTGTCCCCACATAGGAAAAGTGACCAGCTGCTGCTCATACAGAATGGTGGAAAAGGCTGATGATTAAAATAATAATACATGATAGCTAGATTGCTTCCTGGGCAGGGCTGGGTCACAGGGAGGTTAGCAGGTGTCTCGCTGGCTGATTTTAGGACAGTTCCTCTTTTCTCCAGCCCAGTTGCCAAGGCAGCCTTGTCAGGGGGCATTGGGGATGGGTCTCCCCTTCCAAGATGTTTGCATCATGGGAGACTTAATGTCCTCTCACTGGTAGGTGAGTCCTGCAGTCAGCACTAGAACCAGGCACTTGAAAACCCAGAGCTAAGGTTCATTCTCAGCCTCTCAGAGAGACCTAAAGAGTTCTTTTACCTTTCAACTGCATTTTAAGATTGAAGGCTTGTGAAGACTTCAAAGTAAGATATTAGTACAGTGTAGTGTAATAATTTTTTTAGTTAGATGGCTTATTCCCTGGCTTTTGTCTGAGGTATTTTGCTTCTTCTGGTATTTAAATTCATAGGACTTGCTACTGAAGCACCTGAAAGTGGCCCAAGTGGCACTTGTCTGGTGTTCCCACCCTCTGGGACATAATTCCCATTTGCCCAATGACCCACTGACCTAGACTTCTCATATATGTGTTCATACCCCATAAATTGATTTTCCTCAGCTTATATCTCCCTTAATTCTCATATCTGTTGGACTCAATCACATTGTTTTGGGTAGGCTAGCAGGTACACCTATAGCCTGAGTCTCCTAGCACTGTCCTGGTGTCACTGACCCCTGATTTTGTGTTGCTGATATTGATTTGCTTTATATATCAATGTGGCTCCCATTGATATATAAAGTCACGAGCAATGGCATGATCATGTCTTTCTGTAGTATGATATTTGGAGTCCATACTTAACAATGACGTAAGTGCACAAAAGGGTTAAAGAATAGGGGGTGCCCAGTACCCTCCTTGTCCACCTCTTTACTGTAAGTAGAGTGGGACTTGTTGCTCTTACAGTCCACAGGGAGATGGTAGGCATGTTTTCTTACCCATCTGTTTCCTTTTGCTGTTTTTCAGACGTGCTCTGCCCTAGCGTCCGAGTAGAAGGAGATCGGTTTAAACATACCAATGGAGGAACTAAGGAAATCACAGGTAAGAGAGACTCCAATACACAGGGTTGCTTTCATGTGCAGCTTATAGACATAAGGGTGGCCTCTCTGACTCTTTCTTCATTTTCATCTGTCACCAGTGTCCTGGTGGAATGGTTTGAACCATGCGGGTGGCAATGATCCCTCAGCAGTGAGGAACCCTATACAGTGTTCCCTTTGGCAGGATGGGGCCATCTAAAAACGTTCATTCCAAAGACTACAGCTGGAGTTGGTGAATAAGCCAGCAAATAAGGGCAGATATTGATTAGATGAATGAATAAGTGGAGGGACTTCAGAGAGGAGGGGGTGGATCAGCATCATAAATGGATGGGAAACTCAGCAGATGGGAAAGCAGATATGTGACTGAAGATCTGATGCAGAGAGAAGCATTCAGGGGTTCTTCAAAGACCATCTCCAACAATGCCAGGCAGAAGGGCCATGGTAGCTTGGTTGATATGAGGAGTTGGTATCTGCATTGCTCTGTGTTGTGCATTGGTTACTTTTCCTGTGGCCACAAGTTCCATTTAGCACTTTGAGTGTGTGGATTGTTTGCTTCCCCTCTGCTTCCCTCTCCCCCCTCCCCAAGATCTGTCCCCTGGCTCTAGGTCTTTTTCTCCTTCATCCCTTCTCCATCTTCCTTGGGTTCAATTTCAGGCATGTGCATAGTTCCCTTCCCGGGCAGCCAGTACCTGAGGTCTAGATTAGGAATAATTCAGACATATCCAGTCTGTCCTATCTGTAGTAGATATAAGAGCTGTGCCTGTGTTTACAACAGGAAGAACATGCGGAGTAACGGGTGCTCTTTGAAGCACCTCACACCATGATAGAGCAGAGCTAGACTAGTGCATGATCCTTGGGGTGACTTGTAGATGCCTAGCAGACCCTGGCTCCCAAGGCTTCTATGAAGGATCCAGTGTGATAAAATGTGATAGCCTGCTGGGTAACTAGCTACATGCTTTAGTCACCTTTGTACCATCTTGCCCACCAGGCAACTCCAGTTAACCTTCTCCGACCTTTGGAGGAAGCCACAGCAGACAGAGCCATCCACTCTGTTCTTGCTGATTGGGCATATGACAGGCAGTGATTACTCAAGAGTGCTGCCAATGCCACAGTTTCTTTGTCCAACTCACAACATGAAGGTGACTTTTACTGTTTCCCTTTGATAACTCAGATGCTTTGAAGTGAGATGGTTTGTAGCTGAGCTGCTAGGCCCAGGGTGGGAAAACACGCAGAATTTGAATTAGACATTTCCACTTTGTGCTTTGGTGATCCCCAGTGGTGCTCTCAGACAGTTCATTATCCATTTCTACCAGGGGAGTGTGCCTATTCAGCTCTATGCAGGGCATCTTCCTTTGAAGTCCCTTTTCAAAGCCCATTCTTTCCTGGCTGCTTTGTCTACATTTGGCATTGTGAGGCACATGCCTCTAGAACAGCATTTCCCAAGTAATTTATTATTTGATGTGTATGCCCACGATGGGGACGTTTATGATAATGGTGACATTGATAACATCAAGGGCAGCAGCCAGCACCACTTACTGAGAGGCCATGCATTTCCTCCCTTGACTAACACGGCAGGTGAGATGCATATTGTAGTTGCACAGTTGGGAAATCTGTGTGATGCACAGTGATCACTCTAGGGTTCAGAAGATAGCTGCTTCTGCATTTTATGCCAAGCCAAGCACTCCAATCTGAAGGTATCAAAACCATCTACTTCCTCTGCAAGCACATGAGCTGTTTGAAATCACCACCTGTTTCTCTCTTCACATTTGTCTATGTCTTCAGGGTATGGGTAGTGCCTTTTGCGTGTGGAAAAAATTAAATGTATTTTGAATAGATGAATGGATAGACAGATGGATAAAATGAAAGAAAAAAAGCTTAAAGTTAAGTGAGAAAATGTGACTTAGTGGAAGGAGATTAGATGAATGGACAAAAGATAAAATGATGGATGTGTTGAGAGATGATAAAGGTGTGAAGGAGGAAAGGGGGAACAGGAGAGAAGATAAAGGAACAGAAGGCTCTAGCACAAGGTGTGTAAGCCAGGGGTTTCTTTTTTCTTCTTTTTCTTTCTTTCTTTCTTTCTTTCTTTCTTTCTTTCTTTCTTTCTTTCTTTCTTTCTTTCTTTCTTTCTTTCTTTCTTTTTTTTTTTTTTTTTTTTTTGGTTTTTTGGATTTGGTTTTTTTTTTGAGACAGGGTTTCTCTGTGTAGCCCTGGCTGTCCTGGAACTCACTCGGCAGACCAGGCTGGCCTCGAACTCAGAAATCTGCCTGCCTCTGCCTCCCAGAGTACTGGGATTACAGGCGTGCGCCACCACCGCCCAGCCAAGCCAGAGGTTTCTAAAGCTTTCTTGTCCTGCAGACTGAAGAGTATTATGGTTGTTTCTTTTCTGTTTCTTGCTGAGGGATCCAGAAGGTGTGGTGTGTGAATGCATGCATGTGCATATGCCTGGATGTGTTCTGGATCTGACTCATATCTTTATATATGTGATTATTTATGTGACTGTGCAGAACTTTGAACAAGTGGCTTGATCTGTGGTATATGAGGAGGAACCCTCTGAGAATTGCTTTGGTTCCTTGGATTGATGTGAAATTCTCTGCTCTTCCCTCCATTCACAACCAATGGAGTCCTGACTCATTCCCAGTTGTTGTTGTGGTGAGCTCCCAGAGATGAGTCACAGTGTAGGATAGGGGTCTGGGGGTATCAACACAGACAATAGTTTCCTGTGTATGCAGCTTTGGGTGCACAGATACCCTGCTTTTTCTCCAATGTCATTTAATAACTACCAGCCTCAAGAAAGTGCCCCAGCTTTCCCCTTTCCCAGTTCCCCCCTCCCCATATGTCTCATAAGTGGGGAAAGCTTTTGGATTGTAAACAAAGAATATAGAAAATAATAATATATATGAAAAAAAAGAAAAAAAGGTGTCAGCTACATTGTGGCTGAAGGGGGAGTTATAGAGAGATTATCCTTCAGTTTGTCAGTTTCATTGTAATTGATAAATCAAAGATGCCATTTTGGCTAAAAAAAAATGCAGCTCTCAGAGTCTTTATTTATTAAATATCTGTTACATTCTAGAGATCATTCAGCCTGGGGAAACAAGGATAGAGACAGAATAGGCAAGAGATAATGAGACATTACATTTTACATTAGCCTGCTGCTTGTTAGACAGATGGCTACAGACCAGATTTCTGATTTCTTTTGTACCTCAGTTTTCCCATCTACAACATGGGCTCTGAAGATTGATCCCGAGAGCCCTCTGTTCTAACAACTTCTCCGCCAGTTCTTTGTCCCTGTGTTATTAAACTTACTTGCACAGTGACCTAGGTCTCCCTTGGTGTGGTCAGCTGGGTGGTGATGGGGTATCCCAAAGCCTGGGATGCTTTGAATTTAAGGACTTCTGCTTGATATCAGACTGTCTGGCATTAGAGTCAGTTTACTTTAACCCAAGAGCTTTCTGGTTTCCTCTGAACTGAGCCCTTGAGTTGATTGTTTGTTTGTTGTTTGTTTTTGTTGTTGATAATTCGATACTCACCCTCTGTTGTCACTTAGTTAATTGTTTGTTGTTGGAAGTTTAGCCTGCTCAATTCTTTGACTTCATTGAAACCAATAAAGGTTTTGTTGTTTGTTTGTTTGTTTGTTTGTTTGTTTTCTTTCTCCGTTTGAGACAGGGCGTCTTGTATCACACATAAGCTGATCTCAAAGTCGATCTTAGGTAATGATTGGTGTGAGGGAGTGCAGTAAAGAAACTGAAGAAACGCAGCTACATGAGGGGGAGGGTTTTATGATGAATAAGAGAGAGAAAACATCTGGAGGCATCAGGAACTGTCTGGAGCAGAAAGAGAGGTGGGGGTGGGATAAGGGAGGAAGAAGATAATAGAAAATGTTGGATTATGAGGAGGATTAGTAGCAGGGGGTCGGGAAGCCTGTGGGCTGGAGCAGCCTGGGAGTTTGCAGAAAAAGCAGGGTAAGAGGGGCCAGTATGGACTTTGAAATGTATAACCAACACATGTGAATAGGGAAGTATGGACTCTGATGCGCTGCAAGCTGCCACAGGAATGTGTCCATGGAGAGCCATATGTATCCTTTGCCAGAGACAGGGGAAATGGCTCCTTTTAGTGGGTGGATAACTTGTCTCACAAGTTCCTGAGGAATAATGTCTTTTGTCTAATCCCTGGACATCCTTCTATAGTCCAGCTTCAGCTCCTTTTTGGGTATATGGACTGCCTGAGACCTAAGAATGGTGGCCTTGAATTTCCAGGTGCTTCCTGGTCCAAAACTGTGCATTCCAGGGGTAGAGTGTATTGTATTTGTCATAGATCCTGACGTTCAGATCAGCAGTGGAGGCCGAGTGACCAAAGCATTCCTGTAGCTTCTGGGTTTCTAATCAAGACCAGGTCCAGGTATATCTGAAGGCAGACACCCTCTTTCCCTGTAGGCCTCCCCTCCTTGGCTCCTTAGTGGCAACTAGAAGCTTTTCCAGAAGTACCCATCCCCTTGCCATAAGCCCTAGGACCTCCAATATACTGTGCAGAATTCTTTTTCTAGGCAGCAGCCCCTGAAGAGGAAACTCTCCTGCTTCTGACCATGACTGACTGTGAACCACTAAGACACCTCTCACATTACTTTAAGGGCTGGCCCAGGCTATTACCATTCTAATCTATTCTACTTTCCTCTGAGCAAAAATCAGTCCCTTGGCCTGGTTCGTTCTGGTCTTTGTTTGAGGGCCATAAGACTTCAGGGCTTCAGAAGCTTCTAGGTCAGTCCCTATGTCCCAAGCCATCTTTTCCACTGCAAGGTTTCTACTGTGTACTTCAAGTACACAGGCCTGTGTGTAAGCCCTGTGGTTGTCATAAAGTGTCTAGAGCCTCAGGGCACATGATCCCTTTGCTTGTAGGTGAGCTAAGATGATAATCACTAGGGTACCCAGCCAGATCCTGCTCCAAGTTGGGGAGTTTGGTTGGGGAGTATGCCACGCTGACTGCAGAAGACATTGGCTGCACTCTGTATCACCTTACGACACTATTGGATTTAAATATCGTATTAGCCCAATAATACATTATTTTTTTCTAGTTAAGAAAATAGGCTCTACAGAGTCAGCTTCTACAGAGTCTGTGAGGGAGATAGAGAGCTTTGGCTTCATTAAACATTATGAGAACCTTCCTTCACTTGGTGTGCATGGGAGTTCTTCTTTCTACCTTATCAACAGACAAGCTTTAGGTTGCCTTACCAGGCATGCTCACTGAGCCAAAGGCTCTTTCACTGCATGTATACTGGTCATTCAAACTCACTGTTACACAGGAAGTGCAGTGTGCTTGGAAGGTAAACTCTACCGTGATGAATAATGTTAGAATGAGATGAATGGTGCTAGGCACTAATAAAACATGAAGGACAACCAATTTCAAGCTCCACCCAGCTTACAGATGTGAGAACTGATGTCTAGGGAGAAAATGAGTTAGTTAAAGTCCCAGCGGACCAGGGAGACCCAACTTTCCCTCTCCCCCTGCTAGTCTTCTTCAGAGCTTGCTATGGGAAAGGAAGTACTCAAGCTGTCAGTCAGGGATAAGAGTTACTCAGAGCATCTGGTATTTAGTGAGCATTGGGCGTGGTCCTCCAGGCTCTGTCAGCTGAAGTTCAAAGGGAGACATATAGTGTCCTGGGCTCCCAAGTCTGAATTCCATCACACTGTCAGCCTCTAGAACAGGTGTTGTTGCTCTCTGGAGGTTTGGTGAACATAGGATGCAAGACTTTCCAACTCTACAAATTGGCCAAGACACCTTGGCTACAGCATCTTACTATGAGATGTAGGAAGTATGCACTGGAGGTGTGGTGAGCTTTGCTCAGCAGGTCTCCTACGACCTACTGAATGGTGTACACCCAGGGTCTCATGTCATTGTGGAACAGACTCATCTACTGGGCACCTAACTCCTCTGAGCAACAGCTAGGTGCTTCTACCCATCACGAAAAGTGCCAGATCCCCATAGGTATATGACTGAGAAGCATTAAACCTTCGCCCTCATATTCACTACCCCCAAGTCTAAAGCCCACAGCCATGGACATAATTACTCCTTTACTTTACACTGACAGTGACTCTCACTCATCTCTTAAGGGGGAAATCGAAGCAAGCTGAAGTATTCACCTTTCATTAAGGCAATACTGCGAAGGTGGTTGGTTTATTCTACCCTCACATCTCTCTAAAATTATGAGATTTCAAAGCTATGGATCACAGGACCACAGTCCAATCAAGATCCAAGTAAAAGGCAGCAGGATGGCTGCAGGAAGGAAAGCCTTAAGTTGTGGGTTTTTCTAAAGAGTCAGCATCCACATTTGAGCTTCTAGAACAGAGATCCCCACAGCAGGAGGAATCAGAATACCTGCATTTGTCTTGTACGTGACCCTGATCTGGGATGGATGCTCTTGGTTCTTACATCCAGTGTGGCAACTGGTGTCTGCATTCCCCAATGCCTTATCCTGGGGCACTGGACTTGATGCTACGTGGCTCATAGCTTAGCTGCTCTTGTCTTCCTGATATGTGTTCTAAGTTCCTACCTTTTGTGGGCAGGATGGGCAGGTTAACTGTCTTCGGAGAGCGTGAACTAGCTGTTTCATGTGTCTCTCCTATTCTTCCTCTGCCAAACTCACTCCCAACTTTCTGTTTGCACAGGTTTTGACTTGATGGACTTATTCAGTGTGAAGGAAATCTTGGGGAAGAGAGAAAACGGAGCTCAGAGTTCCTATGTACGGATGGGTTCCTTCCCTGTGGTGCAGAGAACTGAGTGAGTGGTCCTTTCTCCTTCCAGAACTTTTGGATGCCCAGGGAAGCAGGGTGCAGCCAGCCACAGGAGCTCCCTCAGCACTGAGCTGATGGTAACACACTTCGTGGTGTCTGAATCGGAACCCACATTCCACCAGAGTGAAGGAGAATGAGGCACACGACTCCCTCTCTGAGCTCCATCTTTTCACCTGTGGGACAGGGACTGCGCTCTGACCTCCCAGATACTGAACATGCTCTTCTGCAGTGGTGCACAGGTTCTTGGGGTGAGGTGTGTCACCTGGTCCCATGCTCATTAAAGGGAAATGTGAGGATGGTCAGACTCCATACTGCACTGTTACTTCATCCTCTTCTTATGATTTCACCAGCCACACTGCTTAGAAACAGAAAAACACCATATATGATTTCACGTGGGAGGAAAAATTCAGTCAAGAGCAGAAGGGGGAGAGTTATACAAACACAACCGATGCCTCACAGACCAAAGATGTCTTGTTCTCCTGGGACACCTGCCATTCACCAGAGCATCTTTAAGCTCTTACTCTGCAGAACAGAGGGCTGAGCACAGCGTCTGGGTGATAAGTTTAGCTTTGACTCTGTCCATTTTCCTGAGTGGGGATTTCTGTGTATCTTGTTTCAAATGGCATGTTTTCAGAATTAAAAAAGCACTCTGACATCTCATGAAGTGGTAGTTTCCTTTCACTTTCTAATGCTTTGAAATGTATCCATCCTTATACAGACATGATTCAATTTGCAGATTAATTTTATTCATAATAGAATAGATGAGATGTCACTTTCAGCAGTACTCACTTCTTTAACACATAAAAGAGATGTTTATACAGCTTCATTTAATTCTCACTATAATAACATGAGGAGAGCAGGGCAGGCATTCCTCACATTTATCTGCCACAGCATCTGAGCTTCTAAGGAAGGCAGTCACTGGTTAAAACCTCACAGATAACAGGAGGCAGTAGCTGGCCTCGTCGTCAGGTACTTCAAGTCAAAAGCCTTGTTCTTTGCTCTGTAATCTCATATTTACTATTCCATGTGTGGAAATAATTGTTGATTGGATTTCCCACTCTTGACTATACTGATTTCCCCAGATTATATGTGTACAGTTATGTAAATGTACACTATACTGTTTGTATCTCCCCTTCCCTCCCCTATCCCTCTACCCCCATGTTTGTGTACATACATACATACATACATACATACATACATACACACACATCCTTTGCCTGAGTATACACACTTGAGATAATTCAAAATCATAAAAAATGTGTATTCAGAATGAAAACAATAGAGAGGTTCATGAAGGAATGAGCAGGAAAGGAAAGGTGTCTTAGGTAGGGATGTCCTGTCTCTTCCTAACTGCATGGTGATTAAAGGAGTCCCTTACTCCTGCGGGAAGCCTAGGTGCAGAAGGTGACAGGCTCCTTTCCTCTTGTTTGTAATTGATCCTCATGATGTCCTAGCTTAGAGGATGATATTAAACAACTGTGTCTCCTCTGCTTGGATACGTGAGGGGAGAGTCAGTGAGGATTGGTCTTAGCTTTTACAGTTTTAGCTACATAGAGGATCCCTGAGGATCTGCAAATCGAAGAAGCAGGAACCTAGATGCTACCCCACTTCCCTTCCTGACTGTCTGGCCAGACAGCCTCCATCTCCTCCAGCAGCAAAACCATTGCTATGTGTGTTCTCAGAGGCAGTCTTCCAGCCCCAGGGTAGACTGTGGCTTCCTCCTAGCCAAATTCTGCAGCATGAGAGAACAGTCGGCTGGTGGTTAAGAGAAAAGCTATGGAGAGGCCAGACCCTTGGGTGTGAACTCTGTCTGCCACATCCCTTGAGTTAACCCTAAAGAGTCCCTGATTTATAATGCAAAGATCAAAACACATCCTTCATAAGTTCTTTCCAGGATGGAATGAGATGAAAGTTCGTGTCCTCATTATATTATGTCCTGCAACATACTCATTTTAAAATTAAGAATTAGATTAATGTCTTGGGAATTATGCATGTAATTTATTGAAGAAATGTAAAAACATGGGTTAAACTTTGTTTTGATAGTACAGAAATCCTAGATAGAACACAGGTAACCACCAGAGCAAGTTTGTGAAATTTGGTGGTATCACTGTCATCCAGAGGGAGGGGAGGGATGTTACTTGGTCTTTTCCATTTCCATGGGAAACTAGTCCCTCAGTGTCCTCTGAGAAAATTAGCCTGGTCTGGTAAAAGAAAGGGTTTTGCACAAAAAGAGAATTAGACAGCTTTTCTGGTCCTTTATTCTTTAGCACCTGTAGAATGCCTATTGTATTGGTGGCTTTGTGGTAGGAGCTAAGGGACAGAGATTTGTCACTAGTATCCCCACATGGAAATTGGGGAGACCTGTGGGGCAGAAAGCAGATGCTTTGAATTGAGATGATGGTGAGAGATGACTGAATGAGCTCTGCAAGAACAAGTTACTTTTTGTAGAACTCCGTTGGAAAAGACAGAGAAGGGGAGAAAGAAGGAAATAAAATTGTTCTGAAGGGCTGAACTGAGGGTCAGGAGGAAGATCAGATGTCTCTATCCATGACATTGGTGGAGCTGGAAGGACAGGTGGTCCAAGGATGCTGTGGGCAGGCACAGAGTGATTGGCTCTGGGATCTCCATAGTAACTGGATTTGGAAGAGGATGGACAGTTTAAGGACTCCCTGGAGTAGAGGTCACCTGTAGGAGAGAGCTGTCCTGTAGTGATGATTGAACCCAGGGACTCTTAGAGAGAAGAGGATGTCCCACATCTTGCTGATTGTGCTGCATAGTATGCATGATTCCTCAGTGGCTGAAGTTTCTGAAAGAGCCAGAGACTGGATGTCTAAAGGCAGGTCTGAATTGACGGTGTCTTCTCATGGTAACACCACCTGGTAGAAATGCCAAACAACACGCAGGGGCCTCTCTTAACAAAGGGTTCCACTCTCATTGCCTAATTACTGACCCTTCACCATCTAGGCATTAGGATTTTAGCACATGGATTTTGTGAAGAGATATACGGAGGCCGTAACAACTTGGTGTAGGACCCCAGGTATAATAAACACAAGAGGAGGACAGGAGAGGTGAAGGCTGGAAGTCTCCACTGCAACCATTCCTGGGGGAGGCTCATTCAGCACTTATTGACCATCAGTCATTGATTGGAAAGGTGGGGAGCCGATAGGTAAGCACTGAGGGTGGGGGCAAAGGCAGTGAAGGGGTCACAGTGCTGGTCAATAGAAGGCCTCACTAAGACACTGTTTAGTAAGAGGCATCAGTACAGTTTGGGGGAGAGTGTTGCGGGAATCCTTAGGGGTCACGCTGCTAGGATTTAGTGACTGAGAAGACATGAAAGCTCCCTATTCTTTACACTAATGCTGGTACTTCCGTCTCTTTTCGTTCTCAGAGATGTGTTCCCTCAAGGTCTACCTGATGAATATGCCTTTGTCACAACCTTCCGATTCCGGAAAACATCACGGAAAGAAGATTGGTACATCTGGCAAGTCATTGACCAGTATGGCATCCCACAGGTATAGGCAGTGCTGCCCAAATCCAGGGCAAAGTGTGTGTCCTTCTCCCAGGAAACAATCTTGTCCATTGTGTTTCCTGCAAGATGCTCAGTTCTGAGCCTAGAAAGATGTGGGGTCCACTGCACCGAGCCTTAAGGAGCCCATAGGTCCAGCTCCTTTTCCTTCCCTGATTAGACCTTCTAAGGTTTGACATCCAGTTACCATTCTCTGAGACTTTCTGTCTAACCAAAGAAATAAACACATGCTCTGCTGTCTGTGGCACCTTCTCTATTGGTGACCTCATAAAGTATTGAAAAAACCTAGCTCAGGGTCAGGTGGACCTGGACCAAGTATTGTGTTTCCTCCTTACTTGTGTGGATCATGCCTGTGAGTCTTAGCTTTCTCAGCTTGAAAGTGGGAAATGAGAGTTCTTACTGTGAATAGTTGGTGAAAGAATCAGGTGTTAATAAAAGCATGCTTGCAAAGCAACCAGCACAGTCTAATATATAGTAGAATCTGTCATGAGTAGGTCTCTTATATAAAAAGAAGATTGTCTTCAGTTCACTCCCGTGTGAAGTTCCAAACCTTCCTTTTTACCCACCTGTAGAGTATTGGCTTTCAGTTACACAATTCCTCATCAGCACCAAGTCCAGTGAGGAGGAACAAATCTCAAAGCCAATGTCATCAACACAAGAAGACATCAGTTTGAGAGGAAAGCAAGACCACCCTCCTCTCTTGAGCAAACCAAAGTCCACTTGTCCTCGGGGCACAAAGGCCTGATGCCTGAACCCTGTCCTCTCACTGGAAATATGCATGGGTGGACCTTATCACCTTTAGTTGGGAGAAACTCCCTTGTTTTTCAGATGGTGTTGAAACCAAACAAAGTTTTCTAAGTAATCGGCCTTCAACAACCATGGACAGTTGTCTGAGACAGCCAGTACCATCTACCTCTTACTTCCCTGTCTTGGACTATCTCCTTCTAAGCCCTTCTCTCCTATTCTGCCTATCTTACTTTCCCCTTCTCTTCTTATAATAAGAGAGATTATGCAACCAAGAACATTGTGAAGAGAAGTGGACAATGCCCAGGTCATTCAGCCGCTAATTTTATTCTATTCTAATACAATACAGTAACATAAGATCGAATAGAAGAATAGAATAGAATAGAAAAGTAGAACGAATAGAATAGAATAGAATAGAATAGAATAGAATAGAATAGAATAGAATAGAATAGAATAGAATAGAATAGAATAGAATGGAAGAGAATATAGAGTAGACTGGACTTCTGTGGTTAGAGAAGCCTTGACATTGTTCTTCACTGTTTGCTGACACAAACCTGCTCTTAGTATGGTTTAAATGGTTCACAATTCTTAATGTACCACATCCTCTTCATTGAACCGAAGATAAGCTGGTTTTACTATTCTCATCTTAGGGAAAGATATAGTCACAAAGAGACTCAGGAATTGACCCAAGTTTGCACAGTAATAAGAACAGAAGTTGAGACTTGAAACCAAGCAGTGAAGGCCCAAGTCTGTGCCTTTGTTCTAAGCCTGTCTGAATCTGACTGTCCTGTTGAGTAACTCGTGCCTAGCATCTGTGGCCACGCAGAGATACAAACTCATTTTCAATGCTGACCATGGAGGGATACAGTTTCCTATGTGTGGGAGACTGAAAGCATTGACAGACTTCAGTCGGCTCTGTGTTCCTTTCTGTTGCCAATGCCTGTTATCCATAGACTTGCTTTTCCGATTTCTCTGCTCTGGCAGGGTGGGTCTGGGCACCTGCCATGACATTCTTGTCTGGCGAGCCCACGCCACCCCCACAGTCTGGGTCTTTTCTTTCATGGCATTTGCAGAGCATTGTGTTCCCTGTCTGCCATGACTGCTGCCCCTGCCTTGTGGATTGAACAGGGTTTAGATCTTGGAAACAGAGCTACCACCACTTGCTGATGCATCTGAGAGATGAAGGGAACTCCAGGAGGTTACCCAGCTAGTGCTGCTGGACACATTTCTTGGGCCTGTGTTGCTTTCTTTTTTGTAAAAGACAGAAACATCAGAGGGAAAGCCAAACCTTCAGGGATCTCTGAAGACTGTTAGGGCCAGGACTGAGGTCTATGAGACTACTCTGAAGAAACAGAGGACCTTGTTTAATCATGGAACAAGTTACACTGTATGTGTTGTATTAGGTGATTAGAAAGGAGACCCTCATTTTCAACCTGTAATACATATGCATGTGAGCCAGTTAAAAATCTGAGATACCCCTTGGTTGTGTAGAATGAAGCTTGAGCCAGATGCAGAACCTAGAAGACCAGAGCTGTGCTGTGAACACTCTTTATCAGAGCAATATGAAACAAACTAGGATCATTAGAAAAGACTTCAGTTTCTGGAATCTTACCTGCTTAGGTTATTGTCATTAAGATTTAGACCAGAGCCTGGCATATAAGTCCGATGTAAAGTGCTTACATGTATACTTACTTATTGAACCCTTAGCAAGCCTGTGATGTAAGTGCTACTGTCAATACCATCTTAAAATGAAGAAACAATGCAGAGAAGTTGAATAACCTGTCTGAGGTCACGAAGTGTTAAAATGGTTTAACTTCCTGGTTGGGGATGATCAGGCACTATCTTATGCACTGAACTAAAAAATTATAAAAGATGAAGTGCAAAGAGTTACTTGTCGGGATGTGGGGGAAGAGAAGGAAGAACCAGCAAGAGTTTGCTAAGGCAAACTTGGATTAGCAACCACAGAAAAGGGCAGGCAGGAGGCTCTGAAGGCAGGTGAAAACTAACCTTAGTTAATGTCCCATGTTCATGCACTGAGTCTGACCCCATTCACTGCTACGTTCCTTGTACCTGGCTCCCATGTCACACAGTGTGTTCATCCTGGAGGGGAGGAAGAAGTGAGAACATGCCTGAAAACATAACTACTTGTCTCCAAAAGGCAAACAAAAGCGATCTTCCTTGCAGTGGTAGCCTATGTGCAGCCACAGATCACTATGAAAATTATAAATGCACTTAAAATGTTATGAGATAATTTTGTGCAGGGGGGGGGTGTTGTTTGTTTCGTTTGTGCAGTTCTTGCACATGAACTTTAAAGGTAACAAACACAATATCCTGGAGCAGCCAAACAAGTAGACAACCCCGTGTGCTTGCTCTGTGCCAGAAGATTGTGTGAAGAGTTGAGCGTGCAGGCAGGAGTGACTGGGAGAGTCAAGGCCCACACCCATCAAGAGGCTTGGTTCTCTCAGAGGGCCTATAGATGAGAGACAGGAGAGGTTGCCCATCTGCTTGCAGTCTGACACTTGGCATTTATATTGTGTAGAGCAGGGTCCTAAGGGACCCAGAAGCTTGTTAAGATTTCTGGTTGGTGCCATGCCTCAGTCCCTCTTCACTGGTCATGTGGAAATCTCACAGAAGCCCCAGTCGTCGCTTTACACACTGAATACATAACCTCTCCTTAGTGCTGAACACAGTCTACTTAATACCCAGCCTGTAGACTGGCTACTGATGTCCTCATGCTGAGGGACAAAAGGTACCCAGAAAGGTACCTGACCAGCTGCAGACCAGACAGCATTGAGCACCTTGGTGAGAGCATCATGGTTGGATGTGCCAGCATCTTCAGCGCTGACTCTGCCCTCCCCACTTCTGTCTATGCTTTGTCCATGATGCTCAGGGCACATAGTAGATGTTCAAGGATTCTCTGTGTTGTCTCCTTAGGTATCTATCCGGCTGGATGGTGAGAACAAGGCAGTTGAGTACAACGCTGTGGGCGCCATGGAGGATGCCGTCCGGGTGGTCTTCCGAGGCCCCCGAGTTGATGCCCTCTTTGACCGTGACTGGCACAAGATGGCTTTAAGCATCCAGGCCCAGAACGTGTCCCTCTACATCGACTGTATGCTGGTTCAGACGCTGCCCATTGAGGAGAGAGAGAACATCGACATCCAGGGCAAGACTGTGATTGGCAAACGTCTCTATGACAGCGTGCCCATTGATGTGCGTACCTGAGGGGCTCTTGAAGTTAGTGTCAAGTCTACCAGAGGGGACCTCAGACTCTAGGTGCCTCAGTGTTCCACACATCTGTAGCTCCAATTTATTATCTATATATGAATCATCACATGGACTTTCTGAGGAGAGAGGACTCTTACTCCAAAAACAGCATATTGAAGTCCAAATTTCCCATTCATTCATTCATTCATTCACTCACTCACTCACTCACTCACTCACTCACTCACTCACTCACTCATTGAACCATTTGTTGTATATATTTTTAGATTCTTCTGTTTGCTAGGCTCTTTACTGGACATTGGTGATATAGATGCTTATAAGGGAGCACAAGACTGGTACAAACACCAGTCCTCTTTAAAATAAAAAGCCTGAGAATCATTGGATTTGGGTATGGTGAGGGCTCTTTGGGTACCAAGAGACAACCATACTTTGACGAGTTCAGTCAAATACACAAAGACCCAATACACGCAAGTACATAGAACCACATATCATATTCAGGTGGTGCCACACCATCCTGCGATGGGAGAGCATGGAGACGGCTTGTAGGTAGAAATCCTGTATCCTTTCCATAGCAACCTGGTCCTTCCAGGCTACGGCAGTAGTGGCAGCAGCATTAGAGGACTCATCTGGTGCTTACTGTATGTTGGAGGCCAGTGTAAGCTCCATCATGGTAGATGCTGCTTCCCTGACTTCTGTTAGGCTTGCCTGTTTGATAAGACTGTTTGATAAGGCTGGTTACATTGAGCCTGAATAGAAAAGAAAAAAATAAAGATATGCGACTTTAACAAGCCCTGGATTTCTATGGAAGGAAGACTCATTAAGATCATTCAGTGTAGTTAGGTAAATGCCACAGTAGACACTGCTATCATGCATTATGGAACCTTATGGCTGGGTGTTCAAACTAAACAAGGCGTGGTAGTTGTGAGGGGGGGTTTGAGAGAGGTATGTGGTTAGCTTCCTAAAGGAGGTTAATTTATACATACAGGATAAAGGCTACAAGGCAGAACATGCCTGTTTGTGAGCAGCAGAGCCAGAGGGTAGATGCTTGAAGCACAGGTGGAAGAGACAGGGAGGATACAAGACCAAGGCTTACTGTATATATCCTGGAAATCAGCCCACAGGTGACACCTGGCCAAAAAAGCTAAAGGAGTCTCTGCTTGTTATAGAGAGGGGTACTTGGGGAGATAAAGGAGGGTGCTTGGGAAGGAGGGGGCCTGAGAGCTCAGAGCCCAGCTGGGAAAAGAGACGAGAGGCATGTTGGGTCAGTGTGCAGCGTCAGCATATGTGTGTGTGTGGGGGGGCTGGAATACAGTGGGATTCTTGGAGAGTCAACTGCTGAGCTAGTGAGATGCTGCTGGTGAGCTGGTAGTTACTCAGACCCATGCAGGGCATAGAGAGAGAGGGTCGTTCCTAGGTATAGGACCTAGGTTCTGAGGCTGGTGTCTGCTGGAGAACCCCAGGACTGTGAGATTTTTTTCTGTCCTTTTCCGGAGGTTCTAGGCTTATCTTTCCTATTCCTGCCTGTTTCTCTCAGGCCTCTGCCTCTTTCCAGAGTTTCAAGAGAGAGGTTTCCATGGACTATGGAACCCAGGGATTCACTCTAACATGCACCCTGCCTTTTGGTCAGGTCCCATTGGTCCTAGCCTTGCATTAGCTGCCTTAAAGTGGCACACGATGATCAGCTTCGAGAATATCATCAGGCTCTTCCCTTCACTGCTGTAAGATCAGCCAACCTTAGATGTATAGCCACAGTCCAGTTTTTGTTTAAAGATTTATTTATTATACATAAGTACACTGTAGCTGTCTTCAGACACACCAGAAGAGGGCATCAGATCTCATTATGGATGGTTGTGAGCCACCATGTGGTCGCTGGGATTTGAACTTCAGGACCTTCAGTCAGTGCTCTTAACCACTGAGCCATCTCTCATAGAACTAGAGAGAGTCTAGTGCTCTAGTGTGGGGCAGTGTTCTTCGACCCTCCACTTTGGTTTGTGCATCTAGTGTAGACACTGGTGGTGTCTTGGCAGTGAGCCCTTGTATGGTCACAGTAAATTCCGAGCTCCTCACTCTATGCAACATCATGGGGCTATGAGATGTCAGTGCCACTTAGGAGGTAAAGCCAGGCACAGAGATGGAAGAACATGCTCCGATTTGTAAATTCACAAGGGGGGGGGCAGTGGTTAGTGTGTCTTTCAGCTCAGTGCTTGTCATTGGTTCTGAGGTAGCAGGTCTGGGTCCTAGCCTGACGCTTGAATTTGCTTATCATAGTCAGCCATGAGGTGTCCCTTTGGGAACTTTAACTGGTTCCTTAAGGTAGGCGGGGGGACCTCACATTCCTCTCCTTTCCCTCTATTAGTGAGAAAGTTTGGTTGGTACCTAACGCCAACTAATGCTCAGAGGGAGAGTGAATATATTTTAAATCCTTTCAATTGCATGGGCAAGGATACTTATGACTGTATGGTTTGGGGCCTTAGATATGGTGGAAAGAGGCCTTGGCCTGACTAGGCTTGATGTGGAACAAACACAGTGCCCTCTGAGCCCTCAGTCCTCTCTATAGCTCTGTGACATTTCATTGAAGGGCAAATAAAGGATCAGAGACTTGAGGTGACCTCATGATAATATGACCTCAAGTCATATTGAGTTAATATGAACCTCAGACTCATCCTGGTGGACCCTGATTCATGCTCTCAACCATTTATAACCTGTTTCCACACCTAAGCTAGCAAAGGGCCATTAGATGAGTGCATGCACGTGGGATATGGTGGGAGGCTTGAGTCCTGGAGATAGTTGAGCCCACAGCTACTGTTGACTGAATTTAAGGAGGGCACTGAGACAGGAATGGGACCCAGGATAGATTGGGTGGAAATTCTGGGGGTTAGGATGACAGTGGGCAGAAAGGGTTAAGGGCCTGGAATAACAGGCATCAAAGGCAGTGGTGGGATTTGGGGGCCCCTCCCAACTTCAGTTCTATATAGCCTTGTCTGATGGCCAAGTTGTAGTCAGTGAATTACAGCTAATGTAGAAAGCAGGCCATCACCCGAAGGCCAGCCTTGCTCAAAATCAAAAATATGCATCCTGCCAGTTTCTTCTGGTTTGGATTGTTGTCTCTACAGGAATGAAACAGACATGAGTGGATCTGCTCTTGTCCTGCTGAAGAGAGTCATGGGTCATGAGGGGATGTGCCTTAAGGAGCACATGAGAGAAGCAGAGGATTGAAGTCACACAGTCCCCCTAATCCCACACAGGCAGAGCCCCTCCCCTACCAGTTCTCCTTGTTCCCGGTTCTTTTAGCTGTTCATCCTATGGCCCGGCCACATCTTTCTTGTGTCAGGGATGCTCTAGAGCTGAGGCCATGAGAGCAGAACTTTATCCCATAGGTCCCACAGAGATTTTATTGTTTTGGAGGAAAGTGGTTTTGAAGACTAAAGGAAATGCACAGTGGTGTTGTGAGCCAGGTACTGTGTGGAGGTTGGACAGGGTGAGTGGGAGCGGTGAGCCTGGGCCTGGACAGCAAGAGGAAGAGGTGGAAGCTGAGAGCGGCCTGCCTGTCAACAGTGGGAGGGAGGGGTCTTTCCAGGTGGTGGGGACGTGAGGGCAGAGTGCGTGGGAAAGAGTGTACTGCTTGGAGAGGGGCAGTCGGTCCAGAAAGGAGAGCCCTGGCACAAAACAAAACAAAACAAAACAAAACAAAACAAAACAAAGCAAAACAAAACATGGTGAACTGTGGATGGGAGCCTGGGCAGCAGTTTGCTGAATTTTATTTACTGTGTGACATCCTCATCTAGAGCTCAAGGCAATGGTTCTGCAGGCCACTCTCTGACTAGAAGAGTCTGTGGCCCAGACAGCAGACAGATTCCAGGCCTCTAGTCACTTTACAGCTCACTACCAGGTGCACGGGTTGGAGTGCTGAGAAATGGGTGCGGGGGGGCGGGGGGGGCGGGGGGGAGGGAGGTTGGGCTACGGCCATGATCCATGTACAGTGAAAACATGCAAGGGCAGCTTCCTCTGTGTGGCAATTGGGTACACAGGCCATACAGAGCCTCCCATGAGGCCCAGCAGTGCAGCACAGGCTGGGAAGGATCTTAAGAGCAAGCGGGCAGTCTGATACCCTGGAGGTTCCAGCTCTCTCCTCTCTTCTCATGTTGCTTTCCAGTTTGACCTGCAGCGGATTGTGATTTACTGTGACTCAAGACATGCAGAACTGGAGACTTGCTGTGACATCCCTTTGGGTCCGGTGAGCAGACATGCCAAGTAGGCTAGAGATGGGTATGGCATATGGGGTATGAGGTGTTCAGGGTTTGGGAATTAGTGATCATGGCCAGGGTGGCCATGGCCCCTCAGTGTCTCAGTGTGTGTGTGTGTGTGTGTGTGTGTGTGTGTGTGTGTGTATTCTGGATTCATGTTTACTTCTAACCATTTATGCAGTGTGAGCTGGGGGGTGGGGGAGTGAACCAAGTTAAACAGGGCCTAAGTCAGGGTGACCCAAAGTGATATGAACTAGCTTTGGGAAAACCTGGAAGGCAGAGATTGGAGAGTGCTATGAGAAGATTACAGTGGATTGATGCACTCAATGCTCAGAAGACAGGCAGTTACCTTGCTTTGGGATAGGCAGTAAGATGGAGCGGTCAGGATGCTAAAGGCCTCAGAATCGAGGGTTGGACCCACCAGGCCTTTGTCTGCAGGGTCTGCTCCCCTTCTACCTTATCAGCCACTTCTTAAATACCATCTCCTCCATGTTTCTCTACCAAATCCTAGTTCCAAGTTATGCTTGAAAGATGAGATTGGAATGGAATCTGCTTCCCAGGGCTCAAGGGTGAGCTCCATGATCAGTGCGTGGCAGTCCAGGCTTGGGGATGCAGTAAGAACTCCAATATTGTGCTCTTCTCTGCACTCCTATAGTATTCAGGGGCTGGGGATATAGGTACCTGGATAAGGGTGTGGAGAGAGAAGGAGAAGGAAGGAAAGAAGGGGCAACAGAAGCTGAGAGAAATAGGGAAGGTAGGAAGAGGAGGGTAAAGATAGGGAACATGTGTAAGAGGGAATAATTCCCAGGTTATCTCATTCACTCTGACTCAGAAACTGATAAGGGAAACAAACACCCTTGTCTCCATTCTATGTGGTGGACACTGAGACCAATGTGGCTAAGTGGTTCTTCCAGGTTGATGAGCTTTCCAGTGTCTAGAACTTGGCTGCTTAGCCTATCCATGGTAAGGCCTTGAGAGACCCATAGGCCTGCTGTGAGATGTGTCCTGTTGACTCATGTGTCCTTGGAAGCTTCTAGGTTTTCTTTCCCTGCCCACGTCCTTCATAGTCCCGGAGATCATGATCCTTACCAGGAGACAGTCAGATTCTGACTTCTTTGACCTTTTCCTTCCAGTGTCAGGTGACTGTGGTGACAGAGCCGCCACCTGCACCTCCACAGCTGCCCACCCCTGGGAGTGAACAGATTGGGTTCTTGAAGACCATCAACTGCTCATGCCCAGCTGGAGAAAAGGTAGTCTACCCTAAGTTCCATAGTCTGGCCTCAGTCCCCAGCCTGTAGTCTCTGAGCTGAACGCAGCAAGCAAGTTCGGTTGGCAGGACCACTCTGACAGTGAGGAAAAATGGGAGCCTCCCATCACACCTGGTCTACCAGACCAGGATGGCGCCAGGCTCGCAGTGGCTTTCAGAACTCCACCGTGTTCCTTGGAATGTCTGTTTCTTCACTTGTGTGCACAATGGGGAGATTTTCGGGCTTAGATGTAATTAATGTTTTCCTGCAGCTAACAATCTGTTACGGGGCTCTCTCTGGCTGTTACTTGGGCCATCCCCATGTTTGCTGTTTCCTTTGCTTAGCCACACTCCTGAATCTGAATACGTGTTATTATGTGTGTGAAGTGCATGTATGTGTTTATGAACAAAGGTTTGGACATCATTTGGAGTTTTAGAAAGTGCTTCATGCTTGTGAAAAATCGTACCTCGATTCCATTTAAATTCTTGGCTTGTACCCAAGGTTTTCATTTGCCTTTTCTTTATAGACCTGTGGCCTTTCACACACACACACACACACACACACACACACACACACACACACACACACACACACACTGTTATGAGGTTGGCAAGGAAAGGAGCAGAAATGTCTGGGGACAGTCTGTCTGCACTGGTACTCCCAGTGTCTTAATCTAACACACGTGGTTGTCCCCATCTGCACGGTGCCAGCACACATGTGAGGCTCTTCCCAGTACTAGCAATACCCAAACCCGAGTGAATGAGAGATAAAGGTGACTGGATCAGGGACTTTGGGGATCTAAGCAGCAATAACACATCTGGCTAAGTTCCTTTTCCTCTCCTCACCCCCACTGCCAGTTATCTTCATACTTTTCATTCCTTCTTGTTCTGTGCAGAGAGAACAAGGCTCTTGGGAAGACACAGTCACTGAGGAACTTCTAGTCAAGTGAAGTTGCCATGTCTCTGGGTCAACTTGCCAAACACCAGTTACACTCTGAACTTGCTGAACTTGGAATTTCTTTCAGACTGTCAGTGACATTAGGATGCTCCATGCCCCCCAGTTCCTAGGTTAGAGAAGAAGCAGTCAGAAAAAGGAGTTGGGATCCGCACAGTCAGGCTAGGCAGCTGCTCTTTGAGCTGCAGACTCGGGCTCACGCTGCCTCAGCCTGTACACAAATCCGTTCCACATGCCTGTGAAGCTTCAAGCAACCGTCTAAATACACAGCATCCTGAGTCCCGCCTTCAGTTAGAGCTTCTGTGGGAAAGGATGTGGGGAGGTTTTGCTCTCCCACTACTGTATACAGATAGAAGATGCAACCAACCCCACCCTCCCCAGTCAAATGCTTCCTCCTGGATCCTGGTGGGTCCCATGTGGTCACTGCTTCTCATCCCAAGAGGCATCTCCTGTTTGCCATTCTTCTTCCCATAGTCTACCTCACCAGTGCCTGGATCTCCACTGTTTTCCTTGGCCTGGTTTAAGGATCCCTGTACATTGCTTCCATTCCTGAGTGACCCATGACACACCCATAGTTGTTCTAATCTCATGTCGCAGTCTCCTTCTCAGCTCCCACATCAGATAAAAACTGCTGGTTTCTTGCACAGGCCTTTATTTCTCTCACCTTTGGCCATTTGGAGATATAGTACTTTCTGTATGAAACATGTTTCCCTTTCCTTGAGCAGCTTTCCCCAGCTGGCACCTGCTCTCTGTCTAAAGCACGAGCAGTGAGCGATTCTTTGCTGAGCACGATGTTGTCTATGATTACCCTCCGTGCTTTCTTTCTTCCCTTACCATTCTCCCCCTCCCCATTCAATAACTATCCAGAACCTTCTTTTCTAAGATAGGTTCATTTTATTCCCCAAAGGCTTTGATATACAACCATGGTCATACTGGACTGATAACATTTCTTTGGTTTTTCTTTTATATGGTCCTAAGATCCAGAGATTGAATATCACCTATGTCTTGGCAACTACTGCACTATTGTATAATGGTTGAATTGATGGATAAATAGTCTGGAAAGATGGATGGCTAGTAAGATTGGCAGATGGGGGTGATGAACAAAGTCACACATCCTCATATCCCCTTCACAGAACGAGGCTCCACTGTTTCAGCTTTTCAGTTGTTGCGGTCTCAGCATCTTATTCTGGGTGCTATCACCCAATAACCTATTCACACCATCAGTTCTAGTTTCTTGCCATGGACAATAAACACCTGCTAGGTCTTTCATTCTATGTTTCACACTGAAATTTTAAAGACTAGCAGAATATGGCCTTTTCAAGTCTTGGTCTCCTGTCTGGTTAGAGAGAGAGAATCCTGAGACTTGGGTCTCACCCTAGGGAGCTAACCATCTTCCTACAAACAGGTGAACAAGACCTACTCACTCCACTTGGGAAATAGACCATGTGGAGCAGCTTCCTGCCCACCTGTGAAGATTGTGTGGTTCCTGCCTCCTGCATCTGTGTGTCTGTCGGAACTCACCATGAGGCTCAGGATGTTACAGTCCTCTTGATAGGGCAGAGCTCTGACTATGGGTACTTTGTTTCTAGCTTTTCAGTGAGGTCAGCTATCTTTTTGTGTTCCCGTTTACAAGTCTGTAATCAGTCATGGTGAAGGGTGTGAGCAATGTCCATTCTGATAGACACTGAAGGAGGTCCTAAGAACACAGAAGTGTTTATACTCATTAGCACATGCTGAGGACGCTTGTGATTGCTCTGAAGAAAATGGGACTCTATGAATATAGTTATGCTGATCATTCATTATTGTCACTTTGGAAGAGGGATCCTCAATTGAGGAACTCCCTATGTTAGATTGGCCATTGGGCATGTAATGGGGCAATGCCTTGATTGATATGACTGATGTTGATTGATAATTATCAATTATCAATCAATATGGCAGGGAAGCTAAAGAGCTGGAGAGATGACTTAATGGTTAAGACCACTGGCTACTCTTCCAGAGGTCCAGGGTATGATTCTCAGCATACTTATGGTGGATCACAACCATCTGTACCTCCAGTCTCAGGGTGGGTGGCACCTTCTTCTGGCTTCTGTTAGTACCACATACACATGTGGTACACAGACACACCTGAGGACAAAACACTAATGTAAAATAAAACAAACAAAGCAAGCTGAGTAAGTCGGGGGTGGGGGAGGCAAACAATATACATCCCTTCATGGTCTCTGCTTCAGTTACTGCCTTCAGGCTTGAGTTCTTACTATGACTCTCTGCACTGAAGGACTGTGACCTGGAAGTGTAAGGTGAAATAAGCAGTTTTCTTTCAGGTTTCTTTTTGTCATGGTGTTTATGTGTTTATCATAGCAACAGAAAAGCCAACTAGAACAAGAGCGAGAGTATTGCTTTTAGTGCTGGGATCAGATGAGAATGGCCTAGTGTTGAATTGTTCTCATTACTCATAAGAATCATTTGTTTGCTCTCAGTTTGGCAGTAGTACAGGTGGCCACAGCATGTAAACACACAAGATCTTTCACATATTTTAAAATTTGAATGCAGCTTATGTCTAGAAATTGCTTTGGATATGTCACACTTCATATTTTAGTTCTGTATTAGTTAGGGTTTTACTGCTATGAACAGACACTATGACTAAGGCAATTCTTATAAGTATAACATTTAATTGGGGCTGGCTTATAGGTTCAGAGGTCCAGTCCATTATCATCAAAGTGGGAGCATGGCAGCATCCTGGTAGGCATAGTGCAGGAGGAGCTGAGAGTTCTATATCTTGTTCTGAAAGCAAACAGGAGAATGTCTTCCAGGGAGCTAGGATTAGGGTCTTAAAGCCCACACCCACAACAACAAACTTCCTTCAGCAAGGCCAAACCTGCTTCAACAAGGTCACACTTCCTAATAAGCTGAGCATATTTAAGATATCAGAAATACAGTGGTAACAGGTATCATAACTTTCTTTGTAACTTAAGTTATACATCCAGATAAAATAACAGCCCCTAAAATTACTTTGCTTTTATTCATTTAAGTTGTTCATTGATAAATTATATCATTTATTTATAAGGTGAAAACTGATGCTCTAATTGCCTCTTCTTTGTGGAATGGTGAATCAAGATAAAGAACACACCAGTCTCCTCAAATATCTATAGTTTAGTTCCATCTAAATTAAACTTGGTCCCTCTGTTCTGGGCCCTCTCCATTTCCTTACTTCACAGATTCACAGCCTAGAACCTCTGTTCTATTCTCCAATGTGTTTGTGTGTGTGTGTGTTTGCGCGTGTGTGCACTCATGTAATGCACGCATGTATGTGTGTGTGGCGGGGGGGACTCTTTAGCACCCACTAGTGAATGAGAATATGGAATATTTCCCTTCCCTGTTTCTGGTTGTGTTTATATCTTTAGTCACCCAGTGGCTGCACCGAGGGGGGATCATGGTGAAAGTTATCTCTGCAGATTTGCATTTGGAGAGCAGGACTCTCAGCAGATGTCAGCAATTTTCTGCTCACTCTCTGACCAACCTGACTTAGCGTAAGACTAGTTTTAGAGACCATGGAGTGGTAAGTAACTTATATGAAAGATGGGAAGGATTAATTTATGGGCTCTTATTGTTTCTTCTTGCCTTTCTTCCTGCAGGGTGAGAGGGGCTTTGATGGCCCTGTGGGACTCCCTGGTCAGAAGGTCAGTACCTGCCTGGTATAGTGTCCTTTTCTTTAGCCTCCATAGAATCATGGCAGGGGTGTGTTAGGTCACTGTCCAACCTGCCTTGTAGTTGCCTTGGGGATGGTTATGATGCTGCAATAAGAACAAATAACATGAGGTTCAAGCTGCGAGGCTCTGACCTGCCCAGAGCTGCACTTCTCAGCCTGAAAATGTGTAGAAAGGAGGGCAGGATTGCCCAGGCCTGGACCTACAACTCATATGCTCCAACAGGCCCATCTCTCCAAAGTCAGTTAATTCTGCATCAATCCTTGCAAGCTTATTGTCTCCAGAAGCATTTAGGATACAGGATGTAGGACTTATTAAAATTGTGTACCTTGTATTGAATTCTTATGCCCAAATTTTCTTGGTTGCAAGCAGCCTCTCATTCTCCAGCAGGCTATCTTCTCCATCACTGTTTTGGTCTTGGGATACTGATGGGTGGGAGGTCACTGCATGGGAGACTTCTTTGCTTTTGCACAGCTAACACCTTGTCTGGGGCTGAGTATTATGGCAGAGACATGGAGATAGCTAAGCCTCTTTGCTCCTCCTGTTCTTGCATTCTCTATCTATGTGTAGAGTATTCTCTATATATGTGCTCATCATATCTGAATATTATACTCTTCTTCTCTCCATACCATCCCCACTTCCCGCCCTACCTTGGCCTCTCTGTCTCTCCTTCTTACTGCTTCCTGTCTTTCTTGGTTTTGAATTTATGGGCCATGATATTAGTACACACATTCTTTACAGCATGTGGACTCCAGGATAAAGCATTGTTGGTAGCATTCATACAAAGGTCTGGCAGGGCCTGTGATTTGTGAATACATTCGAGGACCATGAGGGAATTTGACTTCGTTGTTTCTTTCCCTTCCAAGGTAGGGCAGGTGACCTCATGACACAGTCACCCAGGATGACTTCAGGATATCTTCAGTTCTCCTAGGGAACTGGGGCAAGGTTGGCTGTGAGTGGCCTGTAATGACAGAAGTCTAGGATAGCTTTGGGGAGGGTCTAACCTAATGCTCCTTTTGCTTTTAACCCTCTAGGGAGATGCAGGACCCATTGGACTGATGGGTGCTCCTGGACCCAAGGGAGAGAAAGGAGACTCTGTAAGTTAGAGGCTGTTTTTCTATATCAATGGGCCACACGGCTGGTGTAGAAGGCCCAGGGCTTGCACTCGCATCCCAGTGTGGTCACACTGATCAGCAAGTGTGGACTGACAGCCTGGCGAATGAAGACACTGAGTGCATCTGAGCCATGGGATGAAGCCCTCTCCTCTCCACCTGCTGGACATGGCCATAGCACTCTTTGCCTTGCCTCTCATTCTATCCCCAGAGTTCTGTCCTTCCAAAGCCATACCCTTGTGATGCCCAAAACTGGCCATTTAGTAGTGTCCCCTACACTTTGAACATCTTACATGCTTATTCTAATGGATATAAATCTACTTATGTCAATAAGAGCATTATTAACAAGTGTATTAAATAGATCAACTAAAAAGCAGATTTTTCAGGCAGGATGTAAAATGTCTGATTACCATCTTGTCTAGAGGAAATATACTTTACATTCAAGAATGCAAACAGGGAACTGGGAGTGTGGCTCAGTCGTAGAGCGCTTGCCTAGCAGACACAAGGCCCTGAGTTCTATCCCCAACAAGAGTGTATGCATGTGCACTCAAACTCTCTCTCTCTGTCTCTGTCTCTGTCTCTGTCTCTGTCTCTCTCTCTCTCTCTCTCTCTCTCTCTGTCTCTCTCTGTCTCTCTCTCTCACACACACACACACAAATACACATACACATAATGAACATACACAAGAAGGAGGGGGAATTGAAAATAATCAATTTTTAATTTAGAAAACAGAACATTGGTATGAACATACCATTAGCAGACAAAATGGACTTTAGGACAGAACAGTTTATAAAAGGAGGTAGTTTGGGATAGTCAGTTCTTTAAAGTTTCTTTAAGATATGTTACAATAAACATAAGCAAATGGCAGCAGAGCCTCAAGAGGCATAACATACAATTGTAGTGTGCAAAGGAGAACTAGACAGCTTTACAGCAGTGGCTGCAATCTTGCATACTTCACTCCCAATGAAAGCCAGAGCAACCCACCATGCAGTGCACTGGGAGAACAGTGCTACTGGGGAATTGTGCAGCCTCTGAAAGAAGCTAAAAAACAGAGTTACCATGTCATATAGGTATTCAGTCCCTCTCAAAAGAAACAGTGCATTCTCACAGAAAGATTTTAGCACACACTTTCAGAGTGCTATTACTTCAATAATAAAATGTAAACAACCCAGTGGCCACATATAAGGGATGAGTAAATGACGTGTGCTGGGTCTCTAAATTCCTATATTGCTCTGCAACAAGGGAAGTTGTGCTATGGGGTACAATGTGGGTGAATCTTAGAAGACTTTGCTGAGCAAGGGAAGGTGGTCATTAAGGGGGCATTATTTCAAATGTTTACAATGGAAAACTGGTTAGTGTTTGTCTGAGGCTGGGAATAGGAAATGGGAATAGCTTCCAGTAGGCGGGGCTCCTTTTGGAAAAGGTGAAAATGCTCTGAAATTGATTGTGATTAGTGTTGTATAACTCTGTAAGTAATTGAAATTTATTTAAGCAGATGCTTTAAATAGGCGAATCATATGGTATGCAAATTATATCCTGATAAGGCTGTTATGAAAACAACAGATAGTATCTAGAATGTTAAGTTATTAGGAAATTAATTGAGAAGACACTCATGTGAATCCACAGTGAGTAACAGCCCATCTTTTTCAGAGGTGGAAGGCATAGTTAATGAGCTAGTATGTATTTGCCTGAACCTTCTGGTGATGCCACACTACAGAGATGTTCCTCACTAACCTTACTGTGTGTTCTGCTTTCCTTCTCTAGGGGAGAGGACCATTCATCCCTGGGGGAAAGGGTGAGAAGGTGAGCCTCCTTTTATTGCTTTTCTCCAAGGCTCAGGGGTGGATTTGTGAGAAGTATTTGCAGCAACATTACCCTTTCATAGATTGAATGGGGAAAAGAAGCCCCTTGTCTACAGACCTGCTTTCTGTGTGTCCCCTGAGTTGGGTGGGAAAAGCAAATACAGACACAGCAGGATTGGAGAGCAGGCTGAGTCAGGAAATGGTGGTTGTGAGATGTGAGGAACAGGGACTGAATGTCCTGGGGTTCCATTATACAGTCTACTAGAAAATAGGCCACTCTAGCAGTTCTTGAGAAATATAGTGGCTTGGTCAGGACAACCCAGTAGAGAGTAGAACAGGAGGAGGGCTTGCTTTATATAAAGCTGGCTTACAGTGCTCAGGGCAGAGAATAACTCCTGGTACTCGGCTGAATGGGGACAGAGCCAGATAAACTACTTGAGGACCACCCGATAGGACATCAGATTTCAAAACATATTTAGGATTCATGTACTGTGGTAGAGAATGAATGAAAAGACTCTGTGTGGTCAGGAGGCTGAGGATGCCCAGATAGCAAGAACAGAGATGGGAGAGGGGACTGCCCAGAGAAATCTGAAAATAAGTCAAGGGATGACTTAAAGGGAATAATGCTGAGGGTACGGTTGATGTGTTATGATTGGTCAGAGAGAGGACTGGAGGAGAGTGTGTGCTCCTGACCCAGAGTAATACATTGTGTGTGTGTGTGTGTGTGTGTGTGTGCATGTTATGGTAATACATGTGGGAAAGAGTTATTACATTGTAATCAACTGTACAAAATGACTATCCATAAGTAATATTGAAGATATAACATTCAGATATTGCTGATAGTGTTTGGAGCCAGTTAGACTCAGTACGTTCATCCCTTGTAAAACTCAGTTAAGACTTCTGTAATGTACACTGTTCCTATCCCCCAGTGATGCTTTCTGTGCTGTTGAATAAGTACAGAACAAACACCTTTGTTAGGGACACACAGACATAGCTTTGTTAGACTGTGGTCAGACAGGCATAGATTCAGATTAATACAATAATCAGGAGATGGTAGAATACACAGGGAGAGAGAAGTAGAGGAATTGAGTATGAGCTCACTCTTAGTTAAATTACTCCATGGGAAGGTGCTTTTCTTTCCCTTACTGTAGCACTGCCACATCACTGCTGACTTTGAGATTGTTACTAATGTGTTCAAAATGATGCACTTGCCCTTGAGAGGCATCCTTGAGACTTCACAGCGTGCATGTGTGTCACTGAAGTCATTGGAGATCTGGCTCTTATGGGGGCAGATTCTATGTTGCTATGCTCTCCGATGGGCTATATAATCCCCTGGTGTATGGATAGTTATGTCATACAGGACCTTATCTATGAGAATGTGAAGAGATGTTCAGGGAGAGCCCATCTGTACTTTTCTTTCCACATTTATTCTAAGAAGCATTAAGAAATGCATGCTTATATACCCAAACAGACTTTATTAGTGAGACTTAAAACATGTGAATAATGTATATATGCAGCTAGAAACAAATGATGATGTAGGGAACACAGTGTGAAAATTACACATAAATAATGCAGTTGAACCCCACGGTGCAAAATCATGATTAGGAAAACAATGAATGGCCAGAAATAGAGTATTTTGCAACTTTCCAAAACTTTGTAAAATCTATGCAACCTAGGTTGTGAAAGGGAAAGAGAAATTAGTGCAGTACCTGCCTCTAAGTCTCAAGGGAAGTGGGAAGAGGTGAGGATAAGTGTCTGGGGAAAAGGAAATGTCACAAAGCAAGCTTGGACATGCAGGCAAGTAATCAGTGCTACTTGGAAAGTTAAGTTGGGAGGATGGCAGGTTCAAAGCCAGCCTGATCAACCTAGGCAGAACTGTTCAACACACACACACACACACACACACACACACACACACACACACACACACACCAAGGCAGTAACTATGATCACTGTGTAACAAATGGGACAGCCAGTATCTAAAGGGACATTCTCACTTGACCTTGCTGTGACTAGAAGAGACCATGCTAGTGACATATAGGTCTATGTTCATGCTGTCACTTCTTTGATCCCATCATGGCACCCCACTGCACTGTAAAAGAATGGGTCTTTTTGGCCTACTGCAGTCACCCGTAGGGTATTGTCAAAGCAGGTTCTCTTTGAAGCTGCAAACTGAGAAGAGTTCATGGAAGAAAAGTTGTAAAGTTGGGTAAAATGAAGACGGAGCCCTGCTGTGTGTAGATGCCTTTTATATGATGGTTCCCCACTGTAGAGCGTTTGGACAGAAAGATAAAATGGCATTTGTGTTTGCATATATGAAGCTTTGAAGGTACAATAAATAGTGTCATCTTCTTCTTGCTCTATTCTTAGTTGGCTTGATTGGTATGCCAAGCTCCTTGTGTGTGCTTGTATGTGAAAGTGCACTATATGATTGTTGAGTTGGACAACTATGGCCAAGTTTCTCCTACTTTTTACAAAAATTAAAAAGGCCTAGGAGAAAATTTGTTTGTTTGTTTGTTTATATGCCTTCACCTAGCCTTCTTGCATGCTGAGGGCAAATATGGAAAGAATAAACCAAGGAACTTTAGGAACTGTCTGTGGTACTGAAGGGCACCTTGGGAGTCGTTTGAGTTCAAGAATCTCAGAACCCAGGGCTGAAAGGGAACAGAGAACGTAGTCAATTTCTCTTTTCCCTTCATGTGACACTTAGGTGCTTGCAAAGTCATAAGACTAAGGGCTTCAAACCAGAGGTTGAGAGTCTACATGGGAAAGGTAACTGTTGAATTACTAGAGTGCTCAGTCACCCTAAGTGGGAGGACCCTAGGCACAGACTTATGAGATCCAGACCTTAGCTCAGTTACTTAGCAGCTGCATGACAAGGGACCATGACTTCATCTCTCTAATCCTGGCTTTTCTCCTCTGTGGCTTGGCAAATACAGTAATACTAGAACCAGATGGGTTTTTGCAAGGATTAAATGAACTAATGAAAATAAATGACTTATATTTGTGAAAAGAGCTTATGGGCATTACATATAATTACTCTTACACCAGCAGTGTTCCATTTTTAATACCAAATGACATCTTTTACACCCTTGCCGCTAATTAGTTCTTTATCCTAGGAGGTTGGCAGCTGCAAAATATCAGAACTCTCCTGTGTCCCTCCTGCTAGGAGGAGGAGTTCTGCAGCATATAAGACCCCAGAAATCTGAGAGCATGTACGCTGAAAGGATCTCATAGGTGCCAGTCCTTTCTTCAGTATATCTAAAATAATTCACATGACATCTAAGAGTAATAGCAGAATCAACAGTTTATAAGCCCTTACTTCCTCCCAGGATTCATGCATTTAGCACACCATTTAGCTTAACTTTTGAGCTGGACATTCTTGTTCTTATTTTGCAGTGAGTCTTGGAACTGTTGAATTTACCAGTGTATGTGATCGAGGCTGAGTGTAAGACCATGTTGTCTGACTGCATAGTCTGCATTTGTCTGTGCCTGAGCCAGCAAAGAACGACCTTGGAGATGTATTAAACCAACTAGTTAGATCCTAAAGTATCTTGTTCATTCAGACTGTTGTGGGTGAGAGAATTTGCTTAATCAGGTTCCAGGCTGTACTGCTAGAACTGGTCCAGGATCCTCTCACTTTGAGGGCCTCTGTCTAGAATGTTCCTAATACTTTTCTCAGAGGGTCTGCTTGGCATGCTTGCTGCCAGTTAGATGAAGTATCACACTGGCATAGTCCCTCTAGCTGGGGGCCATTTTGAAATGAGCCACGGCAGTCAGCTCTCCAAGAGAGCAAGAGACATCTGTTATCTGGTAATTACATTGCTCAATGAAGTGCCAAAGTCCCCGAGGCTTGGGATGCTGACAAGTGGGTGGTGGTGTATGAGTAATGTCTTACTAGATGTCTTTTATGGGATAGAGAAATCAAAGTCTAGACTTGGAATCAAATCTACAAATTTGAGTTAGAATTTTAAGCCTGGAATTGGGAAAATCTCTTTCCTACCAGCCTTGGTGGTCTTCTTGCAGTGGATACAAGCACTCTACCTATTTGCAATTTTTCAAATAGACAAACGGATAATTTCTTTCTTATAAGTGAAATATGCAGGCTTAGAAATCTCACCCAAAATACCAGTAACACATTGCTTGACTTAAATTTTCCTGTCTTGAAAGCATTACCTGGCCACTCTTGGGCCAGAATCAGATTTCTCTCTGTAGCATGCCTTCTGCAGTAAATAGAGTCAAGACATAGGAAACATGTTTTAGTTCGATGTTGTTGCTAAAGCCAAAAAAAACAAAGGTAGGGTAAATTTTAGTTTGTTCTTTGAAAATTTTATATAGGTATACAATATATGTCAATCATATCCACTTCTCCCAGGATCCTCCTGTCACATTTACTCCTACCCTTCCTTCCTTCCTTCTTCCTTCCTTCTTTCTTTCTTTCTTTCTTTCTTTCTTTCTTTCTTTCTTTCTTTCTTTCTTTCTTTCTTTCTTTCTTCCTTCCTTCCTTCCTTCCTTCCTTCCTTTCTTCCTTCCTTCCTTCCTCTCTTTCTTTCTTTCATTTTAATCCACTGAATCTAATTAGTGCTATCCACAGGCACATGGGTATGGCATTATCCACTGGGTCATGGGGATCCTATAGATGGCTATACTTCTAAAACAAATAATTCTTCCTCTCACATCATGTGTCAACAATGAATAGCTAATTCTGACACACAGAAATGTGTTGGTCACCATGTCAGAACTAGGAAATGCAAGATGGCAATGGCTGCTTTCAGTGTCAGCTGAAGGATGTGTTCTTCAGTTATGGCCATGACATAACGTTGCAAAAGAGGCCAGCCAGTTCCCCTGAACGTACTCTTGAATGCATTAGCCTCACTCCCTAAGGGTCCTGACTAAATACCGCTGCATGAAGGTTAGGTTTCGACGTATGAATTCCAACAGTCAGACTCTGGGAGAGATTGTGTTACTCCACTAAGCTAACAGACCACAGAGGACACATGGAAGTCCAGACCTTTCTCTTCCTTCTTTGTCCTTTCCCTTCCTGCCTGCTCT